>NC_083342.1:132041213-132763456 GCF_019175385.1 Lycium barbarum | reverse complement strand
TTTCGAAATGTATTTTACATATTTAAAAAGTACATAAAAATATTAATAAGTTACAATAATTGATAATTCAAAATTTATAGAAAATATATGGAAAAATTACGATTAAAAAATACCTTTTTTGAATCTTGATATCCAAAAGGTAATTCCGCATCATAATATCCAATAAATTATGTTTCGTGTCTTTAAAGAACTTATGCTCTTAATAGGCATAAGTTTGATTTTGGCGAGTAAAATTTAAAGATCAATCCATTTGAAGGACAAAAGTGTAATTTTTTCAAAAAAACAAGAAGCCTCTCTCTTTCACCCGTGAAAACCCACAAACACAAAAAAGAGCACTAACATTAACACAACACATTCCCCATTAACCAACCCCCTCATAAAGAAGCAGAAAATAAAAGCACCAATTCCACCCTGCATCTCATCATCATCATCATGATCCACCACCATACAGCCCCTGCACCCTCACCGGCACCGCCACACCATAACAATTCTCATAAAGCTCCATCACCTTCAACGTCGCCGTTTCATCATTCATCAACATTGCCAACTCCATCAACGTCCACGTCAGCAACAACTAATCCACCGGTTGATTTCAGTCCTCCTTTAATAGCGATGGTTGTTATTATCGCTACCGCTTTCGTCATCATTACCTACTCACGGCTACTCTCACGTCATCTACTCCGTTTACACGGCCGCTATAGACTGTGGCGTCGCCGTCGCCGACGTTACGTTCCGTCATCTAACGGCGATATTGAGTCGCCTCCTTATCCATTTGATCCTGCTTTTCATGTGTTATCTCCATACGGATTGGATGATTCAGTGATCAAAACTATTCCTCTTTCAGTCTACACTCGAAAAAGCGGCGTTAATGATTGTGCGGTTTGTTTACTTGAGTTTGAAGAGAACGATTATATGCGCACGCTTCCAGTTTGTTCACATGCGTTTCATGTAGACTGTATTGATATATGGTTAAAATCACACGCGAATTGCCCGTTATGTCGTGCCGGAATATTCCCTCCTCAATCACCGTTCACTCCGTTAATGGCAGGAAGAATTCGTCCTAGCTTCGATGATATGATGCTTGAGAGCACAATTCTGGAGCCTGAATCCGAGACAACTGCGGTAACAGAGATCACACAAGATCAACCGTCGATTCAATTATCAGAGGAGAGATTTAACGGACGTGATATTTTGTTAAAACGATCATACTCATTCGGATTTGAGAGGAATTTGGGGTCAGAGAGATCATTAGTGATGGAACCAGCAACAGCATCACCATGGAGATACCGTAGATCATCAGGAAGCTTCTGGAGCAAAAGACCTTCACCTTTCAGTTCATTAACGAAGCCTAGAGTATTTTCCTTCCGATATTATAGAGGAATGAAATCACCGTTTCTCAGGCGGACTAGAGGTGGATTTTTTCCTTTATCGGAATCAAGTGCGAGATATAGTACAGGTGGAGGTGGTGGTGGAAGTTCGTCGAGAAGAAGCAAATCATTCGCAAGTCCAATGTTCATGAGAACATCGGTGGGAGGAGGAGCATTCTCGTCAAGCCGGCTAAGAAGCGGTGATCCAGAAGCTTTACTCTCACCGGACAGGTATCACAGACGGTGAAGATGATCAACAGGACATGACGCGTACTACAAAATAAGAAAAAGCTATATACAGAGTCATTACCGCTCAAACATTCAAAGGAAAAGTACTACTCGAGATCAGATTCAAATATGATGCTAGAGATCAGCACAATACTGATCAGCGGCGGGAGGACGATTTTCGGTGAAGATCGATGAACAGCTAGCACATGGAGAGGAGTTAATCACAGCCGTCGGATCGAGGAAGCGCGGGTGATGGGGATGGGGGCAGGTGACATTAATGGGAGTTACATTGGGAAGAAGAAGAGGAAATTAATGCGATGCCTGTTGCTATGTCTATTGGCCTGTGGCGGTCATTTAATACAGAGACAAGTGTGCAAATGCTGAGATGAAGAAAAGGCCATGTCTGCATTTAATGGGAAAATTTGACTATTTTTGAAGAGTTACAGAGAGATAGGATATAGAAAAGAGTTTGGAGGTTATCCAAAAAATGGTTACACATGCAATGGGCCTATACGTTGATGATATGATGATTAAACTTTTTGCATTGGATGATAGGGTAAGAGCTCCCAGCACATGTCTTTAATTCATGCATGATCAATCGATTTCAATATTTAAGTTAGTGGTACTTGGTACAACTAGAATTTTGGTGTATTCATTGTTTTTTTAGCTAACCCATTCAATTGCCATCTGTGAGTAAAAGAACTAACACCAACCAAATTGTGATTAATAAATTTTTAACACTAGAAATCTCGGAGCTAAGTTTCAAAAATATATATAAAAAAAAAAATTGATGATGAGATACTATATAAGATCTCTTCATCTTTAATTATTAGAGGTCTTGGATAAGTTGGATCGATGCAAAACACTAAGAGGGTGTTTGGCTAAGCTTATAAGCTGGTCAATAAGCACTTTTCGTCTTATCTTTGCATTTGATAAAAATAAAAATGCTTATAAGTCACGTGCTTATAAGTTAAAATAAGTCATGAGTCATAAGTTGGTCTCTCTAACTTATTATATTTCAGCTTTTAAGCACTTTTAGTTTGACAAAATTTTTTACTATTATATCCCTAATATTTATTTTGTAAACCTTGAAATACCCTTACTGTAAAACCCACCCTCTCCGTCATGTTACTCCCTCAACATCTTCGCAACATCTCTGAAAACACAACAATTCTCGTCGATCACCGTCAAAATACAAGAAGATTTTGAAGCTCTCTTACGTTAAAGCAACTGCACAGTCGAATTTATCTTGGTGAGAAATCTTTATCTATCTGTTTTGGTAGTCTTGAATGGATATGTAGTCGACGGATGGGTATCAATATTCGGTGAAGATGGCCATCCAATAAGTGGTTGCTACAAAGTCCATATAAAGTTGCAATTCTTTAATTTAATGTTAAAATAAGACAGTAATTAGTCCGAGAGGTATTAACATATGGGCTGAACACATTTGTTTTCACAAGTAGCTATAAATTAAAATAAATTGCTTGTTTCTTCCATTCAAATATTTTGTGTACTATTTGAATATGCTTTACTAACAAACTTTAATCAAATTATTAATTATTTCATTATAGTTTATGATTGTTTTAGCTTATCATAAAATAATTTATATTTATAAAAAGTAATCTTATCTAATTAATTCTATATTAAAAATAAAATGAGCCATATATTATTTTGTATTTTGATAAAATCTTATAAAAATAATGTTTTATTAGTGTAAACAATTTTAAGGATATTCAAGTAATTTTAAATAATGCTTATAAACACTTTTTTGACAAGCACTTCAGCTGTTTATTATCAGTTTAAACACTTTTATCCAAACACATAATTACTTATTTATCAAAATCAGGTTCAGCACTTGAAAAGGCTTTTCAGCACTTACTGCTTATCCGCTACTTTAAATCAGCTAAGCCAAATGGACTCTAAATTAGGCCCCATGTCCCACTCTATTTCCATACTCATTTCCAAAAATTAGTTTTGATACTGATTGTTGGGGTAAAACCTCCTAAATATATTTTTAATATAGTGTAATGTTATTATTTTTGGCCAGTCGTTCCTATGTGATTTTCCCCAAAATGTTTACATGTAACTTTTTTTTTCTTTTAAGCTATTAATGTGGAATTTTATTTCAAACATATTAATAAACAGATACCGAGAGTTTTATTTGGTTGGTATTCTTAATGAGTACAAATTTATCAAAAAATGTATACTCCATCATTTTCACACACACACCGACTCCCTTCACTCTCTAAATTAAAACCTGCACTTACTCGTGACATCCACTAATGTGTTCAAATATATGTACTAGTAGTCTAGTATATACACTATTCTCAGGGTCGTTTGGTGCATAGTATAGGCTGAGATATTCAGCACTAATTTTTTGTATCGTGTTTGGTAGGAGGTATAAATTTATCTCGATAAATTTATACCTCCTACCAAACACGGTACAAAATGAAGCATAATCCCAAGGGTGGGATATCCCACCTTATCCTGGGATTATTTTATACCATCTTTTAAATGATATAAAATAATCCCAAAAGGTGGGATAAATTAGTTCCGAAATTATAATCTCAGAATAATTTTGGCTACCTACTAAACGACCACTTAAGTATTTTCAAATCCCAAATTTCAAGGGGACAAAAATGAGAAATTTATGCTCGACGTATTTTGAAGATGGTATGTGGATAAGCCATCGACAGATATGCGTAGCACCTTGGCCTACCTAGTCCCCATTTTTAATGTTTGGCACTCTATTCCAACAAGTCATCAATGAGAGTCAGACCATGAGAAGGCTCATAACAATAAACCATGAACAGATTTTTCTAGTGTAAAAAAAGATTAGATTTAGCTATAAACAAGGTATAGTACAAGAAATGACTACCGTAATACTTGGAGCTACGTATGAACATTTGACTGGAATTTGGATATCCTAATTGATAATGCTACATTTAATACTCGACTTTCCGTCCAACTATGAAATTTATTCCTGGAGCTACCCTTATTGAAAGACCTTTAACCTTTTCACCAAAAAAATAAAAATAAAAAAATAGACACATTTACATATTTTAAAGGGGGAGAAAAACATTGATTATGTTTGAAAATGTTAATTTCTTAAGGTGTGTTTGGTATGATGGAAAACATTTTCCATTTGGATAATAAGAGATTTTCTTGTGTTTGATAAGTAAACAAAAATAATATCATCCCAAGAATATTGATATGTAATTTAGGAAAACACTATAAGGTGGGACGAGATGGGAAGTGGGGGTTGCTGAGGTGGTCAAGTAGTAGGGATGGCCGGATGGGGAAGAAGCGATAAATTTGGAATGTCACTTGTGAAATTTATTTACTATTCTCACTAGAAAAATTATTTTCCTGACTTTTAAAAAACTCTTTACCTAAAAAAATGTTTTTCAAAATGTTTTGATCAACCAAACACGGGAAGTTGAAAAATGTTTCTTCCATACCAAATACAACCTCAATAGAAAATGAAACCTGTTGACAATCCGATTGGTGTAACCTTTTTTTAACTTCCAAATTTACTTTTTCGAGCATCTATTCGGTTCTAACTGGGTTCCGCGAATCTATATACTGACAGTACCAAACTACAAAATATAATTGGAGATAATAAAATGTACAATAACACATTTTACGAAGAAATGTTCTTATAAAAATTTGACAAAGATTTAACGATATCTCCAAGTATGAGGTAGTACTGGGGACATATGGAACGGTAAAGATTTGTCTGCATATGTTTCTTTTGATTATATTTGTCATTTTCGTCACAATTTGTGCATAAAATAACATGATACATGCCAAAGGTCAACCATTTTTCCACCGCTCGCTTAGAGTTATGAACTCCACGACAAAACTAATTAAATTCATTTTTAATGGTGTCAAATTTAGGTCATTAAAATATAGTATAATTGCTATCGACTCATCTAAATTTGGGCGGGTATATAAATTGACGGGTCATTTAGGACATAGCCTAAGTTAGGTCCATTCATTTTCATTTAATGGAAATTTGAATTTAAATCGTTCAATTTTCAATTTGTGAAGTACATTGGTCTTTATAATCACTTATTTGTTCTTAATAATAACTAGATTAATTTATAATGATATCAGATTTAGTTCATAAAAATATAACATCCTGACCCGTCTAGACTTAAATGGGTGGTTGGGCATATCTCTAGTCAGTCTATCTATAAGGTTTAGATTAATTTTGGGATGCGTATATAATTCAAATTGACGGATAAAAAAGCTTGAACATAGAAAAATAAATTCTTCTGGGTATAGTTTGTTTAATATAGTCAGGATAAACTAAAAGAGCATTAGCTTGATTTGTAATTAAACAAATTATAAATGAACAAGCAAATAAATAAAAAATAATTTATGGGTTGAGTGATGACTCAACATTTAGCTCAAATTAACCCGCTCATTTGATATAATCATGCAATCAAACATTGGATGAGTTATGATTTGATTTACAAATGCCCTTATTTGGGGGTGGTCTTTCAATTTTACCCCTCAAATTGTTGGTCTATAATTTTTTCTTTCGGCACTTTAAGTGGCCGAAAATACCCCTGAGATTCTGAGTTCGAATCCCAGCAGAGTATAAAAAAAAAAAATAGCAAGATAGAATTTCGTAGCAAATTAGGCCTATTCGAGTAAAAGTTAGGCCTTACTTCTGTAGAATCCAGTAGAGTAAAAAAAAAATCTGCCTTATAAGGCAGAATTTGCACAGAATTTTTAGCCTTGCCTTGCCATTTTTTTTTTTTACTGAGCAGGGTTCGAACCCGGAATTTCAAGGTATTTTCGGCTATTATTTTAAGCGAAGGACAAAAATTAAAGACCAGCAATTTGAGGGACAAAAATTAAAGACCAGCGCCGTTGAAGGCCAATCTGCAAAAAAATGTTTATCAACTCGACCAACTTTAACAAGCCCAAATGTAGCCCAACACGTATCTAATGTCTAATACCTCTATTCGTCTTCATTCTAAATTTTTAGCACAAACATTATTGGAGTGCCAGGGGGAAAAGAACTTAAAAAGGCAACAAAAACGTTTGTTATCTTGATAATGATTGTCTAGGTACTATGTATTCTAAGCAAGTCAATCTGTGTAATAAAAACGTTCATAGTATAAAAAAAATTCATAGTCTTTTCGAACAAAAAAAAGAAGCAACAATAACAAGAGAGAAGAGGGTTTCAAGACTTCCAAACTCTTATACGCATTTCCCTTTTAAGTATTTTCTCTTTGGCACGAAACTTCTTACGTATTCTTTCAAAAAATTCTTTCTGGTCTGTTTAATTATATAATGAGCATTGCCTAAAACACAATGTTTTGCGCTGTAATTAAATGAACAAACTTAAATACGTATCAGATTGAGGAAATAGATGAACATCAAAGGTCAATAAATTGTCTTACATCTTCAACCACTTTCTTCGCAGCACATTTAATACCATGTCCTTTCTCATCTGCAAAGTCACAGCCTAAACTGGACACTATTACTAGTACTAAGGCAACTGCATGTGTAAATAGATAATCTTTTATAGGATTATTTCATCCGTTACGGCTGTTAGTATCTTGTACATTAGATAATTCTGCCAAAGCAGATATCGAGTAATTTAATCTACCGAGGCTGAGGTAAACAAAAAATAATGTAGAAGATACTAACAAAAAATAATTGCTTCTTACCTGAATTTGTATAAAGCTTCAGGAGCAAATTGATGAAATAATATCAAGTTTCAACAACCCAAATTACTCTTTTTTTTTTTTTTTTTTTGTGTGTGTGTGTGTATGTAAGTCGTAAGAGAATAATTGACACCAGCAAAAGTAGGTACCAGTTACTGAGACAAATTAAGGCCTCCATAATCAGTTAGCTGGCAAGTCATGAATTTTGCTGCATTTAACTCTGCTCAACTAACCACCTTTTCCCCACCTCATTTGCTTTTTCTTAGCACATTGTGGACTTAGTTTTTAGCTAAATTTGATCCATTCATATATATATATACACACAATAACATCACTTCGCTGGGATTTTATAGAAAGCTATTTTTTCTCAATTCAATTGTATATTCTTTATATATCAGGGAAGAATGTCAAGTTATACGGTGAAAGTTGAAGAAAGCCGACCAGCTGCTGATGGAAAGCCATCAGCAGGACCTGTTTACAGGAGCATTTATGCTAAAGATGGTCTCATGGAAATGCCTACTCGTTTTGAGTCACCTTGGGACTTCTTTAGGTAATTAAACTACTTCCACTCGAATTACCAGGTTGTTATTTCCCTTTTTTTTGGTTCTTTTTTGTGCATTTTCGATTTTGTAATGTGAGTTTCCTAGAGCATTTGTGGACTCAAACTCGGATAAAAGGAGGATTCCAGTAGGTTGACAATTGGCGTAAAAATAGTATGATTAAGATGAATCCTCTGAATTGATTATAATGGTTTGTATGGCCTACTTTGGGATTGAAGCTTAGTTGATTGATTGATGTGAGTCTTTTAACATTTGTGTTGTAGTGACCCAAATTGGACTGGAATGTTGTCACTTTTATATGGTTTTGAACGATACTCGCCTCGATCTAGTTTTAGGAATTCAGTAGTATGAGACAGACCTGTTCCTGTTATGGTTCCCAATGTCGGGCCTCATATTATATTATCATGCTCCAAAATTGACACCCCTTTGCTTAAAAATCACATGATGTAGATTGATAATTATTTTATTATTATATATATATATATATATATATATTGAATTCCTTTGGCTTCTTTGTAGTTTGATTTCTCTTAGTGAAAATTCTAGCCGATAAATATCCGTTTTTCTTACTTTCTGACATCATTACATGCGCATTGTAAAACATCAAAATTTTCCTCGCAGTGAATCAGTTAAGAAGAATCCCAAAAATCAACTGCTTGGCCGCCGTCAGGTTGTCGACAAAAAGGTACATTTTCTGCAGTGTTCATTTGTTGAGATAAGTCTAAGCATAACTGTAAATGATCTTTAAGAACTTACTATAAATTCGACATACAATGCAAACTGTTGGGGCTTTTGAGCAATTCCTCATTCTTTGAAAGGGACAAGCTCAGCTTAATCCCAGATTGTGAAATAGTATGTTGGTTTAAATTGCTTACATTGTTAGACTAAAAAAATAAAAAAAAATAAAAAACTTTTCCATTTAGCAGACCATTTGGAACAAACAAACTAGTATAGACAGATTGATGAAAATGGAAAAAAATAAAAATAATTATAAAAAGAAAAGAATGAAAAAGGGAAGAAAAGAATGAATTTGAGCATTGTTTACAGGCAGGTCCCTATAATTGGTTGACATATGAGGGGGTTTATGATACCACAGTTAAGATTGGTTCAGCCATCCGAAGCCGTGGTGTTAATCCGGTGAGTTCTATCCCTTGTTATCAGATTAACCTCAAAATTTACTACGAGTTTTGAAGATAATCCACACATTTAGGCTAAATTACATCTAAAGTATAATTACATCTAAAGTATACTTCTGTTTACTCAGGGAGACAGATGTGGCATCTATGGTGTGAACTCTCCTGAGTGGATAATGGCAATGGAGGTATACATTTGCTTCGTGAATAATTTATTTGCTCACAAAACAAAGAAATATGTTTTACCTTCAGTTTACTATTACATTTGGAGAGATAATTTTGTTTGTTGATTTGATCACAGGCTTGTAACAGCCAAGCAATTTCATATGTACCACTCTATGATTCTCTTGGTATCTTGCTCTCGATCTCTCTATCCTCACCCCCTTTTGAAAAAAAAAAAAGTTCTCCAACTGTTTTCCGCAAGAGCATAATTGTAGATACGTTCTTTGAACTTGCCTGAATTGCAGGTGCAAATGCAGTGGAATTTATCATAAACCACGCTGAAGTTTCAATAGTTTTTGCCCAAGAAAGCAAGATACCAGCTGTATATTCTCTTTTCCTTATCCCCAACGTCATATTTTTTCGTTCTTATTCGTGAACTGCAAATTACATTGTACAATAGCACTGAGATAATGAGGACTAAAGTGATAGTACCGAAAGTGCTACGTGGACTTTCATTGAACTGTTCATTATGTTCTTTCAATGAATTACCTAATGCTTAATACTTCTGATATTCAAAGTTACCTAATCATTGAATTCTTTTGCAGATCTTATCATGCTTGTCAAAGTGCAATTCTTACCTAAAAAGTAGGTCAAACTATTAACTTTCCCCATTAAGCTGGTATTTGCGGTTCAGTGAGAGTAACTTGTATATCTTTTCTTAAGCTATCGTGAGCTTCGGAAACATTACCAGCATGCAGAAAAGTGAAGCAGAGGAACATGGAGTAGGTTGCTTCTCATGGGAAGAGTTTGTTCAAATGGTAAAAGGCAATATGTTAATGCAGATGTCATATTCATTGATCTGCCTTGTGATAACTAGTTGTTCCTCCCTTCACTTAAGCGTTGTGTCACTCTACGCAGGGAAGCTTGGATCATGAACTTCCTCAGAAACAGAAGACTGATATTTGCACAATTATGTACACTAGCGGAACTACTGGAGAACCAAAAGGTGTCATTCTGACTAATGGGGCCTTCATGGGAGAAGTTCTGTCGATGGATCAACTTCTCGTTGAAACAGACAAAGAGGTAAGTTTGAGTTATTATTTGCAATTTAACCACTATCATCAATGTTTGTGTTTAGTTAGTGTCTTTTCTTGATGCATCACAAGCAATTATTTTGAGCTATCTTGAACTGAAGACATCATATCATCTGAAAAGCTTGAGAGGAATTGTTATTTAACCGCTCACTTTTAATCTCCTGAGTAAGATTTTCATTCTATATGCCTACATATTTCACGAACTTGCCCGAAGTTCTAAGTTGAGTAGTCCTGTTTGGCTTTATTCAGATAATAAATCTTCTGCAGGTTTATATTATTATCTATCTTATTTCATTGGTGCAAAGAGAGCTTGTGATCTCAGTCTTATCAATTTGTTTTAATCTCAGGGAACAGGGGAGGACGTGTACTTTTCGTTCCTTCCACTGGCTCATATATTTGATCAAATAATTGAAACATATTGCATATACAGGGGTGCTTCAATAGGATTTTGGCAAGGCGTAAGATAGCTTTTGTTAAGCTTTTTTTTTTGTTTGTTTTTTGTTTTTTGTTTTTTTCAACTGTAAACTTGTTGTGTCTTAAAGGCCAATTGATTTAATTAGATGTTTGCATCTGAATAACAGGACGTTAGATACTTGATTGAGGATCTTCTGGTATTAAAGCCGACTATATTCTGTGGAGTTCCAAGAATTTATGACCGGTTATACACAGGTTTATAATCTACTATTCAATTAACAAAGTTCAGGCTTAATATTTGATATCAATAAATTTTTGCGTAAAGGATAGTCTCGTGTTGTTCCGATTGCAATTACTATTAATTTTTGTCTTTGATTGTGGGCAATTCAGGTGTGATGGAAAAAATTGAAGCTGGAGGCACAGTAAAGAAGCTACTTTTCCAGTACGCATACAACTAGTACGTCCTCGTATAACCTTTTTTGTACTTTAGATCAGCATCATTTGAATCGATCCCTTTATTCAAATCATATATTAAGCATTACTATACTTATATATTTTACAGCAAATTAAGGAATATGGAGAAAGGACTCAGACAAGACGAAGCAGCTCCGCGCTTTGACAGGCTGGTTTTTGACAAGGTAAGCTATCTGATTCCCAGCATTTACCTGGTCCATAATATGGTTAACCTTAATTGTATATATATTTTCACTCCAGATTAAACTAGCATTTGGTGGACGAGTTCGTCTTATGCTTTCTGGAGCTGCTCCTTTGCCCAAGCACGTCGAAGAATTTCTAAGGGTGACATGTTGCTGTTCTTTATCACAAGGATATGGTATTGAATACTACTAGTGCCAAATTTACTATAGTAAACTTACCAGGAGTATCTTTACATAATTTGTGGAAGTATGTATTATTGCTTTCAAATCCTAAAATCCATTTTCTTCAATGTTAGGTCTCACTGAAAGTTGTGGAGGATGTTTTGCATCCATAGCCAATGTATACCCCATGATAGGAACTGTTGGCGTTCCAACGACTACAATTGAGGCAAGACTTGAGTCCGTGCCAGAAATGGGATATGACGCGCTTGCAAGCGTGCCACGTGGAGAAATTTGTCTGAGGGGAAAAACCTTGTTTTCGGGGTACCATAAACGAGAAGATCTTACAAAATCAGTACTTGTGGATGGATGGTTTCATACAGGTAAGAAAAACTTAAGAATTACCACCAGTGAGTAACATCTTTCAGCTATATGAATGAAGTTGCAACGCAATTATCAATGACCTGATAGTTAATATAATTGATCTTGAGCTGTGCTGTATTGATTTTGTGCAAAGAAATATTGAGCATAGGGAAAAATTTCAGGTGACATTGGTGAGTGGCAACCAGACGGAGCAATGAAAATCATTGACCGGAAAAAGAATATATTTAAGCTCTCCCAAGGGGAGTATGTGGCTGTGGAAAACATTGAAGGTGTATACTCCAGATGCCCACTTGTTACTTCAGTAAGCCAAAAAACTTCTCTCATTTTTTCCCCTAATTTATCAGATTATAGTATTGTTGATGGAAAAATGGTTTCTCTGATTCCAAAACGAGACACGAGTTTTATTAGGAAACTTTGCAGTTTTAGAGTTGGGACGCGACAGGAACAACTTTTCTAATAAGAATTGCAAGATGTATAAACTATAAAATCCTCAGTCTTAAGAGAGTCTCTAAACAACAACAGCAACAACTATATGTGAATTGCAAGCAATTTGGGTCAGCTATATAAATTCTCACTGACCATGTTGCTCCATTCAAGCTCATTTTAGAATTATTCTAAGTGAAAATAATAAAAAAAAATTGAACGTTATCATGGATTATCCTATGTTCCTTGTAATACCATGTCAGTTTTCGCGATTTCCTTCTCACTCATCATCTGGTCCACAGATTTGGATATATGGAAGCAGTTTTGAGTCCTTTTTAGTGGCTGTGGTTGTTCCAGAAAGAAAGCCACTCGAGGATTGGGCCTCGAGTAATCAAGAAACCGGAGATTTTTCATCTCTATGCAATAACTCGAAAGCAAGGAAGTACATTCTGGATGAACTCAACAGCACTGCTAGGAAACACCAGGTACGTACCAATTTGATTCTATGTATATTTCTTTCTAGTTCTTATTCTGATCTGAAAAATACTTCCACAGCTTCGAGGCTATGAAATGTTGCGTGCAGTTCATTTGGAGCCAATTCCTTTTGACATTGAGAGAGATTTAGTTACCCCCACATTCAAACTCAAAAGGCCACAGCTGCTCAACTATTACAAGGTATACAAATTTGGATTTTTAAAATTGAATTTTACCCGTTGTAGCAGTGAAATCACAAGACTTTACCCATTAAAATATTGTAGTTCGTTATAGTGGTGACTTTATTGTTATAGTTGGTAAAGTGCAGTGTCAATAAATGATTTGTGAGTAAGCTTATCAATGACAATACGTGAAATCAACCACCAGATTAGCTGCTAAGATTTGTATGGCGTCACTTGATAGTGTTACATGTTATGTTTGTAGGATATTATTGATCGACTGTACAAAGAAGCAAAGCAAACAAAGCTGACTGGAAGTGCTGATCGATTGACAAGCTTCAGATGATTCTTTCGGAAGTTCAAAGCTCCTATCAAGTGCACATTACTGATAATCTACATTTAGAATTGATACATCATGAGAAAGAACCGATATATGTATTTTCTCGATGCTTTCCCTTATTTTATGTATATATGAACTTCATCAAGATTACCAAATAATGAAAATTAGTATCTACACGTTCAGAGTCTACAAAATCTGAATGTGTTATATCATTTGCCAAAGGATATAAAGAACAGAGTAATGTTTTATGACCACATTGCGTCCCCTTGTGACTTGTGAGTGGAGTATTTCAAACTAGGCTTCTAGTTTATTGGGTCTTTTGCCCCTTCAACCATATAAATATAAATTCTTGAATTACAGGTTATCGAATTGCTAAAGCTCGAACCTGTTCAGGCTACATAAATTCACTGAAATGATTCAAGTTTTTAGTAGTAACTTAGTCCTGATAACTTTTGTTGGATACTACTCGTGGAGGTGTGATATTTGGCACAAATATCAGGTTTTGTGTCGTATTATAGCTTCTTCTTATGACTTTTATTGCTCACTTCATGACGTAACCGTCGTATTTGAATTTATGTCGTTATATTTCATGTGTATAGGTACGATGACGATAAACGATGGAAACTGTGCTGGAAATGATTGGAATTCGTAGCATATGTCGATTGGCTGAGGTGACGAGTCGAAGACCGCAAAGGACGAACTAAAAGGAGAGCTAAGCAACTGAAGGGACCTCGCTTTCCTTCCGCATCGCGGAAGGATCGCGAGAAGCCTCAAAACTTCAGGTCATCGATCCGCATCGCGTGAAGAAAGCGGAACAACCAAACTCAGTCGTCAGTGTTGCGCGATCCCTCCGCATCGCGTGAAAAAAGCGAGAACCTGCAGAACATTGCGCGATCCTTCCGCATCGCGGAAGGAAAGCGGGGATCTGCGGATGTTTTCCCGATTAGACTAGGATTTGGATTCCTTATCTATTATTTTTACCCTAGCCTATATATAGACGTTTTAATAGCTGAGAACGGGGTGCTGGGATTATTCAAGGATTTGTAAGCTACCGTTCTCCTTTTTCTTTCTCTAGGTTTATTTTCTTTTTCATCTTTCTTCAACCCTAGTTTATTCATGGCTTCTTTTGTCTATGATCGAACCATGAGTAGCTAATCTCCTAATTCTAGGGTTGTGGCGAAAGACTTAAAAGTTGATGTGATGACAATTATTATCTATTGATTTTTCATATTGTGGGTTACTTATTTATTCTTGATTTCAATTGTTTGATTATCTGGCCAATAGTTAGACACTATCTGTGGTGCGTGGATTGAACTTGAAAAAGGAAATTCACGTACGTAATAAGAATAAATAGAGTTTGTTCGATTTAATCGTTTCGCTACTGAGGATAGAGATATACCCTTTAGCCCTACTTAGTTGAATACGGAGAGATAAATGCTGTTAGAACCCGTATTTGTGTACAGTGGAATAATCCGGATTTAATTATGATAAGTTAAGGACAAAAAAATTATTTCGGGATACAAAGTCGGGATTCTTGACCTTCGATTTTATTTTGAGATATATGTGGTGCATGAATTTATTGGTATGGAACAATTAGAAAAATTTGGGACCAAAAGTGATAAAAATTGGAAGATAAAAATTATCCACAATTTCCATGGTTGGCCCACACAAATGGTGTTCAATTTTAATTGGTCCACCACATTGTGTGGGCCACAAACAATAAGAGATATTATGGGGACTTAAAAAGATGACCTTAAGTCATCTCCTCACCATTCTATACTTAGCAAAAAAACAAAAAAAACAAAACAAAAGTGGAAGAACCAAGGGGGAGCTCACGGCTAGGAGCAAGAAAACCAACCCCCATTTCTTTGCCTTCAAAAATTAATTTCTTGGTGTTAACCCACTATATTGAAGTCCCTAAGTAGCGTGGAAGAGTTGTTTGGGTCATCTAACCATTCATTGTATCCAATTGCAAACCCTAGGCTATTGTAAGGTTGAAGAAGAAAAGGTAAGATTTGATTTTGTTTTTGCGTTATGAAGGTTATATCCATGTTGTAGTATGTTATAATGGAGGAAAATCATGAAATATGAAATGTTGGAGGTGAGTTGTGTATGTGGAGCTTGAGCCGTGTAAATGGGTGTTGTTGTGTTGTGATTGAAATTATGAATTAATGCCTAGTTAGTTGATTATGATCATTGTAAGGTGAAGAACAATTGAGAATCATCCATATATGTATATGTGTAGTGTTAGCCGAAAATGGGTCACCTTATGTGCCAAGAATTGAATTAGTATCGCTTATTGTTTAGCCGTCGTCGCCATGAATTCTATGTTGGAAATGAAAGTTTATTGACTCAAATTGATGTTGTAAATATTGCGGACTGATTTGGAAGTTGTTGTACATTTAATGTAAATTGTGTATTGATGAAAATAGCATTGTTAGAATGTAAATTGTAGATACGAACCATGATTTGGAAATGAAGAAAAAGTTAGGGGGGCTGTTTCGGGTAGCTTGGGAAAATTTATGGATTGTTGGAAAAATTGTATAAATTGCTTAGAATGTCCTGAAATGTTTTTGGTATGGGTTCGGGTTAGTATGTGAGCGTATAAGCGTCGATTTTGGCTTGAAGGTAAGTCGTCGAATTGAATTTATGAAAGTTGATGAATGATGGAAAAGAGAGCTATTATTGTTGTATTACCTTTCGGATTGATTATTAATGTTGTTAGGTTGGTTGTTGTTGTTGTTGTTGATTGATACGGCCGAGTTAAATTCTCGGGGTAGCCTATTTACAGGGGAAATGCTGCCCAAATTTCTGTAGAATTAAGGGCGAAATTGGAATTTAATGCCCAAAAAGTCTTTAGCTAATGTTTGGCATTTTATGGCTTGTTTATAGATCGTGGGCAGCCCGAATCATAGGTTGGATTTATCTTGAGTTTGGATCGTATTGGAGAGCGTTTGAGGTATGTAAAGTAATCTTCCTTCTTCGGCATGCCTTAGTTAAAATAGGCTATGATATAAGCCTCGAGGAAACTCTATTCTCACAATCCGAGCATGTTTATGAATCGCATTTGTTCTTTGGCATCCTTGCCTTGTCATGGCAAAACATTGATCCTTATGTTCTTGGAATCCATAACTTGTAAAGATTACATGAAAGCTGATTTTTGTTTTAAAGTTCATTCTTTAGCGATTCCAAAACTTCAAACGCTCATAATTTCCTCAGAAAAGCTCGGATTGCTTTGAAATTTTCGTAGGAGTTTGTATGATATAAAATGAGTATGTTTTTCATAGGCGGGCTCAGTTCGGGCCTATACTCGTCCGTGGGTCCCGCGACGCCCTTTTGGTAATTTCGGTAACTTTGGGGGAAAAAAAATGTTGTAATTATTGTTCCGATTTCAAATATGACTATTTTACTTATCATTTGGATTTATGATGATGATTTTATGCATATGATTCCTCACTACTCCGCTCGTGCCCTATGATATCGTTCGCCGGTTCCCGGGCCGGTTCTGTTGTCGTGCGCTTTGTGATACATTCCGGTGTTATGTTGTGATTATGGTTCACCGTGCTCCTCGCTCGAGGGCCGGGTTCCACTTATGTTTGGCGTTATGCTGTGTTTGGCGTTATGCTGTGTTGTGATGTGTGATGGGGATTCGGAGATTTGAAACTTTCTGGTGTTATGCTGTGTTGTGGCGCCATCGACAGGCGGGCGACCATATTTTCCTGTGCCCTATGCATAATTTATACTTTGGAAATAAACATTTTGATATTTTTTTTTTGATATGTATTATTTTCTATATATCTGATTCGATTATTATTCAGATTTATTTCTGTACCTTCTTCTTTGCATACTCAGTACATATTTCGTACTGACCCCCTTCTCCGGGGGCTGCGTTTCATGCCCGCAGGTACAGACGCACAGCCTGGTGATCCACCTGTTTAGGACACCCTTTCTGCTATTCGGAGTGCTCCTCTCTTTCCGGAGCTTATACTTTTGGTATATATATTTTTATTAGTGCATTTGTATATATTCGTTCATGGGTACGGTGGGGCCCTGTCATGTCATATGATTCTGTCGGTCTGTGGACATGTTTGTGGGTTAGGGTCTTTCTGTATGGATGTATGTACATGTTTGGGCGATCCCATACGCCGAGGCGGCCGGTCCGCATATGTTGTTTGGGCGATCCTATACGCCGAGGCGGCCGGTCCGCATATGTTTATATATTGCTTGGTTAGCCCTGTGTGACTTTTGTTGGTATTTTCTGCGTGCAGGGTATATTGGATAGTCCGTAAAACAAAGGAAACTCTGCCGAAATTTTTCTGGAAATTACCTAAATTTGAAATAAAGCCTTGTCGGCTTCCGCCATATACTAGAATGAGTTGATAGAATTTGAGATAATATTTGATAGATGGGTTCGGGTGCCCAGATCGGGCACTAGTCACGGCCTACGGGGTTGGGTCGTGACAGAAGTGGTATCAGAGCGGTTTGTCCTCGGAGTGTCCACAGATCGTGTCTAGTAGAGTCTTGTTTATCGGTGTGTTGTGCACCACATCTATAAACTGGAGGCTACATGACATTTAGGATGTTGTCTTTTCTTCTGATCTTAGATCGTGCGATAGAACTGTGCTATTAGGATGATTCTGTTTTGATCTGTTGTTGTTTTTCTTTCAGTGATGCCTCCGAAAAAGGCGACGGCCGCCCAGAAGAAAAAGGGCGTAGTAGGAGAGACCAGCCGGGCTCAGAAGGGTACTCGGACCCTTGCTCAGATGATGCGTGATATTACGTCCCGGCAGCCGACTCTGCTACGTCTTCATCGTCAGAGGAGTCTGGAGTAGCTTCACCATTAGCTCCAGGGGCCCCAGCTCCTGCGCCTCTAGCTCCTCAGCCAGGGGCGGAGGACAGGACACTGAGAGAGGCTGTGCAGTTATTGACCACTCTGGTAGCGGGACAGGCTCGCAGACGCGGGCGGAGAGATGATGATGATGACGATAGGCGTGACAGCCTGAGGGTTCGAGAGTTTCTATTATGTGGCCTTCCAGAGTTTTACGGGTCTAAGCCCGACGAGGACCCCCATGACTTTATTCGGGGGGTGCGGCGTTCACTAGATTTGGTCAGGGCTTCAGAGACTGAGTTTGTTAAGTTGGCTTCGCATAGACTACGGGATGTCGCTGCTCACTGGTATGAGTCCTGGGAGCTATCTAGGGGTGAGGGTGCTTCCCCAGCTACTTGGGACGAGTTCGTGGCTGCTTTTACCCGCCACTTTTTGCCCCCAGAGTTACGGCGGGCGCGGGTTGACCGATTTTTACATCTGCAGCAGAGGGGTCGGAGTGTTCGTGAGTATAATATGGAGTTTGATTCTCTGGCCCGGTACGCACCTGCCATAGTAGCAGATATGGCCGATCGGATGCACAGATACGTGATGGGGTTAGACCGCTACTTGATTGATGGTTGTATGGCGGTGGCATTGCAGACAGACATGGATATTGCCCGACTACAGGCTTATGCTCTGGGTATGGAGGACCGACATAGAGCTGATTATTCCAGCAGAGATCGGGACAGGAGGCCGCCCAAGAGGGCCAGATCCGCAGGCTATTCTGGAGATTTCCGAGGCAGACAGCCTCAGCAGCAGCAGCAGAGCAGATATCCTTCTCAGTCATCACGGGGTACACCCCCACAGTTTACCGGCAGGAGATCTGAGGGTGCCGGATATTCAGGGGCAGGCCCGAGCTCCAGGGCTTCAGGTTCACAGTTGGACAGAGGTTCCAGCAGTTAGATGAGGCCACCCAGACCTTTGTGTTCCTACTGTGGGAGACAGCACCCGGGAGAGTGTTTCTGAGCTACGGGTGCATGCTTTGTTTGCGGCCGTCAGGGCCATCAGATGAGAGACTGTCCGGCTAGCGGTGGTACAGGCAGTTCAGCTCAGTCTACCGGGTCAGCCGGTGGTTCATCTTCAGCCTCGGTGGCGATGCGCTCTGCGGGGCGAGGTACTCCAGCACCAGCAGGCCGCGGCAGGGGTCGTGGCGGAGCTTCGGGTTCTAGCGGTCCTTCGAACCGCATTTATGCCTTAGCCAGCAGACAGGACCAGGAGGTTTCGCCTAATGTCGTCACAGGTATATTACTGGTTTTCTCTCGTGATGTGTATGCATTGATTGATCCTGGTTCTACATTATCATTTATATCTCCACTCGTTGCTGATAAAATTGGGATAGAATCCGAACCGATAGAGCCTTTTGAGGTAGCTACACCAGTAGGGGATTCTGTTATAGCCAGTCAGATTTATAGAGATTGTTCCGTGATTATCTGTGGCCGCTGCACTAAGGCGGATTTGGTAGAGTTAGATATATGATCGAGTTTGACGTGATTATGGGTATGGATTGGCTAGCTTCTTGCTATGCTAATGTTGATTGTCAAAAGAAGATAGTCCGATTCCAATTCCCAGGGGAGCCAGTTATAGAGTGGGCAGGTAATACAGTATCGCCGAGGGGTAAGTTTATTTCATACCTCAAGGCTGAGAAAATGATCAGAAAGGGGTATATTTATCATCTGGTCCGTGTTCATGATTTAGAGGCAGAGGCACCGACTCTTCAGTCAGTCCCAGTGGTTAATGAATTTGTAGATGTATTCCCAGATGAGCTTCCGGGTCTTCCTCCCGAACGGGAGATAGAGTTTGCTATTGATCTGTTGCCAGACACTCAGCCTATCTCTATTTCTCCGTACAGAATGGCACCTGCAGAATTGAAAGAATTGAAAGAGCAGCTGAGAGATTTATTGGAGAAGGGTTTCATTCGGCCTAGTGCGTCACCCTGGGGAGCTCCGGTATTATTTGTGAGGAAGAAAGACGGCTCGCTGCGGATGTGCATTGATTATCGGCAGTTGAATAAGGTAACCATCAAGAATAAATATCCCCTCCCCAGGATTGATGATTTGTTTGATCAGCTGCAGGGTGCCAGGTACTTCTCGAAGATAGACCTGCGATCGGGTTACCATCAGGTACGGGTACGAGAGGCTGATATTCCCAAGACAGCATTCAGGACCCGATATGGGCACTATGAGTTCAGAGTTATGTCTTTTGGGCTGACAAATGCCCCAGCAGTATTTATGGACCTGATGAATCGGGTATTCAGACCGTTCTTGGATATGTTTGTGATCGTATTTATCGATGATATTCTGGTTTATTCTCGGTCAGAGGCAGAGCATGCGGACCATTTGAGGACGGTACTTGGCACACTTCGGCACCAGGAATTATATGCTAAATTTTCTAAGTGTGAATTCTGGTTATCTTCAGTGGCATTTCTGGGACATATTATTGGGGCTGATGGCGTCCGGGTGGATACCCAGAAGATCGAGGCTGTAAAGAATTGGCCTAGACCTACGACGCCGACAGAGGTGCGTAGCTTTCTGGGATTGGCTGGTTATTGTCGGAGATTCGTGGAGAAGTTTGCTTCCATTTCAGCGCCTTTGACAAGGCTGACTCAGAAGGGAGCTAAGTTTCAGTGGTCAGATGCTTGCGAGCGTAGCTTCCAGTTGCTGAAAGAGAAGTTGACTACGGCTCCAGTCCTGACTCTTCCGGAGGGTCCAGATGGGTATGTGATTTATTGTGATTGTTGACACCCAATTTTGTCCCTCTTTTATCTAATTTACTCGAGCTTTCTAAGTTTGCTGACGAGCTAAATACTTTATTTTCACTACTATTAATATCGCTACTTTTATTTTTCAACATTATAAGTATTACTTTACCACAAATTTTAAATGATTCGTCATCATTTCATTTTTTCGGGTTTGGACTCGTTAAATTAATTATAGAACAACACGTTGTTAAATCCTTATTTTTTTAAAATATTAATTATTAATTGTCTTCATATAGTATATATTGTACTAGTTGTTAAATTAGAAGCCCAACAATAATAAAATAGAGGATGAAGGACCAACAATTTTCAGTCAAATTAATGACTTAAAATACAATGTTATTCCCCTACCCAAATAATCAGCCCACATTTTAAATACCCAGCCCATTACCCATCGAAATAAATCAGCCCACCACTCCATATTTGATTATTTTCGGACCAGCCCACATATTTTATCCGACCCGGTCCAGCCCACTTATTCTTTTTGCCCTAAATCTCTTCCTCTCTCTTTCTCTTACTCTTTTCCGCCTCTCTCTCTCTTTCTCTTCTTTCTTCATTTCCTCCGCCTCATCTCCCTCTCTCTCTATACTCTCCCTTCCCCACACCACGCTCCCCTACCCCACCTCACTCCTCTCTCTACCCTACCTACGCTCCCCCCGCTCCTCTCTTTCCCTTTTTTTTTCATCACCGCCGCTACCCCACTCAACGCCGCCGCTCCCCACTCCCGACCCTACCTTACGCTCCTCCACTCACGGACGAACCCACTCCTCACGCTCCTCTCTTTCCCTTTCATCATCACCACCGCTCCTCTCTATGAATCAAAAACCCTATAAATAATCCTAGTTGAATCAGGAAAAGGGGGAGGGGGCTGAAAACGAAAACCTCACAAAACACAAGTTTTAATCAACAAAGCCAGCGAACAATTACTCTATTTTCCTTTCATTTTCTGTTTAAAACTTTAAGTTTCTTTAATCGATTTCGAGTTCGTCGCGTTCGAGTGTAGATTCGAGACCTCGTCGATCCCCACTTCACTGTACCACAAAAAGGTAATGACGTCTTCTGTTTAGTTTCTTTAGCTGATAATGTTGTGTTGAAGTCATGTTTGGACTTGAAATTGTGTATATTCTGCTGCTGTTCAGATTTATTGTCTTGTTAAATTTCTGTTAACATAGAGAAATCATGTTTTAATGCCTTGTTATGACCAGTCGTGATTCAAAAAAAAAACCTGTTTGCATTTCTTATTTCGTGTAGCTGTTATAGTCGTTGGATGATTTAATTTAATCTGGGAGTCTGATTTATGTGTAAGGGTTAAAAGGCGATACAAATAGATATCATGAATTCGCGTATGTAGCGCTGTCCCTCTTTTGCTCTATTTTATTCGAGATAATGTATTCGGTCATGAATGTAATTTACCTGGGTTTAGATGTGACGAAATGATTATACGACATATCGGTATTCGTTGTTGATTTTATTTGGTCTGCAAGATCATGGTCGCCTGTTTAAAATGATAGGATTAATGTCGAAACGACTAGTTTGGGATTTCAGTTAGTTTACCATGTCATTGCTGCAATACTAGTTTCAAAGGCCTGCATTTTTCTACATCCCTTTAGAATTCGTTTAAATTGATAGGATTCATGCTGAATATACCCATTTACAAATATGAATATCCCTGTTGATGCAGCTGTTTTGGTATGAATTGATGTTGGTTATTGGTTCAATCCATGTTTGGTTAAGTTCTAGTATGCATATGCTGTTCTCGTGGATAATCTGATTCTCTTTTGTTTGTTTAATAACAGCAGTATAGACCTGAGTTTTAAGCATAAATTATTATCCTGGTGTATGCTAAGCAGTTGGGACCAAAGGAATATGTTACAAATAATTCATTAAGCTTCAACTCTTGTCTTAGCAGTTTAGAGAGAATACAATGATATATGGTTATTTAAGCCCAATCCTGGTGGTATAATCTGTTAACAAGAATGCTACAGACTGAAATATATGACGATATGGTTGTGCTGTTTGTTTGAATATCTCAAATCCGTCTTGTGCTATTAAGTAATGTATGAAAGGTATGTTGTTGAAATTAGCAAAGGAACAAGTTTGAGGCTGCAACAAATTGAGTAGAGTTAAAGAATATTAGTCATATTATTCAAAGTTTATGACCAACTTGCTTGCGTTATATACCTGCTAACATTGTTTGTGTCTCGGATTTAGAGGACTTAAACCTTTCATTGCATATGACCTTTGTCTCATCCTCATTAGTGTTAAATATGCATATATATTGTGGAAAATGATATGCAAACATGCTGCATATGTCTTGCCCAGAATGAAAAAATAAAAAAAAAATCCAAGTGTACGATGTTTGATCCCTTTCCCTTTCCCCTGTATGTGCATACGTTTCTTCTTCAGAAAATCCTTGCTTGCTGCCTTAAATACATTGTATGAACCTGCAAAGGGATTGTTTCCCTTTGAGTTATCAAAACCAAACACCTCTGTCCCTTTTGGCTGCTGCTTTATTGTTGGGTTTGTGAGCCACATTTGATAAAATAGCTACTGCTGAACTTTGGTATAAACAACGATACTTTGGTCATTACTTTTAGCCAGCTGCTGTTGCCATTTTCTTGACTGTTGCTATACTACAAATAGCTATTGCATCTGTGTGTTAATCCAGTACCTGTGTCGAGAAAGATGTGGTTATACTTGGCCGCTATGTGGATATTACTTACGTTCGATAAAACAGTTGATGTTTTTGCTGCTACTTATAGCTGTGCTAATTGCTACGTTTGGAATTACGCTAGTGGTCGTTGTGTATCGCTTATTTGCCCATTTCTTCACATGTCACTTAGTTCCAGTTGCAAGTTCTTATATTTTAGGCTGAATATATCTTGGCACATGTTAATCATCTCTTAAGTTTCCCAGATATGATGATTTTTGTACATTATAGGAATTATACCCTCGCACTAATTTCTTCTCCTTTCTTTTGCATGACATCGGGGATTGTGAGGAGTCTCGAATGAGACTCAACTTTGCTGCAAGATCGAACAATCATGCTACCTCCTCTCGAGTCAACCCACTCTAAAAAAAGGGGATAATTCTGGGCCAAAGCCCATCACATTGGCAGCGAATAGCAGCAGTCCAAAAGGATTGAGCCAAACAGTAGTTTAGTCGCGGCAGTCCTAAAAATGGATTGAGCCCCTTTAATTTCTTTGCTCTTCTATTTTATCGTTGTGTATTTAATCTTTGTTGTATGACTAATTCTTTTGTTTGTTAATCTAGATGAACTTTAGCAAATTAGTGGAGTTTAGATGAATAATGGGTAGTCAATTTAAGGAAACTAATAATAATCAATTCCATGAAGTTTCATTTTTAATTATTTATAGAATCTATAATATTTACTTTTGGTATAATTGATTTTCAATAGCAAATTCATATTTTGAGTCAAAGGAATCATAATTTATGTTTTACTATTTAGAAGTGTCACAAATCTCACACTACATTAGCGTATTCTAAGAAAAAATAAAAAGCAAACTAACTCAACGAATAATTCTTTCACTTTAGTTTCTTTCCAACACTTAGAAATATGTATTTGTCTAGAACAACCTTCAAAGCTTTTACTAAATAACTCTTTAAATTTTAGTCATTTCTTTCACATATAAACATACATGTCCCGTTTTCTTTTAGTTTATTTTTGACTAAACTCTTTTATGCAATTGCTATTTTCTACAAGTATTATTTTAAACAACGCTATTATACCTTCGTCAAAACAGCATTAAAAATACTCTTTTATACAAATTATTATTATTGTTTTACAAGTTCTATTTTTACATATCTATTTATGGCTTTAGCCACACTTACAAAACTGCTTTCCTTTTTCTATAATACCATATTTACACTTAGCCTAACTAATCATAAGTCCGGTCGGTTAACCATTGTTAATGGGTCTTAAAGGATGCCTAATACCTTCCCTTTAGACTAATTGAACCCTTACCTAGAACCTTAAGTTTCGCAGACCTTAAACAGAGCTAACTTTAAAAAATAACTTTAATAAATTTAGGTGTCCTAATTCACCATAAGTAATTAGGTGGCGACTCCTTAAACAAACAAACAACAATAATAGGAATCTCCAATACGTCATACTTCTAAATTTAACTCTCTGCGGTTAAAATGGGGTATGACAGTGATGCCTCTGGTATTGGTTTGGGATGTGTGTTGATGCAGCACGGCAGGGTGATAGCTTATGCTTCCCGGCAGCTCAGAAAACATGAAAAGAATTATCCTACTCACGATTTGGAGCTGGCCGCGGTCATTCATGCTTTGAAGATGTGGAGACATTATTTATATGGGGTTCACGTTGACATTTATACAGATCATAAGAGCCTTCAGTACATCTTTAGGCAAAAGGAGCTGAACTTGCGGCAGCGGAGGTGGTTAGAGTTGCTGAAAGATTATGATGTTGACATTCTCTACCATCTTGGGAAAGCTAATGTTGTGGCGGATGCACTCAGCCGCAAGTCTATGGGCAGCCTAGCAGATGTGCCATCAGAGAGTAAAGAAATGGTTCGCGATATTCATCAGTTGGCTAGTCTTGGAGTTCGCTTGGCTGATTCTGGAGATGTTGGAGTTTCTGTTCGAGGTATGGCTGAGTCCTCTATTACAGAAGATATTAAGCGGCATCAGTATGAGGATCCTATTCTGGCACAGTACAGAGACGCAGCTCTGGCACAGGAGAAGACTCCGTTTGAGATTTCACCTGATGGAGTGTTATTTCACAGAGGCAGATTGTGTGTACCTGACGTTGCAGGGTTGCGGCGACAGGTTATGGGCGAGGCATATTACGCCCGATATTCTGTTCACCCAGGGTCGACGAAGATGTACCATGATATCAGATGCCTATATTGGTGGGACAGTATGAAAAGAGATATAACAGAGTTCGTTGCTCAGTGTCCAAATTGCCAGCAGGTTAAGATTGAGCACCAGAAGCCCGGTGGGCTATTGCAGGAGATGGAGATACCGACGTGGAAGTGGGAGATCATTAATATGGACTTTATTACAGGTCTACCTCGCACTCCACGGAGGTATGATTCTATTTGGGTTATTGTTGATCGGCTGACGAAATCAGCCCATTTTCTTCCGGTTCGGACCACCTATTCAGCTGAGGATTATGCCAGGATTTATGTCAGGGAGATTGTACGACTTCATGGAGTTCCTGTGTCTGTTATTTCCGATAGAGGTGCCCAGTTTACAGCTAAGTTCTGGAGATCGTTTCAGGAGGGATTGGGGACCCAGGTGAGCCTGAGTACAGCCTTCCATCCCCAGTCCGACGGACAGGCCGAGCGCACTATTCAGACATTGGAAGATATGTTGCGTGCCTGTGTTATTGATTTCAGGGGTAGCTGGGACGACCATTTACCGCTTGTTGAGTTTGCGTATAATAACAGCTACCACTCCAGTATTCAGATGGCACCATATGAGGCTTTGTATGGCAGGAAGTGTAGATCACCGATCGGTTGGTTTGATGTTGGGGAGACTGAGTTGATTGGCCCAGAAGTGGTCCAGCAGGCCGTGGATAAGGTGAAACTTATTCGAGAAAGATTGTTGGCAGCCCAGAGCCGACAGAAATCTTATGCCGATAAGTGACGTCGACCGTTAGAGTTTCAGATTGGCGATTGGGTGTTCCTGAAAGTGTCACCGATGAAAGGTGTTATGCGATTTGGCAAGAAAGGAAAGCTCAGTCCGAGATATATTGGGCCCTATCTGATTATTCGCAAAATAGGCAAGGTGGCCTACGAATTGGATTTGCCAGCTGACTTGGGAGCGATACACCCGGTATTTCATGTTTCTATGCTTCGTAAGTGTATTGGTGACCCTTCCAAAGTCTTTCCTGTAGATGACATTCAGGTCACAGAGGAGCTATCTTATGAGGAGCAGCCTATAGCCATATTAGATCGCCAGGTAAAAAGGTTGCGGAACAAAGATATGGCTTCTGTTAAAGTGCTGTGGCGGAACAATAACCGAGAGGAAATGACCTGGAAAACTGAGGAGCATATGAAGAAGAAGTATCCTCATTTATTTTCAGAGCCTACAGGTAATCCAATTCTCTATTTGACTATGTTGTTTGATAAATGAATCGTTGATCAATGATTGTATTGTTGTGATAGTTAGTAAGGAAACTCCCCCAAATTGTTGTATGATCGGTAAGGTTAATCTGACATTCGAGGACGAATGTTCTAAAGAGGGGGAGGATGTTAGAACCCGTATTTGTGTACAGTGGAATAATCCGGATTTAATTATGATAAGTTAAGGACAAAAAAATTATTTCGGGATACAAAGTCGGGATTCTTGACCTTCGATTTTATTTTGAGATATATGTGGTGCATGAATTTATTGGTATGGAACAATTAGAAAAATTTGGGACCAAAAGTGATAAAAATTGGAAGATAAAAATTATCCACAATTTCCATGGTTGGCCCACACAAATGGTGTTCAATTTTAATTGGTCCACCACATTGTGTGGGCCACAAACAATAAGAGATATTATGGGGACTTAAAAAGATGACCTTAAGTCATCTCCTCACCATTCTATACTTAGCAAAAAAACAAAAAAAACAAAACAAAAGTGGAAGAACCAAGGGGGAGCTCACGGCTAGGAGCAAGAAAACCAACCCCCATTTCTTTGCCTTCAAAAATTAATTTCTTGGTGTTAACCCACTATATTGAAGTCCCTAAGTAGCGTGGAAGAGTTGTTTGGGTCATCTAACCATTCATTGTATCCAATTGCAAACCCTAGGCTATTGTAAGGTTGAAGAAGAAAAGGTAAGATTTGATTTTGTTTTTGCGTTATGAAGGTTATATCCATGTTGTAGTATGTTATAATGGAGGAAAATCATGAAATATGAAATGTTGGAGGTGAGTTGTGTATGTGGAGCTTGAGCCGTGTAAATGGGTGTTGTTGTGTTGTGATTGAAATTATGAATTAATGCCTAGTTAGTTGATTATGATCATTGTAAGGTGAAGAACAATTGAGAATCATCCATATATGTATATGTGTAGTGTTAGCCGAAAATGGGTCACCTTATGTGCCAAGAATTGAATTAGTATCGCTTATTGTTTAGCCGTCGTCGCCATGAATTCTATGTTGGAAATGAAAGTTTATTGACTCAAATTGATGTTGTAAATATTGCGGACTGATTTGGAAGTTGTTGTACATTTAATGTAAATTGTGTATTGATGAAAATAGCATTGTTAGAATGTAAATTGTAGATACGAACCATGATTTGGAAATGAAGAAAAAGTTAGGGGGGCTGTTTCGGTTAGGGGCTGTTTCGGGTAGCTTGGGAAAATTTATGGATTGTTGGAAAAATTGTATAAATTGCTTAGAATGTCCTGAAATGTTTTTGGTATGGGTTCGGGTTAGTATGTGAGCGTATAAGCGTCGATTTTGGCTTGAAGGTAAGTCGTCGAATTGAATTTATGAAAGTTGATGAATGATGGAAAAGAGAGCTATTATTGTTGTATTACCTTTCGGATTGATTATTAATGTTGTTAGGTTGGTTGTTGTTGTTGTTGTTGATTGATACGGCCGAGTTAAATTCTCGGGGTAGCCTATTTACAGGGGAAATGCTGCCCAAATTTCTGTAGAATTAAGGGCGAAATTGGAATTTAATGCCCAAAAAGTCTTTAGCTAATGTTTGGCATTTTATGGCTTGTTTATAGATCGTGGGCAGCCCGAATCATAGGTTGGATTTATCTTGAGTTTGGATCGTATTGGAGAGCGTTTGAGGTATGTAAAGTAATCTTCCTTCTTCGGCATGCCTTAGTTAAAATAGGCTATGATATAAGCCTCGAGGAAACTCTATTCTCACAATCCGAGCATGTTTATGAATCGCATTTGTTCTTTGGCATCCTTGCCTTGTCATGGCAAAACATTGATCCTTATGTTCTTGGAATCCATAACTTGTAAAGATTACATGAAAGCTGATTTTTGTTTTAAAGTTCATTCTTTAGCGATTCCAAAACTTCAAACGCTCATAATTTCCTCAGAAAAGCTCGGATTGCTTTGAAATTTTCGTAGGAGTTTGTATGATATAAAATGAGTATGTTTTTCATAGGCGGGCTCAGTTCGGGCCTATACTCGTCCGTGGGTCCCGCGACGCCCTTTTGGTAATTTCGGTAACTTTGGGGGAAAAAAAATGTTGTAATTATTGTTCCGATTTCAAATATGACTATTTTACTTATCATTTGGATTTATGATGATGATTTTATGCATATGATTCCTCACTACTCCGCTCGTGCCCTATGATATCGTTCGCCGGTTCCCGGGCCGGTTCTGTTGTCGTGCGCTTTGTGATACATTCCGGTGTTATGTTGTGATTATGGTTCACCGTGCTCCTCGCTCGAGGGCCGGGTTCCACTTATGTTTGGCGTTATGCTGTGTTTGGCGTTATGCTGTGTTGTGATGTGTGATGGGGATTCGGAGATTTGAAACTTTCTGGTGTTATGCTGTGTTGTGGCGCCATCGACAGGCGGGCGACCATATTTTCCTGTGCCCTATGCATAATTTATACTTTGGAAATAAACATTTTGATATTTTTTTTTTTGATATGTATTATTTTCTATATATCTGATTCGATTATTATTCAGATTTATTTCTGTACCTTCTTCTTTGCATACTCAGTACATATTTCGTACTGACCCCCTTCTCCGGGGGCTGCGTTTCATGCCCGCAGGTACAGACGCACAGCCTGGTGATCCACCTGTTTAGGACACCCTTTCTGCTATTCGGAGTGCTCCTCTCTTTCCGGAGCTTATACTTTTGGTATATATATTTTTATTAGTGCATTTGTATATATTCGTTCATGGGTACGGTGGGGCCCTGTCATGTCATATGATTCTGTCGGTCTGTTTAGAGGTCTGTGGACATGTTTGTGGGTTAGGGTCTTTCTGTATGGATGTATGTACATGTTTGGGCGATCCCATACGCCGAGGCGGCCGGTCCGCATATGTTGTTTGGGCGATCCTATACGCCGAGGCGGCCGGTCCGCATATGTTTATATATTGCTTGGTTAGCCCTGTGTGACTTTTGTTGGTATTTTCTGCGTGCAGGGTATATTGGATAGTCCGTAAAACAAAGGAAACTCTGCCGAAATTTTTCTGGAAATTACCTAAATTTGAAATAAAGCCTTGTCGGCTTCCGCCATATACTAGAATGAGTTGATAGAATTTGAGATAATATTTGATAGATGGGTTCGGGTGCCCAGATCGGGCACTAGTCACGGCCTACGGGGTTGGGTCGTGACAGAAGTGGTATCAGAGCGGTTTGTCCTCGGAGTGTCCACAGATCGTGTCTAGTAGAGTCTTGTTTATCGGTGTGTTGTGCACCACATCTATAAACTGGAGGCTACATGACATTTAGGATGTTGTCTTTTCTTCTGATCTTAGATCGTGCGATAGAACTGTGCTATTAGGATGATTCTGTTTTGATCTGTTGTTGTTTTTCTTTCAGTGATGCCTCCGAAAAAGGCGACGGCCGCCCAGAAGAAAAAGGGCGTAGTAGGAGAGACCAGCCGGGCTCAGAAGGGTACTCGGACCCTTGCTCAGATGATGCGTGATATTACGTCCCGGCAGCCGACTCTGCTACGTCTTCATCGTCAGAGGAGTCTGGAGTAGCTTCACCATTAGCTCCAGGGGCCCCAGCTCCTGCGCCTCTAGCTCCTCAGCCAGGGGCGGAGGACAGGACACTGAGAGAGGCTGTGCAGTTATTGACCACTCTGGTAGCGGGACAGGCTCGCAGACGCGGGCGGAGAGATGATGATGATGACGATAGGCGTGACAGCCTGAGGGTTCGAGAGTTTCTATTATGTGGCCTTCCAGAGTTTTACGGGTCTAAGCCCGACGAGGACCCCCATGACTTTATTCGGGGGGTGCGGCGTTCACTAGATTTGGTCAGGGCTTCAGAGACTGAGTTTGTTAAGTTGGCTTCGCATAGACTACGGGATGTCGCTGCTCACTGGTATGAGTCCTGGGAGCTATCTAGGGGTGAGGGTGCTTCCCCAGCTACTTGGGACGAGTTCGTGGCTGCTTTTACCCGCCACTTTTTGCCCCCAGAGTTACGGCGGGCGCGGGTTGACCGATTTTTACATCTGCAGCAGAGGGGTCGGAGTGTTCGTGAGTATAATATGGAGTTTGATTCTCTGGCCCGGTACGCACCTGCCATAGTAGCAGATATGGCCGATCGGATGCACAGATACGTGATGGGGTTAGACCGCTACTTGATTGATGGTTGTATGGCGGTGGCATTGCAGACAGACATGGATATTGCCCGACTACAGGCTTATGCTCTGGGTATGGAGGACCGACATAGAGCTGATTATTCCAGCAGAGATCGGGACAGGAGGCCGCCCAAGAGGGCCAGATCCGCAGGCTATTCTGGAGATTTCCGAGGCAGACAGCCTCAGCAGCAGCAGCAGAGCAGATATCCTTCTCAGTCATCACGGGGTACACCCCCACAGTTTACCGGCAGGAGATCTGAGGGTGCCGGATATTCAGGGGCAGGCCCGAGCTCCAGGGCTTCAGGTTCACAGTTGGACAGAGGTTCCAGCAGTTAGATGAGGCCACCCAGACCTTTGTGTTCCTACTGTGGGAGACAGCACCCGGGAGAGTGTTTCTGAGCTACGGGTGCATGCTTTGTTTGCGGCCGTCAGGGCCATCAGATGAGAGACTGTCCGGCTAGCGGTGGTACAGGCAGTTCAGCTCAGTCTACCGGGTCAGCCGGTGGTTCATCTTCAGCCTCGGTGGCGATGCGCTCTGCGGGGCGAGGTACTCCAGCACCAGCAGGCCGCGGCAGGGGTCGTGGCGGAGCTTCGGGTTCTAGCGGTCCTTCGAACCGCATTTATGCCTTAGCCAGCAGACAGGACCAGGAGGTTTCGCCTAATGTCGTCACAGGTATATTACTGGTTTTCTCTCGTGATGTGTATGCATTGATTGATCCTGGTTCTACATTATCATTTATATCTCCACTCGTTGCTGATAAAATTGGGATAGAATCCGAACCGATAGAGCCTTTTGAGGTAGCTACACCAGTAGGGGATTCTGTTATAGCCAGTCAGATTTATAGAGATTGTTCCGTGATTATCTGTGGCCGCTGCACTAAGGCGGATTTGGTAGAGTTAGATATATGATCGAGTTTGACGTGATTATGGGTATGGATTGGCTAGCTTCTTGCTATGCTAATGTTGATTGTCAAAAGAAGATAGTCCGATTCCAATTCCCAGGGGAGCCAGTTATAGAGTGGGCAGGTAATACAGTATCGCCGAGGGGTAAGTTTATTTCATACCTCAAGGCTGAGAAAATGATCAGAAAGGGGTATATTTATCATCTGGTCCGTGTTCATGATTTAGAGGCAGAGGCACCGACTCTTCAGTCAGTCCCAGTGGTTAATGAATTTGTAGATGTATTCCCAGATGAGCTTCCGGGTCTTCCTCCCGAACGGGAGATAGAGTTTGCTATTGATCTGTTGCCAGACACTCAGCCTATCTCTATTTCTCCGTACAGAATGGCACCTGCAGAATTGAAAGAATTGAAAGAGCAGCTGAGAGATTTATTGGAGAAGGGTTTCATTCAGCCTAGTGCGTCACCCTGGGGAGCTCCGGTATTATTTGTGAGGAAGAAAGACGGCTCGCTGCGGATGTGCATTGATTATCGGCAGTTGAATAAGGTAACCATCAAGAATAAATATCCCCTCCCCAGGATTGATGATTTGTTTGATCAGCTGCAGGGTGCCAGGTACTTCTCGAAGATAGACCTGCGATCGGGTTACCATCAGGTACGGGTACGAGAGGCTGATATTCCCAAGACAGCATTCAGGACCCGATATGGGCACTATGAGTTCAGAGTTATGTCTTTTGGGCTGACAAATGCCCCAGCAGTATTTATGGACCTGATGAATCGGGTATTCAGACCGTTCTTGGATATGTTTGTGATCGTATTTATCGATGATATTCTGGTTTATTCTCGGTCAGAGGCAGAGCATGCGGACCATTTGAGGACGGTACTTGGCACACTTCGGCACCAGGAATTATATGCTAAATTTTCTAAGTGTGAATTCTGGTTATCTTCAGTGGCATTTCTGGGACATATTATTGGGGCTGATGGCGTCCGGGTGGATACCCAGAAGATCGAGGCTGTAAAGAATTGGCCTAGACCTACGACGCCGACAGAGGTGCGTAGCTTTCTGGGATTGGCTGGTTATTGTCGGAGATTCGTGGAGAAGTTTGCTTCCATTTCAGCGCCTTTGACAAGGCTGACTCAGAAGGGAGCTAAGTTTCAGTGGTCAGATGCTTGCGAGCGTAGCTTCCAGTTGCTGAAAGAGAAGTTGACTACGGCTCCAGTCCTGACTCTTCCGGAGGGTCCAGATGGGTATGTGATTTATTGTGATTGTTGACACCCAATTTTGTCCCTCTTTTATCTAATTTACTCGAGCTTTCTAAGTTTGCTGACGAGCTAAATACTTTATTTTCACTACTATTAATATCGCTACTTTTATTTTTCAACATTATAAGTATTACTTTACCACAAATTTTAAATGATTCGTCATCATTTCATTTTTTCGGGTTTGGACTCGTTAAATTAATTATAGAACAACACGTTGTTAAATCCTTATTTTTTTAAAATATTAATTATTAATTGTCTTCATATAGTATATATTGTACTAGTTGTTAAATTAGAAGCCCAACAATAATAAAATAGAGGATGAAGGACCAACAATTTTCAGTCAAATTAATGACTTAAAATACAATGTTATTCCCCTACCCAAATAATCAGCCCACATTTTAAATACCCAGCCCATTACCCATCGAAATAAATCAGCCCACCACTCCATATTTGATTATTTTCGGACCAGCCCACATATTTTATCCGACCCGGTCCAGCCCACTTATTCTTTTTGCCCTAAATCTCTTCCTCTCTCTTTCTCTTACTCTTTTCCGCCTCTCTCTCTCTTTCTCTTCTTTCTTCATTTCCTCCGCCTCATCTCCCTCTCTCTCTATACTCTCCCTTCCCCACACCACGCTCCCCTACCCCACCTCACTCCTCTCTCTACCCTACCTACGCTCCCCCCGCTCCTCTCTTTCCCTTTTTTTTTCATCACCGCCGCTACCCCACTCAACGCCGCCGCTCCCCACTCCCGACCCTACCTTACGCTCCTCCACTCACGGACGAACCCACTCCTCACGCTCCTCTCTTTCCCTTTCATCATCACCACCGCTCCTCTCTATGAATCAAAAACCCTATAAATAATCCTAGTTGAATCAGGAAAAGGGGGAGGGGGCTGAAAACGAAAACCTCACAAAACACAAGTTTTAATCAACAAAGCCAGCGAACAATTACTCTATTTTCCTTTCATTTTCTGTTTAAAACTTTAAGTTTCTTTAATCGATTTCGAGTTCGTCGCGTTCGAGTGTAGATTCGAGACCTCGTCGATCCCCACTTCACTGTACCACAAAAAGGTAATGACGTCTTCTGTTTAGTTTCTTTAGCTGATAATGTTGTGTTGAAGTCATGTTTGGACTTGAAATTGTGTATATTCTGCTGCTGTTCAGATTTATTGTCTTGTTAAATTTCTGTTAACATAGAGAAATCATGTTTTAATGCCTTGTTATGACCAGTCGTGATTCAAAAAAAAAACCTGTTTGCATTTCTTATTTCGTGTAGCTGTTATAGTCGTTGGATGATTTAATTTAATCTGGGAGTCTGATTTATGTGTAAGGGTTAAAAGGCGATACAAATAGATATCATGAATTCGCGTATGTAGCGCTGTCCCTCTTTTGCTCTATTTTATTCGAGATAATGTATTCGGTCATGAATGTAATTTACCTGGGTTTAGATGTGACGAAATGATTATACGACATATCGGTATTCGTTGTTGATTTTATTTGGTCTGCAAGATCATGGTCGCCTGTTTAAAATGATAGGATTAATGTCGAAACGACCAGTTTGGGATTTCAGTTAGTTTACCATGTCATTGCTGCAATACTAGTTTCAAAGGCCTGCATTTTTCTACATCCCTTTAGAATTCGTTTAAATTGATAGGATTCATGCTGAATATACCCATTTACAAATATGAATATCCCTGTTGATGCAGCTGTTTTGGTATGAATTGATGTTGGTTATTGGTTCAATCCATGTTTGGTTAAGTTCTAGTATGCATATGCTGTTCTCGTGGATAATCTGATTCTCTTTTGTTTGTTTAATAACAGCAGTATAGACCTGAGTTTTAAGCATAAATTATTATCCTGGTGTATGCTAAGCAGTTGGGACCAAAGGAATATGTTACAAATAATTCATTAAGCTTCAACTCTTGTCTTAGCAGTTTAGAGAGAATACAATGATATATGGTTATTTAAGCCCAATCCTGGTGGTATAATCTGTTAACAAGAATGCTACAGACTGAAATATATGACGATATGGTTGTGCTGTTTGTTTGAATATCTCAAATCCGTCTTGTGCTATTAAGTAATGTATGAAAGGTATGTTGTTGAAATTAGCAAAGGAACAAGTTTGAGGCTGCAACAAATTGAGTAGAGTTAAAGAATATTAGTCATATTATTCAAAGTTTATGACCAACTTGCTTGCGTTATATACCTGCTAACATTGTTTGTGTCTCGGATTTAGAGGACTTAAACCTTTCATTGCATATGACCTTTGTCTCATCCTCATTAGTGTTAAATATGCATATATATTGTGGAAAATGATATGCAAACATGCTGCATATGTCTTGCCCAGAATGAAAAAATAAAAAAAAAATCCAAGTGTACGATGTTTGATCCCTTTCCCTTTCCCCTGTATCTGCATACGTTTCTTCTTCAGAAAATCCTTGCTTGCTGCCTTAAATACATTGTATGAACCTGCAAAGGGATTGTTTCCCTTTGAGTTATCAAAACCAAACACCTCTGTCCCTTTTGGCTGCTGCTTTATTGTTGGGTTTGTGAGCCACATTTGATAAAATAGCTACTGCTGAACTTTGGTATAAACAACGATACTTTGGTCATTACTTTTAGCCAGCTGCTGTTGCCATTTTCTTGACTGTTGCTATACTACAAATAGCTATTGCATCTGTGTGTTAATCCAGTACCTGTGTCGAGAAAGATGTGGTTATACTTGGCCGCTATGTGGATATTACTTACGTTCGATAAAACAGTTGATGTTTTTGCTGCTACTTATAGCTGTGCTAATTGCTACGTTTGGAATTACGCTAGTGGTCGTTGTGTATCGCTTATTTGCCCATTTCTTCACATGTCACTTAGTTCCAGTTGCAAGTTCTTATATTTTAGGCTGAATATATCTTGGCACATGTTAATCATCTCTTAAGTTTCCCAGATATGATGATTTTTGTACATTATAGGAATTATACCCTCGCACTAATTTCTTCTCCTTTCTTTTGCATGACATCGGGGATTGTGAGGAGTCTCGAATGAGACTCAACTTTGCTGCAAGATCGAACAATCATGCTACCTCCTCTCGAGTCAACCCACTCTAAAAAAAGGGGATAATTCTGGGCCAAAGCCCATCACATTGGCAGCGAATAGCAGCAGTCCAAAAGGATTGAGCCAAACAGTAGTTTAGTCGCGGCAGTCCTAAAAATGGATTGAGCCCCTTTAATTTCTTTGCTCTTCTATTTTATCGTTGTGTATTTAATCTTTGTTGTATGACTAATTCTTTTGTTTGTTAATCTAGATGAACTTTAGCAAATTAGTGGAGTTTAGATGAATAATGGGTAGTCAATTTAAGGAAACTAATAATAATCAATTCCATGAAGTTTCATTTTTAATTATTTATAGAATCTATAATATTTACTTTTGGTATAATTGATTTTCAATAGCAAATTCATATTTTGAGTCAAAGGAATCATAATTTATGTTTTACTATTTAGAAGTGTCACAAATCTCACACTACATTAGCGTATTCTAAGAAAAAATAAAAAGCAAACTAACTCAACGAATAATTCTTTCACTTTAGTTTCTTTCCAACACTTAGAAATATGTATTTGTCTAGAACAACCTTCAAAGCTTTTACTAAATAACTCTTTAAATTTTAGTCATTTCTTTCACATATAAACATACATGTCCCGTTTTCTTTTAGTTTATTTTTGACTAAACTCTTTTATGCAATTGCTATTTTCTACAAGTATTATTTTAAACAACGCTATTATACCTTCGTCAAAACAGCATTAAAAATACTCTTTTATACAAATTATTATTATTGTTTTACAAGTTCTATTTTTACATATCTATTTATGGCTTTAGCCACACTTACAAAACTGCTTTCCTTTTTCTATAATACCATATTTACACTTAGCCTAACTAATCATAAGTCCGGTCGGTTAACCATTGTTAATGGGTCTTAAAGGATGCCTAATACCTTCCCTTTAGACTAATTGAACCCTTACCTAGAACCTTAAGTTTCGCAGACCTTAAACAGAGCTAACTTTAAAAAATAACTTTAATAAATTTAGGTGTCCTAATTCACCATAAGTAATTAGGTGGCGACTCCTTAAACAAACAAACAACAATAATAGGAATCTCCAATACGTCATACTTCTAAATTTAACTCTCTGCGGTTAAAATGGGGTATGACAGTGATGCCTCTGGTATTGGTTTGGGATGTGTGTTGATGCAGCACGGCAGGGTGATAGCTTATGCTTCCCGGCAGCTCAGAAAACATGAAAAGAATTATCCTACTCACGATTTGGAGCTGGCCGCGGTCATTCATGCTTTGAAGATGTGGAGACATTATTTATATGGGGTTCACGTTGACATTTATACAGATCATAAGAGCCTTCAGTACATCTTTAGGCAAAAGGAGCTGAACTTGCGGCAGCGGAGGTGGTTAGAGTTGCTGAAAGATTATGATGTTGACATTCTCTACCATCTTGGGAAAGCTAATGTTGTGGCGGATGCACTCAGCCGCAAGTCTATGGGCAGCCTAGCAGATGTGCCATCAGAGAGTAAAGAAATGGTTCGCGATATTCATCAGTTGGCTAGTCTTGGAGTTCGCTTGGCTGATTCTGGAGATGTTGGAGTTTCTGTTCGAGGTATGGCTGAGTCCTCTATTACAGAAGATATTAAGCGGCATCAGTATGAGGATCCTATTCTGGCACAGTACAGAGACGCAGCTCTGGCACAGGAGAAGACTCCGTTTGAGATTTCACCTGATGGAGTGTTATTTCACAGAGGCAGATTGTGTGTACCTGACGTTGCAGGGTTGCGGCGACAGGTTATGGGCGAGGCATATTACGCCCGATATTCTGTTCACCCAGGGTCGACGAAGATGTACCATGATATCAGATGCCTATATTGGTGGGACAGTATGAAAAGAGATATAACAGAGTTCGTTGCTCAGTGTCCAAATTGCCAGCAGGTTAAGATTGAGCACCAGAAGCCCGGTGGGCTATTGCAGGAGATGGAGATACCGACGTGGAAGTGGGAGATCATTAATATGGACTTTATTACAGGTCTACCTCGCACTCCACGGAGGTATGATTCTATTTGGGTTATTGTTGATCGGCTGACGAAATCAGCCCATTTTCTTCCGGTTCGGACCACCTATTCAGCTGAGGATTATGCCAGGATTTATGTCAGGGAGATTGTACGACTTCATGGAGTTCCTGTGTCTGTTATTTCCGATAGAGGTGCCCAGTTTACAGCTAAGTTCTGGAGATCGTTTCAGGAGGGATTGGGGACCCAGGTGAGCCTGAGTACAGCCTTCCATCCCCAGTCCGACGGACAGGCCGAGCGCACTATTCAGACATTGGAAGATATGTTGCGTGCCTGTGTTATTGATTTCAGGGGTAGCTGGGACGACCATTTACCGCTTGTTGAGTTTGCGTATAATAACAGCTACCACTCCAGTATTCAGATGGCACCATATGAGGCTTTGTATGGCAGGAAGTGTAGATCACCGATCGGTTGGTTTGATGTTGGGGAGACTGAGTTGATTGGCCCAGAAGTGGTCCAGCAGGCCGTGGATAAGGTGAAACTTATTCGAGAAAGATTGTTGGCAGCCCAGAGCCGACAGAAATCTTATGCCGATAAGTGACGTCGACCGTTAGAGTTTCAGATTGGCGATTGGGTGTTCCTGAAAGTGTCACCGATGAAAGGTGTTATGCGATTTGGCAAGAAAGGAAAGCTCAGTCCGAGATATATTGGGCCCTATCTGATTATTCGCAAAATAGGCAAGGTGGCCTACGAATTGGATTTGCCAGCTGACTTGGGAGCGATACACCCGGTATTTCATGTTTCTATGCTTCGTAAGTGTATTGGTGACCCTTCCAAAGTCTTTCCTGTAGATGACATTCAGGTCACAGAGGAGCTATCTTATGAGGAGCAGCCTATAGCCATATTAGATCGCCAGGTAAAAAGGTTGCGGAACAAAGATATGGCTTCTGTTAAAGTGCTGTGGCGGAACAATAACCGAGAGGAAATGACCTGGAAAACTGAGGAGCATATGAAGAAGAAGTATCCTCATTTATTTTCAGAGCCTACAGGTAATCCAATTCTCTATTTGACTATGTTGTTTGATAAATGAATCGTTGATCAATGATTGTATTGTTGTGATAGTTAGTAAGGAAACTCCCCCAAATTGTTGTATGATCGGTAAGGTTAATCTGACATTCGAGGACGAATGTTCTAAAGAGGGGGAGGATGTTAGAACCCGTATTTGTGTACAGTGGAATAATCCGGATTTAATTATGATAAGTTAAGGACAAAAAAATTATTTCGGGATACAAAGTCGGGATTCTTGACCTTCGATTTTATTTTGAGATATATGTGGTGCATGAATTTATTGGTATGGAACAATTAGAAAAATTTGGGACCAAAAGTGATAAAAATTGGAAGATAAAAATTATCCACAATTTCCATGGTTGGCCCACACAAATGGTGTTCAATTTTAATTGGTCCACCACATTGTGTGGGCCACAAACAATAAGAGATATTATGGGGACTTAAAAAGATGACCTTAAGTCATCTCCTCACCATTCTATACTTAGCAAAAAAACAAAAAAAACAAAACAAAAGTGGAAGAACCAAGGGGGAGCTCACGGCTAGGAGCAAGAAAACCAACCCCCATTTCTTTGCCTTCAAAAATTAATTTCTTGGTGTTAACCCACTATATTGAAGTCCCTAAGTAGCGTGGAAGAGTTGTTTGGGTCATCTAACCATTCATTGTATCCAATTGCAAACCCTAGGCTATTGTAAGGTTGAAGAAGAAAAGGTAAGATTTGATTTTGTTTTTGCGTTATGAAGGTTATATCCATGTTGTAGTATGTTATAATGGAGGAAAATCATGAAATATGAAATGTTGGAGGTGAGTTGTGTATGTGGAGCTTGAGCCGTGTAAATGGGTGTTGTTGTGTTGTGATTGAAATTATGAATTAATGCCTAGTTAGTTGATTATGATCATTGTAAGGTGAAGAACAATTGAGAATCATCCATATATGTATATGTGTAGTGTTAGCCGAAAATGGGTCACCTTATGTGCCAAGAATTGAATTAGTATCGCTTATTGTTTAGCCGTCGTCGCCATGAATTCTATGTTGGAAATGAAAGTTTATTGACTCAAATTGATGTTGTAAATATTGCGGACTGATTTGGAAGTTGTTGTACATTTAATGTAAATTGTGTATTGATGAAAATAGCATTGTTAGAATGTAAATTGTAGATACGAACCATGATTTGGAAATGAAGAAAAAGTTAGGGGGGCTGTTTCGGTTAGGGGCTGTTTCGGGTAGCTTGGGAAAATTTATGGATTGTTGGAAAAATTGTATAAATTGCTTAGAATGTCCTGAAATGTTTTTGGTATGGGTTCGGGTTAGTATGTGAGCGTATAAGCGTCGATTTTGGCTTGAAGGTAAGTCGTCGAATTGAATTTATGAAAGTTGATGAATGATGGAAAAGAGAGCTATTATTGTTGTATTACCTTTCGGATTGATTATTAATGTTGTTAGGTTGGTTGTTGTTGTTGTTGTTGATTGATACGGCCGAGTTAAATTCTCGGGGTAGCCTATTTACAGGGGAAATGCTGCCCAAATTTCTGTAGAATTAAGGGCGAAATTGGAATTTAATGCCCAAAAAGTCTTTAGCTAATGTTTGGCATTTTATGGCTTGTTTATAGATCGTGGGCAGCCCGAATCATAGGTTGGATTTATCTTGAGTTTGGATCGTATTGGAGAGCGTTTGAGGTATGTAAAGTAATCTTCCTTCTTCGGCATGCCTTAGTTAAAATAGGCTATGATATAAGCCTCGAGGAAACTCTATTCTCACAATCCGAGCATGTTTATGAATCGCATTTGTTCTTTGGCATCCTTGCCTTGTCATGGCAAAACATTGATCCTTATGTTCTTGGAATCCATAACTTGTAAAGATTACATGAAAGCTGATTTTTGTTTTAAAGTTCATTCTTTAGCGATTCCAAAACTTCAAACGCTCATAATTTCCTCAGAAAAGCTCGGATTGCTTTGAAATTTTCGTAGGAGTTTGTATGATATAAAATGAGTATGTTTTTCATAGGCGGGCTCAGTTCGGGCCTATACTCGTCTGTGGGTCCCGCGACGCCCTTTTGGTAATTTCGGTAACTTTGGGGAAAAAAAAATGTTGTAATTATTGTTCCGATTTCAAATATGACTATTTTACTTATCATTTGGATTTATGATGATGATTTTATGCATATGATTCCTCACTACTCCGCTCGTGCCCTATGATATCGTTCGCCGGTTCCCGGGCCGGTTCTGTTGTCGTGCGCTTTGTGATACATTCCGGTGTTATGCTGTGATTATGGTTCACCGTGCTCCTCGCTCGAGGGCCGGGTTCCACTTATGTTTGGCGTTATGCTGTGTTTGGCGTTATGCTGTGTTGTGATGTGTGATGGGGATTCGGAGATTTGAAACTTTCTGGTGTTATGCTGTGTTGTGGCGCCATCGACAGGCGGGCGACCATATTTTCCTGTGCCCTATGCATAATTTATACTTTGGAAATAAACATTTTGATATTTTTTTTTTTGATATGTATTATTTTCTATATATCTGATTCGATTATTATTCAGATTTATTTCTGTACCTTCTTCTTTGCATACTCAGTACATATTTCGTACTGACCCCCTTCTCCGGGGGCTGCGTTTCATGCCCGCAGGTACAGACGCACAGCCTGGTGATCCACCTGTTTAGGACACCCTTTCTGCTATTCGGAGTGCTCCTCTCTTTCCGGAGCTTATACTTTTGGTATATATATTTTTATTAGTGCATTTGTATATATTCGTTCATGGGTACGGTGGGGCCCTGTCATGTCATATGATTCTGTCGGTCTGTTTAGAGGTCTGTGGACATGTTTGTGGGTTAGGGTCTTTCTGTATGGATGTATGTACATGTTTGGGCGATCCCATACGCCGAGGCGGCCGGTCCGCATATGTTGTTTGGGCGATCCTATACGCCGAGGCGGCCGGTCCGCATATGTTTATATATTGCTTGGTTAGCCCTGTGTGACTTTTGTTGGTATTTTCTGCGTGCAGGGTATATTGGATAGTCCGTAAAACAAAGGAAACTCTGCCGAAATTTTTCTGGAAATTACCTAAATTTGAAATAAAGCCTTGTCGGCTTCCGCCATATACTAGAATGAGTTGATAGAATTTGAGATAATATTTGATAGATGGGTTCGGGTGCCCAGATCGGGCACTAGTCACGGCCTACGGGGTTGGGTCGTGACAAATGCGTTCTTGTTACCTCTGACCATAGAGATATAGGCGTTATAGTAACATCTACAGGCTTGTGAGTAGTTCGAGAGAATATCATAAAGCATAATTAACCCGTCAACTAGTAACCTAGGAAATAAGACAGGTGAAATTGTCGGAAGATCAACTGGATTGTCGAAAGCCATAACCCTAGATCTTTCTCTCATCTGATAATTCTTACAATCTTTGTCAAGATAGTCCCAGTCATAAAAACACCCATCACAAATTGTTTACTTTTCAGTTTTAGTTTAGTACAACAAACAATCTTGATTTTCACTTTCTTGAATAGTTTCATTCGAATTTGAATTAGTTTGACAGTAGAATCTAAGTCTCTGTGGGATCAATATCTGGACTTAACAGTCTATATTACTTGTACGACCACGTATACTTGCGTGTGCGTTTGGAAGCAACAAGGTGTGCATTCGGTCAATAAGACCCGGTTTTGTTTATTCTTTTTTTTTTTTGGGTACATTGGGTCAATAAATCTGATTCAATCAGATCACTTGCTACTGCTGCATCTGTCTTCATTGCCAAATAACTCTTCTTCATCTCCATCTTCGACAAGTTCTTCTACAAAAAGACTGTCCTTCTTCAAGATTTTGAGTTGCAGATTCAAAAGAAAGTTGTGACAATAAATATATATATATATATATATATATATATATATATATATATTTAAAATATCTTAACTATGAAAACAAGGTCGACGGAGTTAAGTCAAACTGGAATGATTGTGACAGTTTTGTTTGTTAATGCAGAGAGTGTGCCACGTGGATCACAATAAATTGATTTCTTATATGTTACGAATCCAAGCATCCAATGAAACAACAACTATGCCAGTTGTTGCGTCTTTACGTGCTATTTTAAACTTCATATCATCTTTAACAGTATAAGATATTTATCTATATGTAATGATGAGTCATATATTAAAAAGGCATATTTTGATAATCTAATTTGTTTTTTGGCTTGGCCGACCTCTAAAAATATCCCTCTCATTGAATTAAGTTTGGGTCCAATCCACATGCCTTGTCACATCCATTGCATTATTTGTTTAATTCCGTATTTCTGTAATCGGAAGGGGCAATTGATTGATGCATACAGATATTGGTGAACTTCATAACCAATTCATGCTAAAAGATAGAAATATTAGGTGGCAAAAATATAAGTGATGATTCATCAAAGCATTATTTTATAATAGAGAAGCAGGTGTGGGGTCCAGTCCTCTATCCTATATTTTAAGGAAGGAAGATTTTTCTTCCTTTGACAAAATCACATTGGTAGCAATTGTGGAATTGGCCAACAAGCTAATTCTTTTGTTCACATTTTCGTGATGTAAGCGCTTACCTCATCATAGTCGTAACGTAAGCGCTTACCTCATCATAGTCGTGACGTAAGCGCTTACCTCATCATAGGAAATTCATTCCTATAAATAGGCAGCTTATGATTCATTTGCAATACACCAAGATCATTTGCTATACACACCAAAATCTCAGACAATACATCTGAGTGAGAGCAAAGTGAGGTGTTCCATAGACTGTGAGAAAATAGTCTGTGAAGAAAAATAGAGTGTGAGTGATATTGTAGTAAGGTGGGAAATCAAAAGAGTGTTATTTCTTTTGTGGGTGTAGTGGTCTTAGGAGTATTTATACTCGTTACTACACAGTGTAAAATTCCTTACTATAGTGATATCAGCTGCTCCTCTTGGCCGTGGTTTTTTCCCTTATTCAGAAGGGTTTCCACGTAAAATCTTGGTGTCATTATTGCTGCATTTTATTCTTGCTGATTTAACCATAAGTTAGTGTTCCACGTTTATCACTAATACCGTGAATATTATTTTTTGCGGGTCTATTTTATTCCCATCAGCAGGAACATGGGGGATTTAAGTGCTACTTCCTGCATTAATTACTGATTGTTAATCCATTAGTTATTACCCCTTCCGTCCCAATTTAAGTGTCTAATTCTGGATGAACTCAACAGCACTGCTAGGAAACACCAGGTACGTACCAATTTGATTCTATATATACTTCTTTCTAGTTCTTATTCTGATCTGAAAAATACTTCCACAGCTTCGAGGCTATGAAATGTTGCGTGCAGTTCATTTGGAGCCAATTCCTTTTGACATTGAGAGAGATTTAGTTACCCCCACATTCAAACTCAAAATGCCACAACTGCTCAACTATTACAAGGTATACAAATTTGGATTTTTAAAATTGAATTTTACCCGTTGTAGTAGTGAAATCACAAGACTTTACCCATTAAAATATTGTAGTTCGTTATAGTGGTGACTTTATTGATCGACTGTACAAGGAAGCAAAGCAAACAAAGCTGACTGGAAGTGCTGATCGATTGACAAGCTTCAGATGATTCTTTCGGAAGTTCAAAGCTCCTATCAAGTGCACATTACTGATAATCTACATTTAGAATTGAAACATCATGAGAAAGAACCGATTTATGTATTTTCTCGATGCTTTCCCTTATTTTATGTATAGATGAACTTCATCAAGATTACCAAATAATGAAAATTAGTATCTACACGTTCAGAGTCTACAAAATCTGAATGTGTTATATCATTTGCCAAAGGATATAAAGAACAGAGTGATGTTTTATGACCACATTGCTTCCCCTTGTGACTTGTGAGTGGAGTATTTCAAACTAGGCTTCGAGTTTATTGGGTCTTTTGCCCCTTCAACCATATAAATATAAATTCTTGAATTACAGTTTATCGAATTGCTAAAGCTCGAACCTGTTCAGGCTACATAAATTCACTGAAATGATTCAAGTTTTTAGTAGTAACTTAGTCCTGATAACTTTTGTTGGATACTACTCGTGGAGGTGTGCATTCGGTCAATAAGACCTGGTTTGGTTTTTTTTTTTTTTTTTTTGGGTACATTGGGAAATACTAGAAAAGGTAGTTTACAATTTTTTAAAAGTAACACCGCTTAAGTCTGCTAGGAGAAGAAACTCTCATATTATCAAATCTTCATCATGCTTTTGCCTTTCGTTTGCCAAAAAATCAGCATTATTGATTCGCCTCTCTCTAGATGTGTTTAATAATCCTTGTTCACATTCAATAAATATTTACAATCTTCAATAATAGTCCAAAAAGGATGATGTTATAGCCTTATAAGTCCTCATCCTTAATAAGTTTCACATCAAGTAGCAGTATGTTTCCGCTTCTGCTTCTCATCTTCAAATGGACTAGTTAATTACTGAACTAAAACTACTCTTATTATGGTACTATGGTCCTATCTTTCTCCGAACCTCTTGCATAGTGAGAGTTTAGTGCAATTGACTGTCCTTTTTATTTTAGGTTCGGTTATTTTTATTCCTTTTTATCTTTGAAATGCTTAAATCTAATAAACTTGAAACAAAAGAAAATCTATTCATTCACTTGAAGATTGAAATTTTTTTGAGGAAAGAAAAAACAGATCCAAAAAGAGAGGTAAATGAAAATGCACGGTATCACTTCTTCTACAAACATCCACAAATCATGGTAGATAAGGTAAATGAATCTTAGGCACAGAAACATATTATTCACATAACAAACGAGCAATGTATTCCAGAATTACCACACAAATCGACATTCAAGAAAAACAATTACACTCAATCTTCCAAACAAATCGCAATCATGATAAGTTATCAAATTTTTTTGTTCACAGAATGAAGAGAATCAATGCCCAGACTGGATAAACCATGACGAGGACGATTCCTATAGTGTTTGAAACACCATTAGCTTTAGTGAAAGCATTTCTGAATCCACCAGATGCTCTAATGTGTTCTTGCAAGAGATAGCAGCCAATGACTAGGCAAATCAATATACCAATCCAACTGCCCCTTGCAGTGTCAGCAAGAAAACTGGGCGCTACCACGATTAGAAGGACCAATGCTGCTGGTGCTTCTAGCCAATCTGCTGATGCTTCTACCCAATCTGCACACAAAACATGTCAACAAAATTCACTCGGAGGTGAATGGAGAGTAGACGTAACGGGTTCAACTTAACACAATACTTTTGACACAGACTATAAAATGTATGTGAAAATAATTAAAAGTTGCCTTGTCTAAATATTAAACTATGAACTCTCGTGATTTCAAACGTGGTCATGGGTTCAGTAGGAAAAATCTAAATGTTGAACTCCTTAAATGCAAATCTTGGATCCGCCTCTTTACCTACTTGAAAAGGCATGATCATCATAAACGATTGTAACTTCAGTGATTGAATGAACTGGTGGTCTAAACCTTACTAGTAGAAGTAAGGAGATTCCAATATTCATTTCAATGCCTTTTTGTTTTTAATTGAAACAGTTGGGTAAATAATGTCCCCTAGTTACATATCATATCGACCATAAGAAGATATATATAATGAACCTGGAATGTGTTTTGGGAAAAAAAGGCGTGTTACAACAGCGATCACAGCTAACCATTTTCCGACATCTCCCCTGCAGATTTAGCAACAACATACACAGAGTCTTACAAAGTCAAAGAGATAAATTTATGTATAAAAAATATGTTGAAAGAATATAACATAGCTAAGGGAAATAAAGAAATACCTGAACAAATTAAAGAGTATTGAAGGGAGAGTCAAGAAAATGTAAGGAATTAGGAGACTTGTGAGCATGTTGGTCCTCCAGTTTGTTCGATCCAAGATCAACAAATAACTGTATAGCAATATATTGCAATTCAAAGATGAAAAAAACAGCTATTAGTCTGCTATTTTCATCCATTTTATCAAACACAAAAGACAAGTCAGGGGCAGATGCAACAGGTTCAACTGAATTAAATATTTTTTTAACAGAATAGTATAGAAATATATGCACGAAAAAATCACTAAAAATTTTTCAACAAATATTCAGTCAAAGCACTAATATCGAACCCATCGATTTTAAATGTTGAAACAGTTCGAGTTTAGAGAGAAAGAGAAGAGGGGGATTACATAGCGGCAAAGGAAGCCATCCATTTGAGAAAAGAAGTGCCAAAACCAAGGCCACCAAGCATGATAGCATGATTAGCTAACTTCCTAGCAGCAACACCAATTTCCTTAAAATCTGATTCAATCAGATCACTTACTACTGCTGCATCTGTCTTCATTGCCAAATAACTCTTCTTCATCCCCATCTTCAACAAGTTCTTCTACAAAAAGAATGTTCTTTTTCAAGATTTTGAGTTGCAGATTCAAAAGAAAGTTGTGACAATAAATATATATATTTAAAATATCTTAACTATGAAAACAAGGTCGACGGAGTTAAGTCAAACTGGAATGATTGTGACAGTTTTGTTTGTAATGCAGAGAGTGTGCCGCGTGGAGCCCAATAAATTGATTTCTTCTATGTTACGAATCCAAGCATCCAATGAAACAACAACTATGCCAGTTGTTGTGTCTTTACGTGCTATTTTAAACTTCATATCATCTTTAACAGTATAAGATATTTATCTATATGTAATGATGAGTCATATATTAAAAAGGCATCCATTTTTTATAATCTAATTTGTTTTTAGGCTTGGCCGACCTCTAAAAATATCCCTCTCATTGAATTAAGTTTGGGTCCAATCGACATGCCTTGTCACATCCATTGCATTATTTGTTTAATTCCGTATTTCTGTAATCGGAAGGGGCAATTGATGCATGCGTACAGATATTGGTGAACTTCATAACCAATTCATGCTAAAAGATAGAAATATTAAGTGGCAAAAATATCAGTGATGATTCATCAAAGCATTATTTTATAATAGAGAAGCAGGAACATGGGGGATTTAAGTGCTACTTCCTGCATTAATTACTGATTGTTAATCCATTAGTTATTACCCCTTCCGTCCCAATTTAAGTGTCTAATTTTTTTTTCAGTTTGTCTAAAAAAGAGCGTCTACTTTTATATTTAGTAAATTGACAATTTGTACATCCTATTTAAAACCACATGATTCAAAGAATATTTTAATAAATTACACCCATCTTTAATTTAGGACTACAAAATTCAAAATCTTTTTTTATTCCTTAAATTTTATGTCAAATCAAACTAAGACACTTAAATTAGAATGGAGAGAATACTGCTTATTTATATTTTGGTGAATAGATATAAGATTTAACCAAAGATTATGAAGAAAATATAGGTTAAGGATGCTCCGTAATAGGATAAAAAGGGGGGGAAAACTTTTCAAACAGCTAATAAACATTTAGCCATAATTTCAAAACTATTCAATATTTAAAATTTGAACAAAATCCTTAACTATATGTAATGATAGACTCATATATTAAAAAGGCATCCATTTTTGATAATCTAATTTGTTTTTAGGCTTGGCCGACCTCTAAAAATATCCCTCTCATTGAATTAAGTTTGGGTCCAATCGACATGCCTTGTCACATCCACTGCATTATTTGTTTATTTCCGTATTTCTGTAATCGGAAGGGGCAATTGATTGATGCATATAGATATTGGTGAACTGCATAACCAATTCATGCTAAAAGACAGAAATATTAGGTGGCAAAAATATCAGTGATGATTCATCAAAGCATTATTTTATAATAGAGAAGCAGGAACATGGGGGATTTAAGTGCTAATTCCTGCATTAATTACTGATTGTAAATCCATTAGTTATTACTCCCTGTATCTAATTTTCTTTTTTAGTTTATCTAAAAAAGAGTGTTTCCTTCTATATTTAATGAATTGATAATTCGGACATTCTATTTAAAATTACATGGTTCAAAAAATATTTTAATACATTACATTCATCTTTAATTTATGATCACAAGTTCAAAAATCTCTTTTTATTCCTTAAACTTTGTGGCAAATCAAATTAAGACACTTAAATTGGGATGGAGAGAGTAGTACTTATTTATATTTTGGTGAATAGATATAAGATTTAACCAAAGTTTATGAATGAAGAATATATAGGTCAAGGATGCTCCGTTATAGGATAAAAAAGGAAAAAAAAAACTTTTCAGACAGCTAATAAACATTTAGCCATAATTTCAAAACTATTCAATATTTAAAATTTGAACAAAAATATCTTTATTCAAATATGTAAATATTCCAGCGCAATATACTAAAGTTCCTTACTCTTACATGCAAATTCCGTATTCGGAAACTCCCTGTATATGAAAATCCATCTAATCTAAATATTTACCAAAAATATGCCTTCTGGTTCAGTATTCCAACAAAGAGACCTCTTATGTCGACATACTTCCACAAACATTATCAGACTACAGGATTATTATTTTTTTGACTTTTTCGCAAGAATTAAACAACTTAAACAAAAGGATATCTGAAAATTGAATGGAAGATGAAATAACGGACACTAATTTGTTGAAAAAGATTTGACTTGCCAGTTGCCACAACTTCTTATGATCACTAGAACTTTAGTACAAATTTTTTCGGAACTAAAGTTCTAGTGATCCATTGTGGCAAGTCAAATTTTTGTCAAGCCACATCATAAATTCTTAGTATTCGGCTAAAATTACGAATAATTTTATTTCGAAGTCACGATACGATTTATACTATACTCTCTACTAGAATTTATGGGGAAAATTCTGATTCGTAAACTATTTTTGCTAAATTTATTTAAAGGGATAAACAATTAAATAGTAACACAAAAGATTCTATTTGTGCAAATCACCGTCAATTTTTGAGGTTTCCAAGACTTTGGAGGCTAAAAGTTAAAGTTCTACTAGCTTGGGCCTTGAAGGGGCTCGGAATATAGTTGCAGATAGCCCAGCTGAAATTATTTGAGGATACAGACACTTTTTACTTTTGGCGTAATAGGGATCTTTTTTTGCATAAATAATTGGTTGAATTTATAATTTATTTTTCTTTGTCAGTATGTACAGATTATCTATGAATTGTCTATACATATATTTATCGGCTATTTTAATTTAAGTGGCTGAATGACTAACTATTTAAATTTAATTTCTAGATTGTCAATTATAAGTCCCACTACAACTGAGGAGGATGGTCCTATCTGTATCTATATATAATATAAAGCTGACACTCTCTTTGATCAGCATTTGTATTTATCTTTTATCTCATTTTTTTGGTCATTTTTATACCTAATTTACTAATACAATGGATTAATAAAAGCCAATAAACATAGAACTCAAGCCAGTAACAAAGCCGGGCCTTTATGACAAACCTTTGCAATAAAGCTCATTATCTATATCTATAGGTTTAATACCTAGATAGACCCTTAAACTTGGCATGTTTTGTAAGATAGACATATAAACTTATAAGGTGACCAGATAGACACTTAAACTTACTCAAAGTGTATTTTTCAAGTTTTTCAGTTGTTTTGAAAACAAAAACTATATTTTTCAAACACTCACAATTTTCATGGCCAAACAAGCCCTAAATATATCACAAATTTTTTTTTTTTAAAATGCAAAAATAAGGCAAACGCATATACATGAGACTATAAATGTGCACTTAAACCAATAAATACTCGCTAATCGCAATTTTGCAGCTTTCAATTAACTCGGATTTTTTTTTTACACTTGAATAATTAAAAAATAATAACTTTAACCAATAAAAATCCTTAAAAAAAAAGAAATTTCAAATTAAGAAATTTCTAAGTTCAGTATTTCAAGTGTAAAAGAAATTTCAAATTAAGAAAACTGTAAAGCCGAGAAGAAAATCTTTAAAAAAAAGAAATTTCTTAATTTGAAATTTCTTTTTTTAAGGATTTTTATTGGTTAAAGTTATTGTTTTTTAATTATTCAAGTGTAAAAAAAAAACCGAGTTAATTGAAAGCTACAAAATTGCGATTAGCGAGTATTTATTGGTTTAAGTGCACATTTATAGTCTCATGTATATGCGTTTGCCTTATTTTTGCATTTTAAAAAAAATATTTTGTGATATATTTAGGGCTTGTTTGGCCATGAAAATTGTGAGTGTTTGAAAAATATAGTTTTTGTTTTCAAAACAACTGAAAAACTTGAAAAATACACTTTGAGTAAGTTTAAGTATCTATCTGGTCACCTTATAAGTTTATATGTCTATCTTACAAAACATGCCAAATTTAAGGGTTCATCTGGGTATTAAGCCATATCTATATCTATATATAATATAAAGCTAATCAATAAAGAGATATATGGCACCTCTCTTTGGCCAAGGATCATATTTATCTTTTTTCTCAATTTTTTGGTAATTTTCCCGATATCTCTATTTATTACTTATTATTGTAAAAGAATAAATGTATTAATTACCACCCCTCTATTTATTGCTACTATTCTTTAATGTTTATACTTATTTTTTAATTTTTATCCAAACAAAAAGCCACGGTTTTGATACGTTCATTACTGGTTGGACTAGACCCGTTGCTCTCTCAATTCCCATAACGGTTATACATGGGTAACTGATGGTGAGCATATTGACTTTTAAATGCCTCATTCAAGCAACCAAAAGATCATAAGCATTCTCAATATCTTATTCAATTTTGTTGAAGGTTGCGTGACTAGGGGGAGATGGATAAGAAGAAAAGAAAAGGGCTGCTAATTCTGTCAAAAATTGCAGGGTTAATAATGCCTCCAAATGTACTTTTGTTCTTTGGTTTGTTATCCTTTTTTTTTTTTTTTTGTTGGTAGGATAGAGTTATAGGGGAAGTGTTTTTACTCATTTGTTACTTCTAAATTAGTGGAAGGTAAATTTTGCTAGAGCTTTTTGGGTTCATGATGTATTTGAAGAAATCGTCACAAACCATGATCTTGATTCAAATTCTTGGGAACAACTGCAAATTGGAGTCAGTACACAGTTTTGCCATAGTGAAGCAATTGACCATAAACAAAGTAGAAAGAAGACATCCATCCAACGATTGCGTAGTTGTAAAATAGTAGCAGTGAAAAATTGGTGAACATGATACATCAACTTATCATTTAAATATCCTTAAAAATTTTCGTAAGTACGCTTTTCGAACGATATATACCTCTATCAGATCTATGCTTCTACTCTATTATTTTTCCTAGAGTACCCCGTCTATTTTTTAATTGATTTTTTCAGTCTCTGGACGACTCCAGCAGCAAGGACGAGAAACATGTAAGTCGGTTCTCAATTTTTCTATATTTGTACAGCTTCTACTATATTAATTATTTTGGTTAAATTTTGTTCTATTTAACGTTGATGTAGAGAGGCTGAAATAGGTGATGCACGCCGTAAATATCCTTCTACTCAATAGAACCTATTAAAATAATTTATTATATGTTAAGATGTAAAAGTTCTTTTCAATATTTTTCATGTATTTTAAAACTTTTTAGTCAAAAGTTGTGCTTTTAATTATTTAGATGTTACTTTAACATAAACTTTTATTTACATCAGATTATGTTCCGCAAATAAATAAGTTGAATTTTGAACCAACTTAAAATGATAACTTATACAAAAAAGGCAGTGGATTCTTGTTTTTGTTGGGGACATGAGATTAAGGAAGGAATATATCTTGATTTTACAAACCAAAAAAAAAAAAAAAATTGTTGGTCTTATTCTCTTAAATAAATTTGGGAAATAAATTGACGGTATTTGATTTCACTAGTTATTCTCCAATTCTTTTTGTGCTCTTTTTTAATTGTTGAATACTACTAATGTGTCATTGATTCGAAGCGCAACTAAAGCAAGAAAGGTTTGCCATTGAAGTTTAACTCTTATAATTATGCAAAATTCAAGTATTTCTAGAAGATTAAAAAAATTAAATTAGAGGAAAATATTTAAGCGTTAAAATATTTTTAATATTTAATAAATATTACTCCTATTATATATTTATTTAGGATTTTTTTGCGCGGATAAATTTACTAGTTATTGTAAAAGTAACGGCTCAGGCAATGAAATTGCACTTGTGAGGATAACAGATGGTAGTAATAAATGAGGAAACAAATATGGTAGTATAACGGAGGCAATGAAATGTCACAACCTGAGAGGGTAACCAATAGTAGCAGTAAATAAGGAAAACAAGTACTTTCATTTTATTCCCAAAAACAAAATCTCTCTTTGTGCACTATATAGCACTGACAACATTTGCGTAAACAACACTTAGTCCAGTTCATTAAGAAAGCCAAATATAGAGAACAAACAAGAAGGAAATGTAACTCTATGCTTTGAGTAGGATATATAAAAAGAAGAAGAGTTGGAAGAAGGGGAATGGAAGACGAGGAAAAAGCTAATTTCTCTTGATTGACCGGTAAGTAAAATTATGGGAATTAACTTTTACTTATTTGAAATTTGCAAATGTCCATATTATTATTTAACAATATTGCAATTATATAGTTGCCTTTTGAAAAGGTTAGAACCACGTGGGCATTTTTATTCTGCGTTTAATATTATATTAACTTTTACTCTTTTTTGGTTGTCAGAAGAGGCGAATCCGAGATTTAAACTTTATCGGTTCAATCTTAGGATTCTTCGCATTGAACATACTATATTTTTAAAGTTTATGGATTCATATCTACTATGTTATTATAATTTTAGTAATTTTTTACACTTAAATTTATGCTCGGCATTGAAAGTTTAGCATTTCATTAGTTTGATAATGCAAATATAATATTTCTTTCACGTACTAATTAATTGTAGTCTATGTTCCCACTCTATAAGAGTTTAGCTTGGTTATGTTTCAAAACTATATTACTTTTTGGATGCTAAATGCATATAGATGGACTTTCCTTATATGATTTTTTTTGGTCGACTTCTTACTTTGTTGTAGTGTGTTGTTTGCTATCTTCCGGATGTTATTGGTTTACTACGAATTAATCAAATCTCTGCCAAACTTGAGTTACAACAGAGTATAACTTTTGTAACAAGTTTAAGACTATCAGTTATTCTTTAATGTGTGTCTTGCTGAAATTTTCTTAATTAGTTAATAAAATAAGGTTTAAAATTTGATATAGAAAAGTTCTGATTCTATATCTTAAATTTTTTTTTTTTTTTTTTTTTTATGATTTGATCAATATATATAATTGATTTTTGTAAGCACGTGCCTGGAAAATTTTACTATCTCTTTTATCTCAACAATAGTTATAACTAATTCATTTTTAAATTCATGAATATCTTTTCTGTGAATAACTTGTGTTTCTTTGGATAAATATACTGGTGATTAATTAAACCTTACAACTTGCGAATATAAAATAATAGCAGTTATACTAGTGAAGTAGTAATGATAATTTCGCATTATTTAGTTACTTTCGTGCTTTCTTTTTTAGACTTTGAAGCACATTCCAGTATATAATGTTAAGAATTTATATTTATTTACACTATATAGAAGCACGAGTTGGGTCCTTCTTCGTGGTCCGTTGATGGGCTCCATAAAAAAAAATATTTGGGCCTCATATTAAACAGGCCCTAAAAAAAAATTGTGAATCCCATATATATTAAACAACAACTAATATTTAAAAAAAAAAATTGTGGGCCCCATATTAAACACCAACTAGTATTATAAAAAAAAAAGTGGTACCCACCACATCCAAACTCACGGGAAAAAAAAGTGGACCCTATATTAACAAAATCAAGCAATATTAATTAAAAAAAATGAATCTCATATTAAAAAAACAAACAATGTTAAAAAAAAGTGCTTAGAAAATCAAACAATTAAACCAATAATGATGGACTCATTGCCACATGCGTATCAGCCCATTAGTGGGAGCAAATGAAATTATTGTACAGCAACATACTTAAAATACTTATATATTAAAATAAGATAGAATTTAATTACTTTTTCATTTTTTTCTTACTCTAATAAATGTGAAAAGAGATTAATATCAAATGGAGATCAAATAATGAATAAGGTAAATTAGTCAAATTATAATTCTAATTCACGTTTCCTTAAAAAACCATGCAAAAGACAACATGACAAGTAAAATGAGTTAAACCGAGAATATTTACCAAAAATTAAAAATAGCATTTCTTCGTTTAAATAGAAAGTTAATTTCTACTTTGTTTCGTTTAAAACATGTAAAATTAATTTAATAATTTGAATTAGAATTATCCAAATCAAAATTTGATAAAAAATAATAAGTATTTTACACTTTTAAATTAATCGAATTAAAATTGAAAGTATCAACTGATGCTTAAATATTGCTATTATTTTATCTCAAATAGAGGAAAATAATTTTCTTTTAAACAAGTTTTCTGTTTTAAAAAGTATTAATAAATTTTCGTAGCAAACACGAATAAAATAAAGTTTTAGGTACGGAGCACAAACTACAATGTTATATTAATCGTATTTTGAACATAGAATATATATATATATATATATATATATATATTATCACTATCTAAACACAACTACATATACATACATACACTATAATACGAAATGTTGGGCCTCTGCGCAGCAGTAGCATAAACCATCTAGTTACATTTTATAAACTAGCACGGTAAAAAGTATTTGACTCGCTCAATGATTAAATTCAACAGGTTTCCGACCATCTTTGTTAAGCTTATCATCATCTCGTGCTTTGTGTATATATTAATTAACCTCATTAGATTTATAAAATAATATTTGGATATTAAGAATATTCTTAGCTTCAAATCCGTATACTTTCAGTTTCAACTTATAATCCACTACCTAATTTTGTTTTATTTTAAACATAGTTAATTTTTATATAATTTATATAGTAGGTGATTTCTTTAAAAACATGTAAAGAAAGAAAAATAATTTCAATAAAATTGATCTATATCTGTGCTTGATGCAGTGGCGGATCCAGAATTTTAAGGTCGTGGGTGCTCATTTCCTTTAACATAAAGTTGCTATCAATCACATAGTCGAAGTGAGCAACTATTCAACGCTACAGTGAAAAAAATTAAAGAAAAACTATGATTAATATTATCATTACCGGGAAAATACTTCTAATCACAATGAAAACTACTGTATAAAATATCATGATTAAAAAAAGACTTCTAATCACAAGTCACAATTATGCTTGCCGACTTTTTATATGTTGAAAACGATGAATGATAGCATCATGCTAACAATTGCGAGTATCTTAGGTTCTTCGTAACAAACTAAACAAAGAAATAACAACAATAATTCAATGAATTTGTTTTACAAAACATAGGCAATAGGCATTGTGAAAACCCATTAACCCAACGATAAGAATTGCAAAACCCAAAATTCTAATCTATCACGTGTTATACTTATACCCAAAATCTCTAGCTTATAATCAAAATGCTAAATCTTATTACCTTATTTCTTGTATTTTAATTTTGAGATTTTTGGAGAGGATAATAAAACTTGCTAGTTGTTGTGTATCGTCGTTCCTTTTCTTTTTCCAGTTTCTTTCTACGACCAAGAAAGGGAAGCCAATTAGGGGTTTCTTTGTCTTTATACTTTCTAGAAAGCCTACTAATTTTTTATAAATTACTAATTAGTGAAATGAAATATTGGAAGGTAGAAAAAACAATAAAGAAAAGGTAAGCATTTTGTATAATCCATAAAAGAAGAGTCAACGTTTTTTTATTAAAAAAAAAAAAAAGAAGCTCTGTTATTTTCAATAAAATAAAATAGGAAAATTTTGTTTGTCATTTAAACAAATGAAGTGCAGCGGTGGTTCGAACCCTCACCATAAGTCTTGGGCGCGCTAAAATTCATTCTCAAAGCCAAAGCACCCATATATATATCTTAAGTCTGTACGACTTATTACTTGTAGCAACTAAGGAATATGAGAGGAATTGCCATCAATGATTCACAAGAAGGAAAGAGTTTCAACGAGTTGATGAAAGATCCTATTCATCATAATGACTTCGCCTCCGAATTACATGAATGCATTCACTAAAACGCTGTTGAATTATACTTCATCATCAATTATATGATCGGATTCCTTGTTCAAGCAAAATTCAACAGAAAGTAGGGAAAATCATTTGCGTTTGAAGCACGCAAATAGATAATAAGTTTATACTTTGAACACCGTAGAGCCTGTTACTTATGGTTATTGTTGGCATAAAGAATCTAGCATATGGTAGAAATACTTGAACTTGGGGCTTACCCAAAGCTGGGCTTACCCGTGTTTGAAGCCTATCAGGCAATGAAAATTTATAGGATAGGGGAGGTGAATGATTTGTAATTAATTTGAAGGACACCAATCTTAAAAATAAATTTTGTAACTGAACATCATTGCAAACGGCTCAATTTTGGTTTTCTTTAAGAAATTAAAGCAAATGGGCAGGAATTTAATAGCCAAATTGTTTTTTTTTTGTCTTTTGTTTTTGAGTTACTCTTAACTAGTGAATATGGCCGCGCTTCGCGCGGTTATTAAAGAAATTTAATATATGTGACTAAAGAATTATTTTTGTGAGTCTTATATTAAAAATATCTATCTTTACTTTTGATCAGTTTATCTCTCTACATATCACAATAGAAATAATGTTGGTTGTTCCTTGATATAATTGTATTTCTCAGGTTTGATTGCTCTTCTTTCATATCCTTAAGCCTCACTTAACTGTTGTTACATTTGTCAAAATTGCATGATAAACAATTCAATTTATAGAAAAAATGAACTTTAAAATAAATACTACTATATTTCATATAAGATACTGAATGAAAAATTCCACACAACATATAATTTTTTGTAATGTATTATTGTAATTTTTTAATGATCTTGTGGTACTTACAATATTAATTCAAGAATAGTAAATATCAGAAAATTCAACACAAGTTCAAACAATTAATTTTATATTCGTTCATAAGATCTATATTATATTTCAAAGAAAATTACATAACCCCATCATTTCTTAAAGTGAAAGAGGAAAAAGCAAAAGTTACTAATTTGCACTTAATAGTGCTTAGGCCATCTATTTTAAAAAGAATCCTTAGTCAGGCCCTTTCTAATATGTTCGAGCGAATTCACAAGTACAAATGATACTCTTATGTGATGATATAATTTGAAATTCTACAAAAAAATTAATAATATGAATATATACTTTCAGTGTAAAAGTGTCACCTCACTTTGGTTACGACCAGCTTTATATAGATGTACATTTTTTCTTTCAATGTATTTCTCCCATATCCGTATCTTAACATTCTTTTTTCCTAATTCTACTCAAATAAAAAATGTTCCTTCTTTTCCGCATCATAACTTATTGCATATAAAATCTCAAAATCTATGTCCTATTCTCCAAAGGTAATGCTAATATGCTACCATTTAGACTCTTATTTCTTCTCCATATAAAGTCAAAGAGCAAACTAAGGAAAATGGATCATACATATACTTACAATTAGAATATCTATCTGATTTGCTTCCACTACAAAGAATTCCTCCAATATTATATGTACGAAAAAACTGAAATTAATTAGTAGTATATATGTTCTAGAAAGTTGGCGGTAACTGCCGCTTTCAACTTATAATCTCCCAATGTCAACTTATAATCTCCCAATGTCACAGGCGTTACCTTCTCCTTATTTTGTTGTTGCTTTACATCTTTCTTCAAAGTAAAAATTAAGGACTATGAAATTTTATCAGAGAAGAGTTAGGAGTCTTAACATCAATTCAAGCGAATTGAAGGCAGAGTTACGCTGGATTTTATGATTGTACCAAAGGTAAACCAATTTAATAGTATAGAGCATCTTTACGCTGGAAAGAGGTACTATATATATTCACAGGAATCGAAATTATTAAATAGGCAGTCCAAAGAGCCATTATTTTCTTTCACAGTGCACGTGACACGCAATTTTCCAAACCCCACTCCCATGATTATTCTCATTTTGAAGTGAATGGAGAGATTAGAGATGGATCACTATAGAAAGACTCAATAACACAAATCATTAATATAAATTATCATCCTGTATAAAAAAAGTCGACCAAATCAAGAAATTGAGCAATCCCTAATTTAAACCACTACAAAATTTGCAAGAACGTTTAGTTTAAGAACCCTATATATATCACACAAAGAAAAACCAGAAAAGAAATTTTCTCTAATTCAGCATGAATGATGGATAGCCAAGAATACTCTATACCTGGCAAAACTTTCTCATGGGATAAAGAATCATAGTTATTATTTTCTGATGCATGGGCTTTTGGCTTTGTCCATATACAACACACACACACAAAAGCAAAAAAAAAAAAAAAAAATGACTTGGAAGTGAAAGGTGTGTACGAACTACAAAGTAATACCGGATCAATTTTGTTAGATAAAAGCTTGCCAAGCTATCTCGGGAATTCAATATAAAGATAATTATTATAATATCATCATCATCTAAGTCTCCTCCAAACACAAATATAGTCTGCTTATGTACAAGTGTGGATAATGAATATTTGTTGAAACATTTGTTTTTTACTCTAATTTCAACATATAATAAGTAATGTTAAGAAAAGGATTTGGAAACTAACCACACTGTAGCTGGGATGAAACCATAGACCACTATATATAGTTAGATGGAAATTGAACGATCAAGTAGAGAATTGTAAAGAACAAAAAATAAATACTAACAAATTAGATACAATTAATACTCATGATTTTATAATTACTTCCATAAACGGTTGCAAAAATGATACAAAGAGCTTTATTTTATACCTTTCTTTGTCATTAAAGCTGCTTCTTATATCCAATTAAATTGAATCTCTTCCTCTTCATTATTTAAGACTCATTATCGTATATAGTGAAAGATATAATGAGTCTGTCGTGGTCTGGTTCTTTATTGCGTTCATTTATGATATGAGCTAATGAAAGGAAGAGTTACACCCATTTGTATAAAATTGTTACAGCCGTTATAACCATTACATTTTTTCTTTAGGAAGAGGCAATTGTTTAATAGGAAAAATGAAGATAAAAGGCCAAAAAATGAGAAAAAAGATAAATGGCTTTCTTGATCATCTAGGGTGCCACATCACCTCTCTTATGCCTAGCTTTATATTATATATAGATTCTTTAAAAAACAAATAAAAAAAGAAGATAAGAATATGAACTGAACAATCCAAAGGAGGTCAGAAGACATTTGAGTCCGGAGCCAAAATGGCATATTTTTACAGCAATTAGACCAAAATAGGCTGTCTTTTTTTTTTTATACCCAAATGGGTATTTCGTTGATCATTCAACGAAATACCCCAGTTACTGTTCATAGCAGCAACTCTTTTTTTTTTTTTTTTTTTTTTTTTTTTGCTATTTCGTGGATTGTTCCACGAAATAGCTTTTTTTTAAAATTTTTTTTGCATTTCGTGGAACAATCCACGAAATAGCTTTTTTTTTTTTTTTTTTTAATTTCGTGAAAAAAATGATTTTGTTTTTTACATATCATGACACAATCCACGAAATAGATGTTTTTTTTATTATATTTCGTGAATAAAAAAAGAAATAGGAAATTATAATTTTTTTTTTGTTTTTGCATTTCGTGTATTAAAAAACGAAATAGGAAAATAAAAAATAGGAATATATATATATATATATATATATTTCATTCATGTACCAATGAAATAGGATGAATATATATATATATTTTTGTGTTTCATTTATAAAAACATTTATATATTCACGAAATAAAAAAAAATCTTATTTCGTTTTTTAATAAACGAAAAAAAAAATAGTTGTAAAGTCAAGACATAACTTTATTTTAAATATAAATATAATTCTAAAAAATATAGGGAGAAAAACTAGTTGTAAAGTCGTCAAACTTTAGATGGTCATAACTTTGTGCTCGGACGTCCGATTTACGCGATTTTTTTTTTGATTTTGGGTATTTTTCCGAGATCTATGCACACAAACGGCCGTAAGGCGGTTTGGCCGAGCTGATTTTTAAAAAAACGCCTTTTATCACATTCAATTTCAATTTTTCCCCAAATTGGCATGAAATTTTCAGTTTTATTTACTTATAAGATGATGATACGCAATAGATTTCAACGTAAAAATCCAGGGATAATGTATCTGTGAATGTCAATTTCACTTCTGCGGTTTCAATTTTTGAAAATAAAGCTGACTAATTTTCTCGATATATAAAGTTGACTAAAATAACCTTACAGTTAAACACTAAGTTTTTGAAAAATATATTTAAAAAAAAATAAAAAATGGCTTTTAATCAATTTGGAATATATATATATATATATATATATATATATATAAGATCAATTTCAAAAATATATAAAAAAACTATTTTCTTTTTATATTTCGTGGATTGTTCCACGAAATGCAAAATAAAAAATAAAAAAAAAACAGTTTTAAATTAAAAAATAAAACAGTTTCGTTAATATAAATAAAACTGTTTTTTTTTTTTTTTTGCATTTCGTGGAACAATCCACGAAATATGTTTTTTTTTTATTTTTTATTTTGCATTTCGTGGAACAATCCACGAAATATTTCATTACATGAATGATCTATATATATATATATATATATATATATATATATTTATATAAACGAAATGAAAATAAAATTATTTTCCTATTTCGTTTTTTAATACACGAAATGCAAAATATATATATATATATGTATATAATTTCCTATTTCGTTTTTTTATTCACTAAATACAAAAAAAAAAAAAAAAACTTATTTCGTTCATTAGATTACGAAATGCAAAAAAAAATAAAAAAACAAATCAATTTCCTTCATTAATACACGAAATAATATATATATATATATATATATATATATATTTTCCAATTTCCTTTTTATACGAACGAAATTAGAAAAAAATTTATCCTATTTCGTTTTTTAATACACGAAATGCAAAAACAAAAAAAAAATTATAATTTCCTATTTCTTTTTTTATTCACGAAATAAAATAAAAAAATATTTATTTCGTGGATTGTGTCATGATATGTAAAAAAAAAATCTTTTTTTTCACGAAATTAAAAAAAAAAAAAAAAAAAGAAGCTATTTCGTGGATTGTTCCACGAAATGCAAATTTTTTTTTAAAAAAAAAGCTATTTCGTGGAACAATCCACGAAATAGCAAAAAAAAAAAAAAAAAAAAAAAAAAAAAAGTTGCTGCTATGAACAGTAACTGGGGTATTTCGTTGAATGATCAACGAAATACCCATTTGGGTATAAAAAAAAAAAGACAGCCTATTTTGGTCTAATTGCTGTAAAAATATGCCATTTTGGCTCCGGACTCGAAGACATTTTCTAGTGGTTAGATGACAAAAAAAGTGCCCATAAACTTGAGCAATAATTATTTTGGTGGTTAAGAAGCTTGGGAGTTATGAATGTAATTAATTAGTACCGATTAAAAAGTAGAGGTTATGAAAATTAAGGAGTGTGGGTTATGGAGATGATTTTTTTAAGATGCACTAGTCAAACAAAGGAGAAAAAAGATAAATAGAAATGGTGGCTATAGAAAGGTGTCACATTACCTTGTCTATGTCTATCTTTATTATATATAAATATAGATAGATTGCAACTGGCTTTTAAGAAAATTAATTGTATAAATATTTTACATCTCAAGTAAATAAAACTTGATCTCTAAATTTAATTATCAGCTGAAATTAATTCGATGAACTCAACCTCTTAATTAATGAATTCAAAATCATTTTCCGTCAAATTAGCCATTTTATTTTCACATTTATCTTTGGGGTACTACGATACAAATAAAGTTGACAAATTAGTATCGTAGAGAGATCTTGGTCATATTTTGTTACAATTCTTTATAATGCATTTGAAAATTGATGCCCTTAATTATCATTGTCGAGCACATCATGTTAGCGCAATTGAAGCATGTAGATCTGAATAAATAAAAAATGCACGTGTTTCACCTGTTTTGAGAGATTTGGTGAGTTGCTTAGAGTGAATTGTCTGTGGTTAGGCAGACAATGCAATATTCACGTGGTTCCCTACTTTGCAAATGTAACTGAAGAGAGTAATGCAAATGTATGGATATTTTAGGGTTTTTAATATAATGCATCCTATATATTATCTTAAACGAAAAAAATTGAAGAGTTGTCCTACTTGCATCTTATTATAATTAATGAGTTCGACTAAAATTAGTATTTTCGGCAGGCAACATATAGATAGATAGATATGTAAATTCATAATTTAAGAATTACATGTGTGTTCGATACTAAAAAACCTTATATATTTATCCAATAAAGTGTAAATCTGAATTTGCCTATGGCTATGGTCCATATATAGGACGAAGAGAATATAAAAACTTATCTTTTACGATCCACGTCTATCACATGTGTCTTGAAGGAGGTACGTGAAGAGAAATAAAATTAGCAAAAGATGCAAAAGTATCGAGGAAAATTCAAGTTGCACAAGATTTCTGTTCTTATTTTTGTTGTTACTTTTGTTTGTGGAGGCTTGGGGTATATCGAGTGTAGGAACGAAACGTCTAAAGGATATCAATCTTTATACATCTAGGATGTAAAACGTAGCTCTAGTACTAGTAAAGCAACATCCAATACTTAATATATTTGGGAAAAAATGTAAAAAGAATAATATTCTTATACAAAAAGAAGATAAGGATATTAAGTTGTACAAAACATATAAAATAGTATATTAACTTTTGCGTCTCATAGATGATTTTTCATTTGCATACACAGAGAAAATGCAAATTAGATTAAATGTTCGTTGTACCGAACATATAAGCAGAGGGCGTTGATCAATTATTTTATCTCGTAGGTGCGTAAACTTCTTTTACGGGGCATGCATGCATGAACTGTAACAAATAATGTACATCATTAATTATTAACATATCTACTCAGGCACTCAATTCATTATCATTATACAAATACCACAATGTTCAGAGTGACCACATTCAGTAGTCATAGCTAAATCTTTTGACCATGAGCTTATTTATTATGACCTTAATTAGCTAAATGAAGATTGAAGACTATAATTCATGTCGCTCTTTTTTTTTCTACTGTCTTAAACGTTACTGACGATCCCACCAAGAATTTACTTGTCTCCACTGTAAATGTATCGTAACGCATGAAAAACTCCACCACCAACAACCTGCATACATAAGTTGAGAATTCAAATCACATGAGAGATAAATAAAAGTTAATAATCCCTATAGTGTACAGATTTACGTTATCTTAGCTTTTACACGTAACAATAGAACAACATGTAAACCTTCGTGTCACGTATCATATATATGGTAATTACATGAGAAGTAGCATGATAATCCGTTATAATACATCAAGTTAAGTTGATGGGTAAAGTAAAGCGGTATAAAACTTAATCCTCATTCAAAAGTGATGGAAATTTTAACTTATATGCAGGGAAAGTATATGTACAGAAATTTTATACCTTACCTGTTGTAGCAGGTGACCCACCTTATTTCTAAACCAGAATTATACAATAGTGCAATAATCTACGTTATCTTTACATAACAAAATAATAACATGTAACCTTCTTATCAAGTATGTTACGGTAATGACTTGGGAAGTTGAGTTATAATTTGTTATAATCGATCAAAATTCGCTCAGATGGTGTATAAGTTCTTTATTTTTATTTTTTTAACTGCATGCAACTTGAACTTATTCGGAAGTCTGTGACGGATATTTTAATGTGTACATACTGAGAGTACATAAAGAAATTCTACACTATTTACCCTTTATAATAGGTAATCTACCTTATGTTGACCAGTCTAGATGGTTAGCAAGTAACTATGGTTGAGAATATTTAGTTAATGAGTTAGGTGTCAAACTAACGAAGTCGGTTAAAAGTAAATATAAAGTCATGTACACCTCACTGTAAAGCAAGTAGTTCATTTGAGATATTTTAAAAGCAATTTAATATTTTTCTCTCTATAACTGTTTCCTCTCCTCTTCTTTCTTTCATTTTCTCCTCTACTTGACTGATTGACAGACTCCCTTAATGGAGCTATCACCCTATTCTCATATAATTAATCGTACTTTATATCGACACTTACCTCACATAGTAAATAGTGTAAAGTTTGTTCTTTAGCCAGTATATATAATTAAACTAACCTGCATAACAGCACAACCAGATCTCTCCCCGCGCATTGTTTGTTATCCACTGTAGGATGATCAATCTCCCTAGCATTTGACCAATAAACATACCTTAACAATTTTTCTCCATCACCCATGAACCTCTCTGGCATAAATTCTTCAGGTTTTTCAAAAATCTTTGGATCCTTTGTAGCAAAAGTTTGATACCCAAATATCATTTCACCTTTCTTGATTAAGAAAGTTGAATCATGGCTTTGGACCATTATATCTTCTTTGGCTTTACCATACTGGAAAGGGACAGGGGGTTCAATTCTTAGTACTTCATACACTGTTGACTTAGTCAAACGCATCTTGTTGACTGCTGATAGAGTGATGGACCCACCTTCTTCCTTGATTGTCGTCCTGATTTCATTTGCTAGCCTAGTGTGTAAGCTCTTTCCTCCACTTGCGACCCACTTGATCAGTGACGGGAACAAAACTTTCATCCCACCATAAGCATTGAACCCTACAAGTTGACGTGGCAAAATTAATCAATCCGTCCAACTCATCTAAGTTTAAACAAGTCGGATCATGATTTAATCGTTGATTTGACCAAGAGAGTTGAATTTGAAATGAACCGTTAATTTTTTTGCTAGAAACATATCAAAATAGTGTAACTCAACTGATCAAAATGCAATTCAAACTCAAACATACAATGACTATTTTGGATATTGAGAATTATGTAAATTAGAAAGAATTTAAGCAAAATATATTACTACACTTTAAAAAAGAGAGATCTTAACATTTTTATCCTGATGGACAAATTTTTATTAGATGTCTAGTCGAAATTGTTTGTAGTCGTCCCCAGTACATATTCAGTATATGACAAAGTGTATAATGCATAGACTAAGATTATACCCAAATTAAAAATTTATAAAAAATAAAAATTAGAGTTATTCTTCGTTATAAAAAAGTAAAGGGAAGGTTGGGTCACGCTGAACGACTTGGGTTATGACTCGATGTTTGACTCATTTAACCTAATCCATTTTGATCGGATCAAGCTTTGAGTGAGTTTAATTATTACATTTCCTATTTTTTAACCATTTTGACTTGCCCAAATTTAACATACCTGCAAGAAAAACTAAGTTGTGGCAAGCTTCATCTCTTTTGATCCCACTCTTCTCAACTTCATTCAGTATACTTCCAGCATGCTCACTAAAAGCATCATAAAGCTTCTGGTAATGCGATCTCACCAGAAAAAACGGCAATTGGAAAGTATGTAAGATTAAATCTTCCAGAAAGTTGGGTACAAATTTTAGACCAAGAGTAACCAATGGAGCTAGTTGAGGCAAAATCCATAAATCAAAAGATTTTGCTCCATTAGAGCCAAGATTTGTGTCATGGGGACTTGTGTTGTCACACAACAAACGAAAAACAAAGTCGAATGACATTGCGTCGCTAATGTTGTTGAAATTCGCTTTCCCATTTTTGGACATTTCATTTTCAAGATTTTGAAACATGGCAGAAACGGAAGTTTTAAATAAAGGAATAAATTGATTATGAAATTTGTAGATTAAAGATAAATAGACCCCTTTAAGTGTAGCATGTTTTGGTTCTGAAGAATCAAGAAAAGCACAAGGACGATATCCACCGAAGAAATCAGTTGATGGCATGAAAGTGCCATCAAGAACGTTCTTTTTTTCAACTTTTGAGTTGTCGAAAAGAAGAGGAAAACTTATAGCATCGAGGAGAACGATGACTTTGGGGTCTTTAGAAATAAATGAACCTGGTGGCATGTTGGTTCTGAATACAGTAGAATTATATTTTTGCGATTTTGTACGAAAGAATTCGTCTTGGCCAAGGTTGTAGTAATACTCGTATCTATCTTTCATGGCTCCAAAGAATGGGGAACCATAGTCACCTGGAATTTCTCGAACTGGAAGTTTGGAATTAGAAGACTCATCGATTGAAGATGTGGAAAATGAAGACATTTTTTGTTACTCCTTTAAAGATTTTGAAAATTGTAATGTGTGCTGAATTTGGGAGAACTAATCTACACAACGTTCTTATTTATAAAAAATGACAAGGAATGGATATATTAAAAAACCTTTGATACAGTACCCGATGGGCTGGAGGTGGCATGAGGGGCATGTTATGGGCGCGATTCACGTTGTTAAATTATTTAATCTTTATAATTAGTAGTGTTGGCTAAGTAACAGAGATAATTACTTAACAATTCATTTAATATCATAAAAAAAATATTATTTCCGTCTCAATTTATGTAAAGTTAGGGAATCAAACAATTCTTTGTTTGACTATAATTTTCTCAAACTTCATAAAAGTAGTCATTAGCTATGTGGGTTTGTAGTACTTTTTATACAATTTTCAGATATGTAAATTTTATTTTAAAATAAATGAAGAATCTATACCTGAATTCATAGTCAAAATTAATTGTTTTGTGCAATATTTCGAACACCTTCACATAAATTGGGACAAATGAAGTATCATGTGCAACACCAATTCTCCTTCATTTCCCCTAATGACTTTTTATTAGGTTTAAGAAAAGGTAAGTACTTTTTCCTTACAAAAATTAATTTAATGATTTTTTTTGTAATATTTAAATAAAATTGGATGACTTTTTTCATTGCAAAAAACATAATTCAAATAAGTTTTTGATCAATTGAAGTGAATTGAATGATGATCCATATAAATAATTCTATATTTTCATAGAGTATACGATACTTCGTTGAGGTTGGGTTAGGGGCAGGATTTGGCAGGGTTCACGTGGTTATTATAAATATACAAATACAATGAGGAAATTCTTTTTTTTAATCTAGACAATTACTGCTGTTTATGTCTTAAATTTCATAATTAGCCTTTTTGAGAAAGAAATATCAATTGATACTTGATTACGCGACTCTCCGTTAGAGTCTTTGTGTGGAGGTGTCTCGTTACCTTTTTTTTTTTTTTTTTTTTTTTTGAGATTTTGTAAAACAATAAGATAACAAATACTGGTCACCTGACAATAATCGACTTGCTACATAAAAACAACAATCTTTGCTGTATCATAGGAATTATTTTAGAGTCGCTCTCAGTAGTTTAAATATATATATAAACTTCGTGAAATAAATTTATTTATTTTACCGTCGAAAATTAATGGTAAAGACACATAAAGAAAGAACATGATAGCAACCAAAAGAAAGTTGGTATAATAACAAGCCATTCTAGGAGGCCTTTTTTATATATATTATATACTTCTTTAAATTTGATTTTTTTTAGCTTGCCCTCGAAAATTAATTGAAAAGACATAGTATAAGGAAAGAATATGATAGCAAGCAACAAAGTCGCTAAAATAACAAGCTATTCTTGGAGGACTTCTTCTTTTTGTTTTTTTGCTTTGAGTTGATGCTTGAAGTTGGTTGTTTAAAATGACTTTCACCATGAAATTACTTTATTTGACATTTATAGGTCGGTTAGCCAAATATTTGGGAAGCTAAAAATGTACTTAAGTGCTTCTTGTAGAGAGTTGAGGTATTTGATCAAAGCCTTTAGAAAAAAAAATAGTGATTTTGAGCAGCAACAGAATATGAAAAATAACCTTTTCATTTCTTAGAAACACTTTGAACATTAGCAAACACAAATTGTTGCTTTAATATTCACAAAAAGTGCTTTTTAAAATTGATTAGCCAAAAAGAAATTATTACTCTCCCAAATCACCTTTTTGAAAGTCATTTTTTATAAAGAATATTTTTTCAAATAAGCAGATTTTAAAGTTTAGCTAAACAAACAACTCTTATTAGACTAGAACATCTCTTTTGTTTTTCCCCTCCATTTGGTGGTTTAGTAATTGTAATGTGTGTTGGAGGAGTGGGTATTATATGAGCTAGATGTAGGCCCTAGGGAAACCACGTGTATAAATATAGAATTCGTTTATTTGGATCATTAGTTTTAAATGTTACTGTAGTTGTTTTGACAAATTAAATTTATTTTAAAATATTTAATGTTTTAAGCAATAAAACTGCTTTTAGAGTTTTTTTTTCCTTTCAAATTAACACGTACTGCTTTTTGATAGCTCTTAAATTTCATCATGAGCGCTTTTTCGAGAAAGAATTATCCACCGAGGACTTGACTATACAAATCCATCGTTATAGTCTCTCTAGGGAGAAATGGCTGCTTACTTTAATTGTAATGTTATGTTTGGGAAAAAAACAAATACAGGTCACTTTGACAATTGCGAAACATCATACTCCGTAATTATTATGCATTTCTTACCAGTTTATTGACAATTAATTTTACAGTGTCATAGAGATACTTGAAAGTTAAAAATTGGTCTGTAAATGGGACGAAATTACTAGAATGATAGATTGATATTATTGTACAAAATCGCGTGTACATCACTAATTACAAGTAAACCATTATTTGTTGATTTCTTAAGAAATGAAAAGAGCAAGAAGCCAAGAATAGTTTAAATTGTGAGACCACTAATTAAATCTTCAGTGTATCGAATGATGTAGACTCGTAGAGTGGTTAATCTTTAAATTAATGTTCTAGTTGGACTTTGAAATTATGCCTTAGAGATACTAATGCGAGAAGAAGATGATACAAATATTTGAAATGGATAGCGAGATTTTTTTTTTTTTTTAAGTATATTTTTTTGGGTCAGAAGCGTGGATTAATTTTAATAGCATTTTCAGAAAATAATGTTACAAGTTACACTATCAAGTTACATAATCTTGTTAGAAAAATAAATTCCAGAAGGAATTGTATTTGTATAAAAATAATTCATTATATATATATATATATATATATATTTTGAATTCAGTGACAAGTTCAGAAACTCATAAACTTCAAATTTTGGCTCAGTCCCTCAAGCAGTTATATAAGTACTTACGCTATCAAGTTACATAATTGTTTTCAAATAGTGAATTGTGATTGAAGAATTTAAGAAATCCCACTTCACATTTGAACACCAAAAAGATTGGAAAATAAATATTTATCATATCATAGCGTGCTTTTACAATGTAAAGATGAAGATAAATTATATGAATATGATAGTGTTATTTTGCTGGTTTTTTCTGTTCATGGTGTCATTATTTTCCGATGCTGCTGCTGCAGATGCCAAAAAGGGCAGTAAGTATTTTTGCCACGGCATCCCACATGCATTTTGCTGTTTTTGTAGTCTGAGACTCTGAGTATATAATTTTGTATTCATGTTTTTTTCTTTTTAGGAAAAATGACAGCTCAGATGGTGTTATTATTGATTGTGTTATACGACTGATCATCAATCAGCTTCTGATCATCTATCTATTACTCAAGAATCATATCTTTTTCCTCGAAGAGAAAACAAAAGAATCTTTTTCTATTTGATATCATACAGATCTCTATCGAAATTTGAATTTGTCGAACTTTTCATTTGTATTTTCGAAAAATGATTTGGATCATGGATTTGGGACTTCAAATGTTTGAATATTCGATTTTGATTTCTTATACTACTATTTAGCTCTATCAATTACGCATTTAAATATGCAATATTCCAAAATAGTACTATTAAATAAATCAATATACCTTATTAGCCCACTTAATGCTTCTTGCCGGAAATTTACATGATAATGCAGGTTGCGTTGCGTAAATGAGCATAGTACGCCAAGTACTTATAAGCATTAAGCAAACCCTTTGCTGGATAATTTTGACATACAATACTTTATTTGGATGATTGTGGTGAATAGGAAGTTATTATGGTAACTTGACATTACTACCTTACTTGATTTGTTCGTTTTTCTAAGAGGAAAAAGCTCAACTTATAGGCTTAAAACCGATAATTCGAAATAATCAAATTAGTTAAATAAAAAATGAACTTAATTAAAACAAGTCGATCAAATCCGAACTTAATTTGATTGAATTATAATTTCTTAAATTAAAAAATGAAATTTTCAAATTGAATATTCATAATCCAATCCGAACTATCTGATGCTCCGCCTGAGAAATAATAACCAAAACAATGAAAGACCATGACAAATGACAATTCAAATAGTAAGAAAAATTCTTAGAAGGAAGAGGGCGCGGTGAATAAAAATTATAATGGGGAAGTCTTGACCCGCTTTGCCTCGCCCCGTTTACACTTGTATTATTTGTGATGATGCTCAATAATACAAGTTATTTTCTCATCCTTTTTATCTAATTTTGAGAAGGAACTCATTGTTGACATTTAACAATGTTCTTAAGCAAAGGGAATGTTTTAGTTAAATTTAAAGGTTCAATTACTTAGTGACGGCAATGAATAGGATTTTTCCTCAAACACAAACACCAAATGTTTATGTAGTCACTCCCTTCTTTACCAAACTACTTTTTACGAATAATTGAACATACATTCCTTTTCAACGGCCTTGACAAATTAAGAAGATCAAGAAACTTTGTGCATAAAAATTGATGACAAAGAATTATGAACGTAACCCATTCTTGTAAATCCTTTGAGGCCTTTTTTTAATTTTCGTTTAAACATGGATTAATATCCTTCAAAAGATGGTAAGTGATTAAATTTTGTATTCTTTTGTGTATGTAAGTTAAGCTTTTTCCCTTAAACGGTTCAGAGTGGTAAATATTTAGTAGAGAGTGGCATGATAAGAGACAAATAGGAGTAACTTTAGATTTGAAATAGTAAATTCTAATAAATCAACATTCATTATTTTTTTTTATTTGATTATTATAATATTCTTTTAAGAAATGACTGGCCATTTTAGTTTAAGTTTACATTTTGATCACGAAACATAACAAGAATTAAATTTAGAAAATTGAGATTGAAAGCTTACCACTAATTCGTTTTCATAAAGGTATAAACTCGTCCAATCTACTAAATTTAACGGGTTGGGTGAGTGATCATTTAAAGACTGACAAGATGATCAGTTTGAGGTATGCTCAAATTAAAGATAAAATTGTCCGAATTGTCCTTCAAATGGGCTAGTCTTTAATTTTTCCCCTTTAGCAATCGAAGTTGTGCGTAGTGAGACATAAGTTCTTTAAGGGAAAAAGTTATACGGGTCATAACTTGTATTATGATGTGAATATATAAACTTATACTCCACAAAAAAGTTGTTTGTTACGAGGGGATAAAATTTAAAGACCAACACAAAATAGGAACAAAGGTTCAAATGACCCCGAATTGAATCGTGAAAAAGCTACATGGGCTGCTACTAAAGCCCAAATCAGCGCAATTTCTGAAATTTGAAACTATAAGTTATCTGCGTTGACATCCTTGATCCGGCCCATGAAACCCGCTGGCGTAAGTCTTGAAATTAAAATGAGTTCGTTTAGACGTTTAGCCTGTTTTGTTAACACTACAATTCTATTACTGATGGATAAATGATTAGCATGTTAATACTGATAATACCAGTATCATGGCAGCATTACGCATTGCTCAAAACCAATTGATTGGAATGAACAAAATGGGGATAGTATTATATTAGTAGACTTATCTTGTTGTAGAACCTACTCACTCAACTCTCTTGAAGCTACTAGATGTTCAAGAAAAGTAATTTTAAACATGCTTTAATTTGCACTATGACTTGCTTGAACCGGAACATTTCCAACCATTGACATATAATGTCTCGGGGAGTAGTTTAAAGGGATATATAATACAGTAGCATTTATTTTTGGTCATACTCCATATGTTTTACTTTATTTATGACATTGTTTAATTGAACACAAAGTTTAACTTAAAAGGAAGATTTTTGATATTTATTATGTTCAATCTCCCTCAGTCTCAAAATAAGTGTCACCTTAGCAAAAATGATTTGTCCCAATTTAAGGGTCATCTTAGGAATTCAAGACAAAACTTGGCAAGTATTCCAACCATGCCATTAGCATTAAAGAAATAGCCCTCTTTAATATTGCTCAATTCTCAAAAAAACATCTAATAAATAGGAGTAATTTAGTAAACTCCACTTTGTATTTATGGATTTCTTAATGGACGTGATTTTTGCTAATGTGAAACTTTTTTTTGGGACTAAGGGAGTATGTCATAACATTTATGTGGAACGTGGAAATAAAACTTTTTTTTTTATCATATGCGTACTATAATAGTATTAATATTTGTGTGGCTAAAAAAGTTTGTCATTAAAGTTAAAATTGAAAGTTCAAGCTAAATTTTGAAAGTGTACAAATTTTTTTGGAATGACTAATAAGAAAATTAATGACAATCTTTTTTGACGGAGGGAGTATTAAAGAACTTATTGATCAACCACATAAATTGGTTCACTTGAGCAGCAAGTAGTGGCGGAGTTATATTTTCACTTAGAAGATTCAATTATAAAAAAATAAATACACGAAAAAGTCAAAAGGAATACAACATATGTATAAAAATTAATTTAATTTTTTATATACAATATAATTTTCTAAGGTTCGGATAAACTCCTTGGATCCTAGCTCCGCCCCTTGCTGCAAGTGGCATTGTTTTGAGACTTTTTGCTATTAGTCCGTTTTTGTAGTTTTTTTTAATTTTTTTTTTTTATAGTACTCCATTTGGGTTTAATTAATGGAGGAGGAAGCAATATATGAGGAAGGCTTTACTAGACTATTTTTATTTTATTTTATGAAGAGATCAAAATATATATATATATATATATATATATATATATATATATATATATATATATATGTTAGTTTAGATTATTTTGTACAGTTCTTCGTCAAAGGCCTTGAGTATGTCCGCTTTTGCTGTGTTTAAATTAATACTCTGTCTGGTTGACCGGAGGAAGAATACGAAGGCTTTACTAGCCTGGTTGAATTATTTTTATCGATGACATCAGTACTAAATTTAAATAATTATTATTGGTCTGGAATATATTCCCAATTGAAACGAAAATCTCAGAAATTGTCCGTTTGTTAGCTGTTTAATTGGACTACTTGTGATTTCTTTTGTAATTTTGAGATATGAGTTAACTAACCCCGATTTAATCGACTTAAGTTTGTACAACAACTCTTAGAAATGTGTTTGGCGAGATTATATCTTACTAGCTTTCTTCCAGGACATGCCCATGGATAAAGTAATACGGATTCAAGTTAGATGTGTATAAGCATAGTAACGTGGAATTTTTCAACAAGGATATTAATCTGATATGTAAGTGGATAATCTAGAAGATATGTAAAGAAAACACATGAATGTTTTTCATATGTTTGATATGAAATTCCCTTACAATTAAACAGAGAAGAAAATGACTGTACAAAAGATTTCATGTGTTTTTTTTAACAGATTTTATGTGCTACTTTTTTATTAATCTCACCCGAACCGTCTCAGTTTTTCTCTGAAGAGGAGTTTGGTTAAAAAAGAAACCATATAGCTAGAATATTATTTGACTTTTGACCGCAGTTTGCAGAGCCTCCATTTAGGAATCTAATAATGTGCATAAAAATTTCATTTCCCATTCTCCTTGCAGGGAATTTTCTCGGAATACAGAAAGCAAGTCTTTTACTTTTATTTTTATTGTCGGTTAAGAGAGAGTAAGTCGTCTATATGTGTTAAGCATAAAATTAAGCAAAACCCAAAGGGCGATGCTTATATTAACAAGTTAGCTAACAACTCTATACCAAATCTTTCTCAGTGGACAAGTAGCTAGATATATATACTATACTTATAACGTTTAATTATTTAGACTTGATTTACTAGTAACCCTAATTCATTAGAATATCAAATGATACTGGAAGCCAAGTGTTATTTTAACAGAGAATATATATATATATATATATATATATATATAGTCTGAGTTTGCAGGAGTGTGTTAACGCTCCATAATGTTAATCTTTATTCCATCATCACAAAAGTATTAACTTTGTCTATCCAGGTTTAGACAAATAAAAAGAATTTACTTAATTTGCCGTTTACGTGTGGTTTAAATCTCTTGACATGATCCCTAAAAAATTCTCCTGGCATGATTAATCTCTATGATGCATTATTGAAATAAATCTCTTCCTGTGGTTAGTTTGACATCAACGGGTCTTGTCTGCTAGGTCTTTGAAATTGAAAAGCAAATTGCACACGAGGAACAATTACTAGAATGATGGGTACTGCTTCAGGATGCTGACAAGTGACTAGGTAGTATCGCCAAAACCACATTTTCCTTTTAAATTAAGCAGCATTCATATACCATGAAGCGTTGTGATGAGATGGATAGAATTTCTTTATTCTTATGTAGATGTCTCATATTCGAGCTATGAGGAAAAATATATCAACAGGCAGGGGCGGATCTAATAAGGCGGGTGGGGATGCCACGCCACCCGCACACCTCGAGCAAAATCTTGTATATATATGTGAGTATATATGGGAAATAGTATAAATATGTAAAATGGCACCCGACTAACAAATGATTGTTTGGTGCCACTGGTAAATGGCTGAAAGTTGTGCCCACAGCACCTGGGATCGAGTCCAACTTGCACCAATTCTTTTAAAGACTTCTCCTTTCTAAGAAGCTTACAGAAGATTCGTTCTCCTTTTTTTTTTTTTTTTTTTTTTTTTTTTTTTTTTTTTCTATTTTGCTTCTTCTTTACTTTATTTTCCTTGTTTCTTCCTTTCTTTTTATTTACTTGCTGCTGGTTTTTTTTTTCCTAATGAGTCACATTGACTTTTTAAAATTTTATATATCCTTGCTTCTCTTTATAGTTAATAGTGTTCATTAATTTTTTATTTTGATATCTAAATGTGCATCTAAGTTAGTTCTAGTTGATTAGTCTTGAGTTAGCTGATAGCTTCAAAACATAACTCTCAATTATAAATGAATAATATATTTTTGTTGATATTAGTAATACTATTGAAATTTTATGCTCTGTTTAAAATTATCATAATTATTAAATTATTTCGTTTAATCGATGTCTATATAAATCGAAAAGATGAATAACCCAAATTGCGGCAGTAGAAAAAATAAATCAAGTTGAAATCCAAAATAGTGTGACAATCGGTTTGTCTATATAAACGGACGGAAGTTGCTGCGCTCGCCAACTCGTTTAAGTCAACTGATGCATTGGGTCATTCCCTTGTTTACGGAACTGGGCTATGGAACGCGTCGAGAAAGCCGACGCTTTTGCCTTTTCACGAGTTAAAAATTGTAACAATAGAAATACTTGTAGCTAGGATAAATAACCCGAACCGAAGCTCAAAATAAATCAAGTCAAAGGCCAAAATAGTGTGATAATTGGTCAGTCTATATAAACTAGAAGGCTGAATAACCAGAATCGAAGCCCAAAATAGTGTGACATCCGAAATCTCAAATTCCTGGATCCGCCTCTGTCAACAGGAAGTTTTTTTCTCCTTAATGAACCATATACATGACGCGTGTCCAAATTAATCGACAGCAAAGACCTAAAGCGCGTACAACTACTGGGCGGAACAAAAAACAAAGAATCATTTATGTGGTTGGTCAGTTTAATAAATGAATTGAAACCATTTATTGGTTGCTCTTAAATGTACCACATTTTCCTTTTGCTTACTGTCACTGTCAACATTGACAACTGCTAACACAATTTTGAAATGTCACACTGTATTTTCTTTTTTCCAATGTATGTGATGACGTTTTATTGAACATAAAGTTTTAACAAGAAAAAAATTAAAACTTGTAACATGCCATAGATATTTCTATTACTCTATTTTTTTTTTATTGGTAAACTGTGAAAAATTACCATGATCAAACAAAAAACAACAATACAAACTAAAGAGCACCTAACAACCGATATATACCAACTTCTAGGAAGAGTGCAAAGGAAAGATAAGCCTCAAGTGCTATAAATAATTTTATCAAAGGTAAAATAAGAAAGTTAAAGTTAAATTTTTTCAACTATACAAAGGTGTTTTTTTTTTTAGACGTATTAAAAAAATTGTGTAACATAAAATTGAATGTAGTAAGAGGGTGAGTCTATCTGATCCAGCTAATGATCCTTTTGCCTTCAATGTTATGATACTATTAACAAGTCAAATCTTTTTTTTTTTTTTTTTTCAAGTTGGGTTGGGCAATACTAGGGTCCGGAACCAAAATGCCTTAAAAAAAATATTTTGAACCAAAATACCCCAACAAAAAAAAAAGTTACCAAACTACCTTTAGCGCAGTATCTTACTGCACTATAGCACTTGACGGACACGGAGCCGTTAAGTGCTATAACGCAGTAAAATACTGCGCTATCTAAAAGTGTCTGTCACCTATAACGCATTATTTTACTGCGTTATAGGAGTTTGTCTCTCTCCTATAGCGCAGTAAAATACTGCGCTATACTACTTCACTATAACCCGATCGGGTTCCACCACTGGTCCCCTCCAATGGCAAAAATATAATTCAAAATGCCATTGGAGGCGAGCCAAGTTGGTCCCCACGTCTTAAAAATGTCGTTTTCTATTAAATTTCATCCGAAAAGTGTAGATTCTCGGTATATTCAAGTCAAGGAGCAAGATTCTAAGTTCGAATTTTGAGAAAAAGCGGCGTACAACTCGATTAAAATAACTTTACAAAAAATCTTCGATTAAGGTTTTCTACTATGAACTTTTGTTATTATTTTGTTATATACATTATATTGCATGCATGTTTAACATTTAATCGTCGTTAATTTGTAAAAAAAAAAAAAGTTTTTTTTTGTTTGATCGGGCTGGGCAGTGGCTGATTGCCACTGTTCCGGTTTTTTTTTTTTTTTTTGGTTTAATTCATTAATTGTTAAATGTTTGTGAATTGTTAATTTGTGAAATATTTATGCATTGTTAATTTGTTATATGCTTATGAGTTGGTAATTTGGTTAATTATTTATGACTTGTTAATTTGTTAAATGTTTATGCATTGTTAATTTGTTATATGTTTATGAGTTGGTAATTTGGTTAATTATTTATGAATTGTTAATGAATTATTATTTTGTTAAATATTCTTTATGAATTGGAAGAAGTTGATTGATAATGAATTATTATATTGTTAACACTTTGTTTGGATGATTGTTATGTATTGTTTTGACATTTATCGTATTGTGTTGTATTGTATAGGACCAAATCAGTGGTTACATAAATTAGAACCTTTCGTCGTTACATAACAATAAAATTAAAGTAGCAATCAAAGCAAACATTTTATTTAAACTAACAACATAATATAATACAATAGGTAACAACCATACAAACAAGTTGTAAACGATTATGAAATGTTAATCTATACAATTTTAAAAGCGTGAATATATATGTTAAATAAAAAAAATTATCTTAAAAAGAATAGTTAAAATTCTTCTTTTCATAAATGCATAAGCTAACGATAAAAATGTAAAAATATGTGGTCGACGAATATACTCTTTTAGTTTAATTTTATCGTAGTTGTGTTGGCTATTTGGTCAACTAAAAATGTATCACATATTCAAAATAGAGTTCCAAACAAATATTACTGCTAAATTTCGATTAGTTAATATAATTTATCTTTCATTTCAAGAATAATGACTAATTTAGTTTGTACAGACCAGACTCTTTCATGGATTCGAATGTTCCCCCTGGGTCCGATGATCACCCGGAGCCCGCTGTTCACCCGGGGCCCGCTGATAGATCAGTATTGTCTTTGCAAGACAATCATAGGTCAGAGTTATTATGGGTCGGTACTATAGGGATATCTACTAGGCTCCGTCCCCGTAGGCTGCAGAGAGCGTGGACTCTTTTACGCGAGCACCCCCCACACCCTCGCGTGTTGGAGACATTATTTCGGGGAGGCATCTACTATTGCGTGTCCGTTGGTCGGGTACAACATGATTGGGCGCTCATCACGGCTATGGTTGAGCGGTGGAGGCTAGAGACACATACCTTCCATCTTCGCACTGGTGAGGCCACGATTACACTTCAGGATGTGGAGGTCCTCTTTGGATTGTGGGTAGATGGAGAGCCACTGTACACTCGGTACGAGCCTCCTCCTGGTCAGACATGGGTGACAGAGTTGACTAGGCTCACCCACTTCATGCCTGATGCCGCGACCCAGATATCGGGACAGAGTCGGGTTCAGCTTAGTGCACTCTGCACTTATTTGAAGGGTCTGGATCCGGTTGACAACGGCACCCCGCAGGACGATGTTTATCATCATGCCCGTTTGTAGCGGCTTATTATATCCGGGGGCATCTTATTCCCGAATTCATCGGGTGCCTTTGTCAGTTTACCTTACTTGGTTTTTCTGGAGCATCTGGACCGCTTGGGAGATTACAGCTGGGGCGGTGCTGTTTTGGCGTATCTTTACAGATGCCTGTGCCGAGCGTCTATTGGTGCTGTCAGAGATGTGTGTGGATTTTTTGCTCTTCTCCAGGTAATATTTAACTGTGCATTCTTTTAATGTCAACAAACCTCTTGAAATGATGACTAAAAAATCGTATTGTCTAATATCGCTTACAGTTATGGGCGTGGGAAAGGATGCTGCCTTTTCAGCCCGTACCTAGGCATCACCTCGAGATTGACATGCCTTATGCGAGGAGGTGGACAACGGGTTTTGACCGGGATGTCGATACGCACCACATTATTTTTCCATTCCGGGACCAGCTTGATCACATGACGGACGATGCGGTAAATCTATTTAAATTTACATTAATAATTTAATTAAACGTCTTTTCTACTTGGTGATCACTGATTTGTATTTATATGTTATGCAACTTTTTGTATGGACGCCGTACGCTGCGATATTAGATGGTTTTCCCCCCTTCTGTAGGGCAGATCAGGGGGTTTTGGAGGTCGCGGTGTCCATTGATACACCTGGACATCGTAGAGGATCACATGCCCGAGCGTGTCTTACGACAGTTTGGGCATACACAGAGTATACCCCCTGATGTCCGTCATGAGCTCCGACACTACCAGCAGGACGATCGGGTTGCCGTTGACGATGATTTTTTGGCTTTGATGGATGTACAACTCCACCGTTGGGAGAACAGGCTGGGCACTTTAGCGGTGGTCGGCCATTTGACTCCCATTGAGCATTACATGCGCTGGTATCATCAGATCACACGCCGATTGATCGGCAACCCAGCTTTGCGTCCCCCTAAGGATGTAGGATATTCAGCACTCGCGGGGCAGTATGAGGCATTGGTAAGTTTATCGTATTTAGATTTATCTAATTTCATTAATTGTTACGTTTTAAAAATAAACTTTTTTTTGTTTCTGTTAAACACAAATGCATCTGGTGGCCGTACACCGTTTACGCATCTCGGGGTTAGAGCATATGCCTTACCCTGGGCTTGCGGGGCTTGCCGCGGAGATGGTTAGGATTTCCGAGGATGGTATCCGCCAGGCAGGCAAGATTAGGCGCATGGCGGAGCCTGTTCCGAAGGCTGAGTATCAAGCAGCACCGGGTGCTCCCAGAGGAGGAGGCCGTGCTGGCAGAGGACGCCGTGCTGCCGGAGGACGCCGTGTGCGTAGAAGACGCGGCGATGCTGCTAGAGGACCTAGTGGTAGAGGACTGGTAAATGAGGCGGATGAGGCCGATCCCATTCCAAAAGGCGTTCACGGTCTAGTCCATCCGCAGCCCTTCCAGGCCGGTGGCAGCTCACCTGGGGACTCACCTACGTTTACGCCGGCGCTCTTACTTGCTGAGATACCCGGGTCTTCATCACAGCCGAGCCAGAATGCATACATGGAGGAGCGTGATAACGTTGATCGGGCGGCGTTACGCGCTTCATTAGCTGATGAGCGGCCTGTGAGGAATTTAGAGGGAGCCCGAATTCTTGACTTTGATGAGTTTTTGATCCCGGTTAGTATGTAAAATACTTATTTGTTCATTTAAATTATTTATTTTAAATATATATATGTTACTCATTATTTAGTACTATTTTATATTTTAGGAGTCGGCGCCAGCGGGTCCACCAGAGCCACACACTCAAGCATTTTCTCATGGGCCTGCCGAGCTAGCGATGTCTTCCCACGTGACTGTCGAGCCACATGTAAGCTTTTAATTAAAATTAGTTTTATTCAATATAAGGTCAATATTTAATATACATATTTGATCATTTAAAGTACTTATTATTTCATTTTTTCATATTTTAGGATTCGGTGCCAGTGGGTCCACAGGAGCTGCCCATTTCGGAGTATTCTCATCAGCCTGCCGAGGCAGAGGTGTCTTCTCATGAGACTACCGAGGCGCATGTAAGTTTTTTTACTTAAAACTAATTTTATTTAATATAAGGTAAATATTTATTTAATTTTTGTAACCTTTACTTGGACTTCGAACAGCATCTCGTCCAGGAGACTACCTCATATTCACCACTAGACCCATCTCAGGAGCCTACAGAGCCGTCTCAGGAGCCTATTCAGGCGCCCGTTCACACACAGGTTTGATTAAATAAATAACGTTAATGTTGACACCCAATTTTGTCCCACCTTTCCTCCGAAATACCTATTTTTCGCTTCTAATATTTTGGCAACTTTAAAAAATAATTATTTGCATTTTTTACTATAATCATTAGCTTTTATTAATACCGGCGTTTCGTTACTCTATTGCAGTCACCGGCTGTTATTATTTTGTTACTTATTATTATTATTATTATTATTGTTACTATTACTATTATTATTATTATTGTTATTATTTTATTATCATTATTACCAGTATTATTATAAGTTGCATTGTAACCATTTCAGCATTTTTACCACCTTATGCACGCGCATCGCATTATTTTTTGCGCAGTTAAATAATAGCATTATTTACTGACATTATCGCACAGTTATTACAACGTCTTATAATTTTATTACCTGAGCATTAATAAATACATATTTTTATATTAGGTAATACTTTAGCACATATTAGTATAAAGTTAATTCAAATAGGTCTTGTATTTATATTTAGAAGCCCATATTTTGATTTATCAATCCAATTTTTCAGACCAGCCCACATTTTAGTTTACCAGCCCAAATCAGCCCATACCCGTTTAAACATTACCCGACCCGACGGCCCAATTCCCATTTGAACAAAAAGGAACCACTAGGGTTCCTTTTTGTCATCTCCGCCGCACCCCACCCTGTTCGTCTCCCTCTTTCCCTTCCTCTCTTCTCTCCCTCTTCTCTCCCTCATCGCCCCCCACTTCGCCCTGTTCCCCGCTGTCCCCCACTTCCCTTTGTCCCCCGCTCTTCTCTCTCTCCCGCTCCTCCTTCTCTTTTTTTTTTCAACACAAAGAAAAAACCTATAAATAGTGGCAGATTGAATCGTTTGAGAGAGGTTTTCGGAGAATCTGGGAATCGCAAAAATCCTTTACAAAAAAAAAAGTGTTTTTCCAGTGGCAAAAAATCCCCTAAGCAATATTAGTACATCAGCTCTATTTCTGAATATCGAGTCAAAAAATACTAAAACAATTTTTTTTCTGCTTTTCGTTTGCTCTGTTGTTGCTGTGAACCCGAGCCTCGCAAGCTCGGATTTGGAGTCTTTCGAGGTAAATCTAAAACCCCCCGCACCCCATTTCGCTACACTCGAAGCAGGTGATTCTCCTTTCCCTTTCGCGTCTTTTTATTTTATTTTAGGTGTGTTTATCCTGTGTTGGTTTATTTTACTGCCTCTATGGATTTGTGTATTCAGTACCTGCATACGTGTTAGGATAGTCGGGTTCTGTGTGCGAATCATAATCGTGTTCAGTTCGATTTAGTTAAAAGGAATAGGATTATGGGAAAGAATTCACCTAGTTATTAAACATGCTAATCAGGTCAATAATGTTCTTATGTAGGATGATTAAGTCTGCTTGATATGTTAAGTTAGTTTAACATGGTCTAAGCCCCTGTTATTTAACTCTTAAATAGATTGATATTTGTTAGCTATGCATGTTTGAATGTCTTGGTTCTTATTCATCGCTGGATGTTTTATATGGTTAGCCGACTAGTTGCTATACCAGTGTAAATCTCTTTGTTTCATTTGTTGAAGAATTGTATCATGTTTAGCTTGATCTGTTTTAATAAAGATGATATACCTTACTTTGATTTGTTTGCCGAAACTGTGATCGCAGTCGAAAGAGAGAGACCCTTTCTGTTTTGCTCAGTATTTGAATCATCTAGCCTGCCTAAGTTAGCTTAATCCATTGAAGCCTTATACGATGAGTTATTTTATAATTAAGCATGACTGTATGTTTGCCTGGTTTAAACCTCCTTCAACTGCATGTTTTAGCTCAAGCCTATATGAACAAATTCTTTATTTATAAAGGATCTCGTCGTTCCACTATTTCTACATCCGAGGAGTAAAAGTAGGATTTGTAAGAGTGAAAACTAATTCTGTATGTTTAAGGGGAATCAGATTTCCAGAAGTTGTTCTATGCTATCTCTTAATGTCTTGCTTGTCCCTTACTTGGTCTGTATCTTCGGTTTATTGGTTATGCGTCTAAGAAAGAGGATTGGTGGACTTTCCTGATTACTAGTTGCTGCTTTGTTAAGCCCTTCGTGTGGCTCTTAGCTGCGTATGCTATCTTTGAAACAATGGGACTCGACAAGTTCTTTGAGCAAGAAATAAATTCCTAGATTTCAAATTAAAGAGTTAGGGACTGTTTTGAAGCTTGGCTTTACTAGTCATTTTAAACTATTTGTAAAACATAAACCAAAGTACGATGTTTAAGCAAGCAAGCATCTTGTTAGAACTCTTGTTTTTTTAATACTCATTCTTTATCTCCTCTTTCTTTTGCATGTACACTTTGGGAGCAAATGGAGTCTTAAATCGGGACTCTCGCAAGGTGGAGTCTCAAGATGAGACTAGATATACCCGCACTTGGAATCATCATCATCTTCCTTAGATTTACTTGTTGATTTACTTGTGTGTGTGTTTTTTTTTTTTTTTTTGATATTATATCTCATCTTTGTTTGGGTTGTTCACGATAACGTAGGATTAGAAAGGGGTAGATTTTATCGTTTAGGATTACCGCTCTGAACATTAAATACTTATTTTCACCATATAGAGTGCACCATTCATATAATCATGTTTTAAACTTTGTTAGTTACAAGTTATATTTTTCTCAAAGCTATTTTCTTAAATTTTAGACCTTAGAATTAAGTAACCTAAGTTTGGCCGGTTAACCGTAGTTAACGGATCCTAAAGGATGCCTAACGGAGGTTTAGTTAGCTTTACCTTAGTTAATAATTAGGTTCCCTAATTCACCTTAAAATCAATTAGGTGGCGACTCCTTAAAACAAAGCAATATAGGAATCTCCAATATGTTGTACTCTAATTTAACCCGGTTAAAATGGGGTATAACAGCTTGGCGACTCTGCTGGGGATCAAAAGGTTCTTAACCATAACAACTTAGGTTAATAATTAATTAATTGGATGTTTTGGGTGTTTTGCCTTTATTTTTTGCTTTGTTGTTTTCGTATGTGCTTTTAAATAGCTTTTATTATGTGAAATTTTCTATGTTACTGCTTTTCTTAAACTGGCATTCCGTTCATATTTCCTCCATTCCTGGAAAATTCACACAAATTCACACACTTAAAGCGGTTTCGCGGTTCGCGACCGTGCACTACTAAATTACCCTTCAGTTGGATCGATCTTGTGGATTTAGTCGATCGGCGGTGCAGTCGACGGCCACAGACTTTTCACTCCCAAGTTGTCCGCTTGGGGGAACCTTGTGTCATAGGAAAACAACTCTTAGTCAGTCTAAGATAGAGCTTGCCACCAATTTTATTAAGTCATGCATGCATAAACCTTAGGTGGGTCGGTCCTAGGTATCGACTCCACAGTTAGAAAACCTATCAATTGTCGACGGGTTTCATAACCCAACGACCAGCAAGCATATTATGTGTAACGTGATAATGATAGAAGGATCCAAGCCTAGCCATGACATGTCGAGTTTGGGAATCATATCCTTTTGTAGGATGGTTTTTAACATCCCCAAGTTCTGAATTTTCAATTACGTCGCTTAAAACAAAAATTTTCTCTTGTAAATCGAGTCCTTGAATTATTGGAACAAGTTAAAATATTTTGAACTCGAGTTAGTTATCGTGTTATTTCGAAGTTGATTCGTAACTCTTGTCGCCCCTTTCTTGGTTTCTGTTTAGATTCGTAGAATTTGTGTTATGTGTTTAGCTTAGTTAGTTCTGTGGTGGTTCTTCAAAAATGCTCATTTTCTGTTAGTGTTAATTTAAGTCACTAGTAGTTAGCTATATGATCACCGTATAATGCTCAGCTTATGGCTCATTACCTTGATGTTAGTCATCAATAATCTGTTCTTACTCGTTCCGCCATTAGCTTGATTATATCATTTGTTGTTAGCTAGTTATTATTGTTGGGCTAAGCTGATTACCATTAACTAAGGATGAGGATTAAGATAGGTGTTTAAGTGTAATTGTTGAATGGTATTTGATTTTCATCCCCTTTACATGATTAAGTTCCAGATTGATTGGAGGTGGAGTTCAGTTTGGACCTTGGATGTGTGCTAGCTCGATTTTTTTTTTTTTTTTTGGAGACAGCTACTGCTTTACATCTCAACATTGTTAACTTAGTTGTATTCTTGTGTTTTTGATAACTTTATTCTGTATATGTTGGATTCAAATGTTAGTATAAAGTTAGAAATGCTGCCTTTTGCTGTTACTTCTGGGCTGTTAGGTTTGAGTATTGAGTGTGAAGGCTCATTATAGCTTTTCCCTACTTTCAGTTCTTGAAAGCCTAGTTGTTTAAGTCTTTAGTTTATGAGCATGAAATTAAACTCAACATGCTATCCCGAATCTGTGCGATGTTGTATGTGGCGTAGCTGTTTTATATAATGATTCTTCCATGGGATAAATATTGATAAGTGTGTCCATAATGCCCCAATCGTCTGCCTATGTTCCTTCATCAGATTAGCTTAAATCAAAATGAATAGAGCACTGATGTATGTTTATGTCCATAATCAGAAATACAACCGTGTACTTGCAGCATCATTATATTAACTTAAGAACCATAATTTGATTAAACTCAATATACTTCCAGTAGGAGCAACATCTGAGGCAACCAGTTTATTGAGGTCATCTGAGGCAACCAGTTTATTGAGAAATGAATTCTCTTCCTAACCTGTTATGTTGTTCACTCAAGCATACTTCATTATCACGAAAGATTGTATGTCAAACATACGATGTTAAAGTTACACTGAAATTGAATAGAATTGCAAATTCTCTTATTTAGGGGAAAGATCCCACTTTAAACCAGTAGTTAACCAGGGTTTCCAAACCAGACCATACACTCTTTAGTTTATTATGTGTTTGATTGAGGTTTAACTTATGCAAAGAATCTTTAAAAGAGCTACTGGACATGTTTTTGAAGTTTGTTTGGTTTTAGTCAACCCACTTTCTTTAAGTATATATGGAGTTACATACCAGCTCTGTTTGAATTAATTTCTTTTAAATGTTAAGATAAAGGATAGTCTTGTGGATTGGATTTGAGCTTTAATTTGTTTAATTGTTAAAGAGTTGTTTGTGCTAAACTAAGTGATCAACTACATTTATATCAGCTTATGAACTGTGGTGTGTGTTTTACCTGATCCTGCTCCTGCCCCATTGAGAATGTCGATTGAAACAGTTAAGCTCCATCACTAAACTTCTGTTTTAAGGAGGAAATAAATAGCGTGCATTCTGCTTGGGAATTTATTTTTCCAGAACCTTTATCTCTTATGTGTTATATGCCAAACCTGTCATTTTCATATGATTCAGAGCTCTTTTTCTCTTAGTGGTTTCCCTGTTGTCTTATGATTGTCATGCCGGCCGAAAGCCAAGGCAAGCTTTGGGTTTGTTTTAGCCTTCTCCGATAGCCTGCCATGCCTAAGATTCTGGAAAGCTTTGGATCTTGCGCGGCATTGGAAACATGGATGGTAGTATCCCCCATTGTTTCCCTAATATTTTAGCCTAATTCTTTGTTCTATATGGCCAGTCTAGGAAAGTTTTTTTTTTCTTTTTTTTTTCTTTAAGAACAATGTTGAGTTGATGCACTCCTTTTCATGTATTGGTTTACTAGCTGTTAGTTGGAGTCGTTTGAAATGGTTCGAGTAAGGGTTTGTTGAGGTTTAGTTGAGTTTCCCTAGTGTTTTAATCTTAATAAGGATTCCTATTTTCTTACAAACTTGACCTGTGGATAATCCTCGCTCAAAAAATGACAAGGGGCTGTCCCTGTTTTGTTTTAGTACAGGTTAAAACCGGTAGTTTTTTTTTGTTTTATCATGTTGTAGCATTAGTTCCAAAATGTGCATTTGCTTAGATATTAGTGTGACTAGCTACTGGTTACTGCCCTTTTATGTTAAACTTGTTCTCTCTGCAAGATAGTCTAACTAGATTTAAAACTTCCCATGAGTATTAGATCAAAATGCCTATACTCTCAAGACATGATAAGGTGGAACCATTTAGTTTGACATTTTGTTAGATAGAGACTATCTTGAAAGGTGTGTAAGACAACTCAAATCGTTCATGTTTGATCGAAATGCTCAGCTTAAGGTCTTTACAAATGGAAATCTGTTTACCATGCATAACTTCCCCTCCCCTTAGTTAGCTACTGTCAATGTTTGTTACACCATTGAATGATTACATGTCGAATTCAAATCTGGAGTTTGTTCACCATTATCTGTAGTTTAGTATATTCTTGTTTCCTTGTCTTTACTTCAATTCACTTGTTGTTTTAATGTAGAAATATTATGATGCTTCTAGAAAGGATTTTCAAAGCTTGAATGGGTAAGCATGTTTTATCCGTGATTTGTGGTATGTGACCTCTTTCATTAAGGACGTTGAGGAGAACAGTTTAAATCAGTCCCTAGGTTTCATCTTGAGATTTAAAGAGGAAGTTTCAAATCCCAAAATGTCATGGATTGATTGTTGCACGCTTGAGTTACTACTGATCCTTGAAGATTTGCTTGCACATGTAAAATATTCAAAGCGTTGGGCCTTGACAAACCAGCTGCTGCATTTTGAGGATGGCTATTTTATTTTACCACCTCATTTTGGGGTAAACTGCTGGTGTGTTTCGAGCCATCTGATGTTACGTTTTGGCTGAATGGTTGCTGCTTTCAAGAGGAAGCTGCTACTGCTTTTGAATTCTAAAAGATCTGCTGCCAATGCTGCAATTTAAGATGCAGCAACTACTGCATGTTTTTTGGTTTTCTAGTGTTGCTACATTTTGCTGCTTTGTTGAAGTTTGGGGTACTTTATATCAAAGGAGTCGATCCCCTTGTTCTGGTTATTTGTGCACTATCTGAGTGTGTTTAAGTATCCGTTTGAATGTTCTTGATTAATGAGTATGGAGGAGACACTGGGAAAACGAAGTGCATACAGAAAGTTGATGGAATGTGCTTAAGGTATGGTGAACAGTTGTTAGCGCGATACGGTTTGGAGGGGTCACAGAAGTGGTTTAACATAGCTATCATGTTAAGTTTCATCTTTGGTTATAGGTTTTTGTGTTTTCTGATTATCTGGTATAGATCCTGCAGAAACAAATGTTGAAAAGAATGACTAACAAATTTTCTTTCATCTATGAAAATCTAAGTACATTAATTTGTGTTTTTAAGAGTTCTCCATATTGCTGTAACGTTTTCAGATACTTTTCCCATGCAAAATTGTCCAAATGAAACCTTCAGTATCCCTTTCCTTTCTTAAATTCAAGAAGAGTTGTTTTCAACTCCAATTTGCTTATCAGCCGCAAATAAAAAAAAAAAAGAGCACAAAAATCATCATTTGAGTTAGAATAATGGAAAAATGAAGTCATATATACAACAATTACAAGGAAAAGGTACAATAGATGACTCAACTTGTCTAGTAGTAGTACTAGCAAAAGGAATATTTAAAGCGTAACCCATTGCAGCATTTACCACTTTGTATTGTTTTATAAAGAAGGTTAACATTATTTTCTATGTTGCGGGAGAGGCAGTACGTCAATTTTTGGTATTTTATCACAGCTAAAGACTTGACAAAGTCTTCAATAGCAGAGTTTAGGCCTGCTTTCTACCAATATATACAAAAAAAAAAAAACCTTAGAGCTAAAGACTTGTTTAATTTAAGTTGCAACTGCTAAAGGCTGTATTTTGTAGAACTAAGGAGGAAACAGATACCAACTGGTTTCCTTAAGGCTAAAGTCGTTTTGGTGTTAACTGGGGGATCAAATGACGCCTTGAACCATCTAGTTTTCTTTGATATTTGTATGTGTAGTAGCAAGAGAGGGATAAATTTATATAAGAGTTGATCTCACGATCTTTTCTTCTTTTGGTTTACGTATGGAAATTTTCTATTAGGATTCTAATTTAATTAAGTTTCGCCTGGGTTGAGAGTGTTTATTGCGTTTGGATGTCGTCATGGGAAGACAATTTGGATAAGACATTCTCGCTTAGGGACCATGGTTGTCACTCTCGAGATGTGGGCTCAAATGGCTAACATAATGCAGTATTTGGGGTATGCGGGAGCAGGGCCTAGCAATGACGGAGCATCATCTTCAGTTCAGCCGCCAGCATGATCAAGTGCGAAATATCTAGGCCAAGTCTTAGGAGTGTCTTTACGTTATGTCACCTTTTATGTATTTTGGTTTATTGTCTCATCAATGTGCTCGCTTTTGTTATTTTAATGAAACTTGGCCTTTTATTTTCAAACTCAAGTGTCTTAATTAAATGGCTTGGATCACTCTATCATGATCTCGAGTATTTGGCGTTAGGCCTACCTCTGGCATAAAGAGGTCCCTGCATATTAGGACGTGTTATTAATGTTTGTGTTATAAACTTTGTAAGTCATTTGCTTGCTTACTTGCTAAGTGATTTACTGAAATTTATTTGTAATACGCTCGCTCTTGAATTTATTTGCGATTACTTGATGCTAAGAGAATTATTTGAATTTATTTTTCTACTTGTTTAGTTTTAATTCTTTAGAGGTTGCCTAGCATTGAACATTGCGTTGGCTGCGAATCTGCGTTAAGGACAAGATACAATGGCAAAAAGATTTGAATCATTCAACATCGGTGTGGGATTGGTGCAAGCGCAAAATGAGGATAGCGAGAAGAATGTAGTACAAAGAAGCGTGTTGGTCAATTTAGGAAATACTTTCAGTCTTCTTCCGAACACAAGTTCAGCTTCCAGCTCAACCCAAAACATTTCCTTCACTATTTCTCCTCACCCAGCTTTTACATATATACCGCCAAGATACTCTATTAAACCAGAAGCTTTGCGAGTCACGTTGATGCCTAATGTCCAAAAGCCTACACTTGCAGCACGCTTCACAGAAAACCAGCAAAATTAGCTAGCGGTATGCCCATACAAGAGATTGAGAAATGAAATGAATGCAATCAATTGGGATGACTCGGATAGAGAGCTTTATAATTTAAGGATAATTGTCGAAGAAGAGATGCGGGCAAGAAACGTCCAAAGTTTAAGATATGAAAGCTTGTGTATGCTTCCAAATGTTGAGTTGCCGCCAGGATTCAAAGTGCCAAAATTCAACACCTTCAATGGCAGAGGAAATCCTGTTACGCACTTGAGGGACTATTGTAGCAGATTAATGGGAATTGGACAAAAGGAAGCCATACGAATGAAATTGTTCATTCAGAGCCTATCAGGGTTAGCATTAGATTGGTACGCAGAACAAGATTTTCGCAAATGACACACATGGGAGGACATGGCCCGCGACTTTATAGAACAATTCAAGTTTAACATCAGGGTTAGTCCAAATCTTTATGATATGCGTGAGATAGAAAGAATACCACATGAGTCTTTTCAGGGATATGCCATCCGATGGAGATTGGAAGCTTAAAAAATATGCCCTCCGTTGCCCGAGAATGAGTTGATTTCAACTTTCATCCAAATGCAAAAGGGCATATATTATGAAAAGTTTTTATGTGCGCGGTTACGTGACTTTTCTGATCTAATTCAAATTGGAAAGCAAGTAGAAGCGGGCATTCGAGCAAGAAGAATTGTTGACACTTCATCAGTACAAGAAACTTTTCAAGCTGAGACATTCAACAACTTGCCAGGCAAAAAGAGAGAAACCGACTCAGCTGTCAGGTCTACACATCAGCCGCAATCACGACAGAACCATCAAGTTTCGCGTGATTATATATCTCTTCACCAACGAGGCTTTCAATATCAACCCGATCAAGCACAGTCTATTTTACGACAGTCAGAGCAGGTAAAATTCCGCACTTTTACTCCTTTTGAAGAGTCATTAACCAGCATATTTGAGAGAATGAAAGCCAATGGACTCCTGAAGCCAAAGAAAGGATGGATCCCTAAAAGCCTACCGCCAGATTTTGATTGGTCCAAGAGTTGTGCTTACCACTCTAATATTCCAGGTCATGACACAGAAAATTGCCCGACACTTAAGCATAAGATCCTTTAATGATTGAAAAGGATAAGATAAGCGTGCAACAAAATAAATTATGCGACAATAATGGCCCTCCAGTTGAAAATGCAATTATTGTTACCGGTGATCCATCAAAATTGGCACCGAGACATTTGAAAAGGAAGCGTGGAACTAAGTAAGATGATTGAAAGGATCTACTGTCACTAGCATTCTCCACCCACTTGCCTCATGATCAGCTTTCCTTCTTGTAATTTTTGCTAAAGCTTTGTAAGAACTACTTTTGACCTGATTCCTTCGGGATAAGTAGGAAGTCCATTCTTGGACACGGTCTTAATATAGTGAAAAATTCCATCTTCCCCATAAAGCAACACTGGGGCAGCTTTGAAAATGGCCTATCATTATTCGACAAAAGCATGAATCGAAATCCCGAGCAATATATTAGCGTCACCAGATTTGTCGCAATGCCATCACCACGAGAAATGCAGATTCAATGCCAAAGCTTCAGTGTTCAATGCAAGGCAACCATTTTATTTTACACTAACAAGTTTTCTTTGAGTAACGCAGGGGCATATTTTAGCTATTCTTGAAGGATATCACACAGTATCAAGTCGGCAATTGCAAGATTCAGATAAAGCAAAGGGCAAAGCCAACTTAATACTGATTAAATTTGAAACTCACAAATTTCTTTGAGTGCAGGAAATTTTTAGATGTAAATTTTGGCAGGGTAGAAGATCCCCAAATCATCAGCACTGCATCATGAATATTTGCTGCTGCAAGTTACGCACTGCGTCAAGCTCATCTCACCGCATATGAATGTTCGCTACTACTCAAGCATCGCATCAAGCTCTTCACTCCGCACTAATTTTAGTAAACATAAATCAAGCACCGCATTTAGGCTAGTCCGCCTTTAATAGGACATTATAGGCTTGTCCGCCTTTAATTGGACATTATAGGCTTGTCCGCCTTTAATTGGACATTTTAGGCTTGTTCGCCTTTAATTAGACATATTAGGCTTGTTCGCCTTTAATTGAACATTTTAGGCTAGTCCGCCTTCAATAGGACATTTTAGGCTCGTCCGCCTTTATATGTTGCATGGGCTGAGCACCGCCCTTTTGAAATTTCTGCATAAGGCTGAGCACCGCCTTTTATATGTTGCATGGGCTGTGCACCGCCCCTTTGGAATTTCTGCAAAAGGCTGAGCGCCGCCTTTTTATATGTTGCATGGGCTGAGCACCGCCCTCTTGATGTTTCTGCATAAGGCTGAGCACCGCCTTCAATCTGTTGCATGGGCTGAGCACCGCCCTCTTGACGTTTCTGCATAAGGCTGAGCACCGCCTTTTATCTGTTGCACGGGCTGAGCACCGCCCTCTTGATGCTTTTGCATAAGGACTGAGCACCGTCTTCTATCTCAATTTTATTCTGCCTTGTAATTTGAACTACGCTTGACCTGATTCCCTCAGTGGGATACGTAGGCAGCCTATGTCAGGCTCGGTCTCGTCATTCGCAAAAGCTCAACATCCTCCTATACCAGAAACTGGGACAAATTTTAAGGGCATCACCGCAAAAGCTCAATATCCTCCTATACCAGAAACTGAGACAGTTTTAAGGGGCATCATCGCAAAACGACACTCTCCTATGCCAGTAATTGGGACAATTTTTAGGGGGCATCATCGCAAGCGATATCGAGAAACATGAAAGAGTATATGGCCAACAGAGTCATCAGGCAAAAAGAAGACTTTGGAGAAAGGATGCTCGCTTTGTTTCACAGTGTGTCACAGTCCCAGTTAGCCAAGACTTAGAAATGGGCGGAGTTTACAAGTCCAGACGAAGTTGGAAGCATGAAGCGCCAGATCTTCAAAGTCAACGCGAATCAACCCCCCCAAAAAAAACTTACAAATTTTCTTTGGATGCAGATTTCCAAGTTGCGGAAGCTGGAATGTAATAATGTTGCAGCCTTGCAAGGATCGTGTGTTGAACGGTTTGAATTTTCTTATAACAATTATGCCTCTCGAGTATCAATAATTTTCGAGATTTGCAACAAAATTAATGCTCGAGTCTTACAGATAATTTTTCAAACGTATTGATGCACAAATATTTCCTATCGCTTTCAAATGCTTTGCTTCAAAAACCCCGCACTGCATATGCACTATTGCTTTAAATTCCCCGCACCATATATGCACTATTGCTTTAAATGCCCCGCACTGCATATGCACTACTGCTTTCAAATGTCCCGCACTGCAAAAGCACAGCACCTACATTGCATTATTACTTTCAAATGCCCTGCAAAGGCACAACATCATTATTCACAAAAGCACCGCATTTAGGCTAGTCCGCTTTTAATAGGACATTTTAGGCTCATCCGCCTTTAATTGGACATTTTAGGCTTGTTCGCCTTTAATTGAACATGTTAGGCTTGTTCGCCTTTAATTGAACATCTTAGGTTTGTCCACCTTACAATAGGACTTCATTATTCATCTAGGTTTGTCCACCTTATAATAGGACTTCATTATTCATTTAGGTTTGTCCATCTTATAATAGGACTTCATTATTCATTTAGGTTTGTCCACCTTATAATAGGACTTCATTATTCATTTGGATTTGCCTCCCCTTAAAATGGGACGCGACGTTATTAGGTTTGTCCGCCTTACAATAGGACTTAATCATTTTATTTGGGTTCGTCCGCCTTATAATAGGACTTGATTAATTTATTTGGGACATGTCTTCCTTAAAATTGGACATGCTAAGTTTTACAAAAGCGCACTGATGTTGCACTTGCATTCGCACTACTTTTACCTTGAATAATTTTTGTACTAATCTCGCACTAACACTACTCTTATCTCAAATATTTTGTACTAATCTCGCACTAGTACTACTTTTATCTCAAATATTTTATACTAATCTCGCACTAGTACTACTTTTATCTCAAATATTTTGTACTAAATCTCGCACTAGTACTACTTTTATCTCAAATATTTTGTACTGACCTCGCACTTGCGTAACATTTATCTCAAATATTGCGTACTAATCTCGCATTTGCACAACTTTTTGTCTAAAATGTTTTGTACGAACCACTGCACATGCACTATTTCTTTCAAATGCCCCGCATCATACATGCATTGCATTATTACTTTCAAATGCCCTGCGAATGCTCGCAGACGCATCGCACCGCACCTGCATTGCTTTATTATTTTCAAATGCTCTGCGAATGCTCGCAGACGCATTGCACCGCACCTGCATTGCTTTATTATTTTCAAATGCTCTGCGTATGCTCGCAGATGCATTGCACCGCACCTGCATTGCTTTATTATTTTCATATGCTCTGCGTATGCTCGCAGATGCATTGCACCGCACCCGCATTGCTTTATTATTTTCAAATGCCCTGCGTATGCTCGCAGATGCATTGCACCGCACCCGCATTGCTTTATTATTTTCAAATGCCCTGCGTATGCTCGCAGACGCACCGCACCGCACCTGCATTGCTTTATTATTTTCAAATGCCCTGCGTATGCTCGTAGACGCACCGCACTTGCATTGCCTTCAAATGCTCTGCGTATGCTCGCAGACGCACCGCACCGCACCTGCATTGCTTTATTATTTTCAAATGCCCTGCGTATGCTCGCAGACGCATCGCACCGCACCTGCATTGCCTTCAAATGCTCTGCGTATGCTCGCAGACGCACCGCACCGCACCTGCATTGTTTTATTATTTGCAAATGCTCTGCGTATGCTCACAGACACATCGCACCGCACCTGTCATTTTAATCACTGTAGTTTTTATGGGTTTATTTTGCATCGCTTTATTTCGATATTTATTTTTACTGATTATTTTTATCTAGTTTAAAGTTTCGCAGGAGCTTTAGCGCAACGTGGAACTATTTCTTCGGCAGCGAACTGGGGCAATGCGTCGGGAAGGAAAGCAGATTTCTTGACAAGGGTCAAAGATCTACCCCGAACACTCGCCTCCAACTCCAAATATCTCGCTCACATTCCAGCAGAATTTTTGAGTTCTACCATAATACCCAGTGCCATCATAATTCGACACTGGGACAATATTTTGCAAAGATTCGCACCAATCGGGATTTGTTATTCATAGGGGTCGTAGTCATCCCAGAACTACACACGGCCTGATTCTCATGCAGCCCAAGATATGTAGGCAACTTGGAGACCGGGGTTCGGCCGTAATCCTCTCAAATTTTTCTTTACCCTTAGTCCTCCAAAATCCTTTAGCCGGGACAAAATAGGCTACTAAGTTAACGTCTTTGCCCGAAAATTCTTTCATCATTACCGAGCAAAGAGGGACAAGTTGTTGACACCCAATTTTGTCCCACCTTTCCTCCGAAATACCTATTTTTCGCTTCTAATATTTTGGCAACTTTAAAAAATAATTATTTGCATTTTTTACTATAATCATTAGCTTTTATTAATACCGGCGTTTCGTTACTCTATTGCAGTCACCAGCTGTTATTATTTTGTTACTTATTATTATTATTATTATTACTATTACTATTATTATTATTATTGTTATTATTTTATTATCATTATTACCAGTATTATTATAAGTTGCATTGTAACCATTTCAGCATTTTTACCACCTTATGCACACGCATCGCATTATTTTTTGCGCAGTTAAATAATAACATTATTTACTGACATTATCGCACAGTTATTACGGCGTCTTAGAATTTTATTACCTGAGCATTAATAAATACATATTTTTATATTAGGTAATACTTTAGCACATATTAGTATAAAGTTAATTCAAATAGGTCTTGTATTTAAATTTAGAAGCCCATATTTTGATTTATCAATCCAATTTTTCAGACCAGCCCACATTTTAGTTTACCAGCCCAAATCAGCCCATACCCGTTTAAACATTACCCGACCCGACGGCCCAATTCCCATTTGAACAAAAAGGAACCACTAGGGTTCCTTTTTGTCATCTCCACCGCACCCCACCCTGTTCGTCTCCCTCTTTCCCTTCCTCTCTTCTCTCCCTCTTCTCTCCCTCATCGCCCCCCACTTCTCCCTGTTCCCCGCTGTCCCCCACTTCCCTTTGTCCCCCGCTCTTCTCTCTCTCCCGCTCCTCCTTTTTTTTTTCAACACAAAGAAAAAACCTATAAATAGTGGCGGATTGAATCGTTTGAGAGAGGTTTTCGGAGAGCCTGGGAATCGCAAAAATCCTTTACAAAAAAAAGTGTTTTTCCAGTGGCAAAAAATCCCCTAAGCAATATTAGTACATCAGCTCTATTTCTGAATATCGAGTCAAAAAATACTAAAACAAATTTTTTTTTCTGCTTTTCGTTTGCTCTGTTGTTGCTGTGAACCCGAGCCTCGCAAGCTCGGATTTGGAGTCTTTCGAGGTAAATCTGAAACCCCCCGCACCCCATTTCGCTGCACTCGAAGCAGGTGATTCTCCTTTCCCTTTCGCGTCTTTTTATTTTATTTTAGGTGTGTTTATCCTGTGTTGGTTTATTTTACTGCCTCTATGGATTTGTGTATTCAGTACCTGCATACGTGTTAGGACAGTCGGGTTCTGTGTGCGAATCATAATCGTGTTCAGTTCGATTTAGTTAAAAGGAATAGGATTATGGGAAAGAATTCACCTAGTTATTAAACATGCTAATCATGTCAATAATGTTCTTATGTAGGATGATTAAGTCTGCTTGATATGTTAAGTTAGTTTAACATGGTCTAAGCCCCTGTTATTTAACTCTTAAATAGATTGATCTTATTTAGCTATGCATGTTTGAATGTCTTGGTTCTTATTCATCGCTGGATGTTTTATATGGTTAGCGGACTAGTTGCTATACCAGTGTAAATCTCTTTGTTTCATTTGTTGAAGAATTGTATCATGTTTAGCTTGATCTGTTTTAATAAAGATGATATACCTTACTTTGATTTGTTTGCCGAAACTGTGATCGCAGTCGAAAGAGAGAGACCCTTTCTGTTTTGCTCAGTATTTGAATCATCTAGCCTGCCTAAGTTAGCTTAATCCATTGAAGCCTTATACGATGAGTTATTTTATAATTAAGCATGACTGTATGTTTGCCTGGTTTAAACCTCCTTCAACTGCATGTTTTAGCTCAAGCCTATATGAACAAATTCTTTATTTATAAAGGATCTCGTCCTTCCACTGTTTCTACATCCGAGGAGTAAAAGTAGGATTTGTAAGAGTGAAAACTAATTCTGTATGTTTAAGGGGAATCAGATTTCCAGAAGTTGTTCTATGCTATCTCTTAATGTCTTGCTTGTCCCTTACTTGGCCTGTATCTTCGGTTTATTGGTTATGCGTCTAAGAAAGAGGATTGGTGGACTTTCCTGATTACTATTTGCTGCTTTGTTAAGCCCTTCGTGTGGCTCTTAGCTGCGTATGCTATCTTTGAAACAATGGGACTCGACAAGTTCTTTGAGCAAGAAATAAATTCCTAGATTTCAAATTAAAGAGTTAGGGACTGTTTTGAAGCTTGGCTTTACTAGTCATTTTAAACTATTTGTAAAACATAAACCAAAGTACGATGTTTAAGCAAGCAAGCATCTTGTTAGAACTCTTGTTTTTTTAATACTCAATTCTTTATCTCCTTTTTCTTTTGCATGTACACTTTGGGAGCAAATGGAGTCTTAAATCGGGACTCTCGCAAGGTGGAGTCTCAAGATGAGACTAGATATACCCGCACTTGGAATCATCATCATCTTCCTTCGATTTACTTGTGTGTGTGTGTTTTTTTTTTTTTGATATTATATCTCATCTTTGTTTGGGTTGTTCACGATAACGTAGGATTAGAAAGGGGTAGATTTTATCGTTTAGGATTACCGCTCTGAACATTAAATACTTATTTTCACCATATAGAGTGCATCATTCATATAATCATGTTTTAAACTTTGTTAGTTATAAGTTATCTTTTTCTCAAAGCTATTTTCTTAAATTTTAGACCTTAGAATTAAGTAACCTAAGTTTGGCCGGTTAACCGTAGTTAACGGATCCTAAAGGATGCCTAACCCCTTCCCTTTAGGATAATCTAGAACCCTTACCTAGAATCGCACTGGTTAAGTAGACTATTAACGGAGGTTTAGTTAGCTTTACCTTAGTTAATAATTAGGTGCCCTAATTCACCTTAAAATCAATTAGGTGGCGACTCCTTAAAACAAAGCAATATAGGAATCTTCAATATGTTGTACTCTAATTTAACCCGGTTAAAATGGGGTATAACAGTTAATGTATTCAATATAAATATGAAATGGTACTAATATTTATATACTTTTCAGGTTCATCCTTCGGCGCCTGCGGTGGCGACTCCCGACGAGGAAGAGGTCAAGTTTCCAGACCCAGCTCAGCCTGAAGTTCTGAGCTTGCCAGCGGGACAAGATCCCAAAAAGAAGCACGTTCTAGTTAAGGGCGCAAGGGCTAGGGGAAGAGGAGATGATCATGACTTGGAGCGCCCGATTATTAAGAGGAAAAAGGGCGATGGAGACGATGGCGAGGGCAGTGGGGATGGCATAAGCCTTAGGCCCAGGGATAGTCTCCGGCATACTACATGTGGGACCCATCCTCGATAGTGTATATACATTCGTGTTGTACAATTTATCGTAAATATTATATATTTTTTGCATATTTATAAATATTATCTTAGTCTTTATTATTGTTTATAGTTTCACATCCTAAATTGATAATAAAAAAAAACGTGACACATACGAAATAAAGTTTAGCATTAATTAAAAACTAAGACGAAACCCTAAAAGATAAATAACTTAAAGCTAATGACTACAAGTCTTGACATAAAAAAGGACTTCGAGCACTTTTCAACCACGAAAATGACAATCCAAAGTATTGCGTATTCTTGATGTGTTGAGCCTATTTTATTAATCGTACAAATATAACTAGAGTTCTATATAAAATATTGAAGTTTCGGAATCTCAAAACATGATTAATATACGGCTAAACTACGTAAACAGGGTGAGAAATGGGGGACTCCTATAACGCAGTAAAATAATGCGCTACAGGTGAGAGACACTTTTAGATAGCGCAGTATTTTACTGCGTTATAGCACTTAACGGCTCCGTCTCCGTCAAGTGCTATAGCGCAGTATTTAAAGGTAGTATGGTAACATTTTTTTTTGTTGGGGTATTTTGGTTCAAAATATTTTTTTTTAAGGCATTTTGGTTCCGGACTCGGCAATACAGTGGGGGATACAATACAATCACAAGCTCAAAGACGAGTACTACACCGTAGGTAGCTGACGCTTGGTTGGTCTAAGTTATCTTTTGCAAATTTTCTGTACTTTCTTTGGGTTGAATGAAAGATGAAGGAGACTTTCCGAATTTCTTTATGATGAGATCATGAGTAGCTATGTCTAACACTCTATTAGACTAATTTTTTTTCGGGTCCGATAGACTAATTATTGTCTCCATCTGTTGGAGCTTTAACCGTGATAATTATTATTTGTTGGAAATACTTTATTTTGGGTCCGATGTGGTTGCTTGGGTTATTTAACTCTTTGTCAAATGCATGTCCCTTGAGTAACCACCCACAACGCGTGCGTTAGCTTTACAACTTGATGAATGATGAATTAAAAAAACAAAAAAAACAAAAAAACAAAAAAGTCCCTTGAGTAAGTTTGATAGAGGATGAGCACGTTAGACTTTTTTTTTTTCAAAAAAAGGGCATGCTCCTTGCGTATTTACTAGTACTATTTAGAAACATTCGTCTTTATGACTAGTAGTTTAGATGAAAAAGAAAGAGGGAAATAACATAGAGGGAGTCAGAACTTTAATAATAGTGATAATTTTTGTTATAATTAAAATAATGATGATCATTATTATAATGGGATAAGCAAAGAGAAGGTGATGCCTGTCCTAACAATAAGTTAACTAACAATTAACAATCTTTCTAGTGGACAGGCACATAAATATATACACTACATGCAACTTGTAATTTTTAATTCTTTTGACTCAATCTGTAATCAACATTTATTCATTTGAATTATAAAAAACAAGTAAATAAAAAGGAAATAAATAGAATACAAATTAATAAAATTCATCAACTAAGCAATTAAAAAGACCCAATGAATGCACACACACTTTGACAACTTCAATAAAACTCCCAACACATTAAAAAATTTATCAACTTGCTTTAGTTAATGTCTTGATCGCAACATTTGGTGCACGAAAGAGGGGTGTAATTTCCACGGTGAACGTATCATATCTCATAAAGAACTCCACCAATATTAACCTACCCAATAGGTGCACCAAGTCTTTCCCTGCACATTGCTTATTTTCTGGTGCTGGATTCTCTGTTTCCCTTCCATTAGACCATAAAACATGTTTGAGCATTTTCTCACCATCACCCATGAACCTATCAGGGACAAAATCGTCCGGGTTCACGAAAATTTTGGGGTCCCTACTAGCCATGGGTTGATATCCTACGACGAATTGTCCTTTATTGATCTTGTAAGATGCATCATGGCTCTGGACCATGAAGTCTTTCTTCGCCTTACCGTACTGTAATGGTACGGGTGGGCGAAGCCTCAACGTTTCGTAGACTACGGACTTGACCAAATTCATCTTGTTGATGGCTGATAATGTCACTGCTCCCCCTTCTTCCTTAATAGCTGTCCTGATTTCGTTAGCTAGTCGAGTGTGCAGACTAGGGCCCGCTTCGCCCACAAACCTGATAAGATATGATGAGAGAAGAAAAATAATCATGTAAGATATTTATATATGACTCCATGATTCAGCAATGACGGTGACAGTAATCGACGATTAAGTCTGAGATCAACTTGCGCAACTATAAGCGAAGGCAATTAATCCAGAATTTGAAATTATGTGGGTCCAATCGTCCAAGTTCGGGATTCTACTGCAGCTTATTTGATCTACTGGGTGAGGGATTTATTAATTATAGTTTCTTAATGAGCATTCTAAAACATATATTGATTTTGATTAAAAGCTACTAGGTCAACATGCATGAGATACATCTACCCTGACTACAAGTTACCACGTTCTTTTCATCCCACGCATAATAAGCCAAGGTTATTCTTCTGTAACTAGGGAAGGGTTGGCCTCTATTTATTGAGAAGCGTACTTGTTCTTATCCCACACATAATCAAGTTATGATCTTTATTTATTCTACATATAATCATTAGGATTAAAGCTCATATTGATTTATTTATTTATTACTTTGCATCGAGGCGTATAATTTTATCTCATATTCAAGCTATAACCAATTAACATAAGTCTAATTCCGACACTAACCTGATGAGATGAGGGAAGAAAGCATTCAAGCCAGCGAACATATTGATCCCCACGAGAAAAAGCATGTTATGGACAGCTTCCTCTCTTTTGATCCCAAGCTTCTCAGCTTCATCCAACATGGATACTGCATTCTTGCTAAATGCATCAACAAGCTTGTTGTAATCTTTTTTCACGAAACCAAATGGTATCAGAAAATTATGGAAGATCAAATCTTCTATAAAATTGGGAAGTTTCCTCGCGCTCAAGGATGGCATGAGCTGAGGTAAAAGCCATTGGCGAAGATGAACCGGTCCTTGATCGGCAAGAACAGTATCAGTTGGATTAGTTTGATCACAAAGCAATCGAAAAATAAAACCGAACGTCATATTAGGAAGCAAGGCATTAAAATCCGACTTCCCTTGTTCGGAGACCTGTTTTTCAAGATTATTAAAGAGGTGATCAGACAAAGAGTTTCGAAAAAGAGGAATGAATAAGTTATGTCGCTTTGCGAACGAAGAAAGAATGTAGCCTTTTAGTGCTGCATGGTTCGGGTCAGAAGTGTCAACGAATGAAACGGGGCGATAACCACCGTAGTATTCTTTACCGGGCTTAAATGTACCACCAAGAGTATCAGTTTTGTCTATAAGGGAATTATCAAACATGTAAACAAAACTGGTGGCATCAAGAAAGGCTACTAATTTATAATCTGTAGAGGTGAATGGGCCTGGTGCCATGTTAATTTTGACAACAGTGGATTTGTATTTTTCAGCTTTGCCATGAAACCAAGCATCTTCACCTTGGTTATAGAAATAATCGTATCGATCTTTAATGGCACTAATGATAGGGAAACCATAGTCCCCTGGAATTTCTCGAACCGGAAGATTTGATGATTCTAAGGAGGTTGACATTGTTTTGATTCTTTTGAGGTTTTGGTGCTTGTGTTTTATGTATGTATTTTGGTTTAGTGAGTTTATTGTAACATGCTGGCTAGAGTATTTATAGGATTAAGAAGTAATATTGTCAAACGTTTTAGTCAGTCAACAGGGAATTTTACTATTCTAATTAGTACAACGTAACAACAATTTACGTACCGGCGGCTGAAGAACGTTGAGTTATTCAAGTAACTTAAGCCTGGCAACCGGTTGCAACCGGAACCGGACCGGTAACCGGTTAGGGAACCGGCCGGTTCCGGTTAAAAAACTGGAACCACTTAACCGGTTCCGGTTTACCGGTTTGAAACTCCAAACCGGAACCGGTCCGGTTTGGAGTGGTTAAAACTTTTTTTTTTTTGTATTATATATATATATTATAGTATTTATTAGTATATTGTAGGTATATTTGCATATGTTATACAACTTTATAATTAAAGTTTAAATATTTACTGACTAACAGGCTAATAGCATGTCAGCAATACAGAATAGTGCTTTTCGTATACATATATATGTATAACTTAATATATATTATAAGTATATACTTATATATATGTATAACTTATATATACTACTGTCACACCCCATTTTTACCCCGGAGAGTTAAAATTTAGAAGTATGACGTATTGGAGATTCCTGTTTTTTGTTTGTTGTTTTTAAGGAGTCGCCACCTAATTATTTATGGTGAATTAGGACACCTAAAGTTTATTAAAGTTATATTTAGAGTTAGCTCTGTTTAAGGTCTACGAAACTTGAGATTCTAGGTAAGGGTTCAATTAGTCTAAAGGGAAGGTATTAGGCATCCTTTAAGACCCATTAACAATGGTTAACCGACCGGACTTAGGTTAATTAATAATACGAATTAAAATATATTACTGAAAGGTTATGACTACTTATTATAACTACGTGCCAAAATAATTTTAGAAGACTACAGTGATTAACTAACTTAAGATGTACTAATCAAAGTGCAAAACTGTAAACGAAACAAAATATATGACATGTCGATCTTGAAGAGTGAATCAAATTTAAAGAAACTCTATGGCCTGCTCAATTATGAATTCAAAATGTTTGAAAGTATTTTATTTGAGGAAAAGAGAAAACCGAAACGAAAAGAACGATTATTTCCATTTGAAAAGAACAAACTGGTTTCTAAAAAAAGAACTTTTAAAGTCTCTGTTAATGTCTATAGCTATTTTTTACTCTTTCGGATTCATGAAAATCTGAGTTGAATTGCTCAAAAGAGTGCAATAGATTATAGCTTCATAAAAAGAAAGAAATTACTTTCGGACTCGCTGAAATAATGTCCCAACCACCCCCTCTAAAGGTTTTAATATTCTAAGGCTGATAATCTTAAATAAGTCAAATAAACAAGCACATATAAGAAAACCAAACAACGAATTAATCCTCAGAAAACAAGTTAAAGAATGTGGTGCTCATTTCTAGTTTCTATCCGAATGCATTTGTTGAGAGGATGAAAGGAGCGACTTAAGAAACAATGGAGGTTCCGGATTTCCTCTCGCTTCCCTTTTCTTTATGCTCGACTGCATTTCGAGAGAGGGCGAGAGAAATGAATGAGAAGCAGATGCACGTTTCAGGCCCTTGCAAGGTGACGTCGAGTCTTAAAGTAAGACTCTTCGACTCCGGTGTACATGCAAACAAAGAAAAGAAAGAGAAGATAAAGTTAGAAGTTGGAAATCCAAATTTATCTCATACAGAGATGTACACATACAGTGAGGAGAGAAAAGTACAACAACTCATGGCTTGTACATTCGAAAAAGTCTCAAGCTCATATTTTACTGGAAGAAGTCATGCTCGAGTTAGATTTTACCACTGCAGTACCCTTCACAAACATCTTTCTTTCTTTTTTTCCTAATAAAGGGGATAATTCTAAACATGTTTACAAAAAGAAAGAACTTAAACAGAGAATGATTCTTTAAACTTTGTCATGTGCATCAGGCACGTAAAGGAATATACTTGCTAAATCATGGTCCCTACTACATATGCTTATTCCCATAGAAATAGAAAGAACCAAAAATAAAATGAGCCCTTTCAACTCAACCACTGATTTATGAAGCATTAAAAGAAAATTTCAGCATAATATCCAAGTAATTCACATAGCAGCTCATGATCAGAACTACCAGTCTACCAAACCACATATGTCACAAATACACGAGATATTCTTACACCCTTATATGTCATTTTATAACCAGATTTCGAAAGAAATAAATTAAACTTAAGCACGTGACTTCTAAAATCTAAAGATATCTCATGCTAATATATCGACACCTAAGATGTGATTTTCCTACGTTACGACTACGATGCCTTGACGGAGAAGAAAGGAGAGCAGGGTCGGATGTTACTAAAGTATACTGTCATTAAAAATATTTAAAAAGGCGATCACTGGTTATGGTAGAAAATATAGTCTAGCATTGTCGTAAGATAACATGGACTAATTCACGATAAAGAATCAATGGCATAATTATTTTTTTTTCATATCTATCAAAACTAGCATAGAACCGGAGAAAAAGAAAGTATTTTCATACGGGTATTTCATCAGACATTATCAAAATCTAAGAACAAAATATATAGGCGAAGAGACACTAAACACAGTTTTTTTTTTTTACACAACCCGAACAGCGTAGCATATCTCTACAGCATGTTCATTCATGCTTGCATAAAATATAATAGATCCCTATAGCCGCAACATATAAGAAATATAGTTATATTTTCCGATATATCCTGAAGAATCCACATACACAGTCATTTGTCGACATAAGGAAATTGCACCTATCTTAAAACAGATTCGAATATATCATAGATAATAAGAAGTATTCACTACGCAACTTCTAAACACATCATTTTCTAGAAGAGATGAAATAGAAAAGGATCATATTTTACCTCTTGTGGGTGCAATGAACTAGGACGGGGCCTCGAATCTACTCCCCTGTTCCGAACAGATCCGAACCCCACACAAATAAGTTCAAAAATCTCTGTCCCGGTTAAAGTCTACCAAAGCAGAGTAAAGAGTTCAAACGATTTTAAGTTTTAGAGTGATAATCCAACGATGAAAAATCGTAGAGGAACAAGAAACACTAAGGATTTTCAGATTGTTTAAGTGGTGGCCAAAACTAAAATCCCCCCTCAAATGTTGAGTGATTTTGTTCTTTATAGAGAAATATGAGGAGAGAGAGGAGCGTATGAGAGAGAGTAGTGTATGACAGAGGCGTGGGGAAACAAGGGTGAGTGGAGAGGAGCGGGTAACGTGGGGGACAGGGGAGACAGAAGTGGCAGGGAATGAGGAAGGTGGAGAGGAGTGGCGGATGAAGAAGAAGAGAGAAAGAAGAAGAAAGGGATTAGGGTTCAAGTTTTAAAAAATTAAGGGATGGGCTTGGACCGGGTAAAGGGTAGTGGGCTGAATTATTTTGGGTAGGGGAATGTGGGCTGGTCCGTTTTGTGTGAATTTTGGTTGTGGGTTGGTTGAATTAAAGTATGGGCTGATAGTTTGGGTCATTTATTTGACTGAAATTGTTGATTCTTCCTCCTCTATTTAATTATTTTTTTGGGTTTCAGATTTGATAACCAGTACAACATATACTATGTAATTAATAATTAATATGTAGAAGCAATAAAGATTTTTTGCAAAAATGTTGTCTTGTAATTAATTTAACGATTCCACACCCGAAAATGAAACGATGACTAACTGTTTAAAATCTGTGATAAAGTAATGCTCATAATGTTGAAAATAAAAGTAGTGATATTAATAGTAGTAGCAATAAAATATTGTAAAAAATAAAGTATTTAGTTCGTCAGTAAATTTAGAAACCCCGAGTAAATTAAATAAGAGAGGGACAAAATTGGGTGTCAACATATACTATATATATGTATAACTTAATATATATATATACTTATATACTATATATACTTATATACTTATATACTATATATACTTATATATAAGTTATATACTATATATACTTATATATATATATATATATATATATATATATATATATATATATATATATATATATTATAAGTATATTCTTAGTATATTTTAGGTATATTCCTAACTTAATAAAAGTAAAAATATGAACACAAGTAAATAGAAGAAAGCTCAATGAGCCATATATTCATTCTTGGATAACATTTATTTGCAAGTTGTAGTTTTTTTTAACTTGCAAATAATACATGAGTTGTATAAAAATAGTAGAACAATAAAATCACCAATTTTGAACCATTTCGTTAATTTCCCCCCACATCATATTCGGTCATGGAAATATCTTCAAAGTCTTCCGTTTGGTCCGGTCCACTAGCTATCAAATCTTCCATTTGTTCCTCTTCGCCTTCCTCCGCTTCTAAGTTTTGGTTGCGTCGCTCCGATCTAATCCAATCGTGAATGCACACTAGTACTTGCAAGCTAAAGTCGGATAATGAATGTCTATGGTCTCCAATTTGCTGTCTTCCTTGGCTAAATGCGCTCTCCGAAGCCACGGTTGATACTTGAACCGTAAGGATATCTCGAGCCATTCTTGAAAGTACCGGATAGCTTGCCTTGTACTTATTCCACCATGCTAAGACGTCCAACTCATCCAGTTCCTTGATATCCACATTTGACTACATCAAATAAAAGTTATATTCATCAAAGTTTGCAGTAGAAGAAGAAGTTGGCTGTGAATGTAAAACTTTTAAACACGACAAGCCCTTTTTGCTACTCTGAGAAGTAGTAGGGCGTGGAGCAATGGGTGTAGCACGTTCTTCCAAACTAGAATAATGAGTAAAAACTTTTCTAAACTCATCATCAATAGCGAGATCGGCTTCAGCTAAAGATGGTTGAACTCCCTCTTCAATTTCTAAAAATGTATAAATTTGACTAACCAAATTTTTAGTATAAGACACTTTTAAACAAGGATTTAAAAGGGAACCCAATATAAATAAAGTTGGGATGGGAAAAAAATATTTCTTAAATTTGATTATCATTTCAAAAATAGCCACTTGATAATCGGGTTTATATTTATACTCTTGTAAAACTCTAGCTATTTCCGCTAAGTGGGTTAAAATTCCGGTTACCGTGGGATAGAATTTTCTAGAAAAAGCAAGAGTTGCATTATAAAAATTTTCTAAGAGGTCAACACATTCTTTAACATCTTCCCAATGCGAATAATTTAACCAATCATCACTATCAGTATTATATTTGTTGTGAACTTGTTGTATGGGAATCCTATACTCATATGCTTGTTGTAGCATAATGTAAGTGTAGTTCCACCTAGTCTCAATTTCTACTTGAATATTCCTAGGTCTAAGGTTATTTTCCACACAAGCATTCTTAAAATCTCTAATTCTTCCCCTATTAGCATTACAAAAAAAAAAAAAACGCAACAGCATTTCTAACTTTTTGAACAGAATCATCAAAATGCACAAGATCATCTTTAACAATTAAATTTAAAATATGACAACTACATCTTACATGAAAAATATTTCTTAGAGGAGGGTTTAGTTCTCTTTTTATAAGACCTATCGCCTTTGTATTATTAGAAGCATTATCTAAAGCAATACAAAGTGTTTTTCTATAAATGTTAAAAAATTTCATAATAGTAGACATTGAATCGGCTAAAATTTTTCCATCGTGACGACCTTTTCCTTCGTCATATAAAAAAGCTATAATTCTTTTTTGCATAACCCAGTTGTCATCAACCCAATGACATGTAATAGCAAAAAAATTTAAATGGTTAATACTAAGACCCAAATCAGCGGTAAGACAAACATTACAATTTAAAGAATTAAATACATGGCGCAAATAAAATCTATATTTTTTAAACAAATCTATAACGTCGACTCTACAAGTACTTCTAGGAATACCCTCAAATAACGGATTATAACAACGTTGAATGTAAGTAACAAACCCCAAACCCGAGGGAAAGGAAAATGGTAAACAATCATAAGCAACCATTTTAGCTATTTCTACGCGTTCTTTTTTCTTGTCATACTTAAAATTTCTACCGGTTCGTGGGTCTATCGTCATTTGAATCCCCCCCACATTTGAACCCGTTTGCTCTCCCCAAATATCCATATGTTTGGTTCTCATATGAGCATTTAGTGTACCCGTTCCACCATCCTTACCAGTTCCTTACTTAAAACTAAATACTTGTCCACATATGTTACATGTAGCTGATTGGTTTTCCCTATTCTTAGTCATAAATTTCCAAACTTTAGCTGTTGGCTTACGAGTTCTAGGCGGTTTGTCTTGTGTATGTGATTGTGCAGGACATGTATCTCCTATGGGATTTTCGGGGGGTTGTGTTTCATCATCATCATCTAAGTCTTCATTAAAAGTGTCGGTAAAATGTTGTTGCATTGCCTCATGACCTAAAAGTGGATTATTTCCACCAACATCAATACCTAAATTAGGTGTTTCTTCCACAAATGTTTCCTCATTAAGTGCACCCCTAACAATACGACTACTACTACCGGCACCACGTCTTAATCTCTTTGACATTATTAAATAGAATTAATTTAAATCACAATCAAATAAATCACAAGAAAATAAATTACAACAAATTAAATTGCTAGAATTAAATTGCGTAAATTAAATTGCGAAAAATAAATTGCTAGAATTAAATTGCGAAAAATAAAGATAGAGTTGGAACGAAGGTACCAAATTGCCGGATTAATTTCCAACAAAGTGAAGGCGGCTAGAATTGCAAATCCACCAAAGCTACTTCGGATTGTTGCAAAATCACCAACTCCACCAACAATATTATAATTGCAAAATTAATAATTGAAAGTTGAAACTATAATAAGACTTTGTGGCTAATTATTGCAAAGTAATTATAATTGAGAGATTGAGAATTGAGATTTGAGAGAAAGATGAAGAAGAGTGAATTGGTGTGAATTAAAATGAAAATGAAGAAGGGTTTATATAGGGGTGAGGATGGGTTAAAGTGTTAAAAAAAAAAAATTGGGGGCCAAAAATTAACAAAATGACCGTTTGGCAACGACCATTTTTGCAAATGGACCGTTGCCAACGGTCCATTAACGCACAGCAGTGAGTAGCCCAACGGCTCTTTTTTTTTTTTTTTTTTTTTTTTAATTTTCACCGGTTTAACCGGTCCGGTTCCGATTTTACCGGTTTAACCGGTTCCGGTTTCAAAAATATCGGAACCGAAACCGGTTAACCGGTTCTACCGGTTCCGGTTTAACCGGTTCTACCGATTCCGGTTTAACCGGTCCGGTTACCGGTTTTAACCGGTTAAACCGAACCGGTTTAAAGGTTTAAAGTAACTTAGCTTGAATTGAAAAGTTTGACTAAAGCCACATGGGCTGCTTGATTATTGTGGTTTTTTTAGTCGAGTTGCCAGGCACTTAACCTTGTATAATGTTCTATTCTTAAAAAAAAAAATGTCCCTTGAGTAAGTTTGATAGAGGATGAGCACGTTAGACTTTTTTTTTTTTTTTAAAAAGGGCATGCCCCTTGCGTATTTACTAGTACTATTTAGAAACATTCGTCTTTATGACTAGTAGTTTAGATGAAAAAGAAAGAGGGAAATAACATAGAGAGAGTCAGAACTTTAATAATAGTGATAATTTTTGTTATAATTAAAATAATGATGATCATTATTATAATGGGATAAGCAAAGAGAAGGTGATGCCTCTCCTAACAATAAGTTAACTAACAATTAATAATCTTTCTAGTGGACAGGCACATAAATATATACACTACATGCAACTTGTAATTTTTAATTCTTTTGAATCAATCTGTAATCAACATTTATTCATTTGAATTATAAAGAACAAGTAAATAAAAAGGAAATAAATAGAATACAAATTAATAAAATTCAACAACTAAGCAATTAAAAAGACCCAATGCATGCACACACACTTTGATAACTTCAATAAAGCTCCCAACACATTAAAAAATTAATCAACTTGCTTTAGTTAATGTCTTGATCGCAACATTTGGTGCACGAAAGAGGGGTGTAATTTCCACGGTGAACGTATCATATCTCATAAAGAACTCCACCAATATTAACCTACCCAATAGGTGCACCAAGTCTTTCCCTGCACATTGCTTATTTTCTGGTGCTGGATTCTCTGTTTCCCTTCCATTAGACCATAAAACATGTTTGAGCATTTTCTCACCATCACCCATGAACCTATCAGGGACAAAATCGTCCGGGTTCACGAATATTTTGGGGTCCCTACTAGCCATGGGTTGATATCCTACGACGAATTGTCCTTTATTGATCTTGTAAGATGCATCATGGCTCTGGACCATGAAGTCTTTCTTCGCCTTACCGTACTGTAATGGTACGGGTGGGCGAAGCCTCAACGTTTCGTAGACTACGGACTTGACCAAATTCATCTTGTTGATGGCTGATAATGTCACTGCTCCACCTTCTTCCTTAATAGCTGTCCTGATTTCGTTAGCTAGTCGAGTGTGTAGACTAGGGCCCGCTTCGCCCACAAACCTGATAAGATATGATGAGAGAAGAAAATAATCATGTAAGATATTTATATATGACTCCATGATTCAGCAATGACGGTGACAGTAATCGACGATTAAGTCTGAGATCAACTTGCGCAACTATAAGCGAAGGCAATTAATCCAGAATTTGAAATTATGTGGGTCCAATCGTCCAAGTTCGGGATTCTACTGCAGCTTATTTGATCTACTGGGTGAGGGATTTATTAATTATAGTTTCTTAATGAGCATTCTAAAACATATATTGATTTTGATTAAAAGCTACTAGGTCAACATGCATGAGATACATCTACCCTGACTACAAGTTACCACGTTCTTTTCATCCCACGCATAATAAGCCAAGGTTATTCTTCTGTAACTAGGGAAGGGTTGGCCTCTATTTATTGAGAAGCGTACTTGTTCTTATCCCACACATAATCAAGTTATGATCTTTATTTATTCTACATATAATCATTAGGATTAAAGCTCATATTGATTTATTTATTTATTACTTTGCATCGAGGCGTATAATTTTATCTCATATTCAAGCTATAACCAATTAACATAAGTCTAATTCCGACACTAACCTGATGAGATGAGGGAAGAAAGCATTCAAGCCAGCGAACATATTGATCCCCACGAGAAAAAGCATGTTATGGACAGCTTCCTCTCTTTTGATCCCAAGCTTCTCAGCTTCATCCAACATGGATACTGCATTCTTGCTAAATGCATCAACAAGCTTGTTGTAATCTTTTTTCACGAAACCAAATGGTATCAGAAAATTATGGAAGATCAAATCTTCTATAAAATTGGGAAGTTTCCTCGCGCTCAAGGATGGCATGAGCTGAGGTAAAAGCCATTGGCGAAGATGAACCGGTCCTTGATCGGCAAGAACAGTATCAGTTGGATTAGTTTGATCACAAAGCAATCGAAAAATAAAACCGAACGTCATATTAGGAAGCAAGGCATTAAAATCCGACTTCCCTTGTTCGGAGACCTGTTTTTCAAGATTATTAAAGAGGTGATCAGACAAAGAGTTTCGAAAAAGAGGAATGAATAAGTTATGTCGCTTTGCGAACGAAGAAAGAATGTAGCCTTTTAGTGCTGCATGGTTCGGGTCAGAAGTGTCAACGAATGAAACGGGGCGATAACCACCGTAGTATTCTTTACCGGGCTTAAATGTACCACCAAGAGTATCAGTTTTGTCTATAAGGGAATTATCAAACATGTAAACAAAACTGGTGGCATCAAGAAAGGCTACTAATTTATAATCTGTAGAGGTGAATGGACCTGGTGCCATGTTAATTTTGACAACAGTGGATTTGTATTTTTCAGCTTTGCTATGAAACCAAGCATCTTCACCTTGGTTATAGAAATAATCGTATCGATCTTTAATGGCACTAATGATAGGGAAACCATAGTCCCCTGGAATTTCTCGAACCGGAAGATTTGATGATTCTAAAGAGGATGACATTGTTTTGATTCTTTTGAGGTTTTGGTGCTTGTGTTTTATGTATGTATTTTGGTTTAGTGAGTTTATTGTAACATGCTGGCTAGAGTATTTATAGGATTAAGAAGTAATATTGTCAAAGGTTTTAGTCAGTCAACAGGGAATTTTACTATTCTAATTAGTACAACGTAACAACAATTTACGTACAGGCGGCTGAAGCTAGAACGTTGAGTTATTCAAGCTACTTAGCTTGAATTGAAAAGTTTGACTAATTTAGAGCTACCAGAATGAAACCAAACAGTAATTTTTGTCCTACTATATAGCCACATGGGCTGCTTGATTATTGTGATTTTTTTAGTCAAGTTGCTAGGCACTTAACCTTGTATAATGTTTTGTTCTTAAAACAAAATTTCCTTAGTTAACCAACAGGGGAGGCTTAAGGCCGAAGCCACTAAGGCAATGGCTTTGGGCCCTCAAATTTTTGGGGCCCCATTTTTATAACTCCTTCGCCCTAATTTGTCTGACACTTTTTGCTTTTCGAGAGTCAAACTTCTAATTTTGATTGTATGTTTGAACATAGAATCTTTAAATTCAATATAAAATTTGCATATTTGGAAACTACGTAAAAAGCACTATAAGTCACCATAATTAATAACTTAAATTATTTAGAAGACAGATGAAAGAATTGCGGTCAAAGAATAACTCGTTTGACTCTTGAAAAGCGACATTTTTTAAACAAATTGAGACGGAGGGAGTAATAAATTGAGACAGAGGGATTTGATAAGGAAAAAAAAAAGAGAAGAAATTATTTTAATCACGTGATTGATTAACTATATTGTCAGTTGATTATTTTTTAGAATAGATTGATTTGAAAAAAAAAATGTTAACAACTTTGCATTGTTCTTGATGATTATAAAACATAAATTAATGACTTTTCATCTAAAAAAGCTAGAAAAATATACTTTAAATAAAAAATTAGGGCCTCTCTCTAAAATTTGGCTTTAGGCTCCCAATCTTGTTGAGACGGCCCTGTTAACCAATTAAGGATTACATGATTTCTGAGAAAGTAAATTGTTTGCAAGAAAAGAAGGATGTGATTATCAATATTTAATAATGGATTGAGGAGTTGATCACTTGGTAAGCATTTTTTCCTATTTTCTATCCCACTTAATTAAGCAAATTGAATAAAATTTAAAAATTCTTTTTATTTATTTTCCAAGATTTTAATCCATTAATTGTTAAAAAGTTTTAAATTTTTTTTCTAATGTACAATTGTGTTAAATCTTTAAATAATTTTATATTTTCAGAATAATTTATTTTACTAAAAATAAGATCAAGAGAAATTTAATGATAATTTAAGAATTACCAAAGAAAATTTGATTGACAGAGTATTCTTCCAGTACTAAATGAGTTCTTCAAAGTTATTATCATCACCATTTTAGATTATCTTTGTGCATAGTTAATTTTATTAAATGACACCATCACTATACAAAAATTTTTTAGCATTTTTAAACGGCTCAAAATTGATTATATTTACCATATTGATTGTGTCAACCTAAGTAAAATGAAATAATGTAGGGGCAACAATAAAACATAAAAGATATGCTATTAAAAAGGGTTTGAAAGTATCTTGATTTATTTGAACATACTTTGGTACATGAAGTAATAATAACAAACCCAAAGGCAATTTGAAAGAGCAAACATTTTGGTTGTGTCAACCAAATAATTACAATGTAATTAAGTACTACAAAACTCATTACATTGTCCGTTATATATAGTAGTAATAAAACTTGAGAAATTTAGCATTTCTTATCATATTCTTTTTAAAAACAATATATCATTCTACGTTGAAATTACGGAAACGAAACTTCAACAAGTAGCAGTTTTTTAATAGTGTCTCTAGAAGACAAAAGAAGGAGCAATACCTATATTATATCAATTACTATGTCATAGTAGAAAAGAATATTACGTTAACCTCTTTCCTTGAGCTTTGTATAAGTTTAAATGGATTAGGATTCAGTTAAACGTGTCGCGAACGACTCCTAATACTTTGAGATTTTCTTAATCACGACTGGTGCCAAAACATGATCTTAATTTGAGGAATTATCTACGCAAAATCATCAACCAAAATGAACAATCTTTATAGGTCTGTATGATTATATTTATACTACATTAAAAACACGAAGGGTCTTAGAAATATTGATTGATCTTTTTGTTCTTCATTAAACGACTCTATAATAGACAAAATTATCATTTACTAGTTTTAATGAATTATTATTTAATTACGTCAACCACTATTAGAGTTTTAGATAAACACCCAACTCTACCTTATATTTAGGACTTTTAATGTACAAAAGTAATATTTCCTTTGTATTTGGGGTTTTCCTCCCCCTTCCTTCGTAATGTGTAATAATTTCTATATATTTGATTTTTTCTCTCTCTCTTCTTTTGGTAGTACAATAATTCCTAACCATAAATAGATTAGAGTTCTAAATAAACACGGCCTTTGTGATGCCTTTAACGCCAAAACAACTCAACTATTAAACATATTCTTCAGTTCTCTCTCATAACAAGTTCTAGGTTTTCTCTCATCAACATGTATGTATTTTTTGTATTCTTAAGTTATTTTGGTTCATTTAATTTTTCCAAGAAGATCGAGCTTGGCAAATTATGCATCGACGCGCGCTCCACCTCAAACTTCATAAGTCGCTCTGCCCGAAGATATTGTCCGGGCTATTGCGTCTGCATTGAAGATTGATATAATGATAGTTGAACACTTGAGATTCTTTATGTTACTGTTACAGGTAAAAAATTCATTCATGACCTAATAATTTTTATTAGTTTGTATTAAAATTTGTATATCCTCATGCTCATAATTATAAATTATCATTCCTTTTTTCCTTTGCTTTATTTATTATTGTTGTGACTTGTGAGTTATGAAATGGATTATTCTATATTTGTTGATAATATTTGTCAAAAAGATTAAGTACATTGTACAAGAAAGTGATCGTCCCTCATAGCTTATTTTTTCATATTGAAAAATCTATGTTACGCACTTTGGACAAGCCGTACCTAACTATTATTGAAATCCGCCTTTCTGCGGGTAATTTGATTCCCTTAATCACTGGAATTTTCTCTTAAAAATTAATTTCATGTATCTACTTGTATTAAAAGGCACCTCCGTGATTTTTTTTTGAATAAAACTTGTGCATGGAATTTTATTCATATCAAGTTTATAGCCTGTTTGGCCAAACTTGTAAAGTCAGCTTATTTTGAAAAGTGTTTTTTTCAAAAGTATTTTTCTTCAAAAGCTTGGCCAAACACTTCACTATTTTAAAATAAACACTTATTGGAAAAGAAAGCACTTTTGAAGAAAAATAAGCTTGGCCAAACAGGTTATTAGTCATACTTAAAAGTATAATTTTGACAGGATACTAATTAGCGCTTTGGATAAATACTAAGAATCATTAGAGAAGATTAATTCTACTAAAACTGGCTATTTTAATTTTATAAACACATAATGCGGTTAACCTTCTTGGGAACAAGCTTTTAGCTTGGCTCGGCAGAAGATACGGTTTAAGCTTTTAGTTATGTTCTCATCTTTTTTTTTTATCAATCAACCACTCTAACTGAGTGGCTACTTTATTGATTTCATCAAAGCACAAAACAAAGGAGATCAACCTCATTGTACCTACCTTGTATGGACATCCCCATACTAAGGGAATTGTAGGATTTCTGATAAGCTTACAAAAGTATGTTACAGGAAGAGTGGAACCTCTCCATCTATCCATAAGGCATTAAGGAACATCAAAAGAATAATTCCTATTTCTATCTATATTACAACAGTTTGAACTAATATTATTCCGGAATGTTGGCATCTGCATTCTATCCATATTCATTTCTCCTTTCACTTCTTTGGGAAGATTATGAAATTCAGTTATCCAAGTGATCGAGTTGCAGTTTAATCCCCAGTTAGATAAACTGTCAGCCACTCTGTTGCCTTCCCTATAACAATGAGCTATGCTCCATCTATCAGCCTGTTCCAGGAGTTTTTTGATATCCAAAATAGTGTCCATGATGTTCCATGGGGGGTTGTATTCATCCATTATCCAATCTACTAACAGCTTTGAGTCACTTTCTATATCTAAGCATTTATATCCATTTTGCGTGCACCAATCAATTCCAATTTTCATAGCTAAAGCCTCTGCCACATTGTTGGTAATAATTCCAAAATTTATTCCATATGCAGCAATCAGAAAGCCTCTGTTATTCCTTATTACACCTCCACCTCCACTATTACCTGGATTTCCTTTTGAGCACCCATCCGTGTTTAATTTCACGCAACCATCAGCAGGAAAAGACCACTTAACAGGGAAGGATTTGATACATGTTTTGTCCTGTTCTATGATCTTAATGAATTGCATCCAACTTATGTAAGGATCCACATTTTGGAACTGTTTATGAGTTACCATCACAAGCTGTTGGTATATTCCAAGCTTGATCTTTTGAAAAGACATCTTTTTATCCTCAAACCTTGCTTTGCACCTGCTAATCCATATCTGCTAGATGATAATCCCAGGTAGTACTTGAAGGACCATACTTTGGATAGGATTCTTGCCTTTAGTAAGCCACCAGTTAATGACCTGGTGTCTTAAGCTGTTTGAATTCTGAAAAATCTCAAACCATTGTTTGAAGTGACTCCATACTTGTTGACTAATATTGCTTTTATAAAATAAATGTTCCACATCTTCTTGATTATGACTAATACAACAAGCACACATAGAAGGGAGATGCACATTGAATCTCCTTAAATTCAAGTCAACAACAACTTTATTTTTAAAAACTTTCCATAGGAAAAAAGAAACCTTGAATGGAGATTTTTTGTGCCACATCATTTTATTGATCAAAGAGGGATTCTAAGCCCTTCTCACAGTATTCCAGGCAGATTTACAATTAAATCTCCCATCTTTTGTAACTGTCCAAATAGGATTGTCCTTTAGACTGGGAGAGTTAATAGTAACTCCTCTGATTTGGTGTATAATATGCTCAGGCATCTTTCTCTTGAGCTTTTCCACGTTCCAGGTTCCATCTACAATATATTCAGCCACAGTGCCTCTTACCGAAGTATTAGCATCACCAAATTGGGCTAGGTCCCCCAAACCAGACCAGTTATCCCACCAAAAACTTGCATTTCCTTTGTTGATTCTCCATAATAGAAGATCAATTTTTTTTTTAATCACCATCATCCTTCTCCAATTATGAGATTGTGAGTAACTCCATTTCCTAGCCACAGGATGAATTCTTCTAGCATATTTGGCCTTCAAAAATTCTGTCCACAATGACTCCTTCATTCTGAATTGCCACCACAACTTGGCAGAGAAAGATTCTGAAATATCCTGCAACGACCTTATACTAATACCACCTTCTAAATTCGGTATACATAAACTGGACCATTTAGCCCAGTGATACTTATTCTTGCCTTCATTGTTGCCCCATAAAAAGTTAGCAAAAATTTGCTCCATTTATTTGAAAATAGTTTTAGGAGGTTTACAAATGGCTAGAAGATGCACAGGCATAGCTGAAAGCACATGTTTAATCAAAACAATTTTCCCTCCTGTTGATAATCTGTCATAATTCCAAGAATTTACCTTCTTGATAATCTTGGTTGCCATATCAGTAAAATATTGAATAAGCTTCCTTCCTTGAAATAAAGGGCATCCTAAGTAGGTAATTGGAAACTCTTGCCTTTGAACTTGAAGAATATTCTTCACAATTCTGCTCCTCTAGTTAGAAGTCTTCTTATCCATTATAAAATAGCTTTTATCTCCATTGATCTTCTGTCCAGAATTAGTGGAATACTCCTCAAGAACCTTCATAATTAGATTCAAAGTCTTAGTTTTTCCTGCACAAAAAATTATCAAGTCATCAGCATAAGTTAAGTGATTGATTTTAGGTCCAGTTGCTTGCATAGTGAAGCCTCTGAACCTTGGATTATTATACAGTTCATTTAACATGCAAGATAAAGATTCTGCATCAATTATAAATAAAGCAGGTGAAATAGGGTCGCCTTGTTTCACCCCCCTTTGAGACTTGAAAAAACCATGTCTCTTCCCATTAACAACCACACTATACCAATTGTTAGCAAGCATATTCCAAATAATGAAAATCATTTTTTCATCAAATCCCATTTTCCTCATGACAGCGCACAAAAAATACCAGGAGAGTCTGTCATAAGCCTTATTCATATCAATTTTAAAAGCAACATTACCCCCATTATTCTGTCGCTTCATGTCATGAATAATTTCCTGTGCTAACAGGACATTTTCACCAATTTCCCTTCCTTTAATAAAACCACTTTGATTTGAGGAGATAATCTTTGGAATAATTGTAGAAAGCCTTTCAGAAAAAACTTTTGAAATAATTTTTTGAGTGACATTGCTAAGACTGATAGGCCTAAAGTCGGAAAAGGTTTGAGGAGCATCAATCTTAGGCAGTAATATCAAACAAGTATTAGTAAAATATCTTGGGATTTGTTTGCCATTAAAAACAGCTCTAACCAATTTAATAATGTCAGTTCCTACAATGTCCCAAGATTTTTGAAAGAAAAGACCACTGAATCCATCAGGACCAGCTGAGCTGTTTGGATTAATGTCAAAAACAGCATTTTTAACCTCTTCTTCAGAGGGGTTTTTTGATAAAAATTCATTATCAACAGAATTAATGCCAATAGGAACATGTTTAAGGATATCAAGGTCAATATAGTTGTCCTGCTGTGAAAAAAGATTCTGATAAAACTGAACTGCAGCATTGCCAATCTCCTCTTCCCCTTCAATCCATACTCCATTATCAAAGATTCTATTGATATGAAGATACTTCCTTCTGCCCTTCACCACAGAATGAAAAAATTTGGTGTTTTCATCTCCTTCTAAATTCCATTTCAGATTTGCTTTTTGCCTCCAAAAGTTATCCACATGTTTATGTTGTAATATCAGTTCTGCCGTAGCTTTGTTCATGCTTATTCTATCCTCTTGTTACATACTCTCCATGTATTTCTCTTCAGCCTTCATTACTCCCTCCTCAAGCTCCTGTATTTTATCAAAGAAGTTGCCTACTTTATTCTTGGACCAATCTCCTACGACTCTGCTAGTATTTTTAAGTTTCTGTTGAACTTCCCAAAATATGTTGCCACTTGTCTGGAAAACCAGTGGTCTTTTACAATCTCCTGGTATCCTTCTATTTCAGTCCAGAAATTTAGGAATCTGAAGTACTTCACATATGATTGACTAGAATTCTTGCCAGTTATTAAAAGAGGGCAGTGATCTGAGCTAACTCTTGGTAAGTAAATAACATCCGAAATGTCAAAAGCCTCAGACCATTTTTCATTGCTGATCATCCTATCTAATCTTTTCCATATCACTTCTTCGCCCTTTCTTTCATTCGACCAAGTGAAAATATTCCCCGAGAATCCATTATCTTTTAAACCACAATCTTGCAAACATTCCATGAATGGCAAGGTTTTTTTCAAACTGTGAGGTCTACCTCCCATTTTCTCATCAGTAGATAGAATACTATTAAAATCTCCACAGATAGCCCATGGTCCATTGATTGTAGAAGCAATTACTCGCATATATCTCCAAAGGTCCTCTCTACCAGTTGTTCTTGATTTAGCATATACTACTGAAATAAATACCTATTGGGAAGAGTTCAGAACCACTTTGCAAGTCACCATTTGGTCTTCTGACCAATAAATGGAACAATCAATATCATTACCCCAAAAGATCCAGATTTTGTTACTATTATTAGCATAGGCCCCATGCATTCCAAGATTGTATTTGTAGCTTTCAATTTTTGATTCCTTTATGAAAGGTTCCTGAAGAGCAACCAAAGGAATTTTGTACTCTTTGATCATATATTTCAGCCTCTCAGTTGCAGCCTGAGAGTTCATCCCTCTAATGTTCCAACTAAGACACTTAAACATTAATATTCTGTTTGAAAGGTTTTTTGGGATCCTTCTTTTGATTTTTTGCGCTAATATTTCTCTTGTTTTGCTCACCCTCCATTTTCCCTTTCATACCTCCTGGAGGCATTTTCTCAACTGTAACTTTCTATGAACCAAACTGTTCTTTCTTACTCTTGAGATCCTTTATTAACTTCTCTTCTTCCTCACTCTCCTCTTCCTCATCTTCCTCACTTTCATCCTCATCTTCTTCTTCTTCTTCAGATTCATCTGAGGTGTTTTCTTCCTCTGTTGATGTAACTTCTGCCCATTCATCATCATTATCTTGTTTTGGTTCCTGTTTGTCCTCATTGATTTCCTCTTGTAACTCTTCCTCATCCTTGTCTTTAATCCCCTCTTCAAATAATTCATCAAAGCTGTTTCGTGTGATAGTTTGCTCTACCTCTTTGGTTACATGATTAGTCTTTGCTTGTTTTTCTTTTTTTGATCTTTTGCCGGATGATCTTTTATTTTTGCTACCAGCATGTTCCCATCCCTCCTCATATAACACTATCTCCAATTCATTTGGATCATTTATCATGACTGTGTTCTGTGAAGGTTTACTTCCTTCCTGGACTATTTTACTTCCTTCAGGGGTTTTGAAGTTGTGATCAGTCCCATCAGCGTTGGTATCTTTCTTCTCGAATACACTCATGTCCCCTATCTCCTCTATATTATCCTTACTCACCTCCTGTTCCCCTTTGATTTTTTTCTCTGATTTATCTTTTCCCTGGTTCACATTGTTGACATTTTCTTTTCTTTGTGTCTCATTTTCAGGCATTGGTTTGTTGACTCCAAAAATAGCTCCTGTAGGCTTGAAAACAGTTTTAGGGGGCTCACTTTTCCCCCTAAATCTCCTGAAAAACTTACCATTATTTATCTGTTCCTCTCTACCTCTTTCATTTTGTTGGTTTTCATTGAATTTCCAATTTTGCTCCAAAGGATTCTTTTTCTTATTCTGCTCAAATTTCTTAACATTCTGTTCCTTTCTTGAAGCTTCATTTTTGTGTGCTGCTGTTTTTTCCTCCTCTTCCTTTAGTTCCTCTTGTTTTTTCTTTTCAAGCACCCTGCATTCAATTAAATTATGTCCCAACTTCCTGCAATGCTTGTAGTATTTTGGGATATTTTCAAACTCAATTTTCTGCTCAAAGCCTTTTAATGGAACATTATCATCCTCAATTCCGATCCAAACACTTTTAACTAAAGGTTTGAGAAGATCCAATTCAACCCTTACTTTTGTCATACTAGGTCTAGTCATACACCTAGTAGCCACATCTATTTCTAGTGGAGTACCCACTTCATTGGAAATTTGTTTAACATAATGCCAATTATGAAGATGAAAAGGTAGTCCTGGAAGAAGAATCCATACCGGAACTATGGGTAAGTCTTCCTCCGGCTTAAAATCCGGTGTCCATTTTTGTAGCCAAATTTGATACCCATCAACTTCAATCATTCTTTTATACAAAATAAAATTGTAATCTTCTTCATTTGTGAAGTTTAGAAAGATATTGAAATTGTCGAACACACCTATTTTTGGAGTTCCTTTCATTGGAAATTTCTCAGAGAACTTTGACCTAATATAATCAATTTGGGACTGACTTTTGAGAAATCTTCCTACAATTGTCCTTCGACAATGACTTGCCATCACTCCATAGAAATCAGTTGCTTTGAAAATCACAGCCGGTTTGCCATTGTGCGAAGTTCTTCTTCCTTTGATCGATTCGGGTTCAATGCATTTAGGAGCTGCAGATGAACCCGGAGCTTCAGTGAGGGTTTTCGCATACGATCCTGTAGAATCATGTGTCGATGGGATCGCCTTAGTTGAGGCTTCCTTTTGAACTATTGCACTCGTCGGAAGGGTGCCAGACGGCAGCCCCATGGCTTGATCAGAGAATTAACGGTAATAAAATTAGTAATAACGGTATACTTTAGGAGAGAGAAAATGTATGGCGCGTGTAGCGCGTTCTTTTTCCTTAGTCTAGTTTTTTTGTATTATTTTTTAACTTTGAAATTTGAGGCTTAGTTATGTTCTCATCTAAAAGCGTATGATTTACTTTTACATAGTCCAAACATAGAATTCTCATTACAAAAAATAGTTACCATTAAACATTGTTGTTGTTAGATCGAATTAAATATTTAGAATTTGGGATGGTTAATAAAAAGAATTTGACTCAACGAATGATAAATGTTTTTAATGTAGAGAATAATAATGAAGTCTTAGAATTAATTAAAAAAAAATCTTTGAATCATCTAACTAATTAAAGAGTCTAATCCAATTTTTATTTAAAATTCATTATATAGTAAATTTATTTTTCAAGTTGACGAAACTCTTAAGAGTACATAAATTTGTTTTTATAAGAAGAGCATTGGTGGAAAAATAAATCATAAAATAAGTTGTAGTATAGTATTGATGAGAGTCAAATTAGTAAAATACAAACTTGAAACAATAAGAATTATACAATAGAAGACAAAATGTATTTTGAGTGAATTGTTAATAAAAAAAATTCTATTGAACGTACGTAGACTCTTAGAGAAATGTCGTTCGCCTTTTCACCCTTCATAAGTACAACTTTTGAATAAAATAGTCATTTAATTATTTTTTTAAAATTTAAAAATATAAAATCAACTACTTATTTTTTTATAAATTCTTTCCTTATTCTTTAAGGTAAGAAGTATTGCATAATTAATTGTAGAATCCTAGCCATACTGATTAAAAAAGTTCATCTTGTTGGACCCATTAAAAAAGTCCTAGCAAAAGTTCACTCTTCCGTTGGACCCATTATCCACATGTTCATTTCATCTTGTTGATTAAAAAAAAATGATTTTTTTCAAAATTTTAAGAATTTATGTTCAGTACCGAATTATAGGTCACAACATAATTTTAGGTGACTTTAGACCCATTATCTACATGCTTTTTAGATGGAAACTGGAAAAAACCGATCTCGAGCTATGTTTGTGCAATCGTTTCAACTGATGGCACTAATTTGCGTTATATATGTGTTACATTAATGGTTTTACATTTCAAATCCTTTTAATCTAGGCTTATTTGCCTTTCTCAGGATTTAAGCTCATAATTAAGTGACAAGTAATTTATTTCAATTTATTACTCAAACATAATAAAACAACATGATTTGATATAAGAATCGAATTCGAATAAATATTTTTCATTTGTTATATAAGACAAGAACAAGGTGTGAGGTGCCAAGCCCTACGGGGATTAATTTGAGGGCAGAGGAGAGGAGCGTGGAGGCCAAATTTTGGTTTCTTGTCTAGTTGGAAAATAGACATGTGAATTAGGGAGGAAAAGTCTCTCTTGAATATAACGGACACCGTTGGTTATGTAAAAAAAAAAAATTGGTGAAAAGAAAGCTTTATTGATCATCCGACAAACTTTACATCATCTCTATCTTGCTATTGAGACTAAGGCATCCCTTCAGTCTCCAATCAAAGTGTTAAAGAACACAAATAATCAGTGTCTACTTTCCTATCTATGCATTTTGGTATAAACTCTCTATCCATCTCCTACCTTGTCTACATTCCTTCTTCTTCTTCTTCATATGCTTTTCTCGTATTTACACATCTTGCTTAATCTGCTCACATATATATCAGTCTTGGTATTGGGTCTTTCAATTGCCACACTGCTTCATTTTTGGCTTTCCAAATGTGATATAGCAATGCCACAAGAACTGCAGTGATGAAGTTTCTGCAGTTCCTTCCCCTTCTATCCCTTGTCAACCTCCTTCATAATCCTTGAAGTTCAGTATTTTGAACTCCTATATATTCCCATCCACTGTAAAATATTTTCCAAGCAAATTTTTAAAAACTGGCATTCAAAGAGTAGATGCTCCCTGGTTTCTTCTTCTTCTTCTTCTCCACATAGCAGGCAGTTAGCATCATCAACCACTCCAGTGTCTAGGGGTGCTCACTGTGTTCCACACAGTAGTAGGGATTTTGAAGGAGCTGAATGTGCTAGTCAAGGCACCAGTCAAGTTGTATTGTCATACTAAAGCAGCAATGCAAATTGCTACAAACCCCCATCTTTCACGAAAAGACTAAGCATATAGAGATCGATTGTCACTTTGTAAGGGAAGAGATCAAAGGACGTTTGGTGCAAACTGAGTATGTTTAACACAAGAAAACAACTGGCAGACCTGTTTACTAAAGGCTTGGGAGTCTCTCAACATCGCCTCCTACTCAGCAAGCTTGGAATTTTTGATGTTTACTCAACCTCCAGCTTGAGGGGCAGTATCGGAGATTAGCAGTTTGATAGAGTCGGTTAGCATAGGAGTTAGTGAGATCTAGTTAGTTAAATGACATGTGCAACTCACGTGCACATATGTATCAAATTGTATAAAAGCTGTGCATCTTCATTATGCACACATATGAAATGAAAATATCTTCTTTCTTCCTCCACAAGTCTCTCTAAACAAATGCACGGTAGTTTGCCCTAGAAATGAATCCATAGCTCTGGAGCATTAGCTTCCATGGATTCTTATCATAATTCATAAATTCACACTGTGGTTAGGCAGACAATGCAATATATCTTTCACGTGGTTCCCTACTTTGCAAATGTGACTGAAGAGAGCTAATGGTAGTTTGTATAGATATCTCGGGGTTTTAATTTATTGCATCCTATTTATTATCTTAAACGAAAAAAATTGAAGAGAGAGTTATCCTACTTGCTTCTTATTATAATTAATGAGTTCGACTAAAATTAGTATTTTCGGCATGCAACATATATATATATATACTAGACGGTCTATGCCCGTGCTGCGCACAAGCCCAACACTTTAGATTATACTGCATTTATGTGTATGTAGTTGTCTTTGAATAGTGATTATATATATATATATATATATATATATATATATATATATATATATATATATATATATATATATATATATATATATATATATATATATGTATAGAGTATATATGATGTTCAAAACACGATTAATATAACATTGTAGTTTGTGCTCCGTATCTAAAATTTTATTATATTAATGTTTGCTACGAATACAAAATCGGCAAATTTATTAATATTTTTTAAAAGAGAAGACTTGTTTAAAAGGAAACTATTTTTCTTTTTACCAAATTTTTATTTGGATAATTCTAATTCAAATTATTAAATTAATTTTACATGTTTAAGACGAAACAAAGTACAAATTGATTTTCTATTTAAACGAAGAAATACTATTTTTTAATTTTTGGTAAATATTCTTGGTTTAGCTCATTTTACTTGTCATGTTGTGTTTTGCATGGTTTTTTAAGAAAACGCCGATTAGAATTGTACTTTGACTAATTTACCTTATTCATTATTTGATCTCCATTTGATATATTTTTTTTTACAATATTAATCTCTTTTCACATTTATTAGAGTAACAATAAAAATAAATAAGTAATTAAATTCTATCTTATTTTAAAATATAAATATTTTAAGTATATTTATTTTAGTGAACATAACAAATAAATGACATGGCGGAATAGCAAATACAACAGTTTAATATCTAGATTAGATCTCAGGCTAATATAAAAAAAAAAAAAACTGTATGGTTTGACTACTTAATTTTTTGAAGAAAAGCAATTTCATTTGCTCCCACTAATGGATTGATACGCATGTGGCAATGAATCCATCATTATTGACTTAATGAGATACTTTAGAAATTACATGAATATTGATTTTTTAATATGGAGCGCACTTTTTTTTTTTTGGGACATTATTAATTTGTACTATTTTTATGCATATATATATATATATATATATATATATATTGCTTGATTTTGTCAATATGGGATACTATGTTCAAAACACGATTAATATAACATTGTAGTTTGTGCTCCGTTTTTAAGACTTTATTATATTAGTGTTTGTTACGAATACGCACGTGGCAATGAATCCATCATTATTGACTTAATGGGATACTTTGGAAATTACATGAATATTGTTTGATTTTTTAATATGGGGTGCACTTTTTTTTTTTGACATTATTAATTTGCACTATTTTTTTAATGTTAGTTGTTGTTTAATATATATGGGGCCCACAATTTTTTTTTAATTAAATTGGAACGAATATATATATATATATTAGAATTATGGGGCCCACACTTTTTTTTGGACATTATTAGTTTGTACTATTTTTATGCATATAATATATATACATATACTATGTTCAAAACACAATTAATATAACATTGTAGTTTGTGCTTCGTATCTAAAACTTTATTATATTAGTGTTTGCTATGAATACAAAGTCTGCATTTTTTTTTTGACATTATTAATTTGCACTATTTATATATATATATATTAGAATTATGGGGCCCACAATTTTTTTTTGCACTTTATTTTTTGACATTGTTTGTTTTTTTAATATGGGATTCACTTTTTTATATATATATTGCTTGATTTTGTCAATATGGGATACTATGTTCAAAACACGATTAATATAACATTGTAGTTTGTGCTCCGTATTTAAAACTTTATTATATTAGTGTTTGCTACGAATACGCACGTGACAATGAATCCATCATTATTAACTTAATGAGATACTTTGAAAATTACATGAATATTGTTTGATTTTTTAATATGGGGTGCACTTTTTTTTTTTTTTTTGATATTATTAATTTGCACTATTTTTTTAATATTAGTTGTTGTTTAATATATATGGGGCCCACAATTTTTTTTAATTAAACTGGAACGGATATATTACTGCTATATAGAAGGGCCCACATTTTTTTTTATATTAGTTGTTGTTTAATATATATGGGAATATATATACATATACTATGTTCAAAACACGATTAATATAATATTGTAGTTTGTGCTCTGTATCTAAAACTTTATTTATTAGTGTTTGCTACGAATATAAAGCCAGCACTTTTTTTTTTTAACATTATATTTTTTTTAATATGGGGTTCACTTTTTTTTTTTTTTGATATTGCTTGATACATTATTAGTTTGCACTATTTTTATGCATATAATATATATATACTATGTTCAAAACACGATTGATATAACATTGTAATTTGTGCTCCGTATCTAAAACTTTATTATATTAGTGTTTGCTACGAATACAAAGTCTGCACTTTTTTTTTTTTGTATATTGCTTGATTTTGTCATTATGGGATACTATGTTCAAAACATAATTAATATAATATTGTAGTTTGTGCTCCGTATTTAAAACTTTATTATATTAGTGTTTACTACGAATACGCACGTAGCAATGAATCCATCATTATTGACTTAATGAGATACTTTGGAAATTACATGAATATTGTTTGATTTTTTATTACGGGGTGCACTTTTTTTTGGACATTATTAATTTGCACTATTTTTATGCATATATATATTAGAATTATGGGACCCACAATTTTTTTTTTTGCACTTTTTTTTTTACATTGTTTGTTTTTTTAATATGGGATTCACTTTTTTTTTTTTTTTGTATATTGCTTGATTTTGTCAATATGGGATACTATGTTCAAAACATGATTAATATAATGTTGTAGTTTGTGCTCCGTATTTAAAACTTTATTATATTTGTGTTTGCTACGGATACGCACGTGGCAATGAATTCATCATTATTGACTTAATGAGATACTTTTGAAATTACATGAATATTGTTTGATTTTTTAATACGGGATGCACTTTTTTTTAGACATTATTAATTTGCACTATTTTTATGCATATATATATATATATATATATATATATATATATTAGAATTATGGGGCCCACAATTTTTTTTTGCACTTTTTTTTTTACATTGTTTGTTTTTTTAATATGAGATTCACTTTTTATATATATATTGCTTGATTTTGTCAATATGGGATACTATGTTCAAAACACTATTAATATAACATTGTAGTTTGTGCTCCGTATTTAAAATTTTATTATATTAGTGTTTGCTACGAATACGCACGTGGCAATGAATCTATCATTATTAACTTAATGAGATACTTTAGAAATTACATGAATATTGTTTGATTTTTTAATATGGGGTGCACTTTTTTTTTTGACATTATTAATTTGCACTATTTTCTTAATATTAGTTGTTGTTTAATATATATGTGACCCACAATTTTTTTTAATTAAATTGGAATGGATATATTACTACTATATAGAATGACCCACAATTTTATTTTTATATTAGTTGTTGTTTAATATATATGGGATCCATATTTTTTTTTTTTACAATTTTTTTTATGTGCCTATTTAATATGGGGCCCAAGTTATGTTTTATATATTGTTAATTTATTATATTTTCATAATCTATGTATTTTTACATAGATTATATACTGTTATGAGGTACATCGTTATACTGTTATGTTTTAAAAGATTGTACCCTTTTCCGATTCAATTATGAAAATATAATAAATTAACGTTAACTAAACAAAATTTCATTAATAACGATGTACATTTATTTGATCAGTAGGATGGCATTAGCAACTGAATGTCAAAGACTCAAAAGGTATACAATAGCACGTGTACAAAGCTATAATGGTGATCAGGACTGAAATGATAAACTCATATGGGCCTACTATTGTAAAGGATGGTAAAGTCTTCACAACCCAAAAATAAAGAAGCAACTACAGTAGCAAGCACTACTAACCAATCAGGAAAAGCAAATTCGTCATGAGTTACCAAAATATTCCTGTACCATAAATTAAGAAAAGCAGCTAGCAAATAGGGGTGTTCACAACGGACGACGAAAAAGCACCCCAACTGGTGCTTCTATATAGTTAGAATATATATATCCACAAGTTAAGAATTACATGTGTGTTCGATACTAAAAAACCTTAAATATTTATCCAATTAAGTGTAAATCTGAATTTGCCTATGGCAATGGTCCATACGACGAAGAGAATATAAGTAACTTACCTTTTACGATCCACGTCTATCACATGGGTCTCAAAGGAGTTACGTGAGGAGAAATAAAATTAGCAAACGTTGCAAAAGTATCGAGGAAAATTCAAGTTGCACAAGATTCCTGTTCTTATTTTTGTTGTTACTTTTGTTTGTGGAGGCTTGGGGTGTATCGAGTATAGGAAGGAACAGTCTAAGGGATATCAATATTTATACATCTAGGATGTAAAACATAGCTCTAGTACTAGTAAAGCAACACCCAATACTTAATATATTTGAAAAAAAAATGTAAAAAGAATAATATTCTTATGTAAAAAGAAGATAAGGATATTAAGTTGTACAAAACATATAAAATATTATATGAACTTTTACGTCTCATAAAGTGGCGGAACCAATTTTTTCACTAAGGGGTTCAAAATTTGTAGAAGTGAACACACGAAGAAGTTGAGTCCGGGCCTAAAGGGTATAAAAATACACGGTATAAACCAAAAGGGGATAGCCAAAAATTTACAGACCAAGACGGGTATAACGTGGATTGGTCCACGTTATACACCAAAAAACATTTCCACTATCAGAGAATCATAGAAAAAAAAATTAAAAGTATAACGTATTTGTATAACGTGGATCAGTCCACGTTATACCATTAATATATATTTTTCTCCCCAATGTTTTACAAAATAGGAGTCCAGAACCAAAATGCTCCCAAAAAAATCATTTTGAACCAAAATACCCCAACAAAAAAAATGTTACAAAAATACCTTTAGCGCAGTAAGTTTTGTTTGAAAAAACTTAGTATTTTTTCCATACTTTGACCAATGATTAGTCGTGTGTCAAGACTCCGAAATGTCAATATTTTATATAGAACGTGATATTTTTTTCTGCGTACAATAATGTAGGCCCAATACATCAAGGATACGTAGACATTCGGATAGTCATTTTAGGGGTTGAAAAGGTGCCCGAAGTAAGTTTTGTTTGGAAACTTTAGGGTGTTTTATTTTTTAAGATTTTGATTTAAGCGTGTTATTTTTTAATTAAGACATAACTTTATTTTGAATATAAATATAATTCTAAAAAATATAGGGAGAAAAACTAGTTGTAAAGTGGTCAAATTTTAGATGGTCATAACTTTGCGCTCGGACGTCCGTTTTACGCGTTTTTTTTTAACTTGCGTATTTTTTCGAGATCTACGCGGAAAAAATGTCGTAAGGTGGTTTGGCCGAGCCGATTTAAAAAAAAAAACACCTTTTATCCCATTCAATTTCAATTTTCCCCCAAATTGGCCTGAAATTTTCAGTTTTATGTACTTATAAGACGATGATACACAATAGATTTCAACGTAAAAATCCCGGGGTAATGTAGCTGTGAATGTCAATTTCACTTCTGCGGTTTCAATTTTTGAAAATAAGGCTGACTAATTTTCTCGACATATAAAGTTGACTAAAATAACCTTACAGTCAAACACTAAGTTTTTTCAAACAAAACTTACTTCGGGTTCAGGAGCGCGGAGTACAACTAGAAGGAGGAATGAAATGGATATAGCTCCTGCTCGCATGGCTAGAAAGTGTAGTACGTGCAAGCAAACAGGTCATAACAAGAATCGTTGCCCCGACAGAAATCAGTAGTTGTTATTGCTTGTTGATTTTTATGTTTTTTCTTAAGTTGTACGATCGTTGTTTCCTTATGTGATCTTCCAAGAATATATAACATGTCTTATGCCATTTAATAGGTAGTATGTAATTTAACATTTACTACTCAGTTAATGTGTGACGTTTATTTAACTTATATTTTATTTTTTATTTATGTTCGCATATATAACACATATTTAATTATTGCATGTGTTAAAATATTTATTTCAGTTAATCACTGAAATTAACTATATGCTTTAAAAATTAAAAAAATCAATAATTTTTTTTTATTAAAAACACAGCAGAATATGATTTAAATAGAGGCAACGTCTTACAAACTATTTTGTAAAACGTTGGGGAGAAAAATATATATTAATGGTATAACGTGGACTGATCCACGTTATACAAATAATTTTGTATAACGTGAATCAGTTCAAGTTTTACAACATATATTTGTAAAACGTGGACTGATCCACGTTATACAAAATTATTTGTATAACGTGGATCAATCCACGTTATACTTTTATTTTATTTTTATTTTTATTTTTCTGTGATTCTCTGACAGTGGAAAAAAAAATTGGGGTATAACGTGGACCAGTCCACGTTATACCCGTTTTGGTCTGTAAATTTTTTGCTATCCCCTTTTGGTTTATACTGTGTATTTTTATACCCTTTAGGCTCTGGACTCCGAAGAAGTTGAATGGGTTGAAAATCTACTAAATATACATAAAACATATTTTTAACCAAGTATAAACAGCAGTGGCGGAGCCACAGCCCGGCAAGAGTGTTCATCCGAACACCCTTCGCCGAAAAATTATACCGTGTAGACATGTCAATTATTATGTACTACAGACATATATTACGTATTGAACACCCTTAATATATAGATTATATGAATTTGAACACCCTTGACAAGATTCCTAACTCCGCCACTAATAAAGAGTGTAATATTTCGCTAATGCCTGACTCCGCCCCTAGCCTCATACATGATTTTTCATTTGCGTACACAGAGAAAATGCATATTAAATTAAATGTTCGTTGTACCAAACATATAACTATATAAGCAGAAGGAATTGGTCAATTATTTTATCTCCTAGGTACGTGCACTTCATTTACGGGGCATGCATACATGAACTGTAACAAATAATGTACATCATTATTAACATATCCACTCAGGCACTCAATTCATTATCATTATACGAATACCACAATGCTCAGAGTGACCACATGCAGTAGTCATAGCTAAATCTTTTGACCATGAGCTTATTTATTATGACCATAATTCGCTAAATGAAGACTAATTCATGTCGCTTTTTGGTTTTTCCACTGTCTTAAACGTTACTGATGATCCCGCCAAGAATTTACTTGACTCCACTGTAAATGTGTCGTAACGCATGAAAAACTCCACCAACAACAACCTGCATATTTAATTTGAAAGTTAAATCACATGAGAGATAAATCAAAGTTAATAATCCTTATAGTGTGCAGATTTACCTTATCTTAGCTTTACACTTAAGAATAAAACATGTAACCCTTCGTGTCAAGTATCATATGGTAATTAAATGAGAAGTAACGTGATAATCTGTTATAATCTATTAAGTTAAGTTAATGGGTAGATATTCTTTACTTGTATAACTACTCCATAGAAAAGTTAATGGGTAGATATTCTTTACTTGTATAACTACTCCATAGAACTTAAAACTCATTCAAAAGTAATTGAAATTTTAACTTATATACACGAAAATTATATAAAAAAATTATACTATTTACCTGTTGTAATAGGTGATCCGCCTTATTTTTAAACTAGAACCATTAGTGCAATAATCTATGCTATCTTTACATAACAAAATAATAACTGGTAACCCTTCTTGACAAGTATGATACGGTAATTACTTGGAAATTGTAGGAGATGATTTGTTATAATCGAGCAAAATTTGCTCAGATGGTGCAACTTGAACTTATTCGGAAGTCTGTGATGGATATTTTAACATGGGAAAAGGGTCAAATTTACCCCTCTACTATGAGAAAATGATCAAATTTACCCTCCGTTATACTTTGGGTCCAAATATACCCTTAATGTTAACAAAATGGTTCAAATATACCCCTCTACCGTTAAAATTGTCCAAGGTGGATGCTTAATCTCACGTGACACTGCCTTTTTGATGACTTGGTAACACATGGCATGCCACCTCACCACTCTCCACCCATTTACCCACTCCTCCTCTTCTTCTTCCACCACCAGTGCCACCATAAAATTGACCATCATTTTCAGCAATTATACCTTCACTCAACCACCATGCCGAACTATACTTTTCATTTTAATCAAATCGTTGTATGACCATTTAATTGGAAGACTCAGTCACTCAGCAATTCCATTTGCTCAAGTAATTTAACTAGTATTTGAAAACTATTCTGACATTCAATCAATATGCATTTTCACATACAACCATCTTATTTTATCTAATATAACTCAAATCAAACAGAAACTAAGAATTATCATCTCATTTAGACAAATGCCAGACATTCAAGAACCATTTGACAATAACCGAACTCAAGCAATAGAGCGTCAACAAATCACAGAATATGTGATTTCACGATACTAACTGAACTTATATTAAACACAAAGGAACCAAGGGAGAAATGGACCTTTAAAAAATGGAGGATGTCATGGTGATGTTGATCGTGGCACTGGTGGTGGAAGAAGAAGAAGAGGAGGATTGGGTAAATGGGTGGAGAGTGGTGAGGTGGCATGCCATGTGTGTCCACGTCATCAAACTGGTAGTGCCATGTGAGATTGAGCATCCACCTTGGATAATTTTAACGGTGGAGGGGTATATTTGAACCATTTAGTTAACGTTAAGGGTATATTTGGATCCAAAGTATAACGAAGGGTAAATTTGATCCTTTTCACGTAGTAGAGGGGTAAATTTGACCATTTTCCCTTTTAACATCTACACACTGAAAGTACATTAAGAAATTTTACACTATTTGCAGTTATAATAGGTAATCTACCATATTCTCATAGTACTAATTTTACTTTATATGGTAAATTACCTCAGGTAATAAATAGTGTTAAGCTTGTTCATTAGCCCGTATATGTAAGTTAAACTGAATAAATAAATAAATAAGGAAGATGATGAACACTAACCTGCATAACAGCACAACCAGATCTCTCCCAACGCATTGCTTGTTATCCACCGTTGGATCATCAGTCTCTCTAGCATTTGACCAATAAACGTACCTTAACAATTTTTCCCCATCACCCATGAATCTCTCAGGAACAAATTCCTCAGGTTTGTCAAAAATCTTTGGATCCTTTGTAGCAAAAGTTTGATACCCAAATATCATTTCACCTTTCTTGATTAAGAAAGTTGAATCATGGCTTTGGACCATTATTTCTTCTTTGGCTTTACCATACTGGAAAGGGATTGGGGGTTCAATTCTCAACACTTCATACACCGTTGATTTAGTCAAACACATCTTGTTGACTGCTGATAGTGTGACTAACCCACCTTCTTCCTTGATTGTCGTCCTGATTTCATTTGCTAATTGAGTGTGTAAACTTTTTCCTCCACTTGCCACCCACTTGATCAATGCTGGGAATAGAACTTTCATCCCACCATAAGCATTGAACCCTGCAAATAGTTGATGTGATAAAATCAATCCATTCTAGTAATCCGTCCAACTTGTTCTAAGTTTAAACAAGTTCGATCGTGATCTATTCGTAGATATGACCTTAGGGATAGAAGTAAAAATGGCCCATCAAATTTTAGGTCTAAACGGATCAAAATAGTATAGATGAATTGGTCAGAATGCTAACTTAAACACAAACTTGATTAAACATACAAGAATCAATATGAAAATCGAGAAGTATGTAAATTGAAAGAATTTAAATGAATAACTTAGAAAACATGTAGTACGACTACTCTTTTCAAAAAATGAAAAAAAAAAAAAAAAAGGATCTTAACACTTTTTTACCTAGGTGGCAAAAATCTTTTCACCCACGTAGTTGTAATTGTTTGTAACTGTCCTTATAATAAATATATAATCAGTGCATAATTATAGACTATAATCATACTACCCAAAAAAAAAAAAAAAAAGGTGCTAGTTTTTGCTGTAGACTTTGGCAAAAATCTAGCGCAAAAATCTCAATTAAAAAGCTAGAGGGAAAGTCAGGTCATGTAAGCTAAATTGGGTTATGACTCGATATTTCCTTGTTTTAACCTAATATATTTTGATCTAAAATTTGATGCGGGTTGGGTTTTGACTCAATATTTGACTTATTTTATCCCAATCTATTTTGATCTATAATCAAACTTTGCGTGGTTGATTATGACATGTTTAATTATTGAAACATATACCAGCAAGAAAAACTAAGTTGTGGCAAGCTTCATCTCTTTTGATCCCACTCTTCTCAGCTTCATTCAGTGTACTTTCAGCATGTTCACTAAAAGCATCATAAAGCTTCTGATAATACGATCTCACAAGAAAAAACGGCAATTGGAAAGTATGCAACATTAAATCTTCCAAAAAGTTGGGCACAAATTTCAGACCAAGAGTAACCAATGGAGCTAGTTGAGGCAACATCCATAAATCAAAAGACTTTGGTCCATTAGAGCCAAGATTTGTGTCATGGGGACTTGTGTTGTCACACAACAAACGAAAAACAAAGTCGAATGACATTGCGTCACTAATGTTGTTGAAACTCGCTTTCCCATTTTTGGACATTTCATTTTCAAGACTTTGAAACATGGCAGAAACAGAATTTTTAAATAAAGGAATAAATTGACTATGAAATTTGGATATTAAAGATAAATAGAACCCTTTAAGTGTAGCATGTTTTGGTTCTGATGAATCAAGAAAAGCACAAGGACGATATCCTCCGAAAAAATCAGTTGATGGCATAAAAGTGCCATCAAGGACGTTCTTTTTTTCTACTTTTGAATTGTCGAAAAGAAGAGGAAAACTTATAGCATCGAGGAGAACGATGACTTTGGAGTCTTTAGAAATAAATGGACCTGGTGGCATGTTGGTTCTGAATACAGTAGAATTATATTTTTGTGATTTCATACGGAAGAATTCGTCTTGGCCAAGGTTGTAGTAATAATCGTATCTATCTTTAATGGCTCCGAAGAACGGGGAACCATAGTCACCTGGGATTTCTCGAACTGGAAGTTTGGAATTAGAAGACTCATCAACTGAAGATGTGGAAAATGAAGACATTTTATGTTATTCTGAAAACAATTGTACTGTGTGTGTTGGATTTGGAAATTTCTCCACACAACGTTCGAATTTATAGAAGGGAAAGGAAGGGATATTTTTTGAATATATCCCTTCCTTTCCCTTCTATAAATTCGTTGTGTGAAGAAATTCTCAAATTCAACACACACAGTACAATTGTTTTCAGAATAACGCGATTGGGCTCCCCTCCGGTAGGCCATCTCTCCAGTCCGTCCAGTTGGATGCTAAATGAGTTTCACGTGTCCCTTAATATAATGAATGGCCGCCCATATTTATTTGTTGAACAAATACTGTTGATACGAAAGTAAAGCTCACCATTATTTTCCTCCTGCGTGCAAAGCTATGAATGGTCCAGATCCTATTTTCACCTATCTTTCGAGGTACAGCCCTTTTAACCAATAGGTTAATTGCAAAATTCTGATTTATAAACTAGAAGGCAAATAAGAGGACAAAAAAGACAAAAGTCAATTTCCTTTCGAGAGAGACAGAGGAAAAAAAAAAGAGAGAGAGAGAGAGCTAGGGAAAAAGAAAAAGAAAAATGCCAAGGATCGAGGTTGGAAGTGAAAAAAAAAAAAAGGAAAAATGGTCAAATATATCCCTCTATTTTGTTTTATTAGTTAAATATACCATTCGTTAGTGAAAGTTAACAAAAGTACCCCTGTCGTCTTTAAGCTTCACACTTATGCTCTTATTTGAATGAAAATTCCCAAATCCTTTCAAATTACCGAATTTCAAAAAAATTACCCATTTTTTTTGTTGACTCGCCCTGCCCGACCCGCCTATCATCATCATCAAGTTCTAGCTTCATCTTCTTCCATAGAGAAAAAAAACAAAAAAAAAAAACAAAAACACACCCAAATAATAAAATTTCAAAACTCACCTCAAATTTAATCTTTAAATCCAACTTCAAATCTTGATGCAGCCAGTATTTGGGGGCTGTGCATGCAGTCGCTTGTTGTTATGATATTGTTGTGAAGTGACAAATAAAAATGTTGGTGACATCATTAGAACATCACTGATATATTAGTAGATTGAGTAAAATATTTCATAGTGTTCATATTATCAGGATAATTTATGCATATCAAGTAAAATATGCATTATCAAGATCTATTTGGTACCATTTGTATTGTAGCTTCACGAATACTAGGTTAAGAAGTCTCTTGGGTGTGTCTGTGTAGCTAAATTTCTTGATTTATGCTTCATTTGTGATGATACAACATCTTATGGCCTTTCTGTCATAGATTTTCAATAATGTTTTCAACTTGTTGTTTACTTTCCTATGTGTCCTAGACATAGCAGAATTTGTGTATACAGGATTTTGTAAACCTTTTTACCTTATTTATTAAGAAAGAAAAAGAAAAATACTCGAACTGGATTTTAAAAGATCTGAATCTTTAAAGAACACGATTCAGTTTCAAGTTGTCCTGGATAGACTCCAAGTATTGGCTTCACCAAGATTTGGTGTTGGATTTAAAGATGAAATTTGAGGTGAGTTTTGGGATTTTATCATTTAGGTGTGTTCTTACTTTTTTCTTTTTTTTTTCTCCATGAAAGAAGATGAAGCTAGATCTTGATGATGATGATAGGCGGGTCGGGCGGGGTGGGTCAACAAAAAAGTGGGTAATTTGAGAGGATTTGGGGATTTTCATCCAAATAGGGGTATAAGTGTGAAGTTTGAAGATGTCAGGGGTATTTTTGTTAACTTTCACTAATGGAGGGTATATTTAATTAATAAAACAAATTAGAGGGGGTATATTTGACCCTTTTCCCGAAAAGAAAAAGTAAGGACACTCTGTTGGTTGGCTACCTGAACTTCCACCTTATTAATGAGAGTTCAAATCCTCATATTGTAATCTCCTGCCCTTATTTTAAAAAAAAAAAAAAAGGATAAAAACAGAAAGTAGGCAATTATGAAAAGAGTTTTGAAAAGAGTTTTTAAGTTCTACGAATTGGTAGTTTAAAAAATTATACTCCGTTCACTTTTATTTGTCCATTTTTAAATTTTCACGCCACCTTAAGAATTAATAAATGATTTATTTTACCATAATACTCATATTAATTAGTGTATAGTCTTAATAAACTTGGAAATGAGCAATTAACGTTAAGGGTAAAATAAGAAAAGAAAAAATTGTCTTTCTCTTGATATGCGAAAGTAGAAGAGTAAAAGCGAAAATTTATTTTTTAAATAGTGGACAACTAAAAATGAACGGAGAGAGTACTTACGATGTAATTTTTCTTATCGTTATTATATACTATAATTTTGAAATTTTTAGGAGAATAGCTGAGTGCGATTACACCTGCTTAAGTCGTACTATGTTCTCATAACCATTATAGATTGCATCTTCTTTTGTTGTTGATTACATGTTGAATTTTGTAAGCCTCATATTTAATCCTCGGACTCTTAACTAAGCCTGTTAACCGGTTCCAACCGGAACCGGACCGGGAACCGGTTAGGAAACCGGCCGGTTCCGGTTCCAAAACCGGAACCGCCTAACCAGTTCCGGTTTACCGGTTTTAAAGTCTAAATCGGAACCGGTCCGGTTTGGATTGCTTAAATTTTTTTTTTTTTGTATTATATATATATATATATTATAGTATTTATTTGTATATTATAGCTATATTTTCATATGTTATACAACTTTATAATTAAAGTTTAAATATTTACTGACTAACAGCCTAACAGCAATACAGAATCGTGCTTTTCGTATACATATATATGTATAACTTACATATACTTATATATATGTATAACTTAATATATATACTATACATACTTATATATATGTATTATATACTATATATACTTATATATATATATGTACTATATACTATATATACTTATATATAGGTATAACTTAATATATATATACTATATATACATATCTACTATATATACTATATATACTTAATATATATATGTACTATATACTATATATACTTATATATAGGTATAACTTAATATATATATACTATATATACATATCTACTATATATACTATATATACTTAATATATATACTATATATACTTATATATGTGTATAACTTAATATATATACTATATATACTATATATACTTATATATATGTACTATATACTATATATACTTACTTATATACTATATATACTATATATACTTATATACTATATATACTATTTTTTCTATATATACTATATATACTTATATATGTTTAAGTATACTATATAACTTAATATACTTATAAGTATATTCTTAGTATATTTTAGGTATATTCATAACTTAATAAAAGTAAAAATATGAACACAAGTAAATAGAAGAAAGCTCAATGAGCCATATATTTTATTCATTCTTGGATAACATTTATTTGCAAGTTGTATTTTTTTTTAACTTGCAAATAATACATGAGTTATACAAAAATAGTAGAATAATAAAATCACCAATTTTGAACCATTTCGTTAATTTCCCCCACATCATATTCGTTCATGGAAATATCTTCAAAGTCTTCCATTTGGTCCGGTCCACTAGCTATCAAATCTTCAATTTCTTCCTCTTCGCCTTGCTCCGCTTCTGAGTTTTGGTTGCGTCGCTCCGATCTAATCCAATCTCGAATGCACACTAGTACTTGCAAGCTAAAGCCGGATAATGAATGTCTATGGTCTCCAATTTGCTGTCTTCCTTGGCTAAATGCACTCTCCGAAGCCACGGTTGATACTTGAACCGTAAGGATATCTCGAGTCATTCTTGAAAGTACCGGATAGCTTGCCTTGTACTTCTTCCACCATGCTAAGACGTCCAACTCATCCAGTTCCTTGATATCCACATTTGGCTGCATTAAATAAAAGTTATATTCATCAAAGTTTGCAGTAGAAGAAGAAGTTGGCTGTGAATGTAAAACTTTTAAACCCGACAAGCCCTTTTTGCTACTCTGAGAAGTAGTAAGGCGTGGAGCAACGGGTGTAGCACGTTCTTCCAAACTAGAATAATGAGTAAAAACTTTTCTAAACTCATCATCAATAGCGAGATCGGCTTCAGCTAAAGATGGTTGAACTCCCTCTTCAATTTCTAAAAATGTATAAATTTTACTAACCAAATTTTTAGTATAAGACACTTTTAAACAAGGATTTAAAAGGGAACCCAATATAAATAAAGTTGGGATGGGAAAAAAATACTTCTTAAATTTGATTATCATTTCAAAAATAACCACTTGATAATCGGGTTTATATTTATACTCTTGTAAAACTCTAGCTATTTCCGCTAAGTAGGCTAAAATTCCGGTTACCGTGGGATAAAATTGTCTAGAAAAAGCAAGAGTTGCATTATAAAAATTTTCTAAGAGTTCAATACATTCTTTAACATCTTCCCAATGCCTAAAAGTTAACCAATCCTCACTATCAGTATTATATTTGTTGTGAACTTGTTGTATGGGAATCCTATAGTCATATGCTTGTTGTAGCATAATGTAAGTGTAGTTCCACCTAGCCTCAATTTCTACTTGAATTTTCCTAGGTCTAAGGTTATTTTCCACACAAGCATTCTTAAAATCTCTAATTCTTCCCCAATTAACATTACAAAAAAGAAACGCAACAGCATTTCTAACTTTTTGAACAGAATCATCAAAATGCACAAGACCATCTTTAACAATTAAATTTAAAATGTGACAACTACATCTTACATGAAAAATATTTCTTAGAGGAGGGTTTATTTCTCTTTTTAAAAGACCAATTTCCCTTGTATTATTAGAAGCATTATCTAAAGCAATACAAAGTGTTTTTCTATAAATGTTAAAAAATCTCATTATAGTAGACATTGAATCGGCTAAAAATTTTCCATCGTGACGACCTTTTCCTTCGTCATATAAAAAAAGCTATAATTCTTTTTTGCATAACCTAGTTGTCATCAACCCAATGACATGTAATAGCAAAAAAATCTAAATGGTTAATACTAAGACCCAAATCAGCGGTAAGACAAACATTACAATTTAAAGAATTAAATACATGGCGCAAATAAAATCTATATTTTTTAAACAAATCTATAACATCGGCTCTACAAGTACTTCTAGAAATACCCTCAAATAACGGGTTATAACAACGTTGAATGTAAGTAACAAATCCCAAACCCGAGGGAAAGGAAAATGGTAAACAATCATAAGCTACCATTTTAGCTATTTCTACGCGTTCTTTTTTCTTGTCATACTTAAAATTTCTACCGGTTCGTGGGTCTATCGTCATTTGAATCCCCCCCACATTTGAACCCGTTTGTTCTCCCCAAATATCCATATGTTTGGTTCTTATATGACCATTTAGTGTACCCGTTCCACCATCCTTACCAGTTCCTTGCTTAAAACTAAATACTTGTCCACATAGGGTACACGTAGCTGTTTGGTTTTCCCTATTCTTAGTCATAAATTTCCAAACTTTAGCTGTTGGCTTACGAGTTCTAGGCGGTTTGTCTTGTGTATGTGATTGTGCAGGACATGTATCTCCTATGGGATTTTCGGGGGGTTGTGTTTCATCACCATCATCATCTAAGTCTTCGTTAAAAGTGTCGGTAAAATGTTGTTGCATTGCCTCATGACCTAAAAGTGGATTATTTCCACCAACATCAATACCTAAATTAGGTGTTTCTTCCACAAATGTTTCCTCATTAAGCGCACCCCTAACAGTACGACTACTACTACCGGCACCACGTCTTAATCTCTTTGACATTATTAAATAGAATTAATTTAAATCACAATCAAATAAATCACAAGAAAATAAATTACAACAAATTAAATTGCTAGAATTAAATTGCGAAAAATAAATTGCTAGAATTAAATTGCAAAAAATAAAGATAGAGTTGGAACGAAGGTACCAAATTGCCGGATTAATTTCCAACAAAATGAAGGCAGCTAGAATTGCAAATCCACCAAAGCTACTTCGGATTATTGCAAAATCACCAACTCCACCAACAATATTATAATTGCAAAATTAATAATTGAAAGTTGAAACTAGAATAAGACTTTGTGGCTAATTATTGCAAAGTAACTATAATTGAGAGATTGAGATTTGAGAGAAAGATGAAGAAGAGTGAATTGATGTGCATCAAAATGAAAATGAAGAAGGGTTTATATAGGGGTGGGGATGGGTTAAAGTGTTAAAAAAAAAAATTGGGGGGCCAAAAATTAAAAAACTGATCGTTTGGCAACGACCATTTTTGCAAATGGACCGTTGCCAACGGTCCATTAAGCCCAACGACTCTTTCGGTTTTTTTTTATTTTTTTTTTAATTTTATTTTTACGGTTTCGGTTTCCAAAATATTGAAACCGGACCGGTAAACCATTACACGGTTAACCGGTTCTGGTTCCGATTTAACCGGTCCGGTTACCGGTTAAAACCGGTAAGGCCAAACCGGTTGCCACGTTTACTCTTAACTCATTAATTGAATGTGGCAAAAGTCTTTCTAGTACGATAAAGTTGCTGTAAACTATAATGTGCAAGATTTAAAAACATCTCCTGCTACAGTAATATCAATAATTCATTCTAGCAATTAGATAAGTTCATTTAAACGTGCAAAACGTTTTACAGATCAATATCAATAATTCACTTTATAAATTAGATAAGTTTGTTTGAATATGCGGAACGTTTTACAGATGAATCGAAGATGTAGGTGAAATGCCCTCAAAGCTTTTGTGAAATAACATTTGTCTATAGTGAAATGGTTAATGACACTTATTTTTTTACTCAATTCATTTTAATCCGCCTGTTTGACACCCCTAGCTCTTAGGATATGTGGAACGTCTTCCAAATCAATCGAAGATGAGGTGAAATTCTCTCAAAGCTTTTGTGAAATGATCTGTTTAACGTGAAAATACTATATACAAGAATTGATTTTCAAGGATAAAAGTTGCAATATGGAGTGAAGATGTCGTTATTTTTTTTATTTTTTTTTAGACTAGAGGGCCAAGATCTTAATTATTATACAATCTAAATACAGTCTAGTATCAGTACCCGCGCAAGCGGACGATATTAAAAAACACTAATCTATGTTAAATTGTGATGTCGCTTGTTTGAGGACATTGTATCATAATAAAATATTAAGTATCATCTAATTTTCGATAAAATACACTCAAATTAATGATATTTCTGTGAAATTAAAGTAAACAAATTAAATATTTTTAAATATTATTTGATTTAATCTTTAAATTTAATTCATAATATATATATATACACACACACACACATACACATCTCTCTCTCTCTCTCTCTCTCTCTCTATATATATATATATATATATATATATATATATATATATATATATTCCGTAAATACTTTTCTTACTATGTGTATATGAGAAAAGTATTTACGGAATATGACGAAACTTTCTCTTGTTATTTGTCATAAGATATATTGATAAATTTAATAATTACTACTTAGCACTATTTTACATAAGCAATTGAATTATCTTCTTTTTTGTTTCCAGTCCACAAATTTTGTGTTTTAATTTTAATTGTTTTATTTTTTTTGGTAACTAAGCTTTGTATTAATCACCAAAGTAGGACTTTACATATCAAGGCATAGCTATACACAACTTGCCATTCCAAATGAAACAAAAAGAGGCAACAGAATCAGGCTAAAAGTGGAAACTAGCAACTACATCACTAATCCTGTTAGGGGCCCGTACACAAACAACGTATGCAATCTCTCGTGCCACACTACTCCAGTCGCGACACTTCTTCTCAAAGATTCTATTGTTTCTCTCCATCCAGATGTCGTATACAGTTTCTGAGTATATCAGTTTGTACACTTGAGCTTGTTTTGTGTTTCCTCGTGAATTACTCAGAAGCCAGGTCATGTGTTGCTCCCATGTGGTAACTGTGCAGTGTGGAATTCCCATCCAGTGTTCCAGCTTCGTCCAGATTTGCTTTGCATAAGCACATCGCACAAATAAGTGTTCTCTAGATTCAGCATGTTGATGGCATAAAGAGCATTTAGGATTCACTTGTAATCCCCACCTTATCAATCTATCAGTGGTAGATAACCTCCCTAACATGAGCAGCCAAGTTGTAAATCTTGCTTTAGGTCTTGCTGTATTATGATACATCATTCCTTTCCATGCAACTCTAGGCAAAGGCGTCAATAGTTGGTAATAAATTTGTCTTATGATACCTTTGTCACCTCTGATATGTTGTAACTGTTGGAAACGATTTCTGCATTCGAATATTTTCCTAATCAGCCAGCTAGATTGTTTTGGCACCTGCATCTCTTCGATCCTCTGGTTCTTTATATAATACACATGAAGCCACTTTATCCACAGCCTGTTTGGCTTGTGAGCTATGTCCCACAAAGTTTTGATTAGAGCTGCTTTGTTCCACAAGAAGACATTAGTGAGATTAAGTCCTCCAACACATTTAGGAGTGCACACTGATTCCCATACAACTAATGCTTTTTTTTGTTATTGTGTCACTGCTTGACCATAGATAGCTTCGACAATGGGCATCAATGAGGTATAGAATCTTAGCTGGGATGGTAAAGAGTTGGGCCCAGTATGCTTGGATACCAAAAATGACCGATTGAATAAACTATGCCCTCCCTGCGTAAGACAAGTTCTTGGCAGTCCATGACGAGATTCGGGATGTGATCGTGTCTACCAAAGGTTGCCACTGGATGAGGGAAATTTTCTTAGTTGCCAATGGAACTCCTAGGTATTTAAAAGGAAGCTCACCATAACAGTAACCTAAGTGTTGCATGATTTGATTCTGTTCAATCACTGATACTTCACCAAAATACACAGCACTCTTGCCAAGGTTTGCTTGAAGGCCAGAACATAAGGAAAATTCAGTAAAGGACTTGTGTAAGACAGTGACTGAAGCTAAGTCACCTCTGGAAAATAGTAATAAATCATCAGCAAAACAAAGGTGGCTAATATTGAGCTTGGCACATCTTGGATGAAACTGAAATGACTTAACGTCTAGCAATCCGTAGAGTAGTCTACTAAGATATTCCATTCCTATGGCAAATAGGAATAGTGACATGGGATCGCCTTGCCGTAAACCTCTAGCTGCCTCAAATGGTTGTGTAGGTTCACCATTGACAAGGATACTATAACTCACTGTTTGCACACACTCCGTGGTCCATTGGATAAATTTTTTAGGAAATCCAATTTCATGCATAACTTGTTTCAAGTAAATCCATTCTAGTGAATCATATGCTTTCTGTAGACCAATCTTAATCATACACCTTGGAGATATGGCCTTTCTTTTATACCCTTTGATTAACTCATGCGCAAGAATAATATTATCCCTTATCTTCCGACCCGGTATAAAATCTGCCTGCGTCTCACATATAATACTAGGCATGATCTTTTGTAGCCTGTTTGCAATTATTTTACCAATCAGCTTGTACAGTACTGAGCAACAGGAAATTGGCCTATATTCCTTGATTGTGGCAGGTTTTGAATTTTTTGGGATAAGGGTAACAAGTGCACAGTTGATAGGTTTGTGCATCTTTCCTATTGCAAAAAATTCCTTGACTGCCTGTGTGACTTCTGTTTTGACGATGGGCCAAGATTTTTTAAAAAACACTGCATTATACCCATCCACTTCAGGTGCTTTATCATCCCCAATAGCATTGAGACTATCCAGGATTTCTTTATCAGTGATCTCAGTAATCAACCGAAGTCTTTGGATCTGATTTAAGCTTGGTCCTCTCTTCATGACTTGTTTGTTTATGGCTGGTAAGGATGGTACTGAAGTACCCATAAGATTCTTATAGAAACCAGTAATTTCATTTTTGATAGCCTCTTGATCTACAAACCGCACATCAGTAGTAGAAGTAATTTCAGAGATTTGTTTCCTTTGTCCTTTCTTTCAGTACTGCTGAGAAATACTTGGTGTTAGCATCTCCCAACTTGATCCATCTTGCCCGAGACTTCTGTCGCTTTATACTTTCCTCTATCAAGGTCCATTTCTCTAGTGTTTGCAATGTTGATTTCTCCTGATTCTGGAGGCTGTCTGTGTACCGTAGCTGGATTTGTCTTTGTATGTTGATAAGATCAAATCTTGCCTTATCCAATCTCTGCGTAATATTTCGATACTCCTCATTATTTAGCTGCTTCAGTTTGGCTTTAGATCTTTTAATTTTTCCCAGATGTTCCGCATTTTGTTTGCATTTGTTTTCTTGCACCAGGCAGCTTCGACAATGGCAAGAAATTGGTTGGGTTCAGCCCACACATTGAAGAACCTAAAAGGGATCTTAATAGTGCTCTGAGCAGCTTGTATAACCATGACCATAAGTGAGTGATCAGAAATATTGGGCAGCTCATATTCAACCATGACATGTCCCCATTTCATCATCCATTCAAGATTACCAAATGCCCTATCCAGTCTACTACAAATTCTGTCCCCACCTTATTGTTTATTTGACCATGTATAGTGTTGACACCCAATTTTGTCCCTCCTTTATTTAATTTACCCGGGTTTTTAAATTTACTAACGAGCTAAATACTTCAAAAGACCGCGAGATCAACAGTCAAGTCTATCACAACCAAAAAGCATCATCTGGCTCAATATGGCCTCGCCTCAAAAGCCAAACGGCTTTATTTCTAACTTTATCTTTAATTTTATTTTATCAGAACAACTTTATGACTTCACTAACGAATATACCTGTTTTGCAGGTTAAAGACGAATCAAATCAGGATTACGCGTCATTAATTCAGCCTGTCGCGATACCGTCAACATCATCAGCCGAACGGCTACACTTTTACTTTACCCCCTACGTTATCCATTACTTTATCATTCACTTTACCTACTTTAACCACTTTACCCTGAACTCTACAGGAATCAACATCAAAATCTCCGAAGACAACCGGAGACATCATACAACTTCACCCTGGACTTTACGGGAATCATTATCAAATCTCCGAAGACAACCGGAGACATCATACAACTTCACCCTGGACTTTACGGGAATCATTATCGAATCTCCGAAGACAACTGGAGATGTCATATCATCAAGTCTCCGAAGACAACCGGGGGCATCATTCGGCTCTACAGCCTCACATGCATAAGCCATACGGCTACATTTTGACATTACTCTCTACTTTATCATTTACTTTACCAACTTTACCCTGAACTTTACAGGAATTATCATTGAGCCTCCGAAGACAACCGGAGACATCATCCACTTTACAACTTTATCCTGGACTTTACGGGAATCAGCATCAAATCTCTGAAGACAACCGGAGAGATATCGTCAAGTCCCGAAGACAACCGGAGACATCGCATGGCCACACGGCCTCATACGCATAAGCCAGACGACTACATTTTGACTTTACTCTCTACTTTATCATTTACTTTACCAACTTTAACAACTTTACCCTGAACTTTACAGGAATTATCTTTGAGCCTCCGAAGACAACCGGAGACATCGTTTGGCTATACAGCCTCATCAGCATATCATTGAGTCCCGACAACCATCGGAGACATCACCCGGCTATACGGCCTCACCCGCATAAGCCAAACGGCTACACACTTATTTTACTCCTTACTTCATTCCTTTATTTCATCATCTACCTTACCACTTTAATGAATTTACCTTAAAATTCGCAGATATCATTTATCATCGAGTCCCGGAAGACAGCCGGAGACCTTATCACTATCATCTGCAAATGCAACTGGAAATATTATCACATCCTCAGCATACGCATCACGCATTCATTCAAGTCCCTGAAGACAATCAGAGACAACATTAGCCACACGGCTTCACTTTCATTCCCACACTCATATTTACTATCATTTTACACTCTTTACAATTTTACACTTTCAACTCTATTACTAATTTTGGACATGAATTTCAGTTTTGGCAGAAAACACAACCTGCAGGGACACAACACAACGTGGAACTTTATCTTACGCAGTGAACTGGGGCAAACATGCTGAAGAGGAATACCAAACTCACAAGCAAAGGTCACGGATCTATTCTCGAACTCGATTCCGCCTATGTCCACAAACACGCGATACGTAGGTTAATTTCTCTTTCATCCTCTGCAAAAACTCTATTCGATCTACTCTTTTCACAATCTCGTATTCCTTTCTACACCCCCAGTGTCTCCATGACTCAACACTGGGGCATCTTTGAAGAATTTACGTCGTGCCTAGTAGAGTCCTGCTCAAGGGTGTGTTGCCCGCCACGTTTATAATTAAGATACTATAAGCCTATGTTCCGTTCTCGTCACCTGTGCACTACCCTTACAAAGTTATAAATCCATTCTCTCTACAGGTTTGGCCACGATTCTTTCCATACCATCATATTTTCCATCAATTTTCCTAAACCATACTTTCTTACAAACTCATATTCGTCAGTCCAAACAAAATTGGCTACTACGTCAACTTCTTCGCCCGAAGACTCTTACATCATCTCCGGTCGAAGAGGGGCATCTGTTGACACCCAATTTTGTCCCTCCTTTATTTAATTTACCCGGGTTTTTAAATTTACTAACGAGCTAAATACTTTATTTTTCGCGATATTTTATTGCTACTACTATTAATATCACTACTTTTATTTTCAATATTATGAGCATTACTTTATTACAAATTTTAAAAACAGTTAGTCATCGTTTCGTTTTCGGGTTCCGATTCGTTAAATTAATTACAAGACAACACTTTGCAAAATATTTATTTTTTACATATTAATTATTTATTGTCTTTACATAATATATATTTTACCAGTTACTAAATTAGAAGCCCGAAGATAATTAAATAGCGGAGGAAGGACCAACAAATTAATGGCCCAAAATACCAATACAATATTATTCCCTATCCAAATAAATAACCTACATTTTTATACCCAACCCACATTTTAAACCCCACATTTTCAGACCATGTTTAAATTAATGGGCCAGCCCAAACGGACCAGCCCAAAAATTATCAGACCCGACCCATTCTTAATTTCCTAAACCTAAAACCCTCACGCCTGCCTCCTCTTCCTCTTTCCCTCCCCCTTTTCTCTCTCTCCTTCTCCTTTCCCTTTCTCCTCTTCCGCCTCCCACTCCCTTTCGTCGTCTCCGCCTCCCCTCTTTCCTCTCATCTCCGCCGCTCCTTTCCTTCATCCCTTCCTTTTTCCCTTTGCCCCCAAACCATAAAGACCGTCGCCACCACCTCTGCTACACCCACGTTCATCCATCCATGCTCATACTCCACTACTCCATCTGACACCCTCCACCATGCCTCTGTCCTTTGTCCCCCACGCCTCACGTTCTTCTCCATCTTCACCTCTGCCCTCCACTTCACCCGACATCGCATTATTGTCCCTCACGTTCTCTGCCTCCACACCTCTGTCCTTTGTCCCCCACGCCGCTCCTCTCATCCTCACTCTATAAATGGAGGAAAATTACATTTGTAAAGGGGGAAAAAGAAAAGAAATGGACAGAAAAGGATTTTGGAAACTCAAAAAATCCTCTACAAAACATCAATTTTAATCAACAAAGGGAGCCAACAATAACTCTATTGGCCTTTCCCTTTCCTCCGTTTTAAGATTCTAATTACTTTATAGGGTTTAGATTCGAATTCGTCGCGTTCGAGTGTAGATTCGAGACATCGATACCCACTTCACTGCACCTACAAAAGGTCAGTAAACTTTTCTTCTTTTTATTTTTTTTTTATTTTTTTTGGTATTCTGTTTGTTTAGTCTGATTTCTGTCCATGTATTATGTTAACAATTATGTTGATGTTTGTTTAGTCCAGCTAAATTTGGTCTTAGTTGATATAGCGTAGTATGAATTTAAGCTCGATGAGGTTCATTACCTTTCACTAAGTTAATGTCACCTGGTTTGAACATAGTAATTAATCAAGCGGTAATTTTGTCTAGTCGACGATATTTGTTAGTTCATTTGCTGGCTATGTTAGTTTGAATAACGTTTACATGTTGATGTTTCTGATTCACAGTGATCAAGAATTGCGTTCATTGGGTTTTGAATTATTGTTGTTATATTGTCAGCTCTGAACCTCCTGTGTGTGATCTGAGCTTGATTAGTGCTTATTTTCTATGGCTTTTATACTTTGACATAATGAGTGATATATAAAATGATGTATATCCCTGAAGCATTGCCCATATTCGTCTAATGTATAAGTTTGGCAACCTGTCTAGAAATGTCCATCTAATCTTGTGTTTCTCAAAATAGGTGTGTGGTCTGATACATACTTACACTTAGAGCAGCTGGGGATTGCTTTCTCTATGTTTGTCCATATATCCAGTTGTTAATCAAATTGTTTGTCTGGCTACACCTGTTACCTTTGAAAGAAATCGATGCTATCTTTGTTTAAGTATTTCCTCTCCCACAGACCACTTACACAGCTGCTGTTTTCCATGAGTTGTTTTTGTTATTTGTTGTTGTTATCTAATCATGTGGCTGCTATCACAAATGATATCGTGAATCAGTCGCTAACCAAATTTACTCCTTAACTTTACAAAGAATGCTCCTCTTTAAGTCCATAACAAATGTTGTTTGCTAGATGCTTTCCCTTCATGCGCTGATAGAGTTCTAGTCGAGTTTCATACCAGTTTCCAATCTGCAGTAGTAATGTCTCCCTAATCATGAATCATAGATCTTTTTTTTCATTTTTGCCTAAAAACCAAAGAAGCAGTCACCCTTTTTATTTCAGTTTGAATAAGAGGTTTGCTGTGGTATGGCTTATTTGACAGAATATTAATGCAAGTCTTCTCAAAATCGTATGTTTGGTTAAGCTCTTATCCTTACCTCAGCTAGTCTTAAAATTTCACATTGCCAAAAAGTAGTTTTAAATACAAAAGTTCGACCTATGTATTGTCAGCATTATATTAGCTTCTGAAACTAGAATTTGATCTAGTTGATTCAGCATGATCAGATGTTGTTTTAGGTACCAGCAGTCTAAAAAACATCCTGTAAGATGTATATGGATATCTGACAGTACTAATATATTCATATGTGACTCAAATCTGTGAAATATACCTGTGTTTGACTCTGTTTCCTTGTGGGGAGACTATGTTTTTTGGTTGTTCTTCATTTGAGGAATAAGATCTATGTTACATGTGTGCGAAACGTAGGAGTATTAAGCTGAACTGTTTGTTTAGCTTCTGCGCGCAAAAGATAAAACTGGTTCCGGAAAGACAAAAATAATAAGTATAAATCCAGTGTTAAGAGAGAATGAAAGAGGGGTCTTAACTTGAACTTTGCAAGATATCCTCTTTCGATTCTTTAAAATCTGTATGAGTGGTATTTGTCTGTCCTCCGCCATTTGTTAAAATTGAGTTTACCCTCTTTTAGAACTAAACATGCACTAGTTTTCTCTCAAATACGAATTGATGATAGACATTTCCTTTCCAGCCTTCTTGTTATATTATCATTTTTCATTTTGTCCCTGCAATGTTAATAGAGCAGATAGGGATATCAACCCCTCGGGGTGGGATGATTTTTGTCGATGGAGATTTCTCTGATGGGAATTCCTGAATGTTTGCATGTCTCATTGATTTAGTTCGTATCCCGTAAATGATGTAATACTGTGATAAGAAGACACGAATGAAATTGTCTTTGAATTTACATTATATACGTTTAATTTCATCTATTGATTATGTACTAATCCCTTTTCTTTTCATTTTATGCATGATCATCTCGCATACGAGTCCGAAGGACTCGCCATTTTCCATATTCGGTGTTGGGCTAAAGCCCGACGTATTTCTCGAGTCATCCAATCCGCAGCCAAACAAGAAAACAAAGTCTGGGCCAAAGCCCAATAGACAAGACGGCCCACAGCAGCAATATAGAGAAAATTCATTGGGCCTAAGCCCAATAAACGCAAACAGTTCAGCAGTTGAGCCCATGAAAAAATGGGCCAAACTCGTTTATTCTTCTACTCCCTTCCTTATTTTATGATTGTGTATTGTTCTCTGTTTTGTATGACTAACATTTTATTTTGTTAACTTAGAAAATTTCCAGTATATTAAGGATTGTAGTTTAATAATGGGTAGTTAATTCCACAAATCACATTCACTTCTATTTTTAAAATTATTTATAATATCTATAATATCTATACTTTTTTAGAATGATTAATTTTCAAAATAGCATAATTACATTTTTCGGCTAAGGGAATCATAATTTATGCTTACTATTTTAGAAGTCTAAAACGTCATAAATCTTGCACTAACGTTAGCCTATTCTAAGAAATAAAGGCAAATTAGTTTCAACGGATAACTTTCCACTTTAATTCCTTCCAACACTTGAAATACATATTTGTCTAAGATAACCTTTAAAACTTTATTAAATAATTCTTTTAAATTTTAGTCATTTCCTCCACATATAAACATTACATGTCCCGCTTTCTTTTAGTCTATTTTTGACTAAAACTCTTTTATGCAACTATTACCTTTCCACAAGTATTATACTTTCGTTTAAAAATTTTAATAACATTTATAAGCCGTGTTTACAAAATAACATTACAAACACTCTTTTATACAAATCATTATTATTCTACAAATCCTATTTTAAACAACATATTTATCTATAACTTTACTCATACTTACAAAGCTACTTTCTTTTCCTATAAAACCATATTTACACTTAGCCTAATTAATTATAAGTCCGGTCGGTCAACCATTGTTAATGGGTCTTAAAGGATGCCTAATACCTTCCCTTTAGACTAATCGAACCCTTACCTAAAATCTTAAGTTTCGCAGACCTTAAACAGAGTTAATTTTAAACATAACTTTAATAAACTTTAGGTGTCCTAATTCACCATAAATAATTAGGTGGCGACTCCTTAAACAAATAACAAAAAAACAGGAATCTCCAATATGTCATACTTCTAACTTTAACTCCCGGGTTAAAAAGGGGTGTGACAGCTTGGCGACTCCGCTGGGGAATTACTTAGGTTCTAACCATAACGGACTTAGTTTAAATAGGCTTTGTGTGTTTATTTGGAATCACTTTATTTATTTGTTAACTATTTTTACAGGCTATTAATTGTTTGTTTGATATAAACTGTTTGTTTTGATATAAACTGTTTATGTGTTACTGCTTCGATAAATTGTCATTCCGTTCATATTTCCTCCACTTTTGGAAATCTCACAGTATCACACGTACACGCGAGGTGTGCTTAGCGCACCCGCAAATTTCTTCGTAGAATCCAAATCTTAGGAGAGTTGGCGCGTGCGCGGGGGTGTCCGAATAACGGTGACCGCGTAGCCTTCTCACTCGAGTAGTCCACTCGGGAACCTTGCGTCTAGTAAACCCACTCCTAGTCAACCTAGGATAGAGCTAAACCAACACCTTTATTTAAGAGCATACATTTCATATCCTAGGAGGTTTAATGCCCTTGGTGTATTAAGCCCATTAGACGACTTTACCCAAACGTCCAAGCGGGTTCACGACCCCGAGTGACACCAATCATACTTTATGTGCATGTTTGAAGGATAACTGTGCCTAAATATTGACTACTTGCTCTAATTAATTAAACTTTAGGAAGTAAGGAATGACTAACGTTTCTATGACAGGTATACATTTGCATCGGAGTACAACAAATGACGAAGATCAAGGGCATCACAAATGAAGCTAGAAGTTAGGCATAGAAATTTTATTTACCTTATTTAGATTAGGAAACACTTTATGTTGTATTCATTTGACACGTAATAAATATTACATTATTTTTTACTTTTGAGAAATAGAATCTGTTTAATTAATCAAAGCAACGGGATGACATATTATGGCACATTTTATCCTTTAAACAACGTTAGGCCCACCTCTGGCGCAAAGAGGTCACATGCATCTTAGGACGCATTATTATTGTTTGATATAATCATTTACATCTGTTTGACAACTTGTTTGACTCTACTTGATAAATTATTTGCTACATGCCTTACTCGACTTTACGTGACCATGACTTTACCTAGATATGTTCATGAGATTAACATCGTTTATACTGTATGTCTATTTTATTCCCAAAACAGAGAGTTGATTCGTGTTGACACTCGATGGCCGACCATCCTTACATCACGAGGTCAAAGACGTCATCGTTACCTGAACGTAGTTGGGTTGTCCAAGGAAATGAAATTACTATGTCTGATCCGGCCGCATCTGTTCCAACTGGTGTAGAAAACATCGTGATCGCTAGCGATCCGCCCGAGACTTCCGAACACGGAACTGCTATTCAACGGGATGAACATATCGCCCGCCTGACTCAAGAAATTGAGAATCTACGTGGAGAACTAAATCGGGTTAAGGACTTGACCAATTTATCCATAACGCTCCAAAATTCACCTCCTGAACCTAGAAATACTGCACCAGACCCACCTCGTTTCCCATCACTCGAATCCCCAGTTGCTGAGCATTTTCCTCCCCAAAACAATGCACCTACCAACAACAACTTACCTCCGATCACCCCCGCAAATCCACAAAATCCATCATCCGCCTATACTTCTCCACAAAGTCAACCACCCACTTACACTAACTATACTCCTCCACAAAGTCAACCACCCATCTACACTGCTTATGCTACTCCTAATCCGCCACCCGTCAACCCACCAAATCAATCACTAGGTCATACTCCTTACATTCCTTTGTCCACCAACACTAACCCACCACCTATAACTACTCCTCTAAACCCACCGAATCAACCACCTATAAACACCAATTACAACACACCACCTCTTGTCCAAAACACCCCCATCGTCCAAACTTATCCAACCCAGCATATGCACGGGGCACACTTTGTCACCCCAAATGCACAATGTGTTCCTCCGGTATATGCCACAGAAACACAAACCTTTACCAACCCAGTAACGGTCAGGTTCCAACCCGAGGTAGATCAATACGAAGAAATGGAAAGGGATGCAAAGGCAGGGGCAGATAACATACTGCTAAAAGAGATCCACAGTCTCAAAGAAGCAATGAGGAACCTTCAAGTTGCTAGAGGAACTAAGAGTGTAGAATACGAAGATCTCTGTGTTCAACCTGACGTTGATTTACCCGTGGGCTACAAACCGCCGAAATTTGATACATTCAATGGAACAGGCGACCCTCATACACACTTAAGGGCTTATTGTGACAAACTGGTTGGCGTGGGCAGAGACCAGAGCATAAGGATGAAGCTCTTCATAAGAAGCTTATCTGGCGAAGCACTTACTTGGTATACACAACAGGATGTCCGTAAATGGCGTGGTTGGAGTGACATGGCGCAAGACTTTATGGACAGGTTCAGTTTTAACACCGATATCACACCAGATAGAGTTTACATGACTAAGTTAACCAGGAAGTCAACTGAGACGTTCCGCGAATATGCGTTACGTTGGAGGTCAGAAGCAGCCAGGGTTCAACCTCCGATGAATGATAGGGAAATGACTGCTACCTTCATTGAATGCCAGGCTGGCATATTTTACGAGAAAATGATAGGTATGATGGGACAAAAATTCACAGAAGTTGTTCGAATGGGAGAAGCCTTGGAAGAAGGAATCAAATCGGGGAAAATTCAAGATCTTATTGCTTTACAAGCAATGAACAAAGCTATACAATCTGGTTCTATCAACGGGATTAAAAAGAAGAAGGAAGATGTCGTTGCAGTCATGAACGCTCAAGGACATGAGCCGAGCCAAGCCATTCCATACTTTAACCACCCACAACAAACTTTCTACCCTTACCACTACCCTGAACACTACCAAGCTCCACTACCTCCTTACCCCGTTTACAACACCCAAGCAAACTACTACCAACCCCGAGCGCCTCCGCATCAAAACCCACGCCCGTATCAACCCAACCAAGCTCCAACTTACCAAAATCGACCACATACTATACCTAGAGCCCGTCCAAACCCTGACACCAAAAACACCCGTAATTACACTCAGATCGCTGAACCCTTGGCTCAATTGTTCGAAAGAATGAAAGCAGCAGGCATAATACAACCGATTGAAGGGAAAATTCCCGAGCCTATCCCAAAATGGTTTGATGGTTCCAAAAGTTGCGCATACCACTCTGGAGTTGTTGGGCACGCCACTGAAGATTGCTATGGGCTTAAAAACAAAATCGAAGCCCTGATTAAGGAAGGAGTAATTCAGCTCGCTGAAGCTAAGCCCAATGTGGTCAACAATCCTTTGCCTGCTCACGGAAATGCCAAGATTTAGAGGAGTCCAGTGCGGAAAGAGTCAGATCAACAACTTTGTCGCTCTCGTGGGAACAATCCAATACAACTACTCGCAACACCAAGGCACTGACAATATGGGGCGCCGAACCAGGAAAGACTCTGAAGAATTGGACTTGTACTCCGTCCTCGATCCGTCGGGAGCCTTGGTAGCATGAACATGTAGTGAACTTGTTTTCTTTTATTGATGCTTGAACCGTACTCAAAATTTTGTTTGTTTTGCTTCACCTTGTGGAAGCTTGAATTGCAAAACTATGAATGCATTTCTGATTTTTCTTAATCATCTATTTTCTACTTTATTTATCAAAACTGTCAACTCTACGATTGTGACCTGAAATGTATGAATAGACAACACATATTCCGAGAGAGTAACAAAGAAACTAGGGGGACAAGACAAGATTCCACTCACAAGAATTGAAATAGCCGATAGGTGATAACATAAGCCTAAAAGCTAGCAATTCAAGAAGAGATCAAACGACGACATTAGTTTGCAACCTTTCCTTTAACAACCAGTGCGAACTACGCTTGACCTGATTCCTCGGTGGATACGTAGGCAGCCCACATAGGGACTCGGTCATACTAGGTTAGAATTTTCCTATTTGCACGCGTGCGAACTACGCTTGACCTGATTCCTCGGTAGATACGTAGGCAGCCCACATAGGGACTCGGTCATACTAGGTTAGAATTTTCCTATTTACATGCGTACGAACTACGTTCTGACCTGATTCTCATGGTGAGATACGTAGGCAGCCCACATAGGGTTCGGTTGTGCTATAACAGAAAATCAAAAAAAAATCCTTATACAAGGAGAACTATGCTTAGCCTGATTCCCTCGGTGGGATTCGTAGACTATTAACATACAGATCCGCCACACCTAGATATAAAATCCAACAAATCTTTTACCATTTATATAATAGAACTACGCTGACCTGATTCCCTTGGTGGGATACGTAGGCAATCCATATCGGGTTCGGTCCCTTTATTAGAAAACTCAGACCACTTTATGTATTTTACGAACTACGTTCTGACCTGATTCCTTGGCGGATACGTAGGCAACCTATATAAGGTTCGGTCACACCATAACATAAATTTAGCATATTCTTCTGAACCCAAAACTGGGGCATATTTTGGAAAAGATATAGACGAAAGAACGGTTGGACATCGACAAGATTTAGGCTATCAGACAGGAAGTATTATAGACCAATTACTTTAGAAGCGTCACAATCTAAAGTTGGCAGAATATTTTACAACTTATATATGTATACGTTTACATATATATCTTTCCTTACATACATACATTTACATATACATATTTCACAACCTATATACATATAGTTACATTTTTATATACATATACTTACATACCTACCTTTCAAATCAAATACTTTCGTGCAATTATTTCACTATTGTTCACCTACCGAGGTTTGAACGGAGATCACGAGATCCAAACAAACAAGACGAATGGAACGCCAACAGCGTCAAGCTCCGAGCCAACACGAATCAACTTCCCCCTCCCAAACTAAGAATTTTTCTTTGAGTGCAGGAATCAAAAGACCGCGAGATCAACAGTCAAGTCTATCACAACCAAAAAGCATCATCTGGCTCAATATGGCCTCGCCTCAAAAGCCAAACGGCTTTATTTCTAACTTTATCTTTAATTTTATTTTATCAGAACAACTTTATGACTTCACTAACGAATATACCTGTTTTGCAGGTTAAAGACGAATCAAATCAGGATTACGCGTCATTAATTCAGCCTGTCGCGATACCGTCAACATCATCAGCCGAACGGCTACACTTTTACTTTACCCCCTACGTTATCCATTACTTTATCATTCACTTTACCTACTTTAACCACTTTACCCTGAACTCTACAGGAATCAACATCAAAATCTCCGAAGACAACCGGAGACATCATACAACTTCACCCTGGACTTTACGGGAATCATTATCAAATCTCCGAAGACAACCGGAGACATCATACAACTTCACCCTGGACTTTACGGGAATCATTATCGAATCTCCGAAGACAACTGGAGATGTCATATCATCAAGTCTCCGAAGACAACCGGGGGCATCATTCGGCTCTACAGCCTCACATGCATAAGCCATACGGCTACATTTTGACATTACTCTCTACTTTATCATTTACTTTACCAACTTTACCCTGAACTTTACAGGAATTATCATTGAGCCTCCGAAGACAACCGGAGACATCATCCACTTTACAACTTTATCCTGGACTTTATGGGAATCAGCATCAAATCTCTGAAGACAACCGGAGAGATATCGTCAAGTCCCGAAGACAACCGGAGACATCGCATGGCCACACGGCCTCATACGCATAAGCCAGACGACTACATTTTGACTTTACTCTCTACTTTATCATTTACTTTACCAACTTTAACAACTTTACCCTGAACTTTACAGGAATTATCTTTGAGCCTCCGAAGACAACCGGAGACATCGTTTGGCTATACAGCCTCATCAGCATATCATTGAGTCCCGACAACCATCGGAGACATCACCCGGCTATACGGCCTCACCCGCATAAGCCAAACGGCTACACACTTATTTTACTCCTTACTTCATTCCTTTATTTCATCATCTACCTTACCACTTTAATGAATTTACCTTAAAATTCGCAGATATCATTTATCATCGAGTCCCGGAAGACAGCCGGAGACCTTATCACTATCATCTGCAAATGCAACTGGAAATATTATCACATCCTCAGCATACGCATCACGCATTCATTCAAGTCCCTGAAGACAATCAGAGACAACATTAGCCACACGGCTTCACTTTCATTCCCACACTCATATTTACTATCATTTTACACTCTTTACAATTTTACACTTTCAACTCTATTACTAATTTTGGACATGAATTTCAGTTTTGGCAGAAAACACAACCTGCAGGGACGCAACACAACGTGGAACTTTATCTTACGCAGTGAACTGGGGCAAACATGCTGAAGAGGAATACCAAACTCACAAGCAAAGGTCACGGATCTATTCTCGAACTCGATTCCGCCTATGTCCACAAACACGCGATACGTAGGTTAATTTCTCTTTCATCCTCTGCAAAAACTCTATTCGATCTACTCTTTTCACAATCTCGTATTCCTTTCTACACCCCCAGTGTCTCCATGACTCAACACTGGGGCATCTTTGAAGAATTTACGTCGTGCCTAGTAGAGTCCTGCTCAAGGGTGTGTTGCCCGCCACGTTTATAATTAAGATACTATAAGCCTATGTTCCGTTCTCGTCACCTGTGCACTACCCTTACAAAGTTATAAATCCATTCTCTCTACAGGTTTGGCCACGATTCTTTCCATACCATCATATTTTCCATCAATTTTCCTAAACCATACTTTCTTACAAACTCATATTCGTCAGTCCAAACAAAATTGGCTACTACGTCAACTTCTTCGCCCGAAGACTCTTACATCATCTCCGGTCGAAGAGGGGCATCTGTTGACACCCAATTTTGTCCCTCCTTTATTTAATTTACCCGGGTTTTTAAATTTACTAACGAGCTAAATACTTTATTTTTCGCGATATTTTATTGCTACTACTATTAATATCACTACTTTTATTTTCAATATTATGAGCATTACTTTATTACAAATTTTAAAAACAGTTAGTCATCGTTTCGTTTTCGGGTTCCGATTCGTTAAATTAATTACAAGACAACACTTTGCAAAATATTTATTTTTTACATATTAATTATTTATTGTCTTTACATAATATATATTTTACCAGTTACTAAATTAGAAGCCCGAAGATAATTAAATAGCGGAGGAAGGACCAACAAATTAATGGCCCAAAATACCAATACAATATTATTCCCTATCCAAATAAATAACCTACATTTTTATACCCAACCCACATTTTAAACCCCACATTTTCAGACCATGTTTAAATTAATGGGCCAGCCCAAACGGACCAGCCCAAAAATTATCAGACCCGACCCATTCTTAATTTCCTAAACCTAAAACCCTCACGCCTGCCTCCTCTTCCTCTTTCCCTCCCCCTTTTCTCTCTCTCCTTCTCCTTTCCCTTTCTCCTCTTCCGCCTCCCACTCCCTTTCGTCGTCTCCGCCTCCCCTCTTTCCTCTCATCTCCGCCGCTCCTTTCCTTCATCCCTTCCTTTTTCCCTTTGCCCCCAAACCATAAAGACCGTCGCCACCACCTCTGCTACACCCACGTTCATCCATCCATGCTCATACTCCACTACTCCATCTGACACCCTCCACCATGCCTCTGTCCTTTGTCCCCCACGCCTCACGTTCTTCTCCATCTTCACCTCTGCCCTCCACTTCACCCGACATCGCATTATTGTCCCTCACGTTCTCTGCCTCCACACCTCTGTCCTTTGTCCCCCACGCCGCTCCTCTCATCCTCACTCTATAAATGGAGGAAAATTACATTTGTAAAGGGGGAAAAAGAAAAGAAATGGACAGAAAAGGATTTTGGAAACTCAAAAAATCCTCTACAAAACATCAATTTTAATCAACAAAGGGAGCCAACAATAACTCTATTGGCCTTTCCCTTTCCTCCGTTTTAAGATTCTAATTACTTTATAGGGTTTAGATTCGAATTCGTCGCGTTCGAGTGTAGATTCGAGACATCGATACCCACTTCACTGCACCTACAAAAGGTCAGTAAACTTTTCTTCTTTTTATTTTTTTTTTATTTTTTTTGGTATTCTGTTTGTTTAGTCTGATTTCTGTCCATGTATTATGTTAACAATTATGTTGATGTTTGTTTAGTCCAGCTAAATTTGGTCTTAGTTGATATAGCGTAGTATGAATTTAAGCTCGATGAGGTTCATTACCTTTCACTAAGTTAATGTCACCTGGTTTGAACATAGTAATTAATCAAGCGGTAATTTTGTCTAGTCGACGATATTTGTTAGTTCATTTGCTGGCTATGTTAGTTTGAATAACGTTTACATGTTGATGTTTCTGATTCACAGTGATCAAGAATTGCGTTCATTGGGTTTTGAATTATTGTTGTTATATTGTCAGCTCTGAACCTCCTGTGTGTGATCTGAGCTTGATTAGTGCTTATTTTCTATGGCTTTTATACTTTGACATAATGAGTGATATATAAAATGATGTATATCCCTGAAGCATTGCCCATATTCGTCTAATGTATAAGTTTGGCAACCTGTCTAGAAATGTCCATCTAATCTTGTGTTTCTCAAAATAGGTGTGTGGTCTGATACATACTTACACTTAGAGCAGCTGGGGATTGCTTTCTCTATGTTTGTCCATATATCCAGTTGTTAATCAAATTGTTTGTCTGGCTACACCTGTTACCTTTGAAAGAAATCGATGCTATCTTTGTTTAAGTATTTCCTCTCCCACAGACCACTTACACAGCTGCTGTTTTCCATGAGTTGTTTTTGTTATTTGTTGTTGTTATCTAATCATGTGGCTGCTATCACAAATGATATCGTGAATCAGTCGCTAACCAAATTTACTCCTTAACTTTACAAAGAATGCTCCTCTTTAAGTCCATAACAAATGTTGTTTGCTAGATGCTTTCCCTTCATGCGCTGATAGAGTTCTAGTCGAGTTTCATACCAGTTTCCAATCTGCAGTAGTAATGTCTCCCTAATCATGAATCATAGATCTTTTTTTTCATTTTTGCCTAAAAACCAAAGAAGCAGTCACCCTTTTTATTTCAGTTTGAATAAGAGGTTTGCTGTGGTATGGCTTATTTGACAGAATATTAATGCAAGTCTTCTCAAAATCGTATGTTTGGTTAAGCTCTTATCCTTACCTCAGCTAGTCTTAAAATTTCACATTGCCAAAAAGTAGTTTTAAATACAAAAGTTCGACCTATGTATTGTCAGCATTATATTAGCTTCTGAAACTAGAATTTGATCTAGTTGATTCAGCATGATCAGATGTTGTTTTAGGTACCAGCAGTCTAAAAAACATCCTGTAAGATGTATATGGATATCTGACAGTACTAATATATTCATATGTGACTCAAATCTGTGAAATATACCTGTGTTTGACTCTGTTTCCTTGTGGGGAGACTATGTTTTTTGGTTGTTCTTCATTTGAGGAATAAGATCTATGTTACATGTGTGCGAAACGTAGGAGTATTAAGCTGAACTGTTTGTTTAGCTTCTGCGCGCAAAAGATAAAACTGGTTCCGGAAAGACAAAAATAATAAGTATAAATCCAGTGTTAAGAGAGAATGAAAGAGGGGTCTTAACTTGAACTTTGCAAGATATCCTCTTTCGATTCTTTAAAATCTGTATGAGTGGTATTTGTCTGTCCTCCGCCATTTGTTAAAATTGAGTTTACCCTCTTTTAGAACTAAACATGCACTAGTTTTCTCTCAAATACGAATTGATGATAGACATTTCCTTTCCAGCCTTCTTGTTATATTATCATTTTTCATTTTGTCCCTGCAATGTTAATAGAGCAGATAGGGATATCAACCCCTCGGGGTGGGATGATTTTTGTCGATGGAGATTTCTCTGATGGGAATTCCTGAATGTTTGCATGTCTCATTGATTTAGTTCGTATCCCGTAAATGATGTAATACTGTGATAAGAAGACACGAATGAAATTGTCTTTGAATTTACATTATATACGTTTAATTTCATCTATTGATTATGTACTAATCCCTTTTCTTTTCATTTTATGCATGATCATCTCGCATACGAGTCCGAAGGACTCGCCATTTTCCATATTCGGTGTTGGGCTAAAGCCCGACGTATTTCTCGAGTCATCCAATCCGCAGCCAAACAAGAAAACAAAGTCTGGGCCAAAGCCCAATAGACAAGACGGCCCACAGCAGCAATATAGAGAAAATTCATTGGGCCTAAGCCCAATAAACGCAAACAGTTCAGCAGTTGAGCCCATGAAAAAATGGGCCAAACTCGTTTATTCTTCTACTCCCTTCCTTATTTTATGATTGTGTATTGTTCTCTGTTTTGTATGACTAACATTTTATTTTGTTAACTTAGAAAATTTCCAGTATATTAAGGATTGTAGTTTAATAATGGGTAGTTAATTCCACAAATCACATTCACTTCTATTTTTAAAATTATTTATAATATCTATAATATCTATACTTTTTTAGAATGATTAATTTTCAAAATAGCATAATTACATCTTTCGGCTAAGGGAATCATAATTTATGCTTACTATTTTAGAAGTCTAAAACGTCATAAATCTTGCACTAACGTTAGCCTATTCTAAGAAATAAAGGCAAATTAGTTTCAACGGATAACTTTCCACTTTAATTCCTTCCAACACTTGAAATACATATTTGTCTAAGATAACCTTTAAAACTTTATTAAATAATTCTTTTAAATTTTAGTCATTTCCTCCACATATAAACATTACATGTCCCGCTTTCTTTTAGTCTATTTTTGACTAAAACTCTTTTATGCAACTATTACCTTTCCACAAGTATTATACTTTCGTTTAAAAATTTTAATAACATTTATAAGCCGTGTTTACAAAATAACATTACAAACACTCTTTTATACAAATCATTATTATTCTACAAATCCTATTTTAAACAACATATTTATCTATAACTTTACTCATACTTACAAAGCTACTTTCTTTTCCTATAAAACCATATTTACACTTAGCCTAATTAATTATAAGTCCGGTCGGTCAACCATTGTTAATGGGTCTTAAAGGATGCCTAATACCTTCCCTTTAGACTAATCGAACCCTTACCTAAAATCTTAAGTTTCGCAGACCTTAAACAGAGTTAATTTTAAACATAACTTTAATAAACTTTAGGTGTCCTAATTCACCATAAATAATTAGGTGGCGACTCCTTAAACAAATAACAAAAAAACAGGAATCTCCAATATGTCATACTTCTAACTTTAACTCCCGGGTTAAAAAGGGGTGTGACATATAGTATCTCCTCTCCAGTGTAATTCATTTAATAACAAATCAGTAATGCATCTGGAGAAGTCCTTAATTTCAGCATATTGAACTGGATTACCCAATAACCTGTCCTGTGCATATAGCAAGGCATTGAAATCACCGGCTACATCCAGGGTGTTGAGATCCCCTGTGCAATATCCCTGAGTGATTGCCATAATGTTTTTCTAAGTTCCCGTGTGTTAAAACCATAGATTAATTTTAATTGTTAGTATATACATATACAATATATATATATATATATAATAATTTTATTGCCAAATATATTTTTTCTTTGTAGTGCATATAGCATTTGGTTACACATAAATTCCATAGGGTTCAAGCAACGTCTACCTTTCTTATGATTTGAAGTATTAGGCACACCTCCGTTCTTTAGAAACAAACTACTAAATTTTAATATTGAAAATATCCTGTAAAGCCTTGTGAAAACTATTACCATTTTATTAATATGTGAACTACACGTAATTTACCATTTTAAAAATTAAGTTTAACACAAACTCCAACAGAGAAACAAGTTAGATTAATTAATTATAATATTTGTAAGTTATGCCATATTCTTAGCAATTTTGTGGCATAGAACGGTAAAAACTGAAGCATGCAAATTCTGATCTATTCTCTTCATTAGGCAGAAAGAATTGCTACACGCCTACACCTAAAGGCTGAAACCATCTCCTATTTGCCTATTGACATACTTATAAATTCAATGACATTGCAAGAATATCTCGTCGAGGACGACAAATTTTCTGCATATAAAAAAATGAACTTAATATAAAATTAAAAAGTCAACGGAGTCGATGCCAAACATGGTGTAGAACAAAGAAAAGTAATCTTCCCTATTGCTATTAGACTATTAATTACTCCCTCCGTCCCATAATAAGTGTCACCTTAGCCAAGAAACATTATCCCATAATAAATGTCACCTTAGGAAACTAAGACATAAATTGGCTAGGTTTTTCAACTCTATCCTTAGATAAAAAATGACAACTTAAGGTAACATTTAAATAATGACTGAAAAAGCCACATAGTAACTTGATATTGTTGGATTCCCATTGTCAAAGATTTACAACTTATGCATGCTCTAATCAAGAGCAAAAAGTAATTTATTTTTACTATGTAAGCGTAATTTAATAAACTTCACATTACATTATTGATTTCTTAACATGTGTATTTTTTATTAAGGTGACACTTATTATGATACAGTGAAAGTAATAGGAAGTACTGTCTATTGCTTTTCATTTCCATCTTAGTTTGAGACTTTTGAGTTATGGAGATCTGAACCTCATCTGTCAGCACCAAGTAACGGCCTAATGGCATGCTTCAATAGTTTGCCATAAATAATGTATTTCATCATTTGCAAATAATGTTTTGGTCTACTAAACTTCAGTATGTGGAATACTGATAAAATATTGAAAATCAAATAGCCCGTTACAAAACGGCCATTTCAAATAACATACTGAAATCGCCTTTTTTTTTTTTTTTTTTTTCAAATCGCCTTTCCGTTACAAAACAGCCATTTGCATCAAATGTTATTTCAGTATTTCAATTACTAAAATTTATTCATAGAGGCGAATTTCAAATGAAATAATGTTTTCTACTGAAATTCTTCAACTTTCACAAACACTTTTTTCCCAATTACATTTTCAAAGCTCAACTTTTAACATCTAAATACTCTTTCAACTTCAACTATAAATACTCTGTTTCAACTTCAACGAGAAATTTTACAATACTTAATATTTCAACAATCTTCTGATTTAACTGCGTTGCAAATGATAATTCTGAGTTCAAATTACTTATCTACTCAATTCAGTTAAAATTGTGATGGCGAACACTTTCAAACTACAAATTAAACTTGTACAACCCGAAGTGAACCGCAGACATAACTTTTACGTGATCATAGCCAAAAGGCCACAAAGGATATAACAGCAGACTTAAAACTGCTCCAAAGTAGCCTAGAAAAGAGACATATCTGGTGGAGGACCATACACACTCTTCCACGAGAACGGCACAGTCCAGCTTTCAACTTCATTATCTGAACAACTCCAGTAAAAGAGCTCATTTAGTGCCTCAGAAAATTAGGTTCCAAAATAGTACAGATAGGGGTGGGAAATGCGGGGTTGGAGGGGGGGGGGGGGGGGGGGTTTACGCCAAAAAAACTTTAACCAGTAGGACATAGACCCGCCCCACATAACTTTTTCTTTTCTTTTCTCTACTTTGTCATTGACATAAAAAAATATGTACAACAATCCTAAAAAAAATATCTGAGTTTTGCATCAATCTTGTAAAAGCTACAAACACAATACTCACTCTTTCTAAGTTCACGTTCATGGGTCAATTTACAGGTGTTAGCTTGCTTTCATATTTTAAGTTTATTTCCAAGAGTTAATCTACCTTTAAATCAAATAAATTAAAGAATTTGGATGTTTAAAACCTACAGAGTTGCTTCCCCAAGTTTCAGACGAGTTGGCCAGCCAGCTACCCCAAATATTAGAAAGAAATAAGGAAAAAAGAATAACTGAACTAACAAACAAAATGAAATGGCACTTGAAAAACTTAAGAGTTCCCATTTTTTAGAAAAAAAATCCCGTCGCGCAAATAGATTTTCTGTTGGAGTCCCACATCGGTGGGTTAATGGGTACATGGACTCCTTATATGGTCTTTGGCAATCCTCCCTTTAGGAGCTAGCTTTTGGGGTTGAGTTAGGCCCAAGGTCCAATTCTTTATCATTTCCAAATATAAATATCTTTCAAATGCAGCACTGTATTTACACCCACTAGCTCTTCATCCACGAACAATCCATATTTATGCATTTCGAAATAATTATAACCATAGGCAAATGCATGAATGTATTCCCGCGCAAACAGCAAATAATAACAATTAAAGAGAACCCAATTAAGTTCATTAACTCAGTCACCTCTCATGCTATCCAACCTACGTAAATTTATCAAGCAGACACTAGACAACACTTAGTTTTGTCAGCGAGATCCGGATACGGCCTATAGGCGGTCAATATTCAGCAGCTAAAGCACTAGCTGTCAGGATAGACTTAATTGACTGTATTTAGGAATTTTTAGGAGCAGAAGGCTATAGCACGAATTTTTTTTTAATCCGAACATCGTATAAGAAAGTTCAATCAAAAAGCTGATGGTCTATACCAGGAAACAACCGCTCACCTTGAGAACTATTAGGTCTGAGCCCCAGAGCTTTTGATACAGCATCAGCTAAATGGAAAGCATCAGGAATGTTGTCTCCCTCGGAGCAATAACACAGTAGACAAGTGACCTTCAAACCTTTGGCCTAGACCAATAGATTAATACACAAACTCAATCAGGGTAGAAATGTATACTTGACATAAAAATTACAGGGAATATGTAAGTTCATAGACATATTATGCATAGTTTTGAGATACTGATATCAAAAATTACAAACTGAACAAAACAGTAGTTTTCTGTTGCTCTCATCAACTTAAACATATCTCCAGAATTATTTGAAATTATTTCTTCATGCAGTATGTGAAGAAAGAGAAATCCATCCTCAAACAAGGATCTTTTAATAATTAATTTTAAAGTGGGACACGTTTGCTGATACACTGCCTCATGAAATTACAACCTGTTCTAACATTAGCTGGAGAAGCAGTTTTACGAGAATTTTAGACTAAAACTGAAAAGCACACCATACTCAGATGACACATCAAAAATATGCAAAAAGAAAAATCATATATAACTTTATCAGACTTAACAAATTAATACTTTAATCATGCTATAATACATGTCGCTTCGGCAGCATTTAACACACCCCCGAAAGAGCACAATTCCGAAACAAACCCAGAAACCGAAATCTTGTTATTTAGAAATTCAAGCTCATGCGGAACGTTCTAAGGAGCAAGAAAAGACAGCAGGGTCTACAAACATAAGCAAAGACAATTTAAAAACAACTATAAAGAAAATATATTAGAATTCTATATTAAATGACAGTCACCTATGACACCTAAAATCCTTTTCTGTGAAAAGTATGCATGCATCAAGTTATCCATGGTGAACAAGTGAAAGGAAACATATTACAACCTTAAAACAAGAGAACAACGCAGCATAAGGCAAACTGGCATAGTAATCCTCATCTCCCAGCTCTTCAAAAGGCAATTCCTCTACCTCCGAGGCAGTATTTTTGGCTAAATCATCTAAATGCTTCCACATTCTCTGTGCAGGATTATACTCTGGCAATCTCTTCCAGCCCAGTTTTTCACAGTGATTGTCTGTTCCATCTGAGTTGGAACTAGAAAGGTAATGAATCTGCGATCCACTGGGAGAGAATCTCCATAAGATCAATTTCACCATAGAATCAAGTAATATGTTCAATAAAAGAACTCTACGCAAGTCGGTTTAGTAAGTAACAGTAAACTTAATAGTTTCAAAAGGCGACAGTTTAGTAATGTTTGTCTTGACAAATAGAAGAACTCTTCACATCCACACAATCTTGCAGTAATATTTCTAGCAAAGAAGCGTCTTATTTAGTAGTCTTTACTTATTAAGTCCATATTTTCAGGAACATTTCTGCAATTCATGGGATAAGTGGGAAGTGGAATCATAGAGTTTTATCATTGAAACACATAAGGAAACAGAAAAGTATGTTGAAAGAGGAAGCTCATATGTTGATACCTTGACATATCAATGTGCTGCCAACGCCCAAACTCCAAGCTAGAGAGCACAATAACATGTTTCTTCCCATTTGCAGCAGCAAAATTTGCCAAGTTCCTAGCAAATTCAACCATCATACCCTGTTGGGTAAGCTGTTAGAATTAAACAGCCACATACAAGCAAAAAGCTTAATCTGATACACTGCAATAAAAAGTTGGGTTTAAGTTATATAGACTGTCAATGTGAAGAATTTTCACCTTAAGTGTAGCTTATGTTGAGTCCCACATCGGTGGGCATTAGGGAATTTGGTCTCCCTATATGGTCTTGGGAAATCCTCCCCCCGTGAGCTAGCTTTTAGGGTTGAGTTAGGCCCAAAGTCCATTTGTTTTATCAGTTTATGCAGGATAGTAGTTTGCATACTATCTTTCTGACTAACTATTTCACACTTACCATTAACAGTTAGCTCTCTTAAACACCGATGGTAATAATGGTATAAAAAGATGTTACAACGTCATCGTATACAACCTAGTCAAGCAACATTAATACACGTTGAAAAAAGGAATGCTTACCTTAACAATAGGAGACCTCTGTTGAACAAGAGCCAATGCATCAGGAGATGATTCGTATACTGCCAACAACCAAAATTAGAAACAGTCATTTGCCATTCTTGAATCTCAACAATTATCCTCCTTGCTATTTCAGTCTTTCCATTTTATAAAGTTCCAAAGTATCACGGGGCAATCCATTAACATCTTGTAAAGATGAAATTAGCTATGTTTATCCCGTTAGACCCTTCATTTAAGTGTTGTTGAAAATAATCAATAGTATTAATTAGCGTGCAATCTAATGGAGAGAGATAAGGGTAAAGTGGTAAATATACACTCTGTATTTATGATTGGAAATGTGACAACTAATATGGGAGGGAGGGAGGGAGTATAAAATAAAACAAATTAAGTGTTAATTGATACCTTCAAGAGGAAGAGCGAGTTCACCGGGTGGGGAAGGGCAATAGGCATCATTACCAACGCAAGGAACAACATTTGGATCGTCCAGGTAACCAATTCTTTCAGCTCTCAACGAAGCTACTAGAAGATCCACTGCTAGTTGCCCTACATTCCCTACGGATAGGGCCGGCTACAGTGCAAAAAATCGAATCGAAAAGAAATTAAAAAGAAGAAGAGTCAGTAGATAACTTGAGAGCAAAACCCTAGAAACAAACCAGAACTATAGTGGAGTTATCTGAGCTCAAATTCTTTCCTTCCTCAGCATAAAACTCCATTACTTATTAGCCTACTGATTCACAATTTCCCAACTTCTTCTGCCGCAACAATGCAATGCAATCTTCCTCTTTTTCCTCTGTGCTGGTTGGAAGTTGGGCTAAGCCTGTTTGAGGCCCATTTTACTTAAGCCCACTTTTTTACGGGCCAGTCCTCAACGTTGAAGACTGAAGGGTCATTTCCACTTCTGTTCCTATTTTGTGGACTCGTCTTTAATTTTTGGCCTTCGATTGGGCTGGTCATTAATATCTTTCCTTCAAAATCGGCGTTATGCCTAGCAAAGCATAAATTCATTAAGGGCTCGGTTGCACTTGTAGATATTATGTTGCGTAACTTAAGCCATAAGTTCGATTTTGAAGGTAAAAAATTAAAGACCAGTGCAAAACAGGGGCAGAATTAAAGAACAAAACAAAACAGGATAAAGTGCAAATGACCCTCTTTAATTTTTTGTCCGGCAGACAATTTTTTCTCTAGGTATAAATTTATATTATTGCATCATAATATCTCCACTTATGTTCCGCTAAATATAAGTTCAATTTTGAAGGACAAAAATTAAAGAGCCGACCATTTGAAGGAAAATGGTTTAATTTCTTCAAGTCTGAAGTCTGGTGGGCCTGGTCTTGATCCCGTCCTTGGGAAGATTGGACCGCTTCAATGTCCCAAAACCAGTCACTAACTTTCTCCAATAAGTATACGAAGTATTAATTATAGTAAAACTTACATAAATAGCTACCTTTTAGTAGCTTGTAACAAGAAATAGCTATAAAATTGTTATTTACTAAGCGTAGCTGATTTTTTAGTTGAAACGCGTGTATTTCATTTTTTTGAAATATAGTGAAATACACGGAACGTCCGACACTGCTGAGTAAAATTAGGCCGTATTTATGGAAAAGATTTTTTTTTTTTAAATTCAGGGATTCAGTTAAAATCTGCCCATTAATCACGCGTAATGAATGTTCTTCCATAACAGATTACGTATCTCTCTCCACCTTTATCACAATCAAAACTTTTTGAATTCAAAAAAATACTGAAGATCTAAAAAGATCCAACTACAGAAGAATCTCATTGAGCTCTGTTTTCTACATTCGAATTCTTCAAAATCAAGTTGAAATACACTCAATAAGATAAGAACGAGTGTATATATGGAATTTTAGTGAAGATCAGATTTGTATTTCAGATTCTACAAAAGGTATGTTTCAAATTTTCAATGATTTGTGTGATTTTTTTTTATTCAATTTTCTGTGATTGGAACGATGATTTTTTTTTCCAATGCAGTCACTGTTCTTCTAGTTTTGTTGAATTATCAAAACGAAACATGTCAAGCATAACAACAGTGATCAGACACTCCGGTTTTTGGAATGAACAGAATTGCTTTGTTGATTACAAACTAGACGCAGTTGTCTTCAAAGATTATTGTTCATACGGTGATTTGGTTGAAACTATAGCAATTCAGTTAGGTCTTGATATTATCAGGAAAACGATATCAATAAAATATGATGTTGAAGGAGACAACATGCCAATTGAAATACGCAACAATATGGGAGTAAGGGTGTATGTTGAGCTTAAGAGAGAAAACAGAGGATTTGAAGCATATCCGTTGTGCGTTAGCATAACTGATAATGATCTTGAGAATTTTGTGTCCGGCGAATCTGCAGTTGGAGACAATATGTTTCAACTTGAATTTAATGATTATATGTATGCTATGGACGTAGTTGATTCAAATGATTTGGATGCGTCAGATTGTGCTAAGGTTGTTGTTTTATTTCAAAACAACGATGACTTGATAATTTCAAACAAGGAACATAAGGATGTTTTTGTTGATCAAATCTAGAAAGATAAGGACACTCTGAAGAATGTTATGGCGAATTATGCAATTCGCAAAAGATTCAATTTCAGGACAGAGAGGTCGAATGCCGTAAGGTATGTTAGTCACCTAAAAATATGAAATACATTGAAATATACTATGAAATATATATGAAATATACTGAAATATACTAAGAAATGCATTGAAATACAGTGACGTAAATTGTTGTATTGCCATTACATTTCAGTTGGATTTAATTAAATACAGTGAAATACGAACTGCTTGAATTATTTAATTCCATTATCTAACCATTTCAGTATATATAGACAATGTATTTAGGATGTTGTATGTGTTTGAGACTTCAATCTGACTGTTCTTTTCTTGTATTGGTTTGTGTAGTTACACTCTGGTATGCTGTTCAACAAATTGTCGTTGGAAATTCAGAGCTTCAAGTATAGCGAACTCTGAAATGTTCAGAGTGAGATCTTTTCATGACGAACATATGTGTCCATTGAAGGACAAAGTGTATTCCCAAAGGCAAGCAACAAGTTGGTTGATTGGTGCGTCAGTTGTTAAGCCAAAAATAGCAAATCACAAGAGGAAATATACACCTGGTGATATAGTAGACGACGTAAAAAATGAGTATGGCATTGATGTTTCTTATATGACGGCCTGGAGGGCTAGAGAAAAGGCAATGAATGAATTAAGAGGGGAACCAACAGAATCATACAAGAAGTTACCGGGATATGTCTACATATTGGATAAAACATATCCTGGATCACATGTGAGAATGCACAAATCACAACAAAACGAGTTCTTGTATTTGTTTATAGCACTTAAAGCGTTCATAAAAGGATTCGAGTGTTGTAGACCAATAGTTGTAGTAGATGGTTCCCACCTTAAAACTACATATAACGGTACTTTTGTATCAGCCAGCACGTTGGATGGTGCAGGTAGATGCCAAAATGTTTAAATACATTTTTTTCTGTTTTTGGTATATTTCGTTGTATTTCATTATATTTCTAATGTAGTTCCAATATGCTTTATGCTGTATTTCACTGTAATAATACACAAAAACATGTATGTGCAGGTAATATTCTACCATTGGCGTATGGTGTGATAGATTCAGAGAACGATAAGTCTTAGACCTGGTTCTTTGAGCAGTTCAAACAAGCTTATGGGAATAGGGATAACATGTGTGTTGTATCAGACAGACATGAGAACATCATTAAGGCGGTGAGTATTGTGTATCCAACTGTGCCACATTTGGCGTGCATATGGCATTTATGGAAAAATGTGACCACGAAATACAAGTCGAATGGTGAAGTATTGAGTCCTGTTTTCTATACACTTGCAAAAGCATACACACAGGTTGAGTTTGATAAGCTGATGGAGAGGATTGAGAAGGTTGATTTTCGGGTAAAAGAGTACTTGGAGGATGCTGGAAGGGAAAAGTGGGCTCGACTGTATTCACCCGTTAACAGAGGATGGACAATGACGTCAAATATAGCCGAATGTATTAATGGAAAATTGGTAGCAGCAAGAGAGTTGCCGGTTTTCGATTTTCTTGAAGAAGTGAGGAAGATGTTTGGGAGATGGAATTGCACTAATAGGAGGAACGGTACATACACATTCACAACACTTGGGAAAGCATTCCAGCAATTATTATCAATAAACGAATGTAAATCTCTACGTATGACGGTATGTTACTGTTTATTTTGTTGAAGTCTGCCTACATATATTTCAATATATTTCAGCATATTTTAGAAGGTACTTAAGTAATTCTGTTTGGATTGTATATTTCCATGTATTTCATATTAAGTAATTCTGTTTGGATTGTATATTTCCATGTATTTCATATTACTTATCGTTGTTAATATTCAATGTATTCTGGTCTGACACATTTCATCTTGATTAGGTTGAACCATCAACTGAATATGTGTATACCGTAAATGATGAGGCAAGGCGATTCATAATTGATCTTAAAAAGAAAACATGCAGTTGTTGGATGTTCCAAATGGACGAGATACCATGTCCACATGCATGGGCTGTATTGAAGAGTAAAAGTCTTATGCCTGATGAATATTGTTCAGACCTATTCAAACCAAAGATAGTGATTAAGACGTATGATGTGCCTGTGGATCCTCTGCCTGACGAGAGTGAGTGGAATATCCCCAAACACATAAGCGATGAAGTTGTTTTTCCACCAAGATACAAGAGACCCCCGGGAAGGCCAAAGAAAAAGCGAGATAAACCATTAATGGAGACAATGATTGGTAAACGTAGGAATGCTTGTAGTACTTGTGGACGTCTTGGTCACAATAGACGTTCTTGTTCCAATGAGCCACGTAAGAAGTAGATGTTTAGATTGTAATTGTTTTTTTTTTTAAATACCTTATCCCCAAAAATATTAAATAAAGAAATTTTTGGTTCATCGTTGTATTCTGTAATTTTTGTCCTTCATTTTCATAATAATATTGCATACAATTCGGTGTTAACGGACATTAAAATGAAAAATAAGTGAAATGTTTAAGAAATATTAAGTTGCATTAGGACTGGAATAACCAGAAGCAGGTGCTGGAATACAACACTGATTTTTTATATTTCACTATATTTCGGTGTATTTCCTTTTGCATTTTCACTATATTTTTTTACATTTTACTATATTTCTGTGTATTTCTCTGTATTTTAGTGTTCAAAATGTAAGAGTATTCCAGTTCACCTGGAATAATTTGTCGAATTGAAGAGTGGGTATATAACATTGGAATATATTGAAAATACACCAGAGGCTGTTTTCATTAAACGATAAATAAAAATATAGGAGACTTAAACAAAAAATAGTCGTGAAAGAAATTAGTTAAGTCATTGATGAAAAAACACTGTCATTTGTCAATTCTTTACAAAACAACACAACAAAATGTAGAAAAATGGTCAGCAAAACAGTACTGTAAAAAACGATTGAACATTAAAACCTAGTGGACTAATTAACAACTACTGTGTCGACCGCGTTGTAATCTATGGCAGGCCTAACTGGTCTTGGCGGCAGTTCATTGTCACTGAAGGCATTCAAATCAGCCTTTTGCCATCCGTATTCCCATAGTAATGCCCTGTATCTATTACGTAGTGTTTCTGCATCAATTTCAGATGGAACGCCTCGTCCAGAACAAAAGTATTCAGCAAATGCGGCAACATACACACCACAATCCCTGAAAAAATAAAAAATAAAAATGATTATTGGTTGAGAATTTTGAAAAAAAATAAAAATGGAACTCTGATGTTGAAAGACATACATGCTGCCAGAGGCTTGTTGTGGCAGATCGTTCACATACATGACATGAAAGTCATCAGTCTGTTGTTTGCCCTTGTATGATGGGTGGTTAATCCAATCGATGCCTTTTTTTTCTCATAAAATCCAGACAAATGAAGATGATGTGGCAATAGGGTAGCTATCTTGTGTATTTCTCTTCTAACAACAGCATCATGACCAGCAGCTCGGTATGAGTTGTAGATGTACAGACGCCTGCACGTAAAAGAATATTACATCAGCTCGGTTAACAGGTTGGTAAATTAAATTTCATACGAACCTTGTAGGATAGAAATACGAGGAACATACAGGGAGATATGCAGATTTAATGAATTTTTTTTTTAAAAAGAGTAGGAATACCTGTCAGTGAATGGTACTATAATCAAGATCCAGTGATTTTCCTCTTTGATGTTGACAGGGATGAGAACACAATCAACTGTATGCCATGGCACATTAGCCAGCATCCTATGCCCGTTAATGTACTCGCATATTTCGTTCTCCGAACTGGCAACACTACTGTTCCCCTCCGGATTAGCATATGCACGATGAATTTCATCAATTTTGGAGAAGAGCATACAGTCAACAGTTGTGAATTTGAATCTATTATCCTTGTCGTACTTGCCTTTCTTCCGCAAGTAGTAAAAAATGACATCAATATGCTGTAAAAAAAATGAAATTAGTCTAATGGATACTGGTTAAAAAAATGAAATAAGCTTCTACAGAAAAATATGCAGTCAAGATGCAGGAAATATAGAGAAATACACAGAAGGAATATCGAGAAATATGGGAAATATAGAGAAATATGGGAAAATAGGGAATGGGAAATATAGCACCTCATCATTCCAAGACTGTCCATTCATCGATAAGAGATAGAACCAGTTTTTGTCGTCAACATGTAACACACCAAAATTGAAGCCAAAATTGATGTCATCTGGATCCAAAGCTTGCTTATTCTTTTTGTAACGGCTTTCCTTACCCTTTCTAAATAACAACAATCAGTTATTTTCATTTTGAAAAGTTTACTTTGCTGAAAGAATGAATATATAAATTAAAAAGGTAAATACGTTCAAACTTACTTTTTATCATGCCTTAGAAGTAGATCCTGTTCAAGCCAATTCCGGTATTGTTGAATAAGCGAAGTATTTCGCGGGCCATTAATTGAATCTTCAACAAATGGATGCTTCTTTTCAAATATGGAAGGTGTGGGGTCTTGAACAGAAGCTTCTGCAGAGCCGTAATTGGTCATGTAAGGTGAACTGAAGTATTTACTAGGTTTGACTATCCTAGTTGGAATAACATCTGGTTGAGCAATTACAACTTCCGCATTAATCACTGGCTGTTGTATTCCTTTATCAGCAGACATTACTGGCATAACAAATCCTTTGTGACCAGTTTGATGAAACACAGATAATCGTGACGAACCTATTTGTCTTGGTAACATTTCGTCGGGGATCAACCATTGTGACTTAGTAATGTTCTCATCGAACCTGTGTGGAGTCTCTAAAATTGAATGATCAGTGATGTCCCCGGGTTGTATTCCCGCACCTGCTTCTAGGACACGAGTTTCTAGAGGCAACTCAATGAGCATCTCTGCGACCATTCCCTAAAAAAAAGGAGATTTAATAAATGTTAAGTATAGCAGTATCTTGAAAAGATCTATAAGATTGAATGTAAAATTTACCTCTGTTGAGTTGAAAGATCCTTCGTCCGCCCGATTAATCTCTTCAGATGAAGCTTTACGTGTATCTGCTCTTAAATTTTCGGCGGTCACTACAATTTCCGGAACTTCCTCATGTAACTTTGGTCCAACACCCTTTTGAATAATAAAAAATCAAAATTTAAAACAAAATCATAACATAAAAAATATAAGGTTGGAGAATTACTAAATACACAGAAATAGGGCCAGGATTAGATTGATTCTGTGGGGGTGGAAATACATAGAAATACAAAAAAAAACAAAAAATTGTAAAATAGACAATTGTACCAGTGAAATACAAACGAAACGCCATAAAATACGAAAGTTTGTAAAATAGAAAATACCGAGGAAAACATAACTTTAAAATTTAATACTGGAACATGGCAATCATATACTTTTTTGTGCATACAATGCACAACAACATAACTTTAAAAGATGGATTTCACGTCACAAACTCATTTTACCTTAATTGACTCATCATCATGTTTCGGAGGAGATGTTTGAATGGTAGAATCATGACGTAAGTTTTCTTCAGGCGTTAACTGTAGCCCAGCATTAGTTTGATGCTCCGGCGCCTCACTATCGGCAGCCTTCACATAAAAAAATGAATTAATATAAATTGTATTTCGCAATAAGAGTCTAAAAATGTTAGTTCAATTGCTATTTCACACGTTTACCTTGTCCGCAGAATTGTTCACCTTGATTGCTTCAAATAGCTTCTTGAAGTTGTCATCCATGAAAGTTCGAAGCTTGGACAACTCACTTGTGAACTCACCAACGACCTAATATTTAAACAAAAATAATATTTCAATTTGTTTAGAAACAGTAAATTAAATACACCAAAATATTTTTTGTTTCGTAACTAAAAACACTTACTGATTCCTTGAAAACTTGAAAATCTTTCCTTAGCAATTGCATTTCCTCTTTCATGGAACTAGTAGGGACATCACGTAGGACTGTGGTGTTTTGGGGTCTATTCATTTGTTCATTCAACTTTGGTGAAGCAGACTTCTGTAAAATAGGCTTTTGAGCAACCTTTTGATCCTTGTGACTCTTCTTCACAGTTGTCTGTGGTTCGGTGTGGATTTGTTGTTTCTTAGATGTGGAAGCTGTTGTAGGAAGTTGTCTGCGTCTCTTTGAAGGTGGAGAATCTGTCTGATTGGTCCGTTGTTGCTGTTTGCCCTTGGAAAGGTGGGGGGGAGTAGTACTGAAATCATCAAAGTCATCCACTGGCATATCTGTGACTTGGGTACCTTCATTGGCATCAACTAAGACATTTTTGTCTACTGTATCTCGACAGACAACAACATCGGGCAATTGGAGGCTCTCCAACTCACTGTTAGTGGGGATTGTATTTGCAAATGTACAGCTCTGAAGAAGAAAAAAAAAATATTTAATTAGTGTGTTATAAAACTATTCACACTTACATTTTGAACACTGAAAAACATAGAAATACACAGAAATATAGTGAAATTTAAAAAGTATGGTGAAAATGCAAAAGGAAATACACCGAAATATAGTGAAATACAAAAAACCAGGAAAAAAACCAGCAGAAAAGCAATAATACGACAGTAGAACAGTGGAGTACAAACTAAAATCAGTATTTAATCAGTATTTAATTAGTGTGAAATAAATATTTAATTAGTGTGTTATAAAACTATTCACACTTACATTTTGAACACTGAAAAACATGGAAATACACAGAAAATATAGTGAAATTTAAAAAGTATGGTGAAAATGCAAAAGGAAATACACGGAAATATAGTGAAATACAAAAAACCAGCAGAAAAGCAATAATACGACAGTAGAACAGTGGAGTACAAACTAAAATCAGTAAGGCATAATTGCAAAATAAAATGCTATGAAAAAACATAAAAATAAGTTAGAGTGTTCGAATATTACCGACTGTTTGCCGTCTCTAAAAATGCCTTCCATCAAAATATTATATTTTGGCTGACTGTCGATGGACCTCCAATTCAACATTCTTGGAATGGAATTTCCGGATTTAATAGCGAGATACGATGGAACTCTTGAACAACACTCATAAAGCCAAACTTGCATAGCCAGTGGCATCCCATGGATCCTATAATACTGTGTTGTGGCAGAATACTTCTTGCTGATGTTTCTAATCAACTCGTTAAAAGCTTCTTTGCCCCATGGATAAGCTACATACCTTCCATCCTCAACCACTTCAAAATGAACCCTTGGTATATTCGTTTTCCTAGGCTCACCGCAAAAGATGTATGTATTTATAAAAAACAAAATTGCAAACTTAACAGCGTCCTCATCATTATCTCCCCAACACTTATTCTTAAAACAATCAATGAACTCCAATCTTTTTACTTTACTCCTAGTTCCACCAAAATAATCATCCATAATCCTATTCAATTTTTCCTCATCGTATGTAAATTCACCTTCATCGGCTACACAATTTAGCCCGCTCATAAGGGCAAATTCTCTCATGGTAAATCTCAATACGGTACCATTTATATCAATTGTAAAGCAATCAGAAGTGCTCTCCTTGAGCTCTCTTACCATGAAGCACCTAAAAATCTGTGCTTGAACCTCCAGGTGCTGCATTCCGAGGAATTTCCCAAATATTATCTTGGAAAAGATCTCTAACTGTGCAACAGTTAGCTTACTCTTGATATCTTTGAACACCTCGATATTAGTGTACCGTTGTATCGATGGAGCCTCTTCAGGATGACTCCTAACATAGAATTTAGGATCCTAAAATAAAAATGCAACACTAAGTTAAGGCTGAAACAATTGTATAAAACATAGACACACACAAGAAATATACTGAATTGCATATCCAAGAAAAATATACACACAAAAAAAAAATTGCATAACACAACTAACACATCTTTTAAAATCAATAAGTACAGAATAGTAAACATATGTACTTGTGAAAATACATAGAAATATAATGAAATACCATTAACCACGAAAAACAACTTCCACGGTTATGTTGTATATGATGTAAATTACAGTTGATGCACATATAGATTTTATTAAATACACAGAAATATACTGAATTGCATATCCAATTATGTCGAAATATACAGAAATATAGTGAAATACAAAACAACAAAATCGAAAAATTTCATCAATACCTGTTCATCCTCTTCCAGATCTACATCTTTAACAACATTTTTACCCTTAACGTCTGAAGAAGGCTTGGTTACTGTTCTCTTATTTTGTTGAGCAACTTTCGAACCTTTTTTTACTGGTACATCATCTTTTGGCTTGCTCCGTTTTGGAACTTCAGTTGGAGGAAGTTGACGCATCCTTGATGGGTCATGAATCTTCTTGCTTCTTCTCTCAGCAGCAATTTTAGCAGATTCTCCTGCAATTAGAAGTTGTTGTTGTGAAAATCCCAAAGAGAAACTAGGACCATCATAAGCATGAGGACTACCTCGAGTATTCCTACTTGGAGTATCTCTTTCCGCCATTAAAATGGATAATTAGATCTTGTTTTAAAGACTCTAACAATGGCTGAAAACAGAAAAAAAAAAAAAAAAAGAAACAAAGAAAACGATGAAATATAAGAATAAATATAGAGAAATACAACAAAGAAAGTAAAAAAATTCTAATAAATTATTAAAATTCGTTACCTACACTGTGTGGGTAACGATTAACGAAGATGGAATCGTGATAATAATGATGATAGATAATGGGCGTATAATACGGTTGAAGATATTGAAGATGGGAGAGAAATTAATTTGAAAAGAGAAAGATTGGGAGTTATTGGGGAACATGGGCCGTAACTTTAGGGAAATACAGAGACGCTTGTAGATCAGTTACAACCAGTAATTTTGAAATTAATTTAAGCTATTAACAATAAATAAAATAAAAAGTAGCTATTATTAATAAATAAGTCTTAGAGGTAGTTATGTCCAGTAAATTTTCCTTAATTATATTCAATCAAATATAATTCTAAACTAGTTAGGATGCATTGAATAAAATTTTCACATTCGTTTGGTCTTCATTTGGAGCCATCTAAACAAATTAAGAAGACTAATAACAAATATAAGACCTAATAATGAAAGTGAGACACAACTAAGTGTAATTAACATATTTTTCGGCAAAATTCACAAATAGCCACTATAATTGAAATTAATCAGTAACCTGAAGTTACAATTTTTTCACAAGTGAAACCCTAGGACAATGTAAATTCACTTGTGAAATTTTAAATTTTAGGATAGCAGCTAATTTTCAAAGACGAAATCGAAAAATGATCCGTGGATACTATATATGTTATCGTGTGTTTTTCCTGCTTTTATTGTATTTTATTCTTAACTAATAGGATATTAACACTGATGCCGGACCAACCCTTTAGATATGGCGGAGGGCCCATTTGAATTTTGCAGTGTACATACAATTTTCTTTCAAATAAAACATAGAAATTAAACACTTTGCTGCGGAGATAATTAACATTAAAGCCACCGCTATAGCTGATTTGATAGCTGCTGCTTGTTCAGCTATCCAGATATTCTCCATGACATGACAGATCAATAAGGAATTCAATAATGTATGCTTAGGATTTCTATCACGTAACTTGAACCTGGAGCCACAACTTGAATACAAGTAACAACAATTTAAACATTCCAACAACTTTAATCAACCTTTAAGTATGATTAAGGTCAAACAGAGGCCCCAATAAGGGACTATATGTTGCCTGGTTTTGGTTAGCTTCTTGACTAAAATTCATTCCAACAGTGCCTCTAAGTGCCATTTGGACAGCATTATAGCATCTCGTTTTCTTGAACTTTGTGCATTTTGCAACAAGATTTTGGATCATACATTTTATCCTTTTCATCATATCTAAATTTATCTTGTAGAATATATTGACAATATAAATAAATTTTTGTATCATATTGTAATGTAACATGTTGTACAAGTTTATTGCACTATTTTTGAGTTACCAATTCGATCTATTTCACATGTTAAATTTACAATGATAGTATAAAAAATATTATATTATCAGGATATATAACTTAAATTCTTTATATTTTCACTAGCGTCTGTCTAATTAGGTGTCTTTCTCTAATATTCCCTGTTGTTTTTCCTGTGGGGATGATTTTGGATATTAGATATAAAGCTTTTGATTTGACTGTATGCAGATCCCATTATATTACCAGAAAAAATAGGACACCTAGCAAGAGAAAGAATTTAAAATATCTTGAATTGTGGTATATACCATGTTTACGAATCCTCGATTGAAACTTCTAAAAGCTGCCTGCAAACGCGGCATGTATGGGAATAAAGAGTAGGCAATTTTAGAGTCATTTAAGAGATATCGATAAAATAAAGCAATAATAGATGATTGCCGTTTGATTTTGATTGATATGTTCTTCTTTGTCCTTTCTGGAAGTGCATGGGATTAGCAAACTTGTTTCTAGTTCTTGGTTTCTTCTTTGATTTTTGACGAACTCATGATTGCAATAAAGTTGGAGATGCAGAAGTGAAATCTGAACCAAATGCTGTGAACTATAGTGGAAGCTGATACTTATGTAACCAAATTACCAATGTCCACATATAGTGAACAGTGATAGTCACTGCATCTGTCTGCATGCATGAGTGCTTGACTGCACTATTGCAATTGCCACTTAAAAGAATTTCCAAGACAAAAAAGGTCTTTCTTCTTCAATAATCTCAATCCAGAATATTCTTAGAGATCAGCATCAGCCATAATCCAAATTGTTTTTTTCCTTTTGTTGTTTCATCATTCATGTCAAGCCATGGCTAGTAGTTGCACAACTGCTCCAATACATTTTGTTACTATGCGTCACCTTATATTTGAATTTTATCGAAGGCAGAGTTATTGCAACGAAAACACATTAAATAATTAATTAGAAATATACGCTCAATATATACACTAATTATTTAAATCATATATGTGGGTCACGCATGCACGTTAATTAATTTCTATTAACCATATTTAAGCGTTAGACTGATACCATGCGAGAAGATCTTATCGGTTGATTTCATGAGTTTAGTTTTTTGGGAGGGCGCAATGTGGCAAGTTTAGGCAAATAGGATTAACTACAAAGGAAAGAAGAGCACATGCTGATTCAAGTTATCGAATGAAATAATAATCAATACAAAATGCTTTCAACCACCAATATATCCAACAAAACGGCGTTGACAACAATATATATCCAACTAGCTGATCTTCATCTCTTGCTAATTAGGTTAACCTTTTTCATATACTCTGTTTAGTTTAAATTAAATTGATCATTATGCGTTGTCTCTGGAATTCCGGCATCTAAGAGTTTTTTTTTTCTTTTTCTGGGGGTATTTTTTATTATAAGTTTAGTCGAACTAAATTTGAGGAATGCGATAAACAGCACACATGTCTACATTCAGATAACGTTTTTTATTTATTAGGCTGATTTACTAGTCTACAAACTACACTAAGGATATTTTATTACGTTAGAGCTGCGTGGCAGCATCTATGTGATCAGACATAATGAGTAAGAAGATCTAGGGATACTATTATTAATCAGGGTTGAAATAAGGTTAGCTGCTATTAGTAGAAAAGATTTTGATGATACTATTTTTAATTAGGTTTAAAATAAGGATAGCTGCTATTAGTAGATAAAAGCGAACACCTATTCTTTTGCCACCCTTTTGTTTAATCGTTAGCCTCTTTTTTTTACCTTAATTAATTATGAAGGATGCATAATGAAATGCGCACTTACCTAAATCCATCACTGTAGTCCTCAATTTTGAACCAGACAAATCTTGCCCCAACCCATCCACTTCAATCTGCCTACTAATACTAGCGGCATTGTGTGTTTAACTTGTATAATTAAGGCTTCTAATGATAAGACAAAAAGATAAAAAATAGGAATTAGCTATCAAATTTTTCACTAGCTAAGCTATAAATAGCTCATAGTTAATGGAAATGTTTGATAGTACATTGTTGATCAACGTTAAATAGTCGCTAATTCCTTTTTCTTTTTTCTTTTTGTAATAAAAGCTCCAATTGGAAGGAAGAATAACTATTAGGACCGGAAAATTAATGGAATCATATTAATTTAAATGATAAGTTGAGGTAAGACTACATGTATGTTAGCTATGATTAAATGGTAAATTTTATGCAAAGAATGAATGTCATGCACTAATTGTGCTTCATTAAATGTAAATAATTTCCCAGCTAGATATATTTAGCAAATGAGCGTGATGTAACTCTGATAAATTGACCTCTAGAAATCAACAATGCTCAATTCGAAGTTGATTAGCTAAACGAATTCGTTAATTGCATTCTTCGGGACTGCATTATTCTCATATGTGTGTCCTTAAAAAGCATGTGGATTCATACTTTCTGATTTAGGCCACATAATGAGCAACTTTGAAAGATATAAAAGGGAGTTACATAGTTTCCCGACAAGTCGACAAAATAAAAATATAGAGTAGATGATCTATGCTGACATTCAACGAGGAACGTAACCAAACTAAGATCACCAACTAAAATAAAATAAAACAAAAGCTTAACACTGAGACAGATGGAAGCTTAGGATTAAAAAAAAATGCTATTTCAAGGTATGTATCAAATTTGAATAGATGAAAGTACTGGTGATAAGCATTGATACGTGGCCCAACCTGCAGTATCTTAAAGTCAATAGCTTGTGCCGAGTTATAACCTAATAATACTGCCGATCTAGCTAGCTAGCAGCAATAAATTTTAAATTACAAAAGTTAATGAAATTGGGCAGGAAAAATATACAATGACAATGTTGGTGATGACTAGCTAGTGAGATTTTGTTTATGTCATTCTTATTTTGTGAAAACAGTGAGTCACAATGATTGTTCGCAAGCTAGATAATATAAACTAATTACAGAGATTATTTATCATGAATTTTTATATGTATTAGCAATTTGATTGGATAAAAGATTGTTGACGTTAGCACTCCACTTTTTGCACTTACAATAGTTAGAATAAGAAAAAGGGAGATTATTTAACGAGGAGACAGAGCAAAGTTAGTAGAGATTCAATTATTAATATTAATTAATATGAATATTAACATTGTATGTCTGGATTTCCTTGACACTTTTATTAAAAGATTGAAAGCTGTTGAGATTTATATTTAAGCAAACAAAAAGTGTATAGAAGATGATCACATACTTTAACAAAAGTCACGTCTTGAATATAAATATAACATACCAACTCCCTATAACTAATATATCATCTAAATGACAGCCTTTGGCTGCTTCATACGTGCATGTGTGATTGGATGCTCTAATAGCAGAGGGCGATATAATATTTATATTTGATGAGTTCACCTTCTATATATTTTTTGAATTCATGAACTTATAAAATTACAAGTGTAGATTAATATTTATTGAAATTTTAGTGGTTTTTGATGTGTATATTTATCAGGAGAAACAATTGTTTTCTGTACCAAAAAAAAATCCTTTTGCTTTTCTTGGAGGGACAATATATTTTGGATCGTGATGAACGACTATAATTTGATGGGTAACATGTTCTATCAGTAGACAAACATGGACCCCTTAGAAAGAGGAAGAATCCGAATATCTTCCCTTTGTGTAAGAAATTTGTGGTGTACATACTATTCATAGGACCATGATCGGAACTTCTACTTTGGAGTTTTATTAGGTATCATTTTCTGCAACTGCAGCATTCATGGAAATATGGTGAGTTGGCAATTTCAGTGTCTTTTCAGAGAAAAAGCAAGAACAATAATTGTCATTTTATATAAAATGATCTGTTCTTCTTTGTCATTTAAACTGGTCGTTTCTTCTTAATATGATTCGCAAAAATCTGAATCCAAATTCTCAGAACTCTAGTCTAGTGGAATCTGCTATTCCCCGATGTGCACATATAGTGAATAGAACCACTCGCATTTAAAGAATTCCACATAAAGAGTTCAAAGATCAAGCCACATAAAAAGTTCAAAGATCACCTTGACCATATATTTCTTCTTCAATCATCTGATTCTAGAACATACTTGGATCACTAATTAAATCCATACTCCCTCCTTCCGATATAATTCTCTTTTTAATTCGGTTAAAAAAGAATGATAAAATTTTTTGGAAACATTTGACTTTACATATCTCATTTCCTGAGAAACTTCTATAACTTCATAAATGTTAGAACATGTTTTAAGGCTATAAATCTCGAAAAAAGTTTCATTTCTTCCTCAAATTCTACGTGACTCAAAGTTCAAACTAAGATATATATAAATTAGACGGAGTGAGTATAAAATGAAGCCACACTTACCGGCTACAGCTTATCAAAGCAATGATTAATTTAAGATATTTAAATTGTTTTTTCTTTTTCGTTTCTTGATTCAGGTCAAGCCAATTGCTACAGAATTACTTCCAGCTCCATATGTGCTTTGATGTCCTGTCATTTTCCTGTCTAATAATGAAATAATCAAATTGTTGGTTCTATGATTTTAGTTTTCCTTGTTGGTGGGACGTGGCAAATTTAGGAAATATCATTAACAAAATACAAGATAAAAAAAATAAAAATTGTACAACTTGTAAGTAGGGGTGGGAGTTCGGTTCTTCGGTTCGATTTTTTCGGTTTCGGTTTTTTGAAAGTGGACATCAAACACCGAACCGAATTAGTTCAGTTCGGTTCGATTTTTTGAAGTTCGGTTCGGTTCGATTTCGGTTTTTTAATTCGGTTTTTTTGGCATGGGCCTGAAATGAGATATTTTCTGCTTGTAAAATGGACTTTCTTTGTAATTAACAATGAGCTATTTTATTGTTTTTAAGTATATGCTTACTCATTCTATAATGCGAAGATGTAAGCTAGATCATGCAATACATAAAGAACGAAAATGGAAAATATGGGGGAAAAGAGAAAAAGGCAGTAGAAGCATAGGATCAATCCAAATACCCAGCTGACTCCTACTCTTTGGAAGCAATTCGTAGTTTTTCAGCAAGAACTAAAAGTAGGAAATAGAGGGGCTAAAAGCAATTTGACCTTAATTAGGCCAGTAGCTAGAAAAAACAGTAACTTTCTAATATTCCTTTCCAAATAAGTCCTTATACTAAACAACCAAAATTAATTTATTAGAGAATAGTAAAGCTCTAAACTTGATCAAATAAGCACACTATTCATGATCATCTAACTTAGGCTAAGGTAAAATTAAGTGATTAACCTGCTCATTTCCATCTGTAGGACTAAATAACATACGCCCATTTCTTTTCCACATCAAAAACAGAAAGCAAACATGTTCGGTACTGAATTTAAAACAAAACAACCAACTTTTATAGGAACGAGACAATCACAATCCGATATTCATGACTTAATCGGTAACCAAATAAAGTATGCCTACATAGACGAGATGAAAGCGGAACCACAAAGAAAAAAAAAAAAAAACCGAGAAGGGGTGCACCTGATTCGGTGCAGCGAACTGAGAAAAATGGAAACGACATGAGCTGAAGAGCAAGAAGCATATATATAGAGAGAGAGAGAGACACACATATATATATATATAGCTAGAACCAAGACAAGCCATTGACCAGAAAGTGCCTTATAACAGTAGCACTGTAGCAGCAGCAGTTACACTGTTCGGTTAAACCGAAAAACCGAAGAATCGGTGAATCGGAACCGAACACCGAATTTTTTATATAAAAAAAAAAAAAATCGAAACCGGACTGATACACCGAAAAAACGAATTAATTCGGTTCGGTTCGGTTTTTCGGTTTTCGATGTTTATGCCCACCCCTATGTTGTAAGTTCTAATAATTGATTCAAGTCATCCAAATAATTAAATAATTATCAAAAAAATGCTTTCTTTCAATGGAATGCTGCTAAATACCCAACAAACTCTATATACGTTTTGACGATGACAAATTCAATAAGTATATATCCGAATTTCATTTTCTTGTTTAGGTCATCCTCAGTACTTTAATTTGTTTTGCTTATAATCCCTTAAATTTTATGTGGTTGATCTTTAATCAAGGATTTTTTCAGTTCTGATAGGCTAGCTAGAAAATAGACTTTTATTATGGTAGAGATGCGTGGGAACATCACTGTAATCACACACGTTTCATAAAGCAGTATTTTTCTTGTATTACTAATTAGGTTGGTAATAAGACTACTATTAGCAGATAAAAACAAAAGAGAGAACATGCATGTGTTTTTTCGCCCCATATGAACTAGAGTTAATGAGCGATAGAGTCATGTGATAGTGGTATATCAACTTTAGTGGTTTCAAGTTTTCAAATTAAGAAGCGTAAAATACAGTTGCATTCATTTTTTTTTTGACAGTATACATGTAAAAGTATTTATAGAGTTTTTAACTATGTTTAGGCTGAAGTTTATGTTTCCCCTGTGCTCAATTAAAAGATTGATCCCTCCCCTATACATGATAAAATCACTCTAATAAAATAAATTAATCATGACTCACCTTTCTTGTATGACCATTTTCTTGTCCCTTGGAACTGGGAAATGGGTGCATTCTTTTTTTACTAAGCATAGTGATTTTACTTCCTAATTTAGGCCACATATATAAGCAAGACTCAAAGATGATAAATGATTGAATTTAATAATACTGTTTCCCAATAAGATGACAAATTTACCAAAAAAGTAGGTTATCTTTTGCGCGGACAAAGCAAGTCATGATTTTTATTTCAAACTAAGATCACTAAGCTAATATTATAAATGCAAAACATTGTGCCATTTGGAAGCTTAAGACAAAATGCCCTCTATTTTATTCTTTAATTTAACTATTGCTCAAGATGTGTATCAAATTTAATAAATTAAAATAAACGTGGTCCTATCTTCATAAATCTGCAGGATCTCAAAGTCAATAGCTTGTCCAGGATGTGATAATAACCTTAATATATATTAAGTGATGACTAGTGAGATACTTCTTATGTCATCCTTATTCTGCTTACAGATAATTAACGGGCAAGATATCAATATATGCGAGCAGCTAAAATTACTTAATATTAAGTAATACTAAATTTAGATATTTCATAATGATTATTTACAAAAAGATAATATAAATTACGGAACTAATTTAATGATATCAATATATCATGAATTACTGCTCTTATACTAGAAGTAATGTTTTTTATTTTCTGAAAGTTTGGATATGTATGATACTGAAGGAAAAGAGAAAAAGAACTGGAAGAGAAAAAGTGTTGATGATATTTATATATTTAGGACATTCATTTAAAATAAGAAACAGAAAGATGTTGACAGAGTCCTTCATAATAGAGGAGGAAACCCATCAATAGGGGCTTGCTTCACATGCTCCCACGTATTGTATATCTACATTTAGATAGGCAACTACTTGAATGGACAATTGAAAGTAATTTCAACCAAGCTTTGAACTTGGAATCACTTTCACGAAGCCTTCGAAAAAGAAAGAAAACGATTTCTTGTTTTTATTGGAGTGTACTACTTATTTATTTCATGTTTTATTACTTTAAAGTAATCACAACATTTAGTGTTTCTCTGTTTATGGTAACGTGACTAAGGACAAATTATTTCTCTAATCTGCTTAATCGAATGAGTTTAATAATAAGTCATATACTGACAATATAAAAGAAACTTTACAAGTCATATAAAAGATAAATACATGTAACTATCCTTATTAAACAATAACAACTTCAATCCCATAAACCGCAGAGCATTTTCTTATATTTACCATCTCATCCATATTATTCAAAGTCCGTTCTACCCAACAAAACTTAATACCACAAGCATTTCAATCATCGAACAATCGAATATCGTTTTTACGGAAATCCTTTTATAAAACATTTAACTTTAGGTAATATTGATGTAGTGATTCAACCTAACATTCAAAAAGCACTGCGCTTTTTCATTATACAAATCAAGTCAAATACAAGAAGCCGAAAGGTAGTTCATCTAAATAGAAAACTAGTAAACTTTCCCTTTTTTCCTATACAATTCGTCTACATAAAAAAGTATCGAGTGAAAAATTCCACGGTATCATAAACGCAGGTGTATCAGTTATCATTTGGAGCCCCTCTTCATTACATGGACGGATTTAGAGTTTTACTTATAGGTTCACATGAATCAGTAGATTTTATTCGAAACTTATTGTATATATTAAAAAAAATATTTATAAATATTAGATTATGAACTTATTATCATATAATAACACGAGGCTGCTATAAAACATCAAATCTTGAATCCACACTTTACCACTACTTTTTTTTGGTTTGTCTTAAAACGAATATTACATTTTTATATTTAGAAATAATTTAATTTTATGCCATGATTTACATCTACACAAGTAACTAAAATTTATTTTGAATCACAAATTTTGAAAAAAAAAATCTTTCTTAAACTCAGTGCCTGGGACGGAGGGAGTATTACATAATACTAGGATAGGTGGCAACCATCAAAACTCGACAGATGCCCCATGCTGACATCATAATGAACCAGCTCGGCCCATGGGCTTTACACTACGTGGCAAGTTGATATTAGAAAAATAGTAGTATGATCAGTGTGATAAGGAGCACTTTACGTGGCGCCTTGATTTTAATGGGTCCTTATCATTTAGCAGACACGGCCCATACAAGTTCGTTTCGTTCAACTATGTAGGTGGGCTGTCAAGTGACCCACTAGTGAAATTAGTTAACGTTCTTGGTGCGTCACTTGAAAGAAAAACTAACCGTTTTGGGAATTGAACGCCGTCACATTTGTTTCTTGCATGCAATATAATTTTTCTGCTTATTCTTAATTTCGTGCATGTGAAATTCCTTATTGACAAAAATTCGAGGGTCTAGCCATGGTTAATATTTTACCAGACATTATTATTGCTACATGTGAAATATTTTGCCAAGAATATCTGTCATTTTTAACAATTTACTTGCTGTAATGAAAGAGTAAGACTGTAAAGAATAGTCTCTTGTGATCCGATTCTTCTTTAGATCCTACGCATAGCTGGAGCTTAGTGCACCGAACTGTTCTTTTTTATTAATTTGTAAGTTTTGACAATTTGATTGAACAAAATTTCTGATTTTTTTTTTTTACAAAATTTGTGCAAAAGAAAAATATATTTGGATAATTCGAGTCTTTTTTAAAAAGAAAAAGTTTTGTGATTGAAGAGATATAAATTTTGTCGACACCAATATGTTATGTAATCAACATTAAAGAAGGCGTGGACTAGCTGCATTGAGAGTACACACGTTTTGCTTAATAATATTTCACGCACCTTAAAATTTTCTCACTAGGAAAGATTTTGGAGAAAATCATTTCTTTAGCAGCCTTGCAACTAGAGTGTTTTTTCACACGCACCTTTCTTCTTGAATTTATATATGTCACAATTTTCATGGGAGACATATGAACATATTTGACGCAATTCGATCTCTATTTCCGTACAACTTTCAAAGGGTCAAATTGATCAAGCTATTCAAACTCTGTAATCTAAATTTGACGCTTTTTTATTGATTTTTTTTTTCCAATTTCAATTTCAATGTAATGCTAACCCACCCATGGTGGGAATTTTTTTTATTTTATTTTAACTACTTTCCAACGATTAATTTAATTATTTTTTTACTATTATTAATACTCCTTCTGACCAATTACTTTAATTTATATGACACTAATACTATTTGTTGAGCCAAGTTTTTTCATTAATCACAACTTTTCCGAACTCGTTCACTTTTAACGAAAGAGAGAGAATATAACATATAAATCAAACAATCATTTTAAATACCTTGTCGTTCATTATAAACAAAATTGTATAAAATGAAAGGAAATAGTACTCCTTTTTTTGACGAGAAAAGGTTATAAAACACACTCCAATTTTGACCGAAATTGCTATAACACACTCCAACTTTGCGGGGATCCTATGACCCCCCTGGACTATTTTTTTTGTGTATTATTAAGGGTAGTATCGGGTGATATGGACAAAAAAGTGAGCACATAAAGAAGGATTATTTGGAATTCAACATGGCAAATAGAGACGGGTCTGTTCAGTTTTAAGTCTATCCTTGCGCACTTAACCAACATGTGCTCACTTACTTGTCCACGTCACCCGATAATAATACCCTCAATAATACACAAAAAAAAGTCCAGGAAGGTCATAGGACCCTCGCAAAGTTGGAATGTGTTATAGCAATTTTGATCAAAGTTAGAGTGTATTTTGAATCCTTTTCCCTTTTTTTGACAAATCGTAGTACTAGATAATTAGGCATCATTAAACGACTACTAATGCCAGCTGACTAAATTATGAGAACTATAATAAAACAAAAAACGACCAGTTATTAGCCCACAATTCTTCTGACTATTTCAAAGTCAAATACCCGTATTCCCATTTTTTCCTAAGAAGGAAAAAAAACATGCTGAAAATAACTTTGGTCATTCTACTTATAAAATTCAACGTTTAAATCCTATCCTCCACGTTGCCCTTCTAGAATTCAACGTTTCCTTAACAAGCACAAAACATCGGGTAACTCAAAAGTTATTACCTTAAAAAAAATTGGAATTGAGTTTATCTCACATTTAACTGTGAGTATTAATTAAAAAGCATGATAAAATAATACTCGCTAAAATCAACAAATTATCTATTCCAAATAAAATGTGAAATTGTCTATCCTTGTTTTAATCCTATTCATAATCCAGAGACTATAATTCTAGGATAACTTTATTTTGAACCAAATGACTTCTTACATATTTATGTTTATGTACTCTAATCGCGTAATACATTTTTATACCATCTATAAAATTAGCTCATTATAATTGATTACTTATCATTTAGTTTAGCATCCATACAAATAAATTTCTCGCGTCGACAATCGATCAGAAATATTTCTTTACTTTTGTGAAATAGGTTATGATCTACGTACATCCTATCGTTCTCAAAATCCATTTATGAAACTACACTGAATGTGTTGTTGATGTAATACTTTTAAATATATAAAACTACTCACAGTTTTCTTTATGTAACATGATTGTCTAAATAATTTTCACACGATGTGTAAAATTTTAAACTGTTTATTGGGCACGGGCTTGTGTAGTTCTCGTATTTCTTCTTACATGTAAAAAGTATCTTTTGCCTTCTTCTTAAACCTCACGTATCCTACTCCCACGTGTCTCTCTACCATTCCTCCTATTACCTATACTACCCCCGTATGCCGAACCAACCCCCAACTCCCATTGCTTATATTCTCACTTTCCCCTTCCATTATTTCCATGTACAATTTTTCATCCTTCCATTATTCTTTCTCACTATTCACAAAAGCTTCACATTTATTCGACCTTAATTACAAACCAAACCACATTCACTCCAAAAACTTCAACTTCACAAACATACATACATACCACTATTTCACACTTCATAAATTTGCTTAATTTTTCTTGTTCTAATATGGGAAGAAAAAAGAATAGTATGGGAGCAATGTTACTAGAGAAAGAAAGCTTTAGAAGAACAAAATTCGGTACCCTTTTATACTCTGATCCAATAAGTGACCTTGAAGAAAGCAATAGCAATTCGGCTCGCAGTAGTAATGCTTCTTCAGCCCCAAGTCCACCTAGAATATCGTCGTTTTACAACACAACAACTACTACCAACAATTCACCTAATTACTTTATGTCTCCATGGAACCAATCTGCTTCACCTTATGTAAAATCCCCATGGATTCACCAACCAGCACTCGATTTCTCCGAAGAATCAGAAACAAGGGATTGCAAAAATGGCCTAATTGGCTCACTTGTCCGAGAAGAAGGCCACATTTATTCACTAGCTTCATCAGGGGATTTGTTATATACAGGGTCAGATAGTAAAAATATTAGAGTATGGAAAAATTTGAAGGAATATTCAGGGTTTAAGTCGCATAGCGGATTAGTGAAAGCCATTGTTGTTTATGGAGATAAGATATTTACTGGTCATCAAGATGGTAAAATTCGGGTATGGAAATTTTTAGGTAAAAAAAGGAAAGCCTATAAGCGGGTTGGTAGTTTACCTACCATTAGAGATTATTTAAAGAGTTCAATTAATCCCAAGGCGTATGTTGAAGTTAGAAGAAAACGGAATGTTCCTTGGATTAAGCATTTTGATGCTGTTTCGTGTATGAGCTTGGATAAAGAAAGAGGGTTGCTTTATTCTGGATCTTGGGATAAAACACTCAAAGTTTGGAGATTATCTGATTCGAAATGTCTGGAATCTATTACTGCTCATCACGATGCAATTAATTCAGTAGTTGTTGGATTTGATGGGTTGGTTTTGACTGGCTCAGCAGACGGAACAGTAAAAGCTTGGAGAAGAGAGCTTGTTGGCAATAGTGCAAAGCATGTTCTTGTGGAAACACTGCTGAAACAGGATAATGCTGTAACTTCACTAGCCGTAAACACCTTAGCAACTACGGTAAGAACACACTTTTAATGTACTTTATTATATTACGTCTCACTACATTTTTACGTGTGAGTTTAAAAGTTTAAATTGTTAGACATATAACATATTTCTGATGATTTATTTTTATATTATGTCTCAATAGGTATATGCGGGCTCTTCAGATGGACTAGTTAATTTCTGGGAGCGACAGAAGCATTTCTTGGAGTATGGGGGTGGGCTAAGAGGTCATAAATTAGCGGTGCTGTGCGTTGCGGTTGCTGGTAACCTGGTGATGAGTGGATCGGCTGACAAGTCGATATGCGTGTGGAGAAGGGAAGAAGGTGGTATCCACGGTTTATTAACGGTGTTAACAGGACACAACGGCCCCGTTAAGTGCTTGACCGTCGAAGATTCAAATGAGGAAGATGATAATAATGAGAGCGAAGATGAAGCTGTGGTGGAGAAGAAAAGTGACCAATATTGGAGAGTGTATAGTGGGAGTTTGGACAATTCAGTGAAGGTCTGGAGACTATTTGAGGCAGTTGAGCCAGAAGCTGATCCAGCATTTTAATTTGATGGGTTCAATCTTTAATATTTTATCACGGTATATGTTCAACATTTGAAGTACGGGTTCAAAATCTAATATTGGTCGCAATTTTTGTGATTTGTTACATATATTTATGTTTCGTGCCGAAATTGTTGAGTTCAATTGGATCCTGAAGATGTGAAGAATGAAGATGCATGTGGATAGAGTGGTGTGAACGCGCTGCCGAGTACAAGGCGGAGAAGCGGTTGTGAATTGCCTTCATATTAGGTTGGTTGTGACACATAAAGACAGATTAGAATACAACAGACACCATGTGAAACGTTCACACAATTATGAAGAGAAATTTGGCTTTATTGTGCCGGTAAAAACCTGTTAGAGGACGGTTCTTTTCGTGGGGGACCAGTGAGCAGAACCTTCACAATGAAGGTTAATGTACAAGCCGTGACCAACTAACATTACTCAAAATACATTCATCGTTTTCTTGTCTCCTTCTCTATATTTGGTTGTAAGTTTGGTTAGTGATTCATGTCTTGCATATTCTAAAGTAACAAAGTGTTCGAAAATGGAACACCGTCTTTGAATCCCTTTTAAGATTTTCCTTTGATTTGTGAAAAAGTTCTGTACTTTTTTATAATGAACAAGTTTTTACTTCTTGCACATAACTATTTTTTGACTTTCCATTTAGTGTTTGGCATTGGCTTTGAGAGATAAAGTACTCTTTACTAAAAATAACTTTATTTCGAGAGCTCAAAGCTGAGATTCAAATTAAAAACAATAGAACATTTACCACCGCACCACAAGGTTTGATGGTTTATTTTTTGGTACTTGCATATAGTAACTATTGAATTAGCATAAAGGTGTGTTAATTTATCGGAAAAGCAAAGCCAAAAAAGGTGCTCTTAGAATATTAACAGACAAACAAATTCTTAAAGCAAAGAGGTAGAGCTGAATTCAGCTTTTCATGTAAAAATATAAGCAAGCATCAGTAATATATAGGTGTCTCTGTTTCCTTGGGACTTCTCTATTTGCACACATTTCATTGAGCATTTTGGTGTTACGGTAGACAACATGTTAATCATAATGGGTTTAATTACACTAAGTCTGTTAATGTATGCTATAAGTTAAAACTCTATATATAGGTATATTGTTTGTGGATCCTGCATTGGGAAGTCTAGTCAGGGACCACGTAGAGTTGGCTGAGCCTAGTTCATCCCTATTAGCAAGCTTATAAATTTAAAATGTGGCTGACAGAAAAAGCAACAGAATTTTTGATAAAGAAGCAATGTCTGAAAAGAATAAGTTAAAGTCCTAATTTTCTGTTTCTTTAGAGTAATTTATAGTTCAAGACGGCCTAACAGAATATTAATTAATTCTGCTACACCAGAAAGTGTATCACTTTATTTATTCAAGAGTTAAAAATTAATACTGGAGTTAAACTAGCACTGAAGCTGAAAATAAAACTTTTTAAATTTGAAAAAGTTGTTGGTTAATTGAAATACTTACAAAAGTGAAAAATATCTTACAAGGAAGAGTTAAAAGAAAAGAAGAAAGGAGGGTGCAATTTTTTCAACTGTTTGCTTTAATTAGCCGGTGAAGAGGGTCGGTGGGCATCATTAAAGACTTTGATTGGAATGGGCACTAATAGAAACTAAGGAAATTAGTAAGCACTTTTATCATCTTCTCAGTTAATTTATCCGGTACGAATACAGAAATTAAAATGATAAATAATGAATACCGTTTTTTTTTCTTAAAAAAAAAAAAATTGAGAAAAAGAAATATAGTAGTAGTACTACTATAAGAACGAGTCCAATAATTTGCACAAATAGTTCATTGTTAGGTAGATTGGACCATGAATTCCCATTGCATAATGGTCCCAAAGCTAACTCGATAGCAGAAAGTCGCAGTGCACACCTAATCTAGAGAATTAAGCACTCAACAGCATTATTTAATACATGCAAATTGAAATTGTTTATCTTGTGTCTCTGAATTATTGGAATAAACATGCAAATTGAAATTCCTTATATTGTGTCTCTGATTTATTGGAATTCGCCCTCCCTTTCCTAATTAATAAGTACTATATTATCCCACATCTTATGTAACCATCTTGAAAAATTCCACTCAACGTTTAAAGTCATTACTTAAATATCTAGATTCTTTCACATGATAAACTAGTTATCTTACTGATAAGTTATTTTTTGAAAACGAAACACACACACACACAAAGGTAGATACGAATATTGAAAGGAGAATGAGGACCATTTTAGTCTCGGGCTTCAATTTGTCCTTCACAAGCCCTCTATTTCGGGCCTTGTTTTATCTCCAACTAAATATTGTATTGGGCTTGGATTGTCCTAGGCTAATGGCCTGCTCTCCATTTACTTGTTTGATTGGTTTGGTGGGTGAAGGTTTTCATATATTTTACATTCCAACTTGTTCGGTAGGAGAAGAGAACCTGAATGAAGAGGACTGATAACTAATAAGTATGAAGAATTTAAATGATAACAGACCAAAATAAAAATTCTCACTTTTTGTCTTCTTCAAATATTTGTACCATTGTTCAATATATAATTTAACACTATTTGATATGTTTATTTAAATCTAATTACAATTCTAACAAATAAAGGAGTTAATAACATGTATTTATGATAATATGTACTTAATTTGAGCATAAATTAATCAATTTAAAGCTTGACAGTTGACATTTAAAGCCAAGTCTTATTTAAAAGAAATTGGACTTAGTTGTATATGAGCTAAGCTCGAACATCACTTTAAATCTACTAGAGCCAAAGTCGATCACCATTATAAATGTTCTCGAGCTAAGCTGAGTTACACAGGTATTCCACTCAGCTCAAATCCACAATCTATCCTTCAGGATCGTTGTTGTTGATTTAGTATTTGTCATTTATAGATAGAGAGGAAAACATAGTTAGAAGTTATTTAAGCTATAAAGTGATAGAGGCTGAGAAGGTAAATTAGTTAATGTGTAATAAGATGACAAGAAATCAGAATGACTTCTATGGAACTGGTCCAACTGTGATTTGAGCCATCAGTCATGTGAGTCGTCTCTCTAACGTGCTTTAGGCCCAACATTTTTTGAAATCACAAAGAATCATTTGCACGATTATCCTTTAAAGGCACTGGTTTTAATTTTTGTCCTTCGCCTAATAGCATGAGGTTTGGGTTCGAAATCCGGCTCAGTAAAAAAAAAAATCGCAAGGCAGAGTTTCGTAGAAAAGTTAGGCCACAGGCAGAGCTTTGAATGCACTCTACCTCAGGCAGATTTTCAAACTCTACCTTAAGGTAGAGTTTTGCATGCCTTGAGAATTCAAACCTCTGCCTTGCGAAATTCCTTTTTTTTTTTTTACTAAGCTAGGGTTCGAACCCAGAACCTCGGGGTATTAGGCGAAGGACAAAAATTAAAAACCACCAATTTGAGGGGCAAAAATTAAAGACTGGTGCCTTTGAAGGATAATTGTGCAAATGACCCTTTGTGATATCAAAAAATGTTGGGCCTAAAGCACGTTAGAGAGATGACTCACACGACTTTTTTTTGCGCGGATTATCCTTCATTTGGGGTGGTCTTTAATTTTTGCCCTTCAAATTGGTGGTCTTTAAGTTTTTCCCTTCGCCTAATATCTCGAGGTTGTGGGTTCAAACGCCAGCTCAGTAAAAAAAAAAAAACGCAAGGCATAAGTTGCAAAATTCTGCCTTAAGGCAGAATTATGCCCATGAAAGGCCCAAATTCTGCCTCGCTGAAATTCTGCCTGAAGGGCAAAAGTTAAAGACCACCATTTTGAGAGACAAAATTAAAGACCTCCCCCAACGAAGAACAATCCTACAAATTGCCCCTCACATGACTGATGGCTCGAATCACAATTGGACCATTTCCATAGAGATCATTCTGATTTCTTGTCATCTCTATGGAACTATCCAAGCCCATTGTACTGGGTTAGAATTATGAGTGTGTAAGTGCCTTGTATGGGGTCATTCGCAGAAATGGCCTTACTCGGGGGTGGTCTTTAATTTCTGTCCCTCAAATTACTGGTCTTTAATTTTTGCTCTTCCGTATTTTAAGTGGCTAAAAATATCCCTAAGATTCTGGGTTCAAACCCTAGCAGAGTATTTAAAAAAAAATCGCAAAGCAGAATTTCGTAACAAATTAGGCTTATTGGGGCAAAAGTTAGGTCTTAAGGCCTAACTTCTATAGAATCTCAGCAGAGTGAAAAAAAAAAAAGAGTAACGCATAGTTTCTATAAAGGCATTACTTTACCCCTTGTCCGGCATAACTTTTGCCGTAGGCATAACTAGGGGTGTTATTGGTACGGTTCGGACGGTTATTTTATAAAATTTATACCATGCCAATTTTTCGGTTATTTCATTTTGTAGAAGCAAATTAGGCTTTACGAAACTGTCTCATCATCTCGGTTTCTCTTCGATATCGGTGCAGTTCAGTTAATTTTGGTTTTTTTTATCTGGGTTTCTCTTCGATATCGGTGCGGTTCAGTTAATTTTGGATTTTTTTTTAACAAAACAACATCATGTCGTACTCACTTGTAAAAGTTAAAGACACGATATCATGCATACTTCTATAGGACTTTGGCGAAAATTCTAGACATTTTTACTTTTTAAAAGGTGATGAATCAAGAAAACATGAAATACGACAAGAATAAAGATTGATCCCACTATTTAACGGTAGTGTAAAACAATGTTAAAAGTATAATTTATATTGCACGAGGGGCCAAAATCAATCGAGATGGGACTCAAGAACTGAGAGTACTAAGATTAAGTATCCAATATGAGAAATTTAAAATCATATGAGAGGAAACATATCTAATACTTTGTAGCTTTCTATTCATGATCGTTGGAATACCTTGTAGCTTACAAGCTAGTTATTACTAGAGACGCTAGTACTAATTTAATTTCAATAGGAGTTGATACAATAACGAATAGGAAAAGATAAGAAAATGTCGAGAAAGTAAAGGGTATATAGATTGACACAAAAGAAGACTCAATTTGGCAACCAAAACTCTAGCTTAGTTAAGACTTCCAAATTGAATATAACTAAGCACCTATTCTCTTAGGATGACCTCAAGGGAATTGAATTCCCAAGAAACCAATCCTCTCACAATCAAGAATCAATAAGAGCTTATTCCAAAGCCTCTCTTAAGTTTCTCTCTCTGGAGACAACATTCAAACACTCAAAATATTCATCAATTTATCAAAAAATAAGTAATGAAATGTTTAGCATGCTATTTATACTAGGAAAATAAGGAAGACAACTATGTTATTACAATTGTGGAAATTGTGGGTTGGGGAGGTTTAGGGGGGGGGGGGGGTGGATTACAAGGCGGGGAATCGAACCGAACCATCACCAACAAGGTAAAGTCAGGTAACCACCCAACTGGACTACTGAAATTTCTCTTGCTGCAGTGCTTTCAGTTCATCTAAAACAGAAAATTTATAAGCAAATGTGCTTCCTCTGAATTTATAACTGGACCATTTTAGTCTTGGACTTCAATTTGTCCTTCACAAGCCCTCTATTTCGGGCCTTGTTTCATCTTCAACTAACTATTGTATTGGGCTTGGATTGTCCAAGGCTAATGACTTGCTCTCCATTTCCTTGTTGGGAGAATGACCTATATATACATAAAAATAGTGTATATTTACAAAATATAACGATAATTTTCAGTTTACAAAACATACCAATAGATTTCTCACAAAACATATACGGAAATTTTCACTCAAAATTTTGTGTATGGAATGTGTATATCTCGCTCAAAGATTTAAATTTTCACTCAGAATTTTGTGTATGAAAACTGCATGAAATATGTATTTCTCGCTCAAGGTTTAAAATTTTCGCTCAAATTTTTGTGTATGAAAATTGTATATCTAGCTCAAGGCTTAGAATTCTCACATTTTTCTTGTATGAAAACTATATAAAAATGGTATCAAATATGTATATAACTGTATAAAATTTGTATAAATTTTATGTTAGGTTTTTGGAAATTAGTACAACTACAACTACTTTGTAGACAACTCTCATACAATATTTATACAAAGTTGAATCTCGCTTCAAAATTCGGTTGAATTAATACCACTACAACAACATTGTATACAACTTTCATACAATATTGTGTGATAGATCAAATTAAGAGTAAAAAATTAAAATAGAAAGAGTTTGGTTGAAAACGTGCAATTGATTGTTGTAAATCCGCAACAAATGACGATATTGATTTGGTCAATGGTGGCTGGAATTGCAATCGAAAGGCCAATATTGGGGCTTATGGTTTCAGCTTTTTGAGTTTTATTCATATTCTGGTGAAAGAAAGATCCAAACTGAATAAATTTGAATAAAAAATTCCTATATCTATTCAATTGAAAATGTAGATCTAATCTAGAATGATAGTAAATATGGAGAAAGCAACAAATTTGCTTTCGTCACTGCAATCATCGTTGTCACTCATCTCTGATGAATTCAATAGATCTAATGGAGAATCTCAATGGTTCTGAATTCTCGCTGCTAATCTCCACCATCGGTTCTTCTCTCATCCGCACGCCTCTTCTAACCGCTGCACTTCCGTCGTCAACCTGCTCCGCTCAGGAAAAAGGGGAAGATTGAGAGAGATGTTTCAACCTATATATTTTCTTTTCTAGATTTGTTACGTGAACAAAAGGGGAGGGAAGGGTGGGCTTTTTATTGTTTCAGATCCGTTATGTTTATTAATTTTGTTGGTATGTTTTGTAAATATGAAAAAGTATTTTTATATTTTGTAATATATAGTCTTAATTAGTATTATTAGGTCATTTTTCCTTCCTTGTTTGATTGGTTTGGTAGGTGAAGGTTTACATATATTTTACATTCCAACTTGTTCAGTAGGAGAAGAGAACCTAAAGACTGAAGAGGACTGATAACTGATAAGTATGAAGAATTTTAAATGATAACAAACCAAAATAAAACTTCACTCTTTTTGTCTTCTTCAAATATTTATACCATTGTTCAATATATAACTTAACACTATATTATATGCTAATTTAAATCTAATTACAATTTCCTAACAAATAAAGGGGTTAATAACATGTATTTATAATAATATTTACTTAATTTGAGCGTAAATTAATCAATTTAAAGCTTGACATTTGACATTTAAAGCCAAGTCTTATTTAAAAGAAATTGGACTTAGCTATACATGAGCCAAGCTCGAACATCACTTTAAATCTACTCGAGCCAAAGTCGATTACCATTATAAATGTCCTCGAGCTAAGCTGAGTTACATAGGTATTCCACTCAGTTCAAATCCACAATCTATCCTTCTGGATCGTTGTTGTTGATTTAGTATTTGTCATTTATAGCTAGAGAGGAAAACATAGTTAGAAGTTATTTAAGCTATAAAGTGATAGAGGCTGAGAAGGTAAATTAGTTATTGTGTAATGGGAAAAGGGTCAAATTTACCCTCCAAGTATGGTTTATAGTTTAAATTTGCCCTCCGTCAAAGTTTGGGATCAAATTTGCCCTCTCGGTCAAAGTTTGGGATCAAATTTGCCCTCCAAGTATGACTTATAGTTTAAATTTTCCCTCTGTCAAAGTTTGGGATCAAATTTCCCCTCTTCGTCGAAATTTGGGATCAAATTTGCCCTCTCCATTAGAATACTTGATAAATTTGCCCTTATATGGATGAAAGTCTGACTTGGACTCCACAACACAAAAAAATTAGCCACGTCGGATCCACATATAGGTTCCAAGTAGACTCCCAAACCCAATTATCTTTTTAACCCGTTTCCCAATCCCAATTCTATTAATCCGTCTAGACTATTGCTGACACTAAGGTACATGTAGTAATGTGAAAATCCGGAGTTTTAACCACATCGAGGTACACACGTAATGCATAAAATAGGAGGCATGTAAGAAAAATTCTGCAGCAGCAACAAAAAATGTTTAATACGACTAAGGATTCGTTGTTCTCTCCAGAAACATAGAATTTATCTGACCAGCAAAACTTTCTTGAACATGACATCTATCTTAGGTGAACTTCGATGGAGCTAACTTAACTCATTATTGTCGCCTCCCTGTCAGAAGCTCTCAAAAACTATTCAAGAGAACTGAAAATGAATTTTCGTTGAAGAGAACTAAAAATGGATTTTCAAAGCTGAACAACACAAATTTATTTTGTTGTCTTGTTATCGCTTTTGCAGGATCATAACTTTTTTGATCTTACTTTCGATATACGTTTAGGAATGTATTCTGAGCCAAAATGTTTTCCTATGCTCAGAAATGCTCTGAAGAATTCATGAAGAAACCTTCACTATGACAAAACAAATGGTACAGGGGCACTTTTTTTCCATAAGAGAATTGGGATTGAGAGTCTACGTGGATCCAACGTGGCTAACTTTTTATGTTGTGGAGTCCAAGTCAGACTTTCATCCATATAAGGGCAAATTTATCAAGTATCCTAACGGGGAGGGCAAATTTGATCCCAAACTTTGACATGGGGCAAATTTAAACTACAAGCCATACTTAGAGGGCAAGTTTGATCCCAAACTTTGACGGAGCGAAAATTTAAACTATAAACCATACTTGCAAGGTAAATTTGACCCTTTTCCCTTGTGTAATAAGATGACCAAAAATTAGAATGATCTCTATGGAAATGGTCCAACTGTGATTCGAGCCATCAGTCATGTGAGTCGTCTCTCTAATGTGCTTTAGGCCCAACATTTTTTGAAATCACAAATTATCCAAGCTCATTGTATTGGGCTAGAATTATGAGTGTGCAAGGGCCTTGTATGGGGTCATTCACACTAATTTCCTTACTCAGGGGTGGTCTTCAATTTTATCCCTCAAAATAGTGTCTTTAATTTTTGCCTTCGGTATTTTAAGTGGCCAAAAATATCCCCGAGATACTGGGTTCGAACCCCAGCAGAGTATTAAAAAGGAAAATTACAAGGCATAATTTCGTAACAAATTAGGCCTATTCGGCAAAAATTAGGTCTTAAGGCCTAACTTCTGTAGAATCTCAGCAAAGTATAAAAAAAATAAAAAATTGTAAGGAAAGTTATGTCCGGCATAACTTTTGCCGTAGGCATAACTAGGGGTGTTAATGGTACGGCTTGGGGGGTTATTTTATAAAATTTACACCATACCAATTTTTCGATTATTTCATTTTGTAGAACCAAAATTAGACTTTTCGAAACCGTCCCATCATCTCGGTTTCTCTTCAATATCGGTGCAATTCGATTAATTTTTGATTTTTTTCTTTTTTTAACAAAACAACATTATATCGTAGTCACTAGTAAAAGTTAAAGACACAATATCATGCCACTAGTAAAAGTTAAAGACACGATATCATGCATACTTCTATAGGACTTTGGCAAAAATTCTAGACATTTTTACATTTTAAAAGGTGATGAATCAAGAAAACATGAAAGACGACAAGGATAAAGATTGATCCCACTATTTAACAGTAGTGTAAAACTGTCACGACCCAGCTAGGGACCGTGACGGGTACCCAGGGCTAGCCACCGAGCACCACTCGCTCTAATACTCATCTTACTCATTTAGTGCTCTTTTACCAATTTTATACACGAATTGTAGGAAAATCATATTTTATATAGAAACATAAATACTTATATACATTTGCCTCTCGGCCATCAAAATAATATATACATAATAATAACATCTTGTGAGACCATCTGACCCACACTGCGTATCTACGAGCCTCTACTGACATACTAAACATATAGACGGAACAAGACTCCGTCGTGCCCAAAATATGCATATATACCAAAAGAAGAATCATAAGCACCTCCGGACAACGGAGTGCTCTCAATCAGCTGACAGCTACTAAGGGTCTTGACCAAGCTCACCTCCCTGTCTACCTGTGGGCATGAACACAACGTCCAAAGAAAGACATTGATAATATAATATGAACATCAATATGAAACATCTGAATCTGAATGACAATCATAAAAGAAGTAATGCATGTTGTCTTACTCATACTCATCATAATCTCATATATGCATAATATGCAAGCTGCCCGTCCATATCGGAACGGTGTGATAATCAATAACATTAGCCCGCGTCCAGGCCTCCCACGTCCGGGGTACCATCTCATGCCGCCCACTAGTGGTGTCTGCCCATGCCAAAAGGTCATAGTGTATCCGTATAGCTGCCCGCCTTGGCGGTGACTGCCCGGCCAACTAGGCGCGGTGTAATATGATCATGACATGCTCATAAAAAAATACTTGTAATAATATGCTTATCATAGTACATGCATAAGACTCAAGATCAACTGTACTCTGTCGGGGTGGCATAAGGCCGTGATCCCCCGATTTCATTATGGAGCAATTATTGACATTCTGCCTCACCTTGAAGGAATTAGTACATAAGGTGAGTGTAAGAAATAAATAGCATCATTATCAATATGGCATCATCATATCATATCTCTTATCTCTTATCTTATATAGACATTTATGGACTTAGGCTTCTAGCTTTCTGGAAAATAGGAACTCATGAAGAGGAAAAGAACTTATGTTATAGGATTCATGCCATTAGAAAGAAAGGACTAGCCTCACATACCTTTGTCGTTTAGCTATGTTATCGTTCACTTGCTCTCTCCCAATGTCACGTCGTTACCTTCACGGGAGAATTCGTATTAACATTAGTTAATCGGTTATAAGAACGTGTCGTAAATTCTAGAGAAAATTGGGCAGCATTTCCCCTGTAAACTTAACAATCCTCGAAATTTCAACTTAGCCAAACATCAATCAAAATACCAACAACAACAATACCAACAATTTCATATCAAACTAGGATTAAATCCATTCTTAAATTACTCCCAAAACAGCCCAATATACATTCGAATGCCAATACTTGTGTACACTTCTTTATTTCCGTATATCCATAATATAACAACAACAACTACAGCCAATCCCACGATATTCCAGCACACCAAACAATTTATAACAACCACCAAACAGTCCACATCATAACAACAACAATTTATCCGATTTTCCGCAATTAATTTCGTAGTTCTCATCTCATAATATAGCTATGACCGAGATGAATTTAAATATATCAAGAATAGGAGAATTCTTACCTTATATCGCTAGTCACGTTTCCTCTTCAAAACAACCTCCCTCCAAGGTTAAATTGCTGGAGACGTTCATGCTCAAGGAATTTACTTAAAGTTTATGTAAAATTTCCCAAAGTGGAAGAAAGAACCATCTGAAATGTAAAAGTGTTTGTATTTGTTTCTTGCTGGTACGTGCCTTTTAAATTTACATAAGACATCAATGTGACCACTTTTAAATCAAAGTGGGCCCACCTTAATTATTACACTCAATGGTGCCATTTTAATTCTAAAGGAAACAAAACATTTTCATCCGTGTGTACAGACATATATATTAGTCATCTCCTTTATTTCATGAAATGAGCCCACGTGGAAAGGTGTACTTTAATACTTGTCCAATTTAATGTCTACTTAATTCCATTTTGTCCCCCAAGTCAGATCTTAAATGCACCATCCCTTCTTTTCATTTTTTTTTTATAATAATGGAGTCAAAACTTAATCATTACATATATTGTAAAAAAAATACATTCTTTGATAAAGATGCCACCTACTTCCTCATAATATGTATTAGTCACCAGTTCCCCCATTTCCATGGCCCCCACGTGGATGCCCATTTCCCATGCCCATCCATAATTTGATAGTCAACTTAATAATATCCCGTTAAAATCCAACACTTAATAATTTATCCGCATGATTAATTTCTTGATCTCAATTCACTTAAATAGTAATCATTTTTTTTATATACTTCATGTACCCATTATCATGACCATGTAATATAATACTAGTCCACCGCCTCGTTTGCCATACATAAAATATAATTTCCAATCACCGTCATTACACTTGTTAAGGCCCAAATTTTTTTTGGACTTCATTCCTCACATATACCAAGTTCTTGTTTTTCATGCTTAAATATAACCAAATTCTCCGGATTCGGATAAATTTCCTCATGTTGGACGGTTCAATTTCCTAGTCCAAAAATACAGAATATCATAGCTTGGACCGTATTTCACTCAAATAAATTTTAAACCTCGACGAAACTTATTTTCTTCTATTTGTTTAACTTCTGATATTTACAACACATTTGTACCATCAATCTAACCACCTATAACCTTGGGGGATAACCTCGTGTCCATTACTAATATCATTTAACTCGTACACTTTCCAACGCATGAAAACACGGGATGTAACAAAAACAATGTTATGCAAAGACAAAAAGTATAATTTATATCGCACGAGAGGGCAAAAATCAATCAAGATGAGATTTAAGAACTGAGACTACTAAGATTAAGTATCCAATAAGAAAAATTTAAAATCATATGAGAGGAAACATATCTAATACTTTGTAACTTTCTATCCAAGATCGTTGGAATACCTTGTAGCTTACAAGCTAGTTACTACTAGAGACACTAGAACTAATTTAATTTCAATAGGAGTTTATAATAAGTTTCAGAGTTGCAAATTTAGGTGTTAATTATTTCATCATCCTGAACCAAAGACGAAAATTTTAATATTTTATTATATTTAAATCTAATTTATTGTCACGCCCCAAACCATGGCCTGCGCTTAACACGACACTCGATGCCTGACTGCATGTGACAGAGCGAACCACATGGCTTGCTAACTCAACATGGGCATGAACTGATGCGGAATAACCGATGAAAATGCATAATTTAAGTAGAGCGTGGGACCATAAATCATAAGTCTGAAAATATCATAATATCATAATGCGGAATAGTCTGAATGAACATAATAAAAACGAGCCAAAATGGCTAGACGACTCCGAGTATCTGACATAACATAACTGACTAGTCTATGAAACCTCCATCATGAATCTGAACTGTAGAACATACTTGCTGGGACAAGGCCCCCAGCATACCTTAACTGCATAACTGATATAAATGTAAATAATGACTAAACCCTGAAGAAGATAGGGCTCACCAAAAGCTGATATGTGGATGATCCTACTGAGCAGATGCGTCGTCCTGTAAATCCGTACTTACATCGTGAAATGCAGGCCCCCGGGCAATAGAAAGGGGACGTCAGCACATTGAATATACTGGTATGTAAAGTAACTGAATGAAATAAACATGGCACAAGAAATAACATAATGAGAGCTGAAACTAAAACTGTAACTTAGTCATGAACATGAACATACATATATATACATATAATCATGAGTAAAAACATTTTTAGTTGGGAGCGCATAAATGTAACCTACAACATGACATTTTTAGTAGGGAGTGCATAAATGTAACCGACAACATGACATTTTTAGTAGGGAGTGCATAAATGTAACCGACAACATGAATCACCGCGTGGGTACGTGGAGTCTGGTACCTGACCCGACCAACAAAGCTCTCACACCTTTCTAGAATATAGGTGGCATCTGAGCCCACGATTTTTCATAAAACGTGACTTGCATGATACATGGATTTAGTTACATAATATACTTGCATGAAAATGTGTAAACATGTAGAGTGTTTCATGAAAATAAACATAGTAATTAATAACTTGCATATAAGAACCCATGGAATGTAAATGATGGGTTTTTCATGGATTACATAGAGATTCTCAATAACCAAAATGGAATATGAAGAACACAATAACAAACTACGTATAGAAACATGGTACATCATGGTATATAGACGTGGCGTGGGGAAGCACAAAGATGTTTCCACACGTGGATAGAAGCCCTACATACCTGGTAATGCTCCAAAACTTGTAGTAGAAATTCAAAAGATTAAACCTTGAGCCTTGAGATGGGTTTTCTTGAAAACCCTAGGTTAGGAACAATGTTTTCCTCATTAGATTACATGAATATATGTTAGAATTGACTTGGAATGGTTGAAATAGGCTTATCTTGTTGTTTTGGATTGTTGGGAGAAGAAAACCTTCTTTCTAGGGCTTGGAGAATATGAAAAGTGGAAAAAGAACTAAACATGACGTATTTATACTTAACTGTGTCGAGAATTTATACGGTCAACTTATACGGTCCGTATAAAGTTATACGGTCCGTATAAATTGGCCGTATTTGACAATGATTAAAATTCCAGAAACTGGAATTTCCCAAATGAGTTTCACGAACTAAAATATGGTCTGTATAAAAGCATTTCACAAACTTGGCAGAAACTAGAATTTTTCCTCTTACGTAACACAGATTGGTTATACGGGTCGTATAATAATATACGGTGTACATAACTGGTCGTATAAATGGGACTTTGCTGAACTGAGACAAATTTATTTCCCACACTTCTCATCTGGTCTTCTAAGTCTCAAATCATAAACGTAACCTAGTTTACAGGTACGAGGTGTTACATTTATAAAATATATTTTACACATACAAATTTATTCAGTACTGTTCTGTATTTTTTCGATTTATTTTATAAAATTAAAAATCAACCCCTATTATTCGGCACAGTTATAAATTTTTATAAAAATCGTCGGTTTTATTAGGAAACCTAAAAATCGGTTCGGTCAATTAAGTTAATTTTTTGAAAACCATTAACATCCCTAGGCATAACTTAAAACAACAGAAGTTATGCCTTATAAGGCTTAACTTGGAACTTCAACATAACTAAGTTAGGCCTAAGAAGCAGGTGAGAATTTTGCAACAAAGTAATATTTAGATATGTTATATTTTCTGTGCATACTAGTAAGCTTCCCATTTGCAGTCTTTTGATGGAAAGAAATGATCAGTCTTGAGCACTCCACAGGGGCGGAGCTACAGTCTCCCAAGGGTGGTCAGATAAACACCCTTCGTCGGAAAATTATAGGTCAAATATAACTCTATATAACTGTTACATCCCGTATTTTTGAACGTCGGATTAATTGTAAGTTGAGGTGGGGCCCACACGTCAAGATTTTTTTTTGGGACATGTGACAAATTATATGAGTCACATATGTGAAGTTAAACACAACTCAAGAAGGACCCTTGGGCCAAATCAAAGTGGAAGTCCTCCAAACGAGTATTTTTAAGGAAACGTTTTCGGGTGACCTGACTTTGGGGGGCAAAAACGGTATTATAAATTTGGAATTTGGAAAACTACCAAGAAATAGAAGTTGTAGATAATTGAATTAGCTTTCCATCCATAGGTCGTGGGTTCCCAGTTGACGTCGGTACAAGGAGATATGAACGTTTTAAGGTCGAAAGGTCAGTGGGCTAGGCCCAACTCGGGACCAACCGAGTTGGCCCAAAAAAATGAAAAGAAAAATTTAGGCCCAAGGTGAGAGGGTGGCCGGCCATACCTGGTCCAAGCCCACCAAATTAATTAATTTTCATGTGGCAAATTAATTATAAAGGGATCATTATCCCTTAGATGATTCAAGAAACTTAGAAGGAGAAAGAACAAACAAAACAAGAGCAAAAAAAAGGACCATTTCGGGTTTGGCCATAGAAAATTCAACCCTCAAAATCTTCCTCCAAAAATTATTTTCTTGTGGTATTCCTACTAATTTAAGGGTCTTTTACAACTTGGTGTAATTGTTTTGGAAGAAGGAGCACTTATTTCTTCAAGTTGACAACTTGTTCAAGTGAAGGAGTTTGTAGAAAAAGGTAAGAATCAATTCCTTTTTCTTATGTTATGAAGGTTTGTTTATGTTGTGGTATGTGGAAATGAGTAGAAATTATGGAAATAAGGAAGTTTGCAAAGTGGGTATGTATATATATATGTAGCCATGGGTGTATATATGTTGTATACATATATGAGTTGAATTTTATGTTGTATTCTAGTTGTGGTTATGGTGAAAATTATATTGGGAATGAAAGTTGAATGAATTTTGGTTGAAGTTGGAATGTAGACGATTATGTCACTTTAGAATGATTTTGTGATATTATGGAAATGAAGTTGTTAAGATGTGAATTATGATTATGGTTGATGAAATTGGAAGATGGAAATATGTTATGGATATGTAGGTTGAATATTAGAAGTTTTGGATGAATTATGACTTTGGTGGAAAGTTTGTATATTTTGTATATCTTGTGAATATTTTGTGGAAATGATATGAAATGCTTCCAAATTATATTGTGATAATCTAGATTAATAATGAATATGAAAACATTGAGATTGGTTTGGAAATGGAAAGTCGGAATGAAAGTACTTGCATTATGTCGGAAAGAAGACTAGTTATACTATATTGTGTTTTGTAGTGATTGTTGGTGTTGTTGGTGTTGTTGTTGATTGTTTTGGCCGAGTTAAATTCTCGGGGATGCTATATGTATAGGGGAGATGCTGCCCAAATTTCTGTAGGCAATTATGAATAAAGATTGAATACTTAAAGATTGGAAATTGAGAATTGGTAAAAGTGACCAATTGCAGATTTTTGGCGAAACGGGAATTGAATTTGGACTAGCGTAAAGGGCGAAAAAGGTATGTAAAGCTATCCCGATTCTTCTTTTGGCATGTCCTAGGTGTACTAGGATCGGATTTGAGCCTCGGAAAGTATTATGCTCATCGGAATCCGCATTTGAAAATACCCTTTTTTCATTCAATGGAATTGAACCCTATAAGTATGCTTTATTGAAAGAATTGTGCAAACTTCCGCAAATTGTCTAGAAAATTATGGAATGTCCCTAGAACCTCCGTAGGTGACTTTATAAGCTTAAAATACGTAATTTGAGCCCACCGCTTCGTTTGTCCCGAGGTGGGCCCACTATTTCCGATTTTACTCTTTTGTGTTTATGACTTGTCTTCGAGCATTTTTTTTTAAGAAATATTCTAACTACTCTTTTAACTACTAAATAAAAATTGTTTTAATATTTCATTAAGCCTTATGAATTGTTTTGAAACTTGGGAACGATCTCAGAAAGATTATGCTTCCGTAACCCATTTTGACATTCGAATTTCACTTACTATGACTCCGTTCGATTTCATTGATTTGATCTGTCATTCGATATGCTTCATTGAGTCTCGGGAAATATATATGGTATTTTTATTGCATTTAGTTTCTCACTACTCCATTCGTGGATGCCCCAATGTTTCCCACACTGAGCCCGGGCCAGGATATGTTGTCAAGCGTATTCCACTGCATTGTTCGCCGTGCCTCGATGTGAGGGGGCAGGTATATATGTACATGGGTTGTGTAGTATGCTGTGCCATGTACACACATTCTGATATGATATGATCTGATATGGCCATCTGATATGATATGTTATGTTACGGGGTTATCCCCTATTCTGCTCCTTATGTGTTGTGGCACCGGCGTCGGGGGGGTGGCCACGTTCTGTTTGCCGAGTCCCTTGGCAGGGGTCGGATATGATATGGTATATGTTTCTGTACACACTCCTCATGTTTCGAAAATATGCATTTGATACTTCGGATGTTACACTCACTTCTCTGTAAGTTCAGTTTCGGTTATGATCTTGTTCCGTAATGGGACCAGGTACGACATATGTTTCCAGCGAATATTATTTATGCTATATGATCAGCATTTTGCTAATCTGGATATTCAGTTCATTTTCTGTATCTTCTGCTTCGATTATGACTTTGTTTACTACGTTCCGTGCTTTACATACTCAGTACATATTTTGTACTGACCCCCTTCCTTCGGGGGCTGCGTTTTCATGCCGCGCAGGTACAGACGACAGATTTGCTGACCCGCCTGCCTAGGACATCTATTCTGCTATTTTGGGAGTGCTCTTTTGTCCAGAGCCTATATGTTGGTACAGTTTTCTGCTATTGTATATATGTACGCTATTCAGGGGTACGATGGGGCCCTGTCCCTTCTTATGATTCTGTTATGTTCTGTAGAGGTCTGTAGACATACTTGTGTGGGTTCTGTATATGTTTTGGGTTACTATGATTTGTGACGGCCTTATCGGCTTCCACGTGCTATATTTGTTCACCTGCAATATCTGGTAGCGCCAATTGACTTTTATATTGATATATTCTGCAAATATGCTCGTTTGGGTTATTGGGTACGTTTGGGTGTCCAGCACGGGCACTAGTCACGGCCTACGGGGTTGGGTCGTGACAATAACGATACAAGTTATTTTGAATACACTTGCCACAAGCAAGACCTGCGGCCCGGCGGTCTAGGGTGTTCCTATTGTGCTTGGAGGCGTGGGTTCGACTCCCAGTAGCAGCAGCGTTTGTGTTCTTTTTTGGACTATTTTATTCGTAGTGGGGAAACTGTCAACATTCTATTCCTCTCTTTTTAACAATTAATAACCTAAAAGTTTCCTAATAAACAGTAACTCTTAAAACTTTAAAATTGTGTAAAAACAAACTAATAATCTTTAAAATAAATCTTTTTGTTAAGCAAATCTTAAAGTTTAAGTTAAGTTGTAGAAATTTTTCTTCACCAAAAAACTCTCTACTCTCTCTTCCCTCTTTGGTTCTAGGCTTCTAGAGTTCTACTTTTCAGCCATAATAGTGATAAATTATTTAAATTGTACATTTATTAGTAGAGTTTTTTTTGGTGTATTTTTTATGTTAATTTCAATTTATAAAATTGTAGTTCAATTAAAATATTTGTATGGATTAGTTAAATATTTCATTGTTTGATTTAAATTTTTGGTGCACATCAACGCAGAAAAGAAAAATATATCAACTTCTCTAAAGCTAAGTTTGAAGTTTGAACACCCTTGACGAGATTCCTGGCTTCTCCACTGGCGCTCCATACGTTGATCTCGAGTATAGTTACTATATTTCTCACACTTATATTTATTAATTGCTTTGGGTGGTTTTGCTAATTTTTAGAATTGAGGGGTACAAATCACATTTCATGTTTTTTTGAAAAAGTACATTTTAATTACCAAATATTATTTGCAAAAACTATGGTCAAACACAACTCCAACTCCAACTTCAAAAATTCCAAAAAAAAGTGATTTTTTATTTTTTGGTTTCCATGGCCGAACGCCTACTTATAAATTATAAATATTTGTGTGATTATAAATTATAATTAAATTATTTTTAAAGATAGAAATGTATTATTATTTCACAACAGACAAAAAAAGAAAGTGCATGAATAATTTGTAATCGAGCAGGTTAAAAGATTTGGTTGAATTGACTTTAAATTTTTTCTCTTTCTAATTTTATTGAATGACCTCCAAGGAACTTGTAATTAACTCAAGTAAAATAAACAAAGAAAAAGAAACAAAGACTTGGTTCCTTCAAACAACGAAAGACTAACAACTTCATTAATTATAAAAGAACCCGTTATTAATTAGTTAAACAAATTCCTTAAACTCTAATATAAAACAAAAAAAATGAAAACTGACCTTCACCTAATGTAGGATTAATCAGATTCCAAACTTCTAGTCTTGTTCACATGCACGCCTGATGGTTTATGCTATGAAAACAGCGCCAAATTTTCTAAGTCAATTGTCAAAAATACCCCTCCACTCTCATACCCCTCATTTCAAAGAAGTTTCCATGTTTTGGACTAATTCAAAGTTGAAAACGAGGTAACCATCAGGCATAGTAACATTTTTTAAGACATTTTTTCTTGGAAATGTTTACTAAACGCGTTGATCAAGGAAAAAAAAGGTATCTTGAGTTGATAAATTGAGAAGAAGAAACGGTCTAAGCAAAAAAATAAATAAATTGGAAGACTTTTTGTTGGTCTCCAGTCTTGAATTTCTACTGGTAAGACTCTAAAGTTGAAGATCAGAAAACACATTATATTGTATAATTATACATTGAATCTATCTAAGTCTCATTCTCAAGCTCTACCCCCATTATCAGAAAGAACCAAAAAAAATAAAAAGTTTCTACTTTGGCTTCTGGGGTATATCAAGAAACATGTTTTCAAGGTTTTAATTACAACTTTCGAGTACCCTTTTCTGGTAAGATTGAAGTTCAAGACCAACAGTTATTACATTGCAATTACTGTATTTTCTTATTTGCATTCAGTTTCCATTTCCTAGATCTTTTCCCACTTCCCAAAATTGAAAGGAGCAAAAGGGTTAACATTTTGGCTTCTGGTTATATCAAGAAAGAGTTTTTTTCTGGGGTGTATTCATCAGTTGATTAGAATTGTTGAGTACCCTTTTTTGGTAGAAGCCTAGGAGTAAAGAAAGTCTCAATCTTTTAATCAAATTGTGCTTGATGAGTTCTTGAGATTAGGACTGAGTTGACTAAAAATGGCAACAATCTTGAAAAGTTTTTTCCCTGTTTCTTCCTCAAGAAAGGAGGATAATCATGACAACGAATTTAATGTAGAATACTCCTTTGCTGAGGAGTATAATGGTCCTCCAGTTAGTTATGATATTCCTCAGGTAGTTCCCGTTGATGTACACCGGATTCCAACTGCCTCAGTAGTTTCTACAACTGCTGTTTTGAGTAAAAATTTGTCACTACCAATTATTGAACCAATTGTTAAGAGTAGTGATCCCCAATCAATCAAGAATCAAAAGTCAAAAGAGTCAGATTTAGAATCAGAATGTGTTGAGAATGATCATGCCTATAGAGTATCAGATGGAATTGAAAGTTCTGGTACCTTAGGATTTTCTGATAGTCATGATCATTCCCGTGAGCTGTCAGGAAGTTCGGATGAATGCAAGGAAGAAGTATTAAGTCATCCGAACCCCATTGGCTTAGAATCTGAGGAACCAATTTTGAGCTCTCCAGATATTTCCTCAGAAGTATTGTCTTGTCATGAGGTGGAAGATTATGCTGATGAGGTTTCTGTCAACCAAGGTAGCAGACCAAATGTTGTAACTTTCCGGGAAATTCATTCAAGTGATGTTACTACTGACAGTGATGACGAGGAGCCAGGAATGGTTCCTGAAAAACCTATTGTAAGCAGTGACTCAAAGAAGTGTTATCGGTGTCATAAAGGGAATCGATTCACTCAGAGGGAAGTATGCATAGCTTGTGGTGCAAAGTATTGTATCAATTGTGTGTTGAGAGCAATGGGGGCAATGCCGGAAGGAAGGAAATGTATTACTTGCATTGGTTACCGTATTAATGAATCAAAACGAGATTCTTTAGGTAAGTGTTCTACAATGCTTAAGAGGCTGCTGAGTAAATGGCAAATGGATGAGATTATGAAATTGGAGAAGTCATGTCAAGCTAATCAACTTCCACCCCATCTCGTGAGCGTAAATGGTAAATGTCTTTCCCTTAGAGAGTTGGTTGACTTGCAAAGCTGTGCATATCCGCCAAAGAAGTTGAGACCAGGGAAGTACTGGTATGACAAGGTGTCTGGATTCTGGGGAAAGGTGAGTGTTAGATCCTACTCTTTTTTTTTTTTTGAGATAATTACATTCCAATGCCTTTCAGTGATCAAATTTACAAAATAGCTAGCAAATGTATATGTTAATATACATATTTTATACATACATATACTTATAATATACATAAGTAGTGTATATGTTTTGTATATTATGACTAGCACCCTTAATTAATTTCGGCCGACGGGCCAAAACGAAGAAAACACCCCTTTTTGCATTGCAACCTTAATGCTGTTGTTTGCCTGATAATTTTTTTGCTTTGGCTTAATAAAACAGGAGGGACATAAGCCTTGTCAGATAATTTCTCCCCAACTAGCTGTTGGTGATACAATTAAGAGAGATGCTAGCAAGGGAAGCACAAAAATTCTGATAAACAATCGGGAAATTACGCAAGTAGAGCTGTATATGTTGAGGGTTTGATTTCTGAACTAATTAAGTCTTCTGAAATTATGAATGTTCGCGGTTGGAGTTCTTAACATGTTGTCAAATCATTTCAGCTAGCAGGAATAAACTGTGAAGGAAGCGTTTGCTTTTGGCTCAGTGCTGATGGAGAATGCCAGGAAGAGGGTATGAACAATGTGGTTGGAAAAATATGGGACAGGGTTGGTTTCTCTCCATTCACTTCTTTTGACCAGTTAACCTATTTTTTTTCTCATATTCTCTGATAATCGCTGTCTTTTTACAGACTACACACAAGCTGCTTTGCTCTGCTTTGAGATTGCCTATTCCTCCCGTGTCTAAGAATTCTTCCGGTGAAGAAGTTGGAAGGGGATTTGGTGTAGGTGACTCGTGCAATGCAGATAACAAAAAACTGAAACTACTTCTTGCTGGTTGTGATCAATCGGGAACAAGTACTCTGTTCAAACAGGTACAGATATATGTTTTCTAATTAAGTGCATTTATATCACTTAAAATGTATAGAGAATGAATGATTTTAGATAACATATGTTGCTAAGAGGGGCATTTGTTTCTACTTCAGGCCAAAATTATATATCGCGTTCCTTTCTCTGAAGAAGAGCATCAGAACATTACATACACGATCCAGAGAAATTTGTACAGATATATTGCTATACTCCTCGAAGGGCGTGAAAGATTTGAAGAGGAATACCGTGTTGAAATGAGGAAAAAACGGCTTGATGAACCTGGACCTTCAGGTATTGAATATTATAGTTGTTCCAGACCTCCGTATGAACTGAGTTTTCTGTTACCTTTTGTTATCACAAGTATTGCTTTGTTATCACAAAGAAGAGTACAAAGAGTTCAAGTTTTCTCATTAACTATACGTTAAGATTTTTTTTTTCAAATCACTTGTATCTATGGAAATCGTTACCAAGCATTAGTATCGTGAAATTTAGAGTTGAGTTCTATTGCTAGATTCTAAGTATCATCTTTGCTAACAGTGCTTCCAGACCTGATTGAAGAAGAGAATGTCTATTCGATCAACCCCAGACTGAAAAACTTTTCCGATTGGCTTCTTCAAGCTATGATGTTGGGAAATTTGGAGGCCATTTTTCCTGCTGCTACTCGAGAGTACGCAGCTGTAGTTGAGGAGTTGTGGAAGCATACAGCATTTCAGGCCACATATCAGCGGAGAAATGAGTTAGAAATGCTTCCGAGAGTTGCCAATTATTTCTTAGATCATGTAGGTTACTCTCTGTCTTATGCCTCAATTCTGAGTTAGGGATTGATAGTACTCTCATATTCTGTTCTTTGTTTCCACATACAACTTACGAAATTATTGTCCTCGGCAGGCTGTTGAGATTTCAAAGGCTGACTACAACCCTTCTGATATGGATAAGTTATATGCTGAGGGAATTACTTCTTCCAATGGGGTAGCGTGCATGGACTTTTCGTTCCCTAATCCACCTAAGGATAGTTATATGGAGGCAGTTGATCAGTATCCTTCCTCAATGAGGTCAGCTCTCACTTTCTTGGTAGTTACAACTTTCATATTCCTAGAACGGTGGAAAAAGATCTTGTTTATGGACCTTTTATTGATAGCCACATCATAAAGGGAAATATGGTAAGTGTTCCCTAAAGAACTGTCATGAGTGCCTATTTCATAGAACCAGCCTATTATCACTTGAAGCAAGCTGGTAGTTATGTGTATCAGATACATGACAATTATTATTCAAACTTCAGAAAAGGGTCAAAATTCCCTTAACGTATTAAAACTTAAAAAACGAGAGGCGAAAAATGATTTTGTTGCTTAGTTGCGTTAATTTAAAACAAGTTTTGTGTTGGGTTGGGTCATGAACGAGTCGGGTCCTTTTAGGTTGGGTCAGAATTTTTGGACCAATAAATAAAGGTCACATGTTTAATTGAAATTTAATGAAATGTCATGTAATTTTGCCGTTAATGGAGAGGGACAACAGAAAATAACGTTAGGAGCAAATTTAATCCAATAAATGGAAGGAGGGCATCTTTTATCCATTTCTAATACGTGAAGGATATTTTTGAACAAATAGATGGAAGGAGGGGCAAATTTAATCCAATAGGTGGAAGGAGGGCTTTTTTGAGCCACTTCTGATCCATTAAGGGCATTTTTGACCCTTTTCCATTCAAACTTTTCAATAGTATTAGATGAGTAATGAACATGCATTCATTTATACTTGAGCAGCTTCTTGATTCTTGGTTATCATCAAGCTTTAAGTAATTAGTTCTAATTTGTTTCATTCTTAAAATAAAAGAATGGGCTTGAGGTGCCTTCGATCAACTGATCCTTTTGCAAATGTAGGTACCAACTAATAAGAGTGCACGCGAGCTGCGTTGCGAAAAACTGCAAGTGGTTGGAGATGTTTGAAGATGTTGACCTTGTTATCTTTTGCGTTTCCTTGACGGAGTACACTGAGTATTTGGAAGACTACAATGGAGTTTGCACAAACAAGATGATGGAAAGCAAGAAGCTCTTTAAAAACATCGTCAGTCATCCAGCTTTTGCCCAGAAACATTGCCTCTTATTACTCAACAAGTTCGACATATTAGAGGAAATAATTGAACGGGCTCCCCTTTCTGAATGTGAATGGTTTCAGGATTTCAATCCAGTGATCAGTCGTCATCCCGACAGCAAAACCAGCAACAACAACCCGTCGTTGGCTCAACGTGCTTATCATTTCATAGCTGTGCAGTTTAAACGATTATATCGTTCCATAACAGACCGAAAGTTGTATGTTGCACATGTAACTGCTTTGGAGGCTGATAGTGTTGATGAAGCTCTTAAATACATGAGGGAAATTCTTAAGTGGGATGAAGAAAGGCGGAAAGTAATGCGTGATTGGACAACAGAGAGTGCTGAGGCTAGCACAACTCTGGATGCAAGCACAACTATATAGTTATCATTCTTTTGTTAAGTCCACTCTGCCTTTTGGCACTGTACATATTTTAGAGGAGAATTCACTTTACTCATGCTTAGTTTATAAATATGTAAATTTTTTCTTCCGCAACAAAGATGAGGTTCTCTTCTGCAATTTGCAGAAAACAGTCTTGTAAAAGGGAATTTGTTATTCAATGAGATACATTTTTTGTAGCTTCTATGTACGCTCAAGTTTAACCCTTCACCTCTATAGTCTATGGTGTAGTTGAATTACTCTTGACTAGTTGATACTAGCCTTTTTCTTTTTCTTTCAGAAAACAGAATGACCCTAATAAGAGCCGATCCTATGGCTACAATATGAAGTTTTACAGAATTTCTGTAGGTGTCCTTTCTTTGTGGATATTCCTTTAAATTCTGCACAAAAGGCCTAAAGAAAATGTGTTTCTTTAAGTTTTCCCAAAAAGTATTTGTAACAACTTCAGAAAAACTGTTTTTTGAAGTAGCTTTAGGATACTTTCTGCACTTTTATACAAATATCTGATTCGACAATATCTGCATCTATTGTTACTTGTAATACTGTAAACTACTCCTCCTGAATTACATTTACATCCCCTCTTTGCACGCATTTGTTGATTCACTTCCCTCATCTTCTTGATTGATGTTCATAAGGTCCAATAGCATACATATATATTGGACATTAGGCAATTATAGATCCTGAAAAGCAATTCTGGTCAATTATCGATTTCTCTGTGGTACCAGTTATCGTTTCATTGAATTTGCTTCACTAATAGTCCCAGCCCCCAGGCTTCGGAATTTGATCTTTATAGACTAGTACCAAGATCGAGTCCTAGACAAGTGGATCTGAATTCAATGAAACAAGGAAAATTAAGAATATGTTGTATGGCCACACCCTAATTTATGATTTTCCGGAGGAAGTTATAGCATCCATCTGCTAATGTCTTTTAAAAAAGAATCACATAACCAGAGATGGACAGAGGCTGAAGTTGGCATCATGAGTAAACACAGGCTAAATGATAAAAAAAAAAAAAAAAAATCTTAGATCAGATACTTAATACAAGAACATTTTATACATACTAGTATAAAACAATCTAAGAACTTATATTCTATATACCACAATCATGGTTTCAACAAGGTGCAAATCGATCCATTAGCAAACACATAGTTGCTTCACACATTGTGTTGTCAATTTTGCTCTCTGAAGAAGAAGAAGAATCCTGGCTTTTTTTGCTTTCTTCCACTTTGTCCCCTGAGTTTTTCTTCTGGGATTTCAACAAGAAAAGGCTTTTGGTTCTGACCTTTTCACTTATCTTTGTTATCTCACAAACACAAGCATCAACTACTGCTGCCATTTTTTTAAAACAAAAGTTGCTCTCTTTTTCTCTCTTTTCTCTTGCTTTTGTAATCTTGAAAATATTATAGAACTCAGATATGAAATTGAAAAGTGAAAAGGGCCTACTTATATAGTATAAAATCATAAGGTTGCGTGGGGTAGGGGGTGGGGGGGGGGGGTGGAATTGATTGGTTTTTAGAAAGAAAAAAAAAATCTATAGGCAGAAATCTGCCAACCAGATACACGGGCTTGGTATATTTTATACTAGAATATTCTCAATTTTATACCTTACTAGTGCATTTATCCGAGCTTTGCGCGGTTATTATTATTATTATTATTATTATTATTTTAGTATTATTAAAATCATAAAAAAATATGTATATAATTATTTTGCAGAAAGAGTTTGTACAAAATATTATAGATTAAATATGAAAAACTCAATCTAAAATGGTACATGTAAATTTAAATAAGAAAATCATATATAACCACCCAACATAGTAGAGTAGAACACTTCAAAAATAGAAATTTCAGATAAGATGAGGAAAAATAACGTGATAAAAAATTTGCATCTAAAGTATTTAAAATTTTTGTGCCATATATATGATGGTAAAAATTAGAAAAATATTCATATAAATAATAAATTCTAGCCGCGCTTCGCGCAGTTATAAAAGAATTTTAAGATCTAAAATCTAAATATTTTTGTTAGAATTAGAACTTCTTAATCTAATGTTTTGAAACTTAGATTTTAGTGTGCATGTGTAGGCATTTTACTACATAATTGTTGATCTAATTCTATAGTGGATACAGTTATACAGGTGTTTTGAATAGTTATTTAAACTTTTGTTTTTCTAAAGTTTCTTCTATTCAAATAAAAAAAAAAGAAAGGAAAAGTAGAAAAAAGTAAAAGAAAAGAAGAAGAAAAGAGATTAAATAGCAAAGCAAGTTTTCGCTATGTATTTCTTTATTTTCCGATCATGGTTCTTTTTTTTTCTTTTTCTTTTATAATATTCCTTAATCTCATACATCTGAATTCTGCTCCCAAAAAATGAGTACTATTTTCCTTATTTTCTTTTTCGCCCCTAAGCAAAATAATCCATTGTCACATATCAATTTAAGATAATCAAGAATTTTTATATTCAATAAATAGTTAAAAGGATTACTCTATCCGAAAGAGTATTTAAAATGAATATATATCTAAAAGCCTGTAGATTATGCAAAATTATTGATTTAATTTGACTTTGTTAAAATATGAAAAGAGCTGGGAAAAAAACTCCCTCTGTTTCAACCACTTGACTTATGTGAAAAGAAGGAAAAGATTTTGGATAACAATCAACGGGTTTTTCATATAAGATTTTGAGTGACATGTTATAAAGGCAAATTTCATATTTCTTGGAACTAATTCTTAATTATGGCAGAATCATTCAGAGATATACGTTGCATTCTTAATGATTGTATTTATTTTCTTTCCTTTTTCTAATCAATTCTGAAGTGTAAACACATTTTGTCCCAAATATAATGTTCATTCGAACCATAATTATAAAATATGTACATTTGTGGCTTAAAAAATATATTCCGATAAACATTTCTTACCTTCAAATTTATAGGTCTATTCCAGTGCTTCTAGTTATCTCTCACTTGTTCCTGAATATTATTTCCAAACCCACCGGAATTTTACTGTTAAGAGAATTAAGATAGAGAACGCCAAAGTTTTGTGATTTGATGTGACAGAGAAGAAAGTAAATATCATATTAAAGAGGCGAAGGATTGACTTGCGAGGCTGGGCCACCATAACTCCGCCACTTCTGCATTTACCGCCAGTTTCATGGTCGCACAACTATTTTTTACAGCTTTAAAGTTGCTACTACTTTTTTTTTCCAAATCCTCCTTTACATCTTTCAGATTAGGTCTCAATTAGTTCTTCTCGTTTTTGTTTTCTTCATCCCTTTTTTATTATCTTTCTCTCCTACTCTAGTGTTAACTGTGTTTTTTTTTTCCATTCAGAATGAGTAGTTAACTATGTTTTGGTAGCATATATGTGTGGAAACTTGAAAGTTTTCTTGAATCTTTCGTTTGATCCAGTGTATAACGGCTTCTTAATCCTTGTTAATTGTGTCATTTAATGCTAAGATGAAAACTGAAATGGAGGTATCAATTGGTGTGTCCTCTTTCTTTTTTAGAATTTTTTCTTACCTTTGTTGTGTTGTTTTTGAAGCATAAAAATCCAAAAAAAGGAGAAAAAAGATAAATGCCAATGGAGGCCATAGAGAGGTGCCACATAGGATTGTCTATGCCTAGCTTTATATTATATATAGATTTGGAGAGTATATTCACACCGAGTCTTCACAAATCTAGACTAAAGTCTACAAATCTACATAAGGAATTACAAATTTTAATACTTTGTCATTAAAAATATTTGAGAAATTAATGTTTGAGTGATATTTTCATAAAATTGGAACAAAAGCAAAAGTGAAGGGAAGAAAATTGCAAATAACTGAAATGAAAAACATGGAAGAAAAAGAGAATTTATAAAAGAAAATGACTACCTTGTTAGTTTCTTAAGCTAGGACCACAAATGAATTCAAAAGGTTCTTGGTTTCTACTTTGTTTACTATTACGCAGAAAGTTCTAAAATAATTGACAAAATAGTGTTCCATAATGCTGCTCAAAGAAATGAAGTATATATCTTCACACTATATACACACGAAATTCAGAATCGTGACTAACAGCTACAAAATTTCAAATTCCATGGTGGCCTAACAATTACAAGTGGTGCTGCATGGTAATGCCTTCAACCACGTGATTGGTCGCCTTTCAGTTTGTTTTTATTCGTTTTTCTTTTTTTACAAAAGAAATTAATTATTTGAAAACTTGAAAAATAAGAAAAGAAGTGGAATCCTTGAAGATCTTGGGAATTTTCCCACCAATTGGGACACTGGGCTACGCGTCTTGAAATTTACATTTTTGCGATGATATAATGGGTGAAAGATATTTCTATTCTTTGTTTCATATATCAATTTGATACGGGTCGATTGATATGTGTTTTAATTGTAGCAGTGTAGAATGAAAAAATAATTTGAAATGAGATCGGGTAATTCAACGATAATTTAATGTTACCTTCTAAAGAACAAATGGTTGTATTTGTGACTCATTTAAAAGAAGCTGGCTGCTTAATTAACGGTCTACACTTTAATTTCTTCATTTTATTGGACCTACAACTTATCATTCACCTAAAAGGATGAAATTTGAAATTATCTTTCACTATAAACAAATTATCTCTCGAAGTATTTTGATGCTTGAAAATAATAGTATATTACCAGTATAATTTTTTATATCACTACCTGGGAAGATAGTAAAGAATACATAAGGATAACAAGCCAATACCAATTGGACATGTATGCATGACTCATAAATAATTGTGTGTAGATCTTATCGAAAGCTCATTCCAATAATGGATCTGAAATTATTGCATTCCAAGTCATAACAAAGACGACGACTTTGTAGACTTGATTGCTATGACCTTTTCTCATTATCTATTTCCCAAACACTTTAATTTCCTAATTTGAAGATAACGAACAAACAAGTTGTGATGATCAAAAGAAACTTCCTTCATTAAGTAAAACTCTCAATTAAGTTGGGATCCTAAGTAAACAACAGGCTAAATGATGAATGAATAAATAAATTCTTAGATCAAATACATATACACGAATTGAGATGTGATATATGGAAAACTTAGAAAAATAAGAAAGCTTCCTCTGCTTTTTGTCTCTATATTTTTGTCTACATTACAACACGTTATTAGTATGAGTCTCTAACTTCACTCTCGTTTTTTCAAAGTTGAGTCTACTCATTCATCTGGTATGTATTTGTAACTTTATGAATATGAGATATACAACTAGCTATTATATATTTAATTAATGCTAGCAATTAGTAAATATGCTAGAATAGATATAATGATTTTGCTCTACCTTTCTCATACGATCATGACTTTGGCTTATTTGCCATTAGAGTAATCAGATAGCACTGATAATTTTTTATTTTCACAAATAGTAGTTTTAAAGTTTATTAAAGAAATTAATTTAAAAATCGGTTAGAAATTCTTCTTTACTATTTTAGTAATGGCTTTCGATTTTTGTTTTTCTGTATTTTGTCTTTGCATTAGTTCCTTTCGATATTGTTTGAAGAAAAAAATAGTATGGTGCAAATTATTTTTAAAAATAGTAAGTATAACAAATCGAAATATGCTTTCACAAGTATTAATATAGACTTTTAGAAGTATTTTTTTTGGGAATTATTTTTATTCCTTCCTATTTAATTTTATTATTTACACATACTAACCTATTATTTATTGTAAATTCATCACGTCGAATTTATCGAAATTTAATTTGAGTTCGTGGAACTTAATATCTTTGGGAAAAATTACTTGTCATGAATTTTGAATGTTGAAATTTACTTAGACGCTAAAGATTTTGGTGACATTATTACCCAAGGGCAAAGAAAGCATTGAGTCAGGACAAAACAAAAGATATGATTTTTCTTCGTCATCATTTGGACGAAGGATTGATGATTGAATATTTGACATTGAAATATCCACTTGAATTGTGGACTGATTTGAAGAAAAGTTATGGCCACCTTAAGTCAACGGTATTAACAAGAATTCGTTATGAGTGGATACACTTACGGTTACAAAATTTTATATCTATACGTGAGTATAACTTTATTGCCTGTAGAGTAACTTCCCAATTAAAGTTATGAATGATGACGAGTTATTGAAAAGGACTCTTCCACTTTACACGTCTCAAATATGGTACTGTTACAACAGTAATATCGTAAAAAGGATTTTAAAAAATATTACAAATTATGACATGCCTTCTTGTGGCTGAGCAATATAATATCCTTATGATAAAAGATCATGAAACTCTCGTCCCACTGGATTTGCTCTATTTTTTAAAGCAAATGTGATAACAGTACATTGTAATCCGAAAGAAAACGAAATAATTATCGGGATCATATGAATGCGCATGAACGTGGCAATAGAAAGGCACGATATAATAATCGTCATCGTGATGACCATTATAAACGAGAAAACAATATGAGTTTTCAAAACAATTTTCAATAGGCAAAGACAATAATTATCAAGCGATGTAGTATGACAAATAACTGAACAAGTGAATGTCGGACGCCTGAGCATTTTGATAGGCTCTATCAAAATTCAAAACTCCTTCAAAAGATGCTAAACAGAAACTTTCTTCATTAAGCACAATTCTCATTAAGCTGGGTCATGAGTAACGACAAGCTAAATGCAACAACAACAACATACACAGTGAAATCTCACAAAGTGGGAAAAACTCCAAGCTAAATGATAAATAAAAAAGATTTCTTAGGTTAAATACATATACAAGAACATTTATACTACATACTAGTACTAGTATAAAACAATGTAAGAGATTATTTATATGCTTCATGGTTTCAACAAGGTGCAAAACGATCCATTAGCAAAAACACAGTTGCTTCACACATTGTGTTGTCATCTGAAGAAGAAGAATTCTGGCCTGTTTTGCCTTCTTCAACTTTGTCCCCTGATTTTTTCTTCTGGGATTTCAACAAGAAAAGGCTTTTGGCTCTGACCTTTTCACTTAGCTTTGTGATCTCACAAACACAAGCATCAACTACTGCTGCCATTTTATTTCTTCTTTTTTTTCTTTAGCAAAAGTTCCTGTCTTTTTCTCTTTTTTCTTGCTTTTGTAATCTTGAATATAAAACGTTGATGAAATTGGAAAGTGAAAAGGATCTACTTATATAGTATGAAATCAGAAGGTCGGTGGGGGTGGTGTGGTCCTTGTGGAATTGAGTGGTTTTAAGAGAAAAAAAAAAATCTATTGGCAGATTTCCCTAAATACACGGAATTGGTATATTACAGTAGGATATGCCCATGGTTCTATTAGTATATTAATTTTTGAACTTTGAGTTTATACCTTATTTTGGGAGTATATGCAAAAAATTTATGAATATCAAAATTACTAGCTGACTCCGCATGTGAGGTCTGTTTAAATTTAAGTAGATAAAATTATCTGATATTTGTGTTGCTGAGAGGTAACAAAACCGGACAAAATAGTCGAGGTAATTGCCTTACACGTCCGTCTATCTATTTTTTTTTTAAAATGATGATATTTGAAGTACAACAGTCAAAACTTCTAGGTATTGGTCTGAATTATTACATTGATTACTAAATATTTCTAGAGTAAATTGTAAGTATCTAGAAGGTAAATAAGTATTACAAGTTGTAACTTCTTATCATTAAAATTATTTTGAGAAGTATTTCAAAAATAGGGTCAAAAAATATATTATTGCAAAGAAGTGAAATGATAAACATGGAAGAAATTGAGAAAGGTATAAATAAAAAGACTAGCTTGTTAGTTTGTAGGTTAGGACCACAAATGAATTTAAAAGTCTTTTGTTTTCACTTTGTGCATATTTATTAATTACTTAGAAAGTTCTAAATAATTGACAAAACTGCGTTCCACGATGCAGTCCTTCTGGCCTATAGAAACGAAGCATTTCTACAGGCGGTGCTGCTGTTAATGCTTTCATCCACGTGATTGGTGGCCTTTTGCTTTGTTTTTATTCATTTTACTTTTTCAAAAATTAAATTTATTCATTTGAAAAATAAGAAAAGAAGTAGAATCCTTAGAGATCCTGGGAATTTTCCAACCAATTGGACACTTGGCTACGCGTTTTGGTGGATACATTTTTGGGATGATATAACGTGTGAAAGTCATTCCTATAATTTGTTTCGCATGCTAATTAGTGCTGTAAGAGGTGGGCTACCGCAGGAGTTAGGAGAGATAGAGGTAGGTCGAAGAAGAACTTAGGAAAGATGATTAGACAGCACATGATCAGTTTTAACTCATTAACAATATAAATCTAGATAGAAAGGTGTAAAGATCTAGTTTAGTGATGTTATTTAATAATCGCGTAATTTTTTTTATTCTTCGATGGATATTCCTATCTATTGCGAATTTGCTTTATATCTTGCTATTTTGCTGTCCTATTTTTTTGTACCTACATCGATTTCCACTTCTTTTATTTTCCTCTCCTTTCTTATTTTCCCTTTGAACTGAGAGTCATCCGGAAATAGCTTCTCTACTCCATAAAGATAGAGACAAAGTCTACGTACATCTTATCCTTCCAGTACCTAGAGACAAGGTCTACGTACATCTTATCCTCCAATACCTCACTTGTGGGATTTACACTCACTTATTGGATTTACACTGGGTGTGTTGTTTTTGTTGCTAATTTAGTATCGATCAGCGGTTGAGATAGATCCAAAATTTGAAGTATTTTTATAACGACTTTTTAGTACAATTAATATACCATATAATGAGTACATAGCTAAATGTTTATAGATATTTAGTAGATTACTAAATTATCGTGAATTCATAGATTACACTTTTGATTCACCTCTGAATTCCGCGAATGTATGCTTCATTTGTACCAGTGTTGAATGAACGACTATTTGTTAGATTGAACAACTTTAAAAATGGTCCCTATGTTAAATTCAGAAAAATAAGCAAATGACGTTTTTATTGGTGACCCCTTTAAAAAGGGGAAAAGGGTAAAAAATGCCCCTCTACTTTGGGGAAAGGGCTAAAAATATCTTCCGTTACAAATTTGGGTGAAAAATACCCCTATCTTAATAGAAATTCCCGAACCCCCCAAATAACTCGATTTCATTTTTAAACCCTCTCCATTTAAACCCGACTCAGATACATAAAAAACCCATATGCAAACAACTTGTTCCCGAGTCCTACATCTGGAGCCACTAGGCGCCGAAGCGGGTAACTCATATGAGTTTTTTTATTTAGTTGGATCGGATCTAAATGAAGCGAGTTTTAAAAATAAAATCAGATTATGTTAGGGATTTCCGTTAATGAAGAGCTATATTTGAAAACTTTAATAACGGGAGGGGTGTTTTTGACTCAAATTTGTAACAGAGGATATTTTTAGCTTAAATTGTTTGAATGGGTCACCAATTACAAATTTGTAGCTTAAACGTTTTTAGACAAATAAGCAAATGGAAAATGATTTTTAGCTTAACTAAGAACATATTTAGGCAACGCCAATTTGTCAAGCATACAGGCATGACTCAATATTAATAATTGTGTAACATCTTATCCAAAAATCATTCCAATAATGTATCTGAATTCTTTGTTTTAAATTTAAATTTATAGATTTTGAAGAACCGACAATTCTATTAATGATTCATTCAAAAGAAGTAGATCACTTCACCATAAACATATTAATTTCCAACAAGTCTCTTCATTTTCTTTACCAATAACTGCATGCATTTTAAGGGTAAAAATTGAAATTGCCTTTCATTATTGTTCTTATTTTTTTAAACGGAAAAGGTCCAAAAATACCCCTAACGTATGGAAAATGGCTTACAAATACCCTCCATCCATCTATTGGTCCAAAAACACCCCTCCATCCATCCATTTGGTCCAAAAATACCCCCAACCTATTTTTTTGGTTCAAGAATACCCATCAAACGAAAAAAAAAATTATTTTCCTATTTCGTTTTTATATAAATGAAATACAATATATATATATATATATATATATATATATATATATATATATATATATATATATATATATATATATATATATATGTATTCCTATTTCGTTTTTATATAAACGAAATGAAAATAAAATTATTTTCCTATTTTTTTATATAAACGAAATACAAAAATACAAAAAAAATTATTTTCATATTTAGTTTTTTAATAAACGAAATACAAAAAAAAAATTACTATTTCGTAGATATACCAACGAAATGCAAAATATATATATATATATATATATATATATATATATATATATTTTCCAATTTCGTTTTTATATGAACGAAATTAAAAAATAAAATTATCCTATTTCGTTTTTTAATACACGAAATGCAAAAAAAAAAAATTATAATTTCCTATTTCGTTTTTTTATTCACGAAATGCAAAAAAAAAAAAAAAAAAAAACAGTTTCGTTCATATTTGTTGATTAATTCACGAAATACAAAAAAAAAATTGTTGCATTTCGTTGATTAACTGACGAAATGCAAAAAAAAAACAAATGTTTGTTGCATTTCGCTTCAACTTGTTACAAAATGGGTTAGATTAAATGGGTGGGGTTTAATTTTGAAATTAAATAATATATGTGTCCAATCAAAACAAGCCACGTGGCATTTTAAAATTGAAAAAATACCATCAAAATTAGGGTGTTAGTCTGGGTATTCTTGAGCCAAAAAAATAAGCTGGGGGTATTTTTGGACCAAATAGGTGGACGAAGGGTATTTTTGGACCAATAGATGGATGGAGGGTATTTGTGAGCCATTTTCCATACGTTAGGGGTATTTTTGGACCTTTTCCGTTTTTTAAATCAAGTTCTTTTTCAAAGTTGTTGATGCTTGAGAATAGTAAATCTTTTTTTTTCATTGCTTGGAAATAGTAAACTTAAAAAAACTTTTCAAAATAAGAATAGAAGTGGATAAAAAGCCAATCCCAATTGGACATGTATGCATGACCCATAAATAATTGTGTGTAGATCTTATCCAAAGCTCATTCCAATAATGTATCTGAAATTATTGCATTCCTAGTCACAATAAAGACTATTGATCGAGGTGACTTTGTAGACTTGATTGCTATGACCTTTCTCATTATCAATTTGCCTAACACTTGCTGAGTTGTGATGATCAAAAGTAACTTCCATTATTACGAGAAAGAAATTTAAATAGATTGTTTTATTGATTTGGATAAGAAGTAAGTAGTATTTAAGATAGCAATTCAAAATGTGGAATAAAAACAATTAGTTTGTAAAATGTTTAGTTTAAAGCATTATAGAATATGAGTAAATATTAATTCAATATTTCATACGTATTAGTTTAAAGGGAAAAAGTGCAAATACACCCCTTAACTTTGCGATTTAGAGCAGATATACCCCGGTTATAAAAGTTATAAAAGTGGTATAAATATACCCCTACAGTCACAAAATGGTGCAAATATATCCTTTTTGCTGACGGATTTAAAAAAAAAATCTACCCTTTTTTTCGAGTAGACATATTTTTCTAAAGCTGGGTCAGGTCTGATTCGTTTAAAAAAATGGGTAGACTTATTTTTTTTTAAAAGACACGGAGATATTTTTTAAAACTAACCAGACTCAACTCGCCAGAAAAAAATTTACCATGTGGCGATAGAAAAATATGAGTAAACTTTTTTTAAAGCTACACGACGCTTTTTTAAATTAAAAAATAAGCTAAATGATTTTTAAAAAAAATCTCTTTAGCTAAAAGGGTATATTTGCACCATTTTATAACGGCAAGGGTATATATATACCACTTTTTTAACGAGAGATTTATATACTCTAAATCACAAAGTTAAGGGGTATATTTACACCTCTGCCCTAGTTTAAATTGTTTGAAGGACAGATTTTCTTCAGTCAAGGAAAAGATTTTGGCAAAAGTTTTTGAAGGAAACATGGCATAAACGGATGCATAAAAACATCATTCAATGAGAGGAAAAAGACGAAATGGGGGTGTAGCTCATATGGTAGAGCGCTCGCTTCGCATGCGAGAGGCACGGGGTTCGATTCCCCGCACCTCCATATCCTTTTTTTATTTGGTCTATGTGGATGCTAAGTAGCTTAGTAGTACTAATTTTGGCAATTGGCCAAAGTGTTATAAGATTAAAAGTTTCTTCATCTATGTAAATGGAAATCAAAGGGCTGGAAATGAGGAATTCTTGTACATCAGAAAGAAGCAATTCATTTATAGCTCTCATCACCAAATAGTAAGTAGATATCTACACAATATTGTTGTGGTATTCAAGAAAAAGCTATAAACCAAGAAAGAGTATTATATTCTTGGTTGTTGTTTTTAAGGACTAACACAATCCAGAATCATAGAGACTGAATCCTCCGAACATTTCATCAAGTTATTAAACTTATTAACCAAGATGTCTGACCCATATCCTTGAAATAGGGAGGTTCTTTCCTTGGGCTTATCATTATGAACACGAACCATTTCAATGCTTGATTTAGAGAAATTGGTCAGCTTGAGCCTGACCTGCCTTGTTGCGCAATTTGGCACACTCATAAATATCTACGAGTCCTGGTCATTCTTCTTCTTGTCTTTATTTTCCTTCAAGAGAAAATTGTAAAAGCAGATTCTATAGATATTTTGTTCCTTTTATTCGAATCCCTAAGGTATCACTAGTCATTGTCTATAGTATTGTATGTGATTGAGAGATAGAGACTGAGAACTGGTTTCTTTTAGAGCTTGTTTGGATGGACTTATGTCTATAAGCTGCAAACAGCTTATAAGCTAAAAAAAATAAGTTGGGATAGTCTAACTTATTTTTTTTTTGGCTTATAAGCTGCTTTAGATAAGCTAAATCAAATGAACCTAATTATTTTTTTTTGAGCTTATTTTAAGCACAAAATGATTTTAAGTTGACCAGCCAAACACTCAAAAAAACTGAAAACAACTTATAAGCCAATCCAAACAGGCTCTTAGAGTTTTAGTACTAGTATTTGGAAGCGGCCCCACCACAATTAAGTTTGTCGTTCTAAAGATTCAAAAATATCTGTGTGCGTGCTCTTTTAGTTAGATATTCCATGTCCGATCCAAAAACCGCGGTATTCCCTAAGTGATAATCTGGGGATTGTACATCTCATGTCTAAATCCATGTACTGTTCATTATTCTCGCCAAATCCAGAGTAATTCCAACAGATAATTACCCTATTTAACATTAGCTGAATTTAAGGACTAAAAAAAAAATAAAAAATTAGCCTGATACACAAATCACCCCACATTAGCGGGTCCACTAGTCCAGGGAAGAGCCACACGCCAAGAGGTGTGATGTAGACAGCCTAACATAATGCAAACATTAGTGACTACATTAGTAAGGAGTAAAGAGATCTAGATATTCTCTATTTCGTATTTTGTTTGCATTAGTACTTATTTGGGTACCCCTGCAGATAAGCAGAGTTGGCATAACATTAGAATGTGTATTAGTTAAATACCGAGTGCAGGTAAATTTAGAGTAAACAAGGACGGAGGAGAATTTTCGATATGAAGTACATATTTACCAACTTTAACATGCAATCTGAGCTGCTGTAATTTGTTACTGTTATCTTTTTGAAAATAAACTATGAGCTGCTGTAATCTATTAAAAGTAAGTTTCATTTTTACAATACTTGAAAGGGCCATTCGCGTTCCACTCAAAGCTATTGAGAAATAATGGCAAACACTTAGGACAAGCCAGGAGAAGCTGATGAAAATGAACATGATTTATACCGCACAACTTCCAAGTTGTTGTCTTCATCTTATTCCTCTGGGTTGCTAGTATGCCTTGTCCAAGAAGGAACTTTTGTGTCCAGTAGACCTAAGCACCCCCCCCCCCCCCCCGGAGACTTGAAAAAGTGCATTCGTTCCTTTCCTATCTCGTCCCTGTGTCCATCCGGTGCCCAATGATGTCAAGAGATGTAGGGTGGTGCGGGCACAGACAAGGTTAGTTCCAGCCACTTGCTCCAACATTATTGTGTAGGAATATCCCTTTTAACTTACGAACATTTACAATCATTATACATATTTACAAGGTATAAGTGCTCCCTGGTAAAGCCAGACCCCAACTAGAGCAACACCAGGAGCTAATAAGGTACCCACTTTGGATTCCTCACTGCCTCAGTCAAAAGTGAAATTTCTCATGACATTAACCAACACTCATCCAAGTCTATAAGCAGCTGTCATCCAAATAGGAAGCGACCGATAGATTGAAACCTATCAAACAAATAAACAAGAGGTAGGCTCAGCACAAAAACTTGATACAAACAATTGAAGAGTAATGTAATAAAGGAAGTCTTAAATACATCTGAAATGAAGCTGACACCTACATGTTGGAAGGTCATTCCACAGTAACGCAAGCTATTCCAACATTTACTCATTGATATATACTACACAATTATGAAAGGAATCCTTAAAAGCACCCATAGCTCGATTTCCAGATTTTCATCTTACCAGATCATAGTTTGAAAAGGTGGTTATCGCCCATTAGTGGATATGGATGGAGCATGCTACCCTTCAAAGCACATTATCTTGTCTTCCCGCTGTGCTTGAACCATGATCAAAGTGCTGCAAAAGTTGGATTTGAAGTTCCAGTATAGCATATACAGATTTGAATAAGGAACATGCAGCAGTTTCTCAAACGGCATCATAAAGGAAGAACAGGCAGCAGTAGCAGATGAGAGCATTATACCTAGAGTCTTCAAGTTGGATCCTCATATTTGCAGCACAGACTGCATCAGAAAACTACCAATCTTCCTAGTTACATAGAGATCCAGGATGTATAAACAAGATTATAGATATGCCTAGATAAAGCACTAAACAAGATTTCTAGAACAATTTTTTGACAAGAAGCAAGATTTCTAGAATATTTCTCACCTATAATGGCTTGCCAATTGCCACATCTCTTGAAAATGAGGAAGTCAAAGTCCCAACATGCATCTTGTGGTTCAGGAGACTAAGCTCCAATTTACCTCAGAGCCTCTTCAATGTATCACAGAATATCATGAAAAGGGCTCTAGAGTTGAAAAAAAGAATAGTGTTCATCAGCTCAAATCCAAGGTGTCCAACCCTCATACATGTTGCAAAGATTATCTACACTTGTTGCTTGTTTGAGCAAATAATCTACTTGTTCTGCAACACTGATTTCCCTGAGGAGAAGATAAGCAAACGTGGTCATTTACATTTAATACAAGATAGTGAGATACTTGTCTAAAATGTTCATGGGAAGGATATACCTGTTATCAGCTACATCTCGGCCATCTAACTTCATCTCCACTCTCCTTAAAATTGATAATGCATATGTATTTTTACCTAGGAGAACAAATCCATATATTTATTATATTAAGTGTAACCATTCATGAAATGTTATTGAATAATCAAAAGCTACATTGACAATCAAAGAGCCAGAGAATAAGGACAACCAATTACTAAGACTGATTTAGCACCCAGTTGGCTAGTCCTTCAGTATTTTGATACGGTTAAGAAGGGGGCAACTTTAAAGCCATTAAGTACCTAACAGCAGAAGTTTTACAACATTCCTTTTGTTGCTCAAGATGAAAAATCAATTTTGTTAATTTCCAAAAAAGTCCTCTAGCAAAGCTTGTCCTCTATGAAATATGTAAGTGAAACTTAGCAAAATAAAGCTCCTCAATCCCTCCGTAGTAGGAGAGTTATTTCATTCAAATGTGTAAACCTATTTCATCATGAAAGGACAATGGTGTTGATTGATTATGCTACACAAGTCTTGAGTTTTTATCTATCAGGAAATCTAACCACATGGACCTAAAAGGTCAAGTTTAAGAGGCATTATGAACACTCAGTAAGAATTGGAAAGGAACTGTTGATAATCCACACCTCTGGTTGTTCGGCTGGCAGCCTCTACATTGATAAATGAAGTTTCATGAGCAGGCTCCTCAACTTTGTCTTTTCTTGACAAGGGTTCTTCATTTCCAAGCAAAAGTTTCATCTCAAACGTCTCCTGTTCCAAGCAATAACAGAATCAATATGGGAAGAATTCAGACCGTCACACTGTGCAACTAAAGAAACAAACCTGTGTCTTTTCAGATTCCGCCTGTGGCAAGTTATGCGAGTATTCTCTTGTTTCTGTGTCATCAAAACAATGTGGAGTAATTGTATCAGTCAAGTCTGGGCCATTGGAACTATTCGCAAGACTAACTTGAGACGATGTAGCTGCAGACTCTGAACTGCCACTGGTCATGCTATCAGGGGCGGATATCCATCCCTTATCTTGCAAAGACAGTCCATTCACATCAAGAAAATCCATGCTGCTTTCTCTGTCTGACTGGGAGAAGATCTCACTCTCGCCATCATATGGATCGGCAAGATCTGGCCTGTAGGAGTTGAGATCCTCTGACCTTGCTTCCTGGCTTTCTCCTAACCCCTCAAGAGCCTAAATCAAATAACAATTGATTAGAATCTTAGAAAAAACATCTGTGAAATGCGAGTCTATTCTCTTTACAACCTTATGAAGATTTCCTGCATGCAGACTTGCAGATTGGGCTAGCCTGGTCAACATCGAATAAAGTCCCTCGACAGAAATTGTGAGAGACTGAACCAAGGGCTTAAAGACTTCATAAGTTTTTTCAACTTTAACATGATAAGACTGGAATATAGCTTGTCCATGAACAGGAGATATTTCCATCGTCGCCTCTCTTTCCTTTGTCATAGCTTCAGTCATGGTAGCAACATCCTTGCATAATAAAGATTCAAGTGGAAGTAGGATGCCATTTGCCTGTCCATCAATAAGATAAAATAAGTGGTATAATGCGAAGGAACTTTGGAAAAAAATTCCACTCAAATGAGACCCTGAAATCATCTCTCTATTATCACCACCTGCCTAGACACACCTTTCTCCCAATAAGAAAATAATCCAATATGATGGAAATTTTATGATCTGAAATTGTAGGAAATGACCGTGTAAATTAAGGACCATTAATATGAATAGGGAAAGGGAACAGATACAGGAAACATCATCCCTTCCTATTACTGTCACTTCACAATTTTATTTTACCTCACTCTTCTCTTTGTGGCAGACCAAAGTAAAAGATGACACCTAAAACTGTTCGAACACGCAGTATCAGAATTCAGAACTAGGGTGTGGTTGCTCGGAAAAGGACAAATTATAAAATGGAAAAGTGTAACTATGATACGATCCAGAATGGTTCAAGTGCTCATGGAGGCAACATAGGGAGGATCTTCAAGCTATGGATGATAGCATGGATGGAGACTAAAAGAGTCCAAGAGCCCAAGGCCCAAAGCTTGCCTCTTAGAGTGGCTACAATTGCAAGCTTGGGTGGTTGAAGGCCGGAAGATGGCTACTTATGCAAAAGAAGCTATTTTCGAAAAACAAGTCATCATCCAAGAAGACCAAACAAGGCCCTTACTTCATTAAGGGTATTATTGTAATAAGCTAGTTTAGTCTTCTTTAGCCTAGGAGTATAAATACTTTACTTAGTTTATTTCATTAGTTAGCTTATGCAATATGATGAGATGAATAATCTTGTTGAGTGATAGATTGTTTAGCTAGGATTAGCTTTAGTTAGTGATAGATAATGGTGGATTCCACTGTTGGTTTTGAACCTCATTTCATGAAGAGTTGTTCATTTGTGGATTCAATTGAATTTCTCTTGCCTTGAATTCAAATAGTTTAGGTTCTCTTGATTGAATCCAATTGGAAGGGTCTAGGTTTGATATATCTAGGTTTGTCCATAGATTCATTATCATTAGGGTCTAGCTTCTATCCCTCTTTTCTCATCCCCTTTTCTTCAATTCTCATCCCAATTTCTTGTTATCCTTTAATTCCACATTTTAGGTATTACTTTGGTGATTCCCCCAAATCGATTCCTTATCAAACTACAATTTGCTGGGAGCTTTTCTTGAACCTTTTTGGTGTCACTTGGGTTGTGCCTTCAGATATTAGGAGCCTTCTGGATAGCTGGGTACAGCAAGAGACAGCAAAGATCCAGAAGCAACTTCGTGCCTTTTTCTGGACCATCTGGAGAGAAAGGAATAGTGCATGTTTTGAGAATAAAAAGAATCACATTTCTAGAGTCAAACTTTTGTCAGCACAATCTGTTATTTTGGGTTAACAGGTGTCTATTAGAGAGTATGGATCACCATATGGAATTTTTGGATCTAGGAAAAGGGCAACAGGATGCTCTTGTAGGTGCTGTTTGTTTTGTTGTACTTATGTGTACCTTCTTGGTACTTCTATTAATAAAATTTTACCTTATAAAAAAAAAAAAAAATCTACCCCTGCTGCTACAACTGCCTCCTGCTCTCCACCCCCCACCCATCTAAAGATGAAAGGAAGGAAGCCAAACAAATGAGAGTCGAGAAAATAAGAAAACGAAACCTTTGATAGATCTTCCATAAGAGACGAGTGCAAAGCAGTAGCCTCTTTTGCTATGCTGTGAACATCATGCACACCTTCTGTTACCGCCAGAACCTTTAAAGGACAAATTGTCAACTAAGAAAAAGAAAAAGGAAAAAAAAAAAAAGGAGCCTTAAAAATAGCTGACACAAAGCATCATTATTGTTCTGTGTTTTCATCTGAATACTGCAGGCACAAAACCTCGTTAACCTTTATTGCACGATTTATATCAAGAATGACACCTGGGATGCTGCCATAACAAAACAAGTAAACAACAACACTATGGCAACGTAAAGGAATCTAGCAATATTATTGTATGGCCAAACATACATTTAGAAAGAGAAATCCTGCAAAAAGCCATGAACCTTGTCTAAAGTTATTCTGTGATTTTACAGATATAATCTTAATTTTTCTGGAATTACTTACTGCAACCTTCCATAGAGATGTAACCGTTCGTCTATGGAATTTCTAACTATTCGTATCTTTTTTGGTGGATTCAGATCTACCTCTTGCGGCTGTATTAGGACAATAAGCTACGCAGATGGAATTAAGTACGCATGCAGCTTAGGAGAATAGGCTTAGCAGATGAAGTCAAAAATTCATGTAGCTGAACAAGCCAATTTGGACACAATTGATTGAAAGCACTGACATACATGAACTTGCATAAGAACATTAAATGTAAGCATGCTACCTCTTCAAGCATCGAACCACATTCAGATGTCAAAGCAGTACGCCCCCTTGTAATGGCCTCAAATGCAGATAGCGCCACACTTAATTCATAGGAACAATCCCTCATCGCAAGCAGAGTGCTTTGAAGATCCCCTTGGAGAAGAGAAAAGTCAACGGTGTTGATAAAATGGGGGAAAGGAAACTTTAAAAACATCTTGCTCCAGTTAGTGATAAATTAAAAAAAATACTAAAGAACCTATAGCATTATCGCGCTACTTAACCAAGTCATATAAGGGAACCACATGCTTCCACATTTTCTACATTCAACATTATAAGTCAATTTTTCCTAGAGTTTCCATCTTAAAGATGGGATCAACTCACAAATTTCATACTTGCTAAAAGTAATATCCAATAGAATCCTAAACCATGTGGCAACAAGAAGGATGGTATTTGTATCTAGTTATAGGCTGATAACTGAAAATCACGACTGCAGACTAATAATGTTTGCATTCCATATTATAGATTAAACGATGAATGAAATGGAGTGGTTTTGTTGAACATAATATATACTGTCATCTTATGGCATTATCGCGCTACTTAACCAAGTCATCTTATGGTCGGGCGAAACTCCACCTCTTGCTTTGAGTGGCGACAAGTTCCAAAGTTTGAGTTTCACAGAGACCAATTGTCACTATAGTTTCACGTGCTTGGTCCAACTAATGAAAGAACCCCAGCAGCACATAAGGTAAGAAGTAGACCATCAAGTTAAAGAGCTTGATCTATCCCCAATTTATCAGCTTAAGATTTCAGTTAGCCACATAACTGAACTAGTTACACTCAAAATAGTATCATAAAGTCATCTTACCTGATGCTGACTTAGCTTTGACAGAAGCAACGCAGAGTTCGTTAGATGCAGAGAATAAACCACTTGAAGCAGTCTCCATTTTGCTCTGTGCAAGTTTCCATTCTTGTTCAGTATCTGATGCATAAAAGACAAAAAGATGACTTTTGCCAAGGAGAAGCATGACACTAGCAGTGCACCTCTGTCATTGATAGAATAGAGAACATATAGATTTGGGACTTACGAGTAAAGGAATGAAAAGTGACGTCCAAGTTTGTCAGAGCATTTAAGTAACCTTGCTGCCAGGTCCTGCTATCTGCAATGCTCCTGGATGGATAAAATTCTTCTGAAGTCTGGAAAAAGCCATCTCTCGACAACTCAAACTTCAATATGGAGATGCAAAGTTTCATCACATCTGATGCCTTTTCTCGAACTTCACATAATAACTGTTGCCGCCTCATTAGATGATCATGGAATTCCTGAGGTATGCCTGGATTCCTTGCCAAAGTATTTCCAGCAGAAGTTGAACTTGCACCTCCACAAGCCCAGCTCATAGCTCTCTCAAGCTGCCCTTCTGCTGCGACAGAAGTTCTCTCACAAGCTTGCAGGCCCTCCAGAGCTCTAGCTATTTTTGTAATCGATGATTGAAAATTTTCAAGCAATTGAGGTCTGCTGATATTTATAAGAACTGGAAGGAGTCTAGCATCACTTGAAAGATACTTATGAGATATCAGCCTTCTTTTTTGCATTAGATTAGCATTTATATCATGCATCCATTCAATCTGAACAATTTCAAGGCTGGTCTTAAGAAGAGCCTCCTTCAACTCACTCACCTGCCTCTTCATGAGGGAAGCAGCTGATTTTGCTGCTCTGACAGTTTCATGTGCATTGCAGTACTCCTGAAGCATGCTTTGCACATTTCTTACGGCTGCAAAGTGGTTATTTCCTTGATCACAAGTAAGATCTTCTGTTGTCTCTGTCACTTGCTTCAAATATTCACTTTCTTTCTCTAACCTTGTAATTAAAACATGCGCAACTTTCTCTTTCAAGTACTGCTCAACATTTTCTTGAAGCTGAGATTCAAGTTTTTTCTTCACTATATTTACAAGTTGATCAAATCCCAAACTTTGATCAGCTTGTAAAGCTATATTTTGTGTGCAGGAATCAAGAAAAGAGTCCACTATATAAACCTTCCACACAAAGAATGCATGATTGCTCCATATGCCAGGAAATTTCCAAATATATTCAGATAGGGGGCATCCTGAATTAAATAAATTTTTTAGGTGATAAATCCTGGTTGAACCAGATTCAAAAGGTGGCCCAAGCAACGACAATTCTCGATCAACTGCTTCCAATTCAGAGAAGGGCTGCATTAGTGCAGCCATAAGAGCTCTGCTTCTGAAAAGATGTAGCTCCTTATCATGTTCATGAGAGATCATAGATTGCAGATTCTGTTCTAAAGAAACCAGAGAACTTCTAATGGTAGCTTCTTTCTGTACAAGAGATGAAGTTCGGACGTCCTTCTGGTTCCAACTCTGGTGGAGCTTGTCAAGTTGGGCTCTACATGCTTCTTCTTGAGAGGCTAATTCCTCAGCCTCTTCCCAAGATAAGTGGTCTCTTCCCTTAACAGTAGCTTCTTCAAGAGCCAACTGCTGCTCAGTGATGAGACCAACCTTAACAAAGTAATTCTGCTCAAGCTCAGCTAAAGAAGCTCTCTCCAATTCAACCTCAATAAGCTGCTCTAATGCTGTATCTATGGATCTCCTGATTTGCGAGAGTGATGCAAACACATCCATGACTTCGGTATTGAACAAAATGACCGATCTGATGACCTCTGGTAGGACAACTTCAACCATTTGAACCACCAAATTTTTACAGGAAAACAGACTGGTTTTAAAAATTGAAGTCCAATTACTATCAAACAAAGATTCAGAAGTGTCAACAGCTGTGTCAATGCCCCTATAATCCATGCTGACATACTGCTGAAGTTCATTCAGAAACTTTGCTACAAGCATGCATTTTTCTACTTGCTCCTCAAACTCAGAGAAAAAGTTTCCAAGATCAGAGCACAATATCATGTCCGTGTGTCTTCTCCTAGTGAAATGACTCAAGTTATCGAGTATTTTATTCTTAACATCGTTATATATTGAACTAAAAGCTGCTTTCAGAACTGATAGAACCTTTTCCTTGGTCTCTTGAAAGTTCCCGTGCAAACCACCATCTTGTGAGCCTCCGTGAACTGAAGATCCTAACTGACCAGAATCTTCTTTCCTCTCAAAACCAGCAGACTCCATGTAGTTCTTGAAAGCAGACAATAGACTATTTTTAGCTCTTAATTCAGTCTCAGGACCAGTTGAGTTAACGAGCTCTGCACACTCTTCTTCCATTCTCTCTATTTCTGCTGCATACTGACCCACTTTAAGGCAAAGATCATCATATCTATTTTTAACAGAATCAATACCATCACCATGTGCCTTTCCAATAAGTTCAGCAGCCTGCCTTCGGCTGAGCGATAGAATGTCAGAGGACAGCGTATTTACTGCAAGCTGAAGAACTTGAGCCCAACCATGGACTGGACTGGAGGTGTGGTAGTTGATTGGCAAGATCCGTTGCAAAGCCAAAGAATACGTTTGGATTGTTGATATTGCTGGAGAAAGTCCATGATCCAGCTCAGCTACTAAGTGAGAAACTTCTCTATCTATATCATTGCACTGAGCTTGAGTGGGTTCAGGGACAACAGTCAAAGGAACCCCAGCCACTAGAACAGCAGATACAAGAGATAGAGATTCTTCTTTAGCAGTCAGCTTTATGCTGGCTCTGATATCTGGGATCGAACTGCTTCTTAGAGCATCAAGGGTCCTTCCATGCTGTTCAATCCAAGTTGTTGCTTCTTGAGCTTTCTCCATTACGACAGCTTGAGCTTGTGCCAATTCTCGAGCCTGCATTTCAAGAGAAGCCCGAATGTTCTCTGAAGTAGAAGTAGCTTCAGCAACAAGTGACTTCGCAGATGTCTCACGTAGAACAAGGTTAGATCTCTCTTGGTCAGCACGACGATAAAGACCAGAGACAACTTCATACTGATTCATGATGTTTATAAATCTCTGCGAGTCAGTATGAAATCATTAGACCTAAGTTCATTGTAACTAAGAACTAAATCTCATCACCTGCAGAAGGAAGCTGACTGCATACCTCAAGACCAGATTCGACAGCTGGTAAGGTAGACAGGAGAAGATCATGATGCTCCTGGATAAAGAAAACAAAACAAAAATCATTAATTGAAAATACCAATACATGTAACACTCTGAATGCAAGATCTTGCATGTATTTACAATTTGCCTTACAATTAACTTATAATGAGAAGGCAAAAAATGATCCTGCCGCTAAACATCCATACTATGTATATTGATCTACATTTTGGGTGTTTTGCACGTCTTATTGAGATATAAAACTTAGATTTAGTTTAAAACTAAAATAACCAAGATACAGTGTAAAATGTATGCGATTAAATTCCAATATTCCTATCCAACAAATTGAAGTAATAGAACAGATTCACAAAAGGCAAATCATCCAAAATCTCTATAGCAAGGAAAAGAGTGGATACTGGTGGAGCTTTTTTGTTTTCTTTGATACTATGTTTAGCTCATCGAATATTCATTCTGTATAAACTTTTTATTGGTTTTGATCTTTTTACCTAGATTATGTATTGCTGTCTTTCCAATATGGATTATTTTTTCTATCCTTATCCATTAAGAAAAAAACACATCACTTAAATTTATATTTTGTTAATTGACATTGTTTTTTAAAAAAAAATAAAAAAATTGTTCATTGACCGTTCTTTTTAAAAATAAAATAAAAAATTGTTAATTGACCATTGTTCATTTACTTATTTCATACAACATGAATTTTGAAGAATATAGATTATTTGTGTGGAAGAGAGACTAAATCATTTAATCTAACTCATAGCACTCAAATTGAAGTACCTGCACTTGATCCAAAAATTTAAGATATGAAACTCTTATGTAATAACTTACAATTTTTCTTATCTTACCAATTAAAATAATATAATAAATCCACCAAAACATTAATAAACCTTGCCGTTTCTAGAAAGAGGGGGAAAAAAAGCTCAAGAAAAATAGCTGAAGACAACCTAGAGGGCAATGGCTAAAAGAAGGGGCTGTGTACAGAAAGATTTTTTCATCGAGTAGCAGCAACAAATATGAGACACTTTGTAGAGAATAGAAGTGGGGGAATCAATGTACTGGGAGGAAGAGGTTAAAAGGGAAATAGTTGAGGGAGATAGTGGAAAAGGAACTACGGGAAGCGGTCCAGAGTTGTGCCGAAGATGAAGCATAGGGACCCAATAGATTCGGTATGGTGTTTTCCAACACACGGTGGTACAGGATAAACAATGGCGTGGTGGAGACAGCAAGAGCTATCCAGGATACTCTGGAATTAAAAAGAGCCTCGTTCATAGCATTTATTCCAAGGAAGGAAGGAGCAACTAACATGAAAGAGTAGAAACCTAGTAGTCTAGTTGAACTTGCTAGATCATAACAACGATAACAAATGGAGTTATTGCTGATAGAAGGTACCTGCAACTTGCAAGATCATAACAACGATAACAAATGGAGTTATTGCTGCTAGAAGGTACCTGCAAGGGAATACGAATTTCTTGCATGCGGGAGGCAAATAGACTCAAACTGACAGCGAGATCCATCCCCTTCCTTTCCTCTCCGAAAATTGCTGCATCATCATGGAAGTCTTCACGTGTCCATTCCACAAGGGGATCCCATACAAAGACCTCAAGTAACATCAAGATTATGTCCTTGTTCTTCTTTAGAACACCAAGAACAGCTTCACAATTAGCTCTAAATGTACCCTCTACGCCAGTTAACCCTAGAGCTGCTTCAATTGTCTGTGTCAGTCGGAAAGGCACTATTTCTGGGATCTTTAATCTTTGCCCTTTATCAAAGCAGACATTGTAATCGATATGCACAATATCCCCAGAGCAAAAATCGATAAGAATATTATCCAAATGGCGATCTCCAAGGCCTAAAACGTGGCCAATGATGCTCATGGCTGCTACACTCCCTGAATATCTGCAAGCAGATAAAATTCAATCATTATAGAAAAGCCACCAATCCAATATCCATTGACAGCGTCACTATAAAATGGAAACTAAATTGACATGAAACACGACTCTCACAAGAAAAGAAGATTATTCTACACCCCTTTCTTGAGTTGAAAACTAGGATGACAACCATAGACAAATTGCCTTTGCAGAAAATCCTACAACTGTGAAACCCATATCCTATGCGTTGCATTTACAGCAGACTATTGCAGGTAGATAAGGAGAAAAACATTACCTCTTCAATTTCGAGCTGAAGGCCTTGAATCCCTCACTTGCGCACCAAAGTTCCTGGTAAAGAAGTTGCTTAGGGGCTTCCTTCATGAGATCCAAAAGTACCTTTCGTTTAACTTCATGAGGCCAATCTCTTCTTGATATTACTCTTCTTATTCCCTTCTCTTTAAGCGCAGGTATGATCTTACCATAAAACATGTCCATTGGCCGAGGAACAGGTGGAGGAACTGTCTGTTTTGCATTAGCACCTAGCGCAGAAAGTTGTGCCAGCTGGACTCGACTCTGCCATGCCTTAAAGATGCTGTAAATACTTACTACATTATCCACCCACTGGATGAGACCAGCTCGACCACTAATAGGAGTGACGGAATAGAAGCGAACGCAGACAGACTGACTCTGTACAGCAGATGATGAATGCAGAAAATTGTTAACTGCTTGTAGCAGCTGCATTATTCTGGCATCAAGCCGCAGATCTTCACGCCCTTTCAACAGATATGTGTACTTCTCCCCATCAGAGCCTACTATAACAATCTTTTTAGGTTTTGTCTTGGTCGATAAAATTGCTACCTGTTCACAGAAAGAAGCAATTGTGACAATTCCACTGGAAGAGGTATTAAGTCCCTCTTCAGATTCAGAAACCGTCATTTGCTTCTCAAGACCAGGCATTGGAGCATCAGATGATGATAGAATAGCCAACTGTGGTGCGACTTCCCCTAGCGATACTGAGGATTTCCTTTGATAAGATGCCAAGGATGCAGCAACATTATCAAATGGTCGCCAAACATCCCCAAGAGCTGCAGCAGATGCAGGGGGGGTCTTGAAAGTTACGATAGCAGATTTTATTTGCTCCTTGTACACATCATGGAACCAAATTTCATGAGGAGTTTCAGGTTTACGAGAAGTAGAAGCAAAACGACGCTCTAGGACAACAACAATAGGAGCCATCATTGCTGAGTACTTTGCAGCATTGATCTTGTTCTTCTCTCCATGGCTAAGAGTTGGGTTTTCTGCAATTCGTGCAGCCTCCTCTTTCAGCAAATTTATGCGCCTCATTACATCTGGTCAATTATATATCAAAGAACAATACAAGAAGAGGTAAGACAATTGAACTAAATTTAATGCTTCCCTTCCCAATTGAATGCTTATCGACTTGGAACAAGTGCTGCAGTACATCTAAGTATTGATTGTTCGTTTCATAATGAAGAAGTGGGGACAATGCTCCTTTTTGATTTATGATGAACTAAAACAAAAGGTCCATTGATGAAGTTAAACATCACAAGTTTTCAACTTGTACACAATGTATGTAACTTAAGTTAACTTCTTAATATTGTAAAACCAAATGTTCACGTTCAGAGTTTTCTTATGCTTTTCATATGAGGTGAGCTTTGACTTCTTTTTACCTTTAAGGACTTAAAAACATGAGCACCCATCCCTTCAGCTTTGATATCCAGAAAAATGTAAACCACACATAAAGGGTAACCCCAGAACCAAACACGGCTCATGACTAATGAAAGAGCATCAGCTACCTGCATGAAGATCTTGAAGTGTGCTGAGCCATAATTCCTCCCAGAGGACTGTTACATTTTCAAGCTCTGTTATCATCAACTGGACATCCTGAACTAACTTAGGATACAGCTCATTCTGCAATTCATAGAAAGATTTAATTATTTTTTTTGTTCTCAAAACAGATTTGAGTCAATATAACCAAATCTGGAATGCTTGTATCTGCATTTTTTTTTTTAAATTAAGGAATGCTTGTATCTGCATAAACCTAACAAACTAATGCATCACAGGAGAAAAGAAGAAGAAAGTATCATTTGGTCTAAGTAAAATCGTGGGATAAACTATTTCAAAAAGTATGTCTAAGATTGCAAATCAGAGGTTAAAGTAGGAGACCAACAGAAAAAGAGAAGTTGCAAACTGCTGATCCACTACCTTTGAGCAATATGTCATGATAAACCGCTATAAGTGGACTGGAACATGCATCAATTTATCCTAACAGCTTACAAGTAGAAAGGAATTGCTATCATAACCTACCAAGAAAATTCTTTTGCAAGTTGGAAAGAATAATTCCAGAAAAATATCATGGTTCAATGAGACACTTTAACAGGTTAAAAGATTATCTACCAGAAGAAGTAAGAGAAATTGTCAGGAATACTCAAAAAGTAAAATGAGTTCAAATACTACAATTTGGAATCCAAATGACAACAAAGACTAGAGGAATGAAATGCTGGGAAAAGCCCTTTGAACATTTTCCACTTAGCTAAAGAAGTCTCACTACAAGGAAGCAGACTGAAATCCCAAATGCAGAACCACGATTGATTATAGGACACTATACTCAAATTAAAAAGCTATGATGCTGTCTGACTCTGACCATACTTTAATTGAAGATATAATTTCATGAAAATTCTCTCTACATCATAAAGACAATAATCAGATACAATGGTAAAGAAAGATTTTACCAAACAAGCCAGTATTTTCTGAAGCTCCTCAGAAGGTTCTCTTTCATAAGAGTTTGCATCAACTAGAGTTGGATAGACAACAGACCTAGGAGACAGCTTAGCCAGCTTTACTAGTAAGGTCTCCAATTGTTTTCTAACCGCTTGTTCAGGGTGGGAACTTAGACGAGCAAACAGCTGAGGTGTTATCTCCTACAAAAGGAAGAGATCGTTAAAATATGACAAAGCAATCAAAACCAAACAATAAGCAGAATTAGAACCTACCTGCCATGGTAGCAAAGGAACTGCCGAAAGTGCAGGTTCAAGTGTGTCTTTCAGCTCAACTCCATAGTTAAGAAGAATATGCAACACATAAAGTGTGGATCTGAGTGTATAGTTCACAGACTTATATTTTGACTTCTCACTACAGCCGGTTAATTGGCCATCTAAAGATCTGGAAGATGCATATGAAAGAAAATTCACAAAAGCTTGAGCAGCATGGCCAAAGAGAGAGACCCTCCTACGCCGCAAAGACCACCAGATATTAACCAAATCACTAATTAAGGATATGACATTTGCTTCTTCTAGAAAAACATTTGCTTTTAATAAGCATTGCTGCAACTTAGAAGTCAATGTATTGGGAAAGAATTCACCATTATAATCTTCTACTCCAGGGGCTCCAGCTTCAGCTTCGATAGTATCTACTACCTCCTGCAACAGAGAGCGAGCAGTGCCATCACTTTGCATGCTTTCAGAAGATTCAGAGCAGCAAACATCAGAATCTCCATCTTCATTCAACACTTTGCCCCAGTATCTTCCCCGGAGAAGCTTTGAGATAATGTCTTTCACTTTCAAAAATTCTTCCTCTGTTAACTTATATCTTGTTGGTTGGATTTCAGAATCAAGAACAGCAGAAAATGAGCAAGAAAAAAGGGTAGCTTCACAGGGGGCACGCAACGATGATCTAGCTTGATTATAACACCAAGAAGCATATGAAATCCAAGATTTCCCTAAAGTGGGACAGAGTTGGGATGACAACTTTGTTGCAGTGCCCACAAGTTCCTGAATAATAGCGTTCACATTCTCCTTACAAGCCAGATTATCAAGAATGAAGCTAGATTCCTCTCTGCCGGGTGAGGTGTTGAACTCACCTCTAAATTGGAGGACTATGTCTTTCATCCCAGAATTTGAATAGTCTTCTTGCAACCAATTAGATAGTTTCAGGCATGCCTTTGCCTTCAGAACTTTATCAATGGTGTCAGACGCTACAAATGAAGATGAAACCATGGAAGAACGGATAAGTGACCAAAGACTGGTTAAAGCATCTTCAAATTTGTCTTCAGCACGCACCAACAGTACTCTCTCATACTCCAAACCAAGATTTATATGATCACGGGTACTTCCATCAGGGAAACTAGAAAGACGATCTTTGAGATAATTGTCAAGACGATTTGCCAAACGGAAGTTCTTTTGCTTACGAGCTAAGCTCATCAAATTCCTGCAAAGTTCAAGAGTCATAGGTGATGTGGGGTAAGCCTTTTGATATATTCGTAGGACCTTTAACCATATATTGCAATCTTGACGATCTTTGATAATGGGAGACTTCATCGCTTGCATATGAGAACTTATCAGTGATGGAAAATGCTTGTCTTGGCTTACATTGAGCTTGTAACATTCTTCAAATGCAGAGATGCAGTATAACTGGTTGACATGTGATGCTGCCTCTACAAGTCCATCCAAAGGCAAGACAGACAATGGTTCCATCAGCATTCCCTTGGCCTTCTGCAATTCCTCTGGCACCTTCTCCACTCTTCCCTCAACTTGATGAAGCATAGCTTGCAACAGCATTTGTTCACTCCTTTGTAAAGCCAACTTGGGATCCAGGCTGAGTTCGCTGCTACTTTTAGGGGTCAAATCAAGACAAGCCCATGCTGCCTGAAATTCAGCCTCATCAAAGCGTGCCAAGGCTTGAACTGAATTTACTTCATTGCCAGCAGTTGTTAGAGCACCAGAATAACTTTTTCCAGCATGCTTAGCACGAAGTGTTTGCAGTTCCAACAGCCAGGATTCCAAGGACTTCCAATCAGAAACTGCCGAGTAACTCTCAATAATACGTGCAATCGAAAACTGAACACCATCAGAACCCATAGAAGTGAGTGAGTCCTCAGTCTGCAGCAGATGAATAAAGTGAGCCGCAGCTTTTTCATGCTGACCTTCAACTTGATATACAAGCCCAGTAATCCATGAAAAATGTCCAATTATTCCACTATCATCTAAACTCTGGTTTTCATCAGTAAACAAGGGAGAGAAAACTACTGTTGCCCAATTGTGGATACCAATTAATGCCTCTGGCTCGTGAGTTTTACAGAAAGCCAAACATATGTGCCGTAAAACCCTCAAGATATCTGCAGCATACCTGGCTCTGACATTGTGGATATTTTCAGCCACTAGCACTTTCGACTTGTCTTTGATAGCTGAAACCACAAGGCTCCTTAGCTCCTCCAAGCGCAACGCGCAATAGTAAATCGTAGCATCATGACATTGGAGCGCCAATCCTGCATTCATCATAGGCTCACTTATCCGAGAAAACCACTCCTCACAAACCTTCTTATTTGCCCGAAAGAACAAGGAACTTTGCCGAGAAGCACTGGGTAAAACAGTTGATCCTTCATATGCATTGTATACATTTTTCTTAAGAGCCTCTACAAAATCAAGCAGCAATCTCATAGGTAACAAGTGAGCATAAGAAGAACCAATAATATTTAAGTTTCCATCACTTTGATCAGCATCAAGCCGCAGGACATGAGCAACGTCAAGAAGCATGCGCTCCAATGCTGCAAAAGTTTGAGTTGGACCACCAAGGTTCGTCCGAAGGCGAGTGGTAATACAATATCTGGCAGCTTCATGTATTGCCCACCATGCACCAGCAAGAGTGTTAACAAAGCAAATTCTCTTAAGAACATCTTCGTCAACTTTGATATCCCACAATAGCCCATTTGAGCTAGAATTAGATGTTTCCTCAGGCTGAATCAAACCAACATTTTTGGGGCGCCCACAGCTACAAATGAGCCTCTGGATCCACGAAGAAAGAGGCACTTTCCATCTCTGTGCAATGTAACTAAGTATGGTAACAAGTTGCTGTGAATGAAGTTGCTGAGGCAGTTGCTTAAGTGCAAAAAGTTGCTTCCAATGCAAGTTCGACCTATTGTTAAATCTAAGAACACCTGGCCAGCACGTAGTATCCACTCCATTGTCACGGAGACCACATGCATACACTGTAATAGGTAGCACATTTGAAAGCAACCTGACAAATGCATTACGTATATCTTCATCTGGATCACCAAGTTTTTCAATAACCGCCTGAGTAGTAATTATGAAGTGTGTAGGATGAACAAGCTTTGCTTGTAGAAGCTTCTGAAGGACTAATGCCACAAAAGATCTCACTTTTGGTTCTCTATCTGACGCAACATCCAGAACTGAAAACAGCAAATCCTGGACAATGTCTGCATATCCAAATACTTCATATGGAAAATATAATGCCTTCTCATTCTCATATATGTCAACAACTTTTCCACAGAATTCATGTATCCACTGTAGTGCTTCTATTTTAACTGCTAGAGGAGAAGTGTCATGAAGAGCTCTTATAAGAAGGATAGCATACATTTTCAGATGCTGTAAGACTAGCCCAGGAAGTTCAGTCCTCTCATTTTCAACCTTTTCAAGCTTCTCAGGTGTTTCCTGTGAAACTGTGGCAGTAACTTGTTTGCTTAGAGAGCATTTGCTTAAAAATTCAAGTGCAGCTAGTCTTTCTAACGTCTTGAGAACTGTGACTTGCAATTCTACATGCCCTCGGACAGGTGACTCGAAAGGGTTGAAATTGCCAATAATGCTCGATATTAACTTTCCTGACCTATTAACATACAGAGTGTCGATTTCCGTTTGGCCAATCATGCTAGCTCCACTGCCCAAAGAAACACAACTAAGTAAGACCCTCAGATCAAACTTAATCAAGGCAAATAGCTCAGATTTCGAGTAAGATTTAGGAACTTTGACATCATATGCTGGATTTTGCAGGTCTGATTTTTGTCCGAGCATGCACCTCAACAAATCCAGCTCCTCAAGCAGCACAATCACTGATTTTTCAACAACCTCAAAGTTCCCATGTTGAAGCAAAAATATGTAAGTAGCTGCCGAACTTGCGGGCACTAAGTGGTTGGGATGTAAACGCAGCTGAGATATAGGAGCATCAAATTGTAATATCTTGTGAACAGATGATGCAGAAAGGCCAAGCTTTTGAAGAGACAGCAATTGCAAATTGGTTTTAAGAACTCCATGAACCTGAAAGGAATCAAGCTTCTTAATCCTCATAGACTGGTCCTTACAATCCATAACCAAGCTCTGAAACAAGATATCAACTGCAATAGGGTAAAATATTGCAAACCGTTCACTCAAAATTTCAGCAAGCAATGTCAAGCATCTCCAAGAATCATCAATCCATTTTGACCACCCAAACTTTTTTCCAATCATAGACATGCATCCTAATAGAGTAGGAACCATTTTACAAAGAGGTTCACTTATCTGCTCAAGCATATTCATCTCCAGCAAACCCGATGCTGTGGACTGTAACACTGTCGAAAAACAAGACAATAATGCAAGTAATCTTTGAAACTGCTGGGAGCTACCAGGACTTGCATCCTGAAGTAGCACGTCCATATCGCCTAGAAACTTTGAGAGCAATCCCAATGGAAACTGCATATTGTTCACCCAATATTTCTGAAACTGCAGGAAACTATCCATAATAACACGCCTATCAGATTCTGCAAGGTCTGGCACCATTGCCCACCCAAGGAGGAGATCAACAACATCAACAAAGTGGGGCTGAAAGCATCTAAAAAACTTCAAGGAGATCAGTGTTAAAACGGCGAGAAGCCTGCGCAATAAGCTCAAGGAGGTTCTTTCATCCTCAAGAAGCTCTTGGCAAGCCTTGAGAATTGGCAATGCAAACCTCTCAACAGCAGCAACATCCCCAACATTAAGAAATTCACGCAAGGCCTCCAATGCAAGATCAGTTGTCCCATCTACTACAGTGCTAAGCAATGGCAATGCCCAACCAATGAACCGATCAACCAAACTGCCAAGAATGACATGGTTCTGCCTTCCATTTGGAGCTATTGAGATTAAACATAGTACAGAACACAAAGCACCATAAGCAGTAGCTGCTGCCTGGCGCACTGAATATGACCTGAGCAGCAATTTTTATGCCAAACAAAAATCTTCATCAGATGTTTTCATAATTAATGGTAGCAATTATTAAAAGAATTGATGCAAGATCACATTAAGTTAAGTAGGCTGTGATGGTGTGTGATCAAAACATAACATATCAAAACAATAAAGATGGCAAAGAGCAAATTAACTTTCGCCAAATACATCCACATTTGAAACTGTAACAACAACATTCCCAATGTAATCCCACAACTGGAAAACCTATTCCTATATAATTTCTGACTATAAATCTGATTAGACATGAATTAAAATACCAAATACTAACTAATTTTGGTTTCCTACAACTTTGAATTACTTTTTTTCAACAATTCAGATGGTAAAGAATGTAGGAAACTAGAGGACATTCATCGAACACATGGCGTGCATATATAAGAACAAGTGAGAGAAAACTGTCACTAGGTAATTTGAAATACCAAATTATCAATGCCCACCAAATCACAAAACTAGTTGGGATGAACTACATGAATCCTCTATAATCATTCAAGCCTATTCTATGGGACATTTCATCGAATAATATAAGAACAAGTGAGAGAAAACTGTAACTAGGTAATTGCAACACCAAATTACCATTCAATAACAGAACTAGTTGGAGTGTACTACAAGAAACCTCTATATCCATTCTATGGGACATTTCATCGAACACATGGGGTGCATATATAAGAACAAGTGAGAGAGAGAGAAAAAGTGGCATACTTATCGGAGAGGAGTTGAGAAAAGCCTTGAGCAAGAAAAGAAGCGGAGTGAGTGATGAGGAGAGAGTTAGGAGGATAAAGAATAGCGCGTTGTAGCGAAGTTATAGCGCCAACACGAGAAGACTCATCATTATCTTCAGCACTTGAAGTTGATTTGGAAGAATCGTCTTTGGGTAAAGCGACTGTGACAAGTGCCGCTAATTGCTGCTGTTGGTGATGAAGTCCTTGCATCATTTATTTTGATGAACTATTCTTCATTTTTTATGCCTGTTTCTTTGTCTTTTTGGTTTACATGTGAGAGAGCACTTCTTGTATTGCTGTTTCGTTTCTCCGTTCACCGCCGACCGCTCAAACAATTTCAAGAAACAAGAAAGTCGTAATTAATGTATAAATGCACTGCGGCCCTAAATGTTTTGCTTATTCGTATTGCGTCCCACAACTTCTCCTTTTAGACATTTAAAAGTTTGTAGAAGTTGTAAATAATGGAAGAAAATGAATAGGAAAAAAAAAATGCTCTACTATTACATTTGGGGATACATCCACGGGCGAAGGGTCAAATTTACCTTCCAAATATGATTTATAATTTAAATTTATTTTCCGTTTAAGTTCGGGATTAAATTTGTCCTTCTCGTTAGGATACTTGATATAATTGTCTTTTTATGAATGGAAGTCCACATCACACGGAAAAAAAAAATAATCACGTTGGATCCACATCAGATCCAGGTAGCAACTCATACCCAACCTAATAAAAGGGCAAGCAACCTAATTCAAGCACAGTAAGTGGATTTTGTGCATATTGATCTTAGTGTTTTGACTTATAGCCTGTTTGGCCAAGCTTATTTTTTCCCCAAAAGTACTTATTTTTTCAATAAGTACTTATTTTAAAAAAAGTGAGGTATTTGGCCAAGCTTTTGAGAGAAAATAAGTGTTTTTCGGAAGTAGCAGAAGCAGTTTTTCAGAAGTTAAAAAAATAGTTTTTGCCCAAAAGCATTTTTTTTTAAAAGCACTTTTGAGAAAAATACATATAGAAGCATTTTTTAAAAGCTTGGTCAAACACTAATTGCTGCTCAAAAGTACTTTTTAAATTAATTGGCTAAACACAAACTGCTTTTAGCTAAAAGTACTTTTCAAAATAAGCTGTTTTTAGAAGTTTGGCTAAACAGGCTATTATATAGTGGTTTACATATAGCAATTTTGGTTCTTTAAGTTTGTCAAAAATAAACACTTTTAATCTCCATCAAATAATTAATGAACTCTTATTGTTAAAATTAATGAAACTGTGGATCCATGGTAAAAATTGAGTGGAATTGTCATCTTTTGGACTGGCAATCAAAGTGATGTAATTGAAAAACAACTACTTACTTTTTAATGCACAAATAAAATTTGAACAAAGAAGCTATCATCTATGCTACAACTATTGGTGTCATCACCTTGCAAAGAGGTGAAACTAATCAAGATTGAACATCGGTTTTTTTTTTTTTTTAAAGACTGCCTGGGACCTGCCTTTTTATCCGAGCAAACAGTGTTGGGTGAATGTGTTTCAATAGTCTCATATTTAATAATGTTCGATCTCTTTTTCTGTATCGGGGATCGTCAAAATAAGCAACGGTACTATTTTGATGAAAAATATCATTTACCGGGATATCAAAGCAAAAGAAGTTGTCGGAGTTATGCAACGATACTCACCTCAACCTCTCCGGCGGCATTAATTACTAGATTCATTCGGTGACACCCTTAGTTTGTCCTCAACTATATAAGTCGATAAGCTACAACTCCTAAAGAAGGCTAAATAGTATCTCATCTGAAATATTCTCTCTAAGGGTCGAGATACGCAGCAGGAACCCGCAAAAACCTGCAAAGCCAACACAAGAGACAAGAAATAAATTTACCCTTGGCGATACGCACTTGATAATACTCCGACCTCCTTGCGATATTGGGAGGCTCAATAATTCAATTTAAATAATGAAAAATTATTTCATCTTTTTAGTTGGAACTTTAGGCAATTGGTGAAAAGGGGTTCGAATCCCGAACAATCCACTATCATATCAAATTCTAATTTTCTGTAGGAAAGTCATTTTTTTCAATCAGCTGCATTAAAAATTTGAATAAATTGGGAGGTAGCGGGGGGCTTCTTCCTTGCATCCTGTCATATCGTTCAAGAAAGATCTTTACAAGCGGCATTTTCGTTTTCCATTCAAGCGACATTGTTGAATCGGGGATGCCAATTTTTTCCTGTTGTTAATTTATCTCTTCCACGAAAAAAATTCTTCAATTATGGACTTTCAGGTAGCCCGTCTACATCATGTTTTCGAGAAAGATGAAACAAGAATTGTTTTTAAAACTTAGTTAAAATAGGAATGAACTCAAAAACTATTTACTTGACATGTCAAACTCTAGAAAAATTTCATGAAATTTTGGACTACCATAGTTCAAACTCTAGCATGGAGTTGGAAGGAAGTTTTCCTAGCGGCAGTATTTCCTGAAAAAAGCTTCCTTCTAACTCCATGCTAGAGTTCGAGCTGTGATAGTTCAAAATCACATACAAATTTTCTAGAGTTATATATGTCCAATTATATAGAATTTTTTTTGAGTTTTTTCTAAGGGATCGTTTAGTTACTGTCTTAGTCTTGAGAGCTATGCGTGAATTGCTTTTAACCCATTGAACTGAACTCAGCCACAACCATATTGGTTAATTACCTAGTAGATTGTTGCAGTAACTGACTAGAAACTGGTGAAAATTGTTCACAAACAACAACATACCCAGCATAGTCCCACAAGTGGGGTGTTCATGTATTAGATTGTCCCAAAAAAACTGATGCATTAGTTCATGTCTTCATAATGCACTTCTATAACTACTTGAAGTTGCACACAGAACTTTCCAGTTACAATTACTCTTATAATACTGCATAAAACTGTCTTAACATCCATTGGCAAAACACAGTTACAATCTCCCCTCTTACAATTTCAACTTTCAGAATCAGGTCATAAAGAAATCAACATTGAACAGAGAAAGGTGATCATGTTCAAGAAAATAATGAGACGATTCCTAATAACATACTTCGAAGGACCTGTACACAAGAACAAGAGCAACAAGCTCTACGCTTCACTCCAACTAATGCAAACGTGACAATTACGGCACCTCAAGATGAGCAGCTTAAAAATAATGTCAAAGTCTTAACATAACTGTTAACTCTGCACAAGAGTAATCAACTATGCTGCCTGAAATTTCGGCCTCATCAAAGCGTGCCAAGGCTTGAACTGGATTCCAAGGACTTCCAATCAGAAAATACCAAATAACCCAAAATAATACGTGCAATCGAAAACTGAACACCATCAGAACCCATAGAAGTGAGTGAGTCCTCAGTCTGAAACAGATGAATAAAGTGAGCCTCAGCTTTTTCATGCTGACCTCCAGCTTGATATAGAAGCCCAGTAATGCATGAAAAATGTCCAATTATTCCATTATCATCTAAACTCTGGTTTCATCAGTAAACAAGGGAGAGAAAACTACTGTTGCCAAATTTTGGATACAATTAATGCCTCTGGCTCATGAGTTTTACAGAAAGCCAAACACATGTGCCGTAAAACCCTCGAGATATCTGTAGCATACCTGACTCTGACATTGTGGATATTTTAGGCCATTAGCACTCTCGACTTGTCTTTGATAGCTGAAACCACAAGGCTCCTTAGCTCCTCCAAGCGCAACGCGCAATAATAAATCGTAGCATCATGACATTGGAGTGCCAATCCTGCATTAATCATAGGCTCACTTATCCGAGAAAACCACTCCTCACAAACCTTCTTATTTGCCCGAAAGAACAAGGAACTTTGCCTAGAAGCACTGGGTAAAACAGTTGATCCTTCATATGCATTGTATACATTTTTCTTAAGAGCCTCTACAAAATCAAGCAGCAATCTCATAGGTAACAAGTGAGCATAAGAACCAATAATATTTAAGTTTCCATCACTTTGATCAGCATCAAGCTGCAGGGCATGAGCAACGTCAAAAAGCATGCGCTCCAATGCTGCAAAAGTTTGAGTTGGACCACCAAGGTTCGTCTGAAGACGAGTAGTAATACAATATCTGGCAGCTTCATGTATTGCTCACCATGCACCAGCAAGAGTGTTAACAAAGCAACCTGCCAAGAATGACATGGTTCTGCCTTCCATTTGGAGCTATCGAGATTAAACATAATACAGAACACAAAGCACCATAAGCAGTAGCTGCTGCCTGGCGCACTGAATATGACCTGAGCAGCAATTTTTATGCCAAATAGAAATCTTCATCAGATGTTTTCATAATTAATGGTTGCAATTATTAAAAGAATTGATGCAAGATCACATTAAGTTAAGTAGGCTGCCAATTTAATGGTGTGTGATCAAAACATAACATACCAAAACAATAAAGATGGCAAAGAGCAAATTAACTTTCACCAAATACATCCACATTTGAAACTGTAATAACAACAACATACCCAATGTAATCCCACAAGTAGGGTCTAGGGACGGTAGGTTGTACGCAGACCTTACCCCTACCTTTGTGGAGTAGAGAGGTTGTTTCCAATTGACCCTTACCACAACACCGCATAGAGCACAAAACTATAAAAAAAAAAAAAGGCAGGAAAAAGGGAAAAGGGGAAAAATCATTTCACAAAAAGAAGACTTCCAGGGAACAATTGGATGATATGGCTAAGTCAGAATAACAAATGTGGCTTGTTCTCCTGCAATTCTTTTTTTATTTTTAAATGGAATAAAAGAACATAAATAAATCCTCTTGTACTTCACTAAGGGCTTTACTGTAATCAATTTTAAGAATAGACATCGATGACCAGTAAAGGTAGGACTTTCAATCCTCCATTCGAGCTCTCTCAACTTGATACTTTTCATCCTTATTATTGGTCCATAGTCGTCTTTATTATATCAACAAACTGAAGTTCTTAAATAAGGCATCTGCTATACAGCTATTGACAGCACAAATTACCACCAAATAATAAGGCATACAAATATACAATTGCCTGAAACTGTGAGTAGATAAATTCCAATACCAAATTGTAAAACCCATTCAAGAATAATCAATCAATGACCACTCAATCAGAAAACTAACTGGGGTGAACTACATAGACTACTCTATATACATTCAAGCCTATTTTATTCCAATACTACATAATGTAGGAAATTGTGGGACATTTAGTAGAAACAGGGGGTGCATATATAAGAATAATGATGGCAAAGAGCAAATTAACTTTCTCCAAAAACATCAATGTTGCCCCGAAACTGTGACTAGATAAGTTCCAATATTAAATTGTAAAGCCCATTAAAGAATAATCAATCAATGACCACTAAATCAAAAAGCTAGTTGGAGTGATTCTCTATACCCATTAAAGCCTATTTTATTCTTGAAGGAAACTATTTATTTAGAACCTCATAAATCTTTGAATGTCTGCTCTAGAATTCTCCACAATATGAAAATAGCTAGCACCACCCCTATTTATAATAATATACAAACCGGAAAACTTATTCCTATAGACGTGAATTAAAATACCAAATACTAACTAATTTTGGTTTCCTACAACTTTGAATTACTTTTTTTTTTCAACAATTCAGATAGTAAAGAATGTAGGAAACTACAGACATTCATTGAACACATGGCGAAACAAGTGAAAGAAAACTGTAACTAGCTAATTCCAATACCAAATTATCAATGACCACTAAATCACAAAACTACTTGGGATTAACTACATGAATCTTCTATACCCATTCAAGTCTATTCTATGGGACATTTCATCGAATACATGGCGTGCATATATAAGAACAAGCGAGAGAAAACTGTAACTAGGTAATTGCAACACCAAATTATCAATGACCACTCAATAACAGAACTAGTTTGGGTTTACTACAAGAAACCTCTATATCCATTCTATGGGACATTTCATCGAACACATGGGGTGCATATATAAAAACAAGTGAAGGAGGGAATAAGAGCATACTTATCGGAGAGGAGTTGAGAGAAGCCTTGAGCAAGAAAGGAAGCGGAGTGAGTGATGAGGAGAGAGTTAGGAGGGTAAAGAATTGAGCGTTGTAGTGAAGTTATTGCGCCTACATAATTGTTAACTCTGCACATGAGTAATCAACTATGTTGTGCTGTTGCACAAGCCCTCCCCAAGACTCCACTTGTGGGACTACAGTTGTTAACTCTGCACAAGCAATCAAAGAGCAGAAAGAACATACATAACCACGTACTAATTTATTGCAATGCTAATATAATTCATAATCCAAAGATGACAAACTTCAAACAAAACCGGTAATTCTTCTTTCTGAATACATCAAAATTTCAGGCAAGTATGACAAGGCGTGAGATTGATGCCAACTCTCACTCTCAGAGTCAAAGCTTTGCCAGCTCGAATCACTACATATTACAATATAATACCAAAATCTTAAATTGATTATGAAAAAAAAACCTATATCGGGAAAAGGAAAAAAAAAAATGGAAACTTTAAGTTTCTCAAGCGACAGCAACAGGCTGCTGTTTCGAAGGCTCAACATGTTTCTTGGATTCTCCGAGGAAATCTTCGAGATTATAAATAACAGTAATATAAAGGGAACAACTAGGGCATCGAGCGATTTCTTCACCAATCTTCAACTCTTCCTTTGTGATCTGAAACAAGTCACCGCATGGACAAGGATATGTAAAAGCTTGAAGCTCATTGTTCCACTCCATGTCCTCAATCTCCACGTCATCGTACGACATCCTCGGAGATTAGGGTTTATTTCGAGGTTAGGGTTTTCTGTTCGGGTATTTGGGCGAGGTTATCAAGTCTGGTCGTTGAAGTTGATTGGGTTTTAAAGACTAGTAAAATTGCATCTGATGTCCCTTTTAATTACTTTACTTTACTTTACTACTATTAAAATCACTTTTTCGTCGTCCGTTGCGGCTCATAAAAAAAAGTGATTCCCACTCCTCTTCTTAATAGTAATAAAACAACTAATATTAAAAAAAAAAAAAAATTGAGCCCCATATTAAATAGGTCTATAAAAAAAAGTGCACCTCGTATTAAAAAATCAAACAATATTCATGTAATTTTTAAAGTATCTCATTAAGTCAATAATGATGGATTCATTGTCACGTGAGCACAAACTACAATATTATATTAATCGTGTTTTGAACAGAGTATCCCATATTGACAAAATCAAGCAATAAATAAAATAAAAATAAAAAGTGAATCCCATATTAAAAAAATAAATAATGTCAAAAAAATAAAGTGCAGACTTTGTATTCGTAGCAAACACTAATATAATAAAATTTTAGATACGGAGCACAAATTACAATGTTATATCAATCATGTTTTGAACATAGTATATATATATATATATATATATATATATATAAATATGCATAAAAATAGTGCAAACTAATAATGTAAAAAAAAGTGAATCCCATATTAAAAAAATAAACAATGTCAAAAAAGAAAAGTGCAGACTTTGTATTCGTAGCAAACACTAATATAATAAAGTTTTAGATACGGAGCACAAATTACAATTTTATATCAATCATGTTTTGAACATAGTATATATATATATTATATGCATAAAAATAGTGCAAACTAATAATGTCCAAAAAGGTGGGCCCCATACTAAACAACACCAAGCAATATAAAAAATAAAAATAAAAAAAGAAGAAATTATATAAAGCATGGGTTTAGACCCATGCTTCGTCATCCGTTGTCCCTTAAAAAAAGGGTGGGCCCCATACTAAATAACACCGAGCAATAAAAAATAAAAAATAAAAAAAGTGGAACTCACCATCTCCAAACTCATGAGAAAAAAAAAGTGAACCCTATATTATCAAAATCAAGCAATATCAAAAAAAAAAAAAAAAGTGAACCCCATATTAAAAAAAATATAATGTTAAAAAAAAGAGTGTTGGCTTTGTATTCACAGCAAACACTAATATAATAAAGTTTTAGATACGGAGCACAAAATACAATGTTATATTAATCGTGTTTTGAACATAATATATGTATATATATTATATGCATAAAAATAGTACAAACTACAACAACAACAACAACAGCCCAGTGAAATCCCACATCTTGGGGTCTGGGGAGGGTATAATGTACGCAGACCTTACTCCTACCAAGGTAGGATGGCTGTTTCAGAGAGACCCTCGGCTCAATAGAAGCATAAAAAGGGGGTCAGATAAGGTTAAAAGATTTAAAACGATATTGCAATGAAATAATGCAAGCGACACAGTAAAACAGGATAATCAAGGAATTCAAAGCGATATGGAAATGCAAATCACGAAAGCGGCACAGATAAAATAGAGTAATCAAAGTACAGAAAGTAGCAAATAATAACATAAATCAAAGCACAAGAAATTATAATGCGCTAATGCGCCTACTAATAAGGAAAGATAACGAGACTTATATACTAGCCTTCTACCCTAATGTGGGTCCTCCACACCTTCCTATCTAAGGTCATGTCCTCGGTAAGCTGTAACTGCGTCATGTCCTGTCTAATCACCTTTCCCCAATATTTCTTTGGCCTACCCCTACCTCTTCTGAAACCATAGTACAAACTAATAATGTTAAAAAAAAAAAAAGTGCACCCCATAAAGGGTGGACCTCATACTAAACAACATCAAGCAATATAAAATAAAAATAAAATGAAACCCACCATCTCCAAACTCACTGTAAAAAAAAAAGTGGACCCCATATTAATAAAATCAAGCAATATAAAAAAAAAAAAAGTGAACCCCATATTAAAAAAAATAATGTAAAAAAAAAGTGCAGACTTTGTATTCGTAGTAAACGCTAATATACTAAAGTTTTAAATACGGAGTACAAACTACAATGTTATATTAATCGTGTTTTGAACATAGTATATATATGCATAAAAATAGTGCAAATTAATAATGTAAAAAAAAAAGTGCATTCCATATTAAAAAATCAAACAATATTCATGTAATTTTCAAAGTATCTCATTAAGTCAATAATGATGGATTCATTGCCACGTGCATATCAATCCATTAGTGGGAGCAAATGAAATTGCTTTTCTTCAAAAAGTTAAGCAGTCAAACGATACAGTTTTTATTTTTATTTTTTTATATTAGTCTGAGATCTAATCTAGGTATTAAACTGTTGTATTTGTTATTCCGCCATGTCATTTATTTGTTATGTTCACTAAAATAAATATACTTAAAATATTTATATTTTAAAATAAGATAGAATTTAATTACTTTTTTATTTTTATTCTTACTCTAATAAATGTGAAAAGAAATTAATGTCGTAAAAAAATATATCAAATGGAGATCAAATAATGAATAAGGTAAATTAGTCAAATTATAATTCTAATCGACGTTTTCTTAAAAAACCATGCAAAAGACAACATGACAAGTAAAATGAGCTAAACCGAGAATATTTACCCAAAATTAAAAAATAGTATTTCTTTGTTTAAATAGAAAATCAATTTCTACTTTGTTTCGTTTTAAACATGTAAAATTAATTTAATTATTTGAATTAGAATTATCCAAATCAAAATTTGATAAAAAATAATAAGTATTTTACACCTCTAAATTAATCGAATTAAAATTGAAAGTATCAACTGATGCTTAAATATTGCTATTGTTTTATCTCAAAGAGAGGAAAATAGTTTCCTTTTAAACAAGTCTTCTCTTTTAAAAAATATTAATAAATTTTCCGATTTTGTATTCGTAGCAAACATTAATATAATAAAATTTTAGATACGGAGTACAAACTACAATATAATTCAAAAATAACTACATACACATAGATGCACTATAATCTAAACTGTTGGGCCCGTGCGCAGCACTGTTAGGTGTGGAATTGGCCAAACAAGTAAATTCTTTTGTTCACATAGTCGTGATGTAAGCGCTTACCTCATGATAGTCGTGATGTAAGCGCTTACCTCATCATAGGAAATTCATTCCTATAAATAGGTAGCTTATGGTTCATTTGTAAACACACCAAATTGAAGAAGACAACACATCGCAAAGAGAGAAAAATCTAAGAGAAATACTCTTAGTGAAAGGCCTAAGTAAGAGAAGGTCTTTGAGAGAATTTTCTGTGGTAAAATTCTTGAGTGTAATTGGGATTGGGGTTGTGAGGTTGAGTGTTGTAAACACTTGTAATATTTCTTCTTTAATAAGATCTGCAGCAGCAACGTGGACGTAGCTCTCACATTGAGGGTGAACCACTATAAATCTATGTGTGCTATTTATTCTTCGCTTACATCACGGCGTAAGTAGGTTCTGTCTAAGGAGGTTGGTATTTAAGTGGTCCAGCTGTAACCCTCCAATCTTTCCTGGGAACCTGCTTACAAAGGTCGGATTTGGGATTCAAATCCTAACAACTGGTATCAGAGCAACAGGTTGTGTTGTGATTTAGAAACGATGGGAGGCGAAGATGGTACGACGCACGGCATCGGTAAATTCGATGGTACAGACTTTGCGTTCTGGAGAATGCAAATTGAAGATTATTTATATGGCAGAAAGCTTTATGAACCTCTGAGTCCGAAACCAGAGGAGATGAAACAAGCAGATTGGAATCTCCTCGACAGACAAGTTCTGGGAGTCATTCGACTGACGCTGTCGAAGAACGTTGCTCAACGCGTGGCAAAGGAGAAGACCACCGCAGATATGATGAAGGTATTGTCTGACATGTATGAGAAACCTTCGGCAAGTAATAAGGTATTTCTCATGAAGAAACTATTTCATCTAAAGATGATGGAAAATGCTCATGTTGCTGCACACATAAATGAATTCAATACCATTGTAAATCAATTGTCATCGGTAAAAATTGACTTCGATGATGAAGTGCAAGCTCTAATTTTGTTGGCATCCCTACCAAATAGCTGGGAGCCAATGAGAGCAGCGGTTAGTAATTCTGTCGGCAGTGACAAACTAAAGTTCAACGATGTTAGGGATCGTATCCTTGCTGAGGAGGTGCGCAGGATAGATTCGGGAGAGGCATCGACGAGTTCTGCTTTTAATGTTGAAAACAGAAGCAGAAATTATGACAGAAACTACAACCGAAATAGGGGCAGATCGAAGTCAAGGAATGGCAGGGGTCAATCCAGACCAGGACGAACACATGAGTGTTGGAACTGTGGAAAACCAGGTCACTTCAAGAAGAACTGCAGGGCGCCAAAGAAGGAGGACAACAAGGGGGCTGGAATCAACGCTGCTACGGAAGACATTGGCGATGCGTTGTTGCTATCGGTTGACAGCCCGATAGACTCTTGGGTGCTTAACTCAGGAGCGTCCTTTCATACCACCTCACATCATGATATAATGACAAACTACGTGGCTGGGAATCTCGGCAAAGTTTATTTAGCCGATGGAGAGCCGCTAGACGTTGTTGGCACGGGAGACATTAATTTGAAGATGTCAAATGGATCCTCGTGGAAGATTACAAAAGTTAGACATGTTTCAAAGCTGATGCGAAACCTGATTTCAGTAGGTCAGCTTGATGATGAGGGATATGATCTCAACTTTGGTAATGGGTCTTGGAAGGTGGCGAAAGGTGCTATGGTAGTTGGCCGAGGAAAGAAGATTGGCACTCTCTACATGACGGATAGCTGTCGTGATATTGTTGCTGTGGTTGACAACACAAAGAAGACAGATTTGTGGCATTGTCGGCTGGGGCATATCATCCAGAAGGGGATGAAGTTGTTGGTGACAAATGGCTTAATTCCGGAGCTGAAGACGGTGGACCTTCATACGTGTGAGAGCTGCATTCTCGGAAAACAAAAGCGAGTAAGCTTCTCAAATACAGGCAGGGAGTTGAAGGTCGAGAAGCTGGAATTGGTGCACACAAACGTGTGGGGACCTACCACTGTCCCCTCTCTTGAAGGATCACACTACTACGTGACCTTCATTGATGATTCAACCAGGAAGGTATGGGTTTATTTTATGAAAAATAAATCCGATGTATTTAGTGTATTCAAAAGATGGAAAGCCATGGTTGAGAATGAAACAAACCTCAAGTTGAAGTGTTTGAGGTCCGACAACGGCGGAGAATACACTGATGGTGATTTCAAACAGTACTGTGCCGATAATGGGATCAAGATGATGAAGACTATTCCTGGAACGCCGCAACAAAATGGAATAGCCGAAAGAATGAACCGAACGTTGAACGAGCGTGCTCGGAGTATGAGAATACACTCTGGACTGCCTAAGACATTCTGGGCAGATGCAGTCAATACCGCGACCTTCTTAATTAACCGAGGACCGTCAGTTCCCTTGGATTTCAGAATTCCAGAAGAAGTCTGGAGTGGCAAGAAGGTAAATCTTTTATTTCTGAAAGTGTTCGGTTGCTTATCATATGTTCATAATGATGATACGGCTAGAAGCAAGCTTGATCCAAAATCAAAGAAGTGTTACTTTATTGGCTATGGTGATACCGAGCTTGGTTACCGATTTTGGGATGAACAAAATCGGAAGATCATCCGAAGCAGGAATGTTGTCTTCAACGAAGAGGTGCTGTACAAAGACAAGTTGCAAAAAAATTCAGAATGTCAGGACAAGGAATCGGAAATAGTCGATTTGAGGGACTTCCCGACACCTGAGCCGCAGCCAGGTACAGCCGAGGCAGAGGACCAAACAATCCGAGAAGGTGCTGATTCTGAAACAAATGAACAGACGCCAATCACAGAACTGCGTAGATCATCCAGGATCAGGAAGCCGCTTCACAGGTACTCTCCATCCCTCAACTACATTCTACTCACTGATAGAGGGGAGCCGGAATGTTATGAAGAAGCAATGCAAGTCGATGAATCGACTAAGTGGGAGCTGGCAATGAAGGATGAGATGGATTCACTATCGGCAAATCATACATGGGAATTATCCGAGTTGCCAAAGGATAAGAAGGCATTGCAAAACAAATGGGTTTATCGGATAAAGGAAGAACCCAATGGAAGCAAGCGTTATAAAGCAAGACTGGTTGCAAAGGGATTTCAACAGAAAGAAGGCATCGACTATACGGAGATCTTCTCTCCTGTAGTCAAGATGGTGACTATCAGAACTGTTCTTGGGCTGGTAGCAAAGGAAAATCTACATCTGCAACAGATGGACGTGAAAACTGCATTTCTTCACGGTGATCTAGACGAGGAAATCTACATGCGACAGCCGGAGGGATTCAAAATCAAAGGAAAGGAGAATCTGGTGTGCAAACTTCAAAAGAGTCTGTACGGACTAAAACAGGCTCCAAGACAGTGGTATTTAAAGTTTGACAGCTTTATGAAGAAAGCTGATTTTTCAAGGTGCGAGGCAGATCACTGCTGTTACTTCAAAAAATTTGAAGACTCGTACATGATACTGCTACTCTATGTCGACGACATGCTAATCGTAGGAGCAAACCTACAGGAGATTGATCGGTTGAAAAAAGGGTTATCGGAAGAGTTTGCAATGAAGGATTTGGGAGCTGCAAAGCAAATCCTTGGGATGAGAATCGACCGAAGCAAGGAGGGCATCAAACTCTCACAAGAAGAATATGTGAGGAAAGTTATCAAAAGGTTTAACATGCATGATGCCAAGCCAGTCAGCACTCCCTTGGCTGGACACTTTCGGCTGTCAAAGGATCAGTCGCCGACAACCGAGGATGAGAAGAAGCAGATGGACAAGATACCTTATGCATCTGCAATCGGTAGTCTTATGTATGCAATGATATGTACAAGGCCAGACATTGCACATGCAGTGGGAGTTGTCAGCCGATTTATGAGCAATCCGGGAAAGCAACACTGGGAGGCTGTGAAGTGGATATTCAGATATCTGAAAGGCAGCTCGAGTTCAGCTCTGTATTTCCGAAAATCAAAAACAGGATTGCAAGGGTATGTTAATGCTGACAACGGTGGTGATATTGATAGCAGAAAGATAGTAGCTCTCTCTAGTTGTGAGGGTGAGTACGTTGCTGTGACGGAGGCCACAAAGGAAATGATGTGGCTACAATCTTTTCTACGGGAATTGGATCAGGACCACGAGGGAAGTGTGCTATATTGTGATAGCCAAAGCGCCATTCATTTGGCAAAGAACCCGGTTTACCATGCTCGAACGAAGCACATACAACTCCGGTACCATTTCATTAGATCAGCTTTGGAAGATGGAGCGCTAGTGCTTGAGAAGATCGCAGGGAGTCAGAATCCAGCAGACATGCTGACAAAGGCAGTGACGATAGACAAACTGAAGCTATGCTCAACTTCAGTTGGCCTGCACGAAGTATGAAAGTAGGAAAGAGCTGCTGCATCGATCAAAGTGTGAAGACAAATTAAAATTAGTCTTCAAGTGGGAGATTTGTTAGGTGTGGAATTGGCCAAACAAGTCAATTCTTTTGTTCACATAGTCGTGATGTAAGCGCTTACCTCATGATAGTCGTGATGTAAGCGCTTACCTCATCATAGGAAATTCATTCCTATAAATAGGTAGCTTATGGTTCATTTGTAAACACACCAAATTGAAGAAGACAACACATCCCAAAGAGAGAAAAATCTAAGAGAAATACTCTTAGTGAAAGGCCTAAGTAAGAGAAGGTCTTTGAGAGAATTTTCTGTGGTAAAATTCTTGAGTGTAATTGGGATTGGGGTTGTGAGGTTGAGTGTTGTAAACACTTGTAATATTTCTTCTTTAATAAGATCTGCAGCAGCAACGTGGACGTAGCTCTCACATTGAGGGTGAACCACTATAAATCTGTGTGTGCTATTTATTCTTCGCTTACATCACGGCGTAAGTAGGTTCTGTCTAAGGAGGTTGGTATTTAAGTGGTCCAGCTGTGACCCTCCAATCTTTCCTGGGAACCTGCTTACAAAGGTCGGTTCAAATCCTAACAGGACATAGGCCGTCTAGTAACTTAGAGAAAATGTACAATGTGACCCTGAACATTATAAATTACCACTTCAGCATGTTTATAGGCGGTGTTGAAATAGTAACAAATTTCATTGAAATGTTATCATTATTTTTAAGAAGAATCTTAAAATTCCTTTAAGTGCCCAAGTAAAATATAGTTACAAGTTTATTTGTATTCATCAGTTCTAATATTTAGTTGAGATTAATGTTTAATGCATAAAAAGCCAATTAATTCTTGTATAACAGAGCATTATGTAACATTTATCAATAACAAATTACAAAAAAGACACGTAATTGGTAACCGAAGGCTAATTGGGAGTGTTTTTTCTATTTTTGATAACAATAACTTTATGTTATGTAAGTGAAAACATTTCAATAAAATCTGTATTATGAGGATTTATTATGGAATGGCAGATTTACACCATTGCCAATTTAGTATAGGCCTTTTTTTTTTGGACTTGAAATCGACAATGTGAGCAAACTTACAAATTACTAAATAAATTATTTGTTATTTTAAAAATTTATCATAATTTTTTATTTTCCAATTTCATCCACAACCGTCCTCTTCCTCCTTTCCGACCTTCTATTTTTTGCATTGTTTTACAAAATGAACTTTGTTTACTATTTCCTCCGATTCAATTTATGCAACATCTTCAAGGATACAAAAGAACGTTTTTTCTAAACAAAAATTATAGTTTAAAATAAGTCGTAAATATTTCTCTGACTCTATATTACCTTACTAATGGTAAAATGAAAAATTTAAAATTAAATTATTTTTTAACTATAAGAAAATGTCTTTTTTAAGGATAAATTAATGATGAAACCACATATATTAGGACGAGACTACAATCTTATGTCGTTGATTGAATAAGGTAAAAGATGAATTATAGAGAACATAAAAGAATTAATTGAACTTGATGCAATATATTACTATGTTTGTCATCAAACTTGATGTAATATATTATAGTTGAATTTTTTTTCTAGTCCTTTGACCAAGTAGGCGTTTCAACATGCAGTTTGAAATCATAATTTAAAATTATGAGATGAAATTAGTATTTGGACATACATTTCATTTCATAGTTTTAAAAAGTTTCAATACTATAAAACTTGACCCATAAGTTTATATTTTATAAAACAAGACCCATAGATTGGTAAATATTTTTAACAATTATTCCTACCAATCATTTAACCACCTCATTAACTTCCACCAACCTTTATTATGTCTACCATATGGGAGGATTATATTAAAAAATAGTTACATTATTATACATGTTAAATTTCATTTTTATTAAACAAAAGTTTGATCAATTATTATTGTATATTTAAGAAAAGCCTTTTGGTGGCGTATTAATTTTGTATGAACTATGACTTTCTCATTTAGTAAGATTGTATAAGAAGTAAGAATATTTTAATATTTTTCACAACTTGTGAAATTTTTATATCTATAAAAAAAAATATAATTAAAAATATCTAAATTACATGCCTAAACGTGATTTGAAACAGTGTGCAAAAGGCTCCTAAGAGTTGAGCTTCTTTTACTGGAAGGAAAAAACTTGGCAGAGTGATACAGACGGCATCAGCGACATGAGAAGTGTGGAAGCTCTCAAAAGCTCCAAGCTTTCTTCAATCTCACTCCCTCATTTCTCTACACTCACTCTCTCCAAATCCAAAACATCCTCTTCTCCTACAATTCCCATTACAGCTCAAGTCCTCCAAGAATCAGTCACTTCTTCTCAGTGGCATTTCATCAAACATCTTACAGGCAAACTAAACCCCACCTTAATCTCATCCACCCTTCCAAACCTCCGTTCATCTCCAGACAAAATACTCACTTTCATTGAAAATGTCAACCCCAATTGCCTAGACATTACCTGTTATTCGCTTGCCATTTCCATACTCTCTCGTCTCCCTTCACCTAAACAAGCCACACATCTTCTCAAACAAGTGATCAATGCTCGTATCGCGTCGAACAATGAGATTTTCAATGGGCTTTTGAGTGCTCGTGGAAAGTTGGAAATAAAGAGTTCAATTGTGTTGGATTTGCTTGTAAGGGCTTATTGTGAGTTAAAGAAAGGCGACGACGCGTTAAAGTGTTTTTATTTGATGAGACAGAAGGGAATTATGCCAAAGCTTGAGACTTGTAATGATTTGTTGAGTCTTTTTTTGAAATTGAATAGGACCCATTTGGCCTGGATTGTTTATGCTGAGATGTTTAGGATGAAGATTAATTCGACTGTATGTACGTTTAATATAATGATAAATGTTTTGTGTAGAGAAGGAAAGTTGAAGAAAGCAAAGGAGTTCATTGAATATATGCAGTGTTTGGGAGTTAAGCCGAATTTAATATCGTATAATACTGTGATTAATGGTTATTGTTTGAAGGGGGATTTTGAAGGAGCTAATAAGATTTTTGAGACAATGATAGGAAAAGGAATTGAGCCTGATTCGTATACGTTTAATTCGTTAATTAGAGGGTTGGTGAAGGAAGGGAGGGAAAATGAGGTGTCTTCCTTGTTAGAGAAAATGAATTCGTTCAGGTTGATCCCTACAGCTGTGACTTACAATACTCTGATAGATTCATGCTGCAATAGAGGGGATCTAGAAAAGGCGTTCTTTTATAGGGATGAGATGGTTAAGATTGGCATCGTGCCAAGTGTTGCTACCTATAACTTGTTGATCCATGCATTGTTTCTTGATGGAAGAATGACAGAAACTGATGATTTGGTGAAAGATATGTCGGAGAAGAGAGTACTTCCTGATGGTATTACATATAACATATTGATCAATGCCTATTGCAGGGAGGGAAATGCAAAGAAGGCATTTAAGTTCTATGATGAAATGTTGAGTAGGGGTCTTCAACCAACGGTTGTCACTTATACATCACTTATCAAAGTCTTGGGCAAAAGGAATAGGATGAAAGAGGCAGATGATTTGGTTGTTGAATTATTGCGGAAAGGGATATTTCCAGATCTAATTATGTTCAATGCATTTATTGATGGTCACTGTGCCAATGGTAACGTCGAGCGTGCTTTTGATATATTGAAGGAAATGGATAAAATGAATGTTCAGCCTGATGAAGTTACCTACAATACTCTAATGCAAGGGTATTGTACAGAGGGTAAAATTGAAGAAGCTGGTAATCTTCTTGAAGAGATGAACGGAAGAGGAATTAAACCTGATCATATCAGCTATAACACTCTAATCAGTGGGTATAGTAGGAGAGGTGACATGGATGATGCATTCAGAGTTCGTGATGAGATGTTAAGTGCAGGTTTTAACCCCACTCTTCTCACTTACAATGCTCTCATACAAGGTTTATGCAAAAAGCAGGAAGGTGTACTTGCTGAGGAACTTCTCAAAGAAATGGTTAGTAAAGGTATTACACCTGATGATAGCACTTATCTTGCTTTGATTGAAGGGATTGGCGATGTTGATAGTTTCTTGGGAAGAAAAGACCCATCATAAGGTATCTTGTCAGGTTGCTGTTTGCAGCTGATCTAGAGGCTATTCTTCACTGTATCTTTTCTTGGTGTTTGTTTATACATACAGATAGAGAACTCCAAGGCAAGGATGGTGTCTATTGTGCTTAATGATGCTTATAAGGGAAAATAGGGGAGAGATTTGTATTAATATCAAGGGCGTGATGGCAGTTGTCATTTCCATAATGCTGACAACTCCTTAGTGATTCTTTGGATAAAAAAGGGACTCGTGTGGCTTGAAATACTGCTGAAACTGAAATATTCACACTGTTGTGGTACATCCTTCCTGAGTGGCTTGCATTTTCACATTTTCTGATCAGATTGGCATGACAGGCTACATAGCCGGACGCGCATTGGTTCATTGTCCCATAGCTTTTGGGCAGAAAGAGACTAGGATGGTCAAACATTCTAATCTCTGATACTAGGATATGTCTGACCAATAATATTTGACTTTCCTAAGTTCATCTTATATAGTTGGCTTGTTTTCTCTAAACAGTCCGGATATGTTCATTGATACTCTATGAAGTTGCTGTCAGTTTAAGCTGCTCAAGGGTGGGCTGTGCTGAGTGAGGTTAAAATCTTGCGCGTTTCAGCTGCACCATTGGTTGGAACATTACTGTATATCTAAGAGCTGTGGAAAAGTTTCATTTTGACTTGTATTAGACAGCTTTTATTTGTTACCTGGAACCTTTATTTCTCTGTAGCATGAGATATAAAAAGGAGGAGGATTCTCTCTTTAAAAAATGAATCCTTTTTTGTGTCTCTTTTCCTGCTTTGATGAAATTCCACTTTTGTCATTTTGTTCAAGTAATTTGCTAATTTTAATTTTATAATACAGCAATGCAGTGGCCTTGTGACATTTATCAATTAGCATCCAATAAAAGAACTTTATCATTCATCAGATTACAGATAAACACAAATCTGTTTTGAGTCTTGAATGCAAAGGTGGTATAATTATAAAGGATCGACATGATGCAGGAGAAACATGCTTGTAACTGTTTTGTATAATTGCTATCGACAACCTTGGATTCCATTTGTAAGCCTGGCTTAGTACTTCTCAAGTCTCAAACGAATAGAAGCCTGAAGTAATGCTTTTTTTGTTTGGACAGCCCATGTGGAGTATTCTTGTATTGAGCGTTATTACAGCCCATTGATCGAATAAACAAACATTAAAGTTGGTCTTGTCCAGTGTACGACCTTACTCCAGAAAGTCAGAGTTGGTTTTTGGCCAAACTTTATCTTAAGAAAAAAGCAAATGAATCCCAAAAAAAGGTCATAAAGGCATCGAAAGTGGCCAAATACCTAGCAAGAATCCCGTTTTGATGTATTCTTTTTCCAACTGACAGGTCCAAATGTCCCTTAATTTGATATTGAACCAACTCGAGCAGAAACTAACAAAGACAATGGCAAGAGGAAGCTCAATAAAGAAAAAAGGCTGTATACAGGGCATGAAGATAGCAGAATCAATAGAATCTTAAGGTTCAAGTTGTTTTTGCCTCGAGATCCAGGAAATACTATAAAAAAGTTCTCTTCTTTTACCCCATCTTTACTCCAATGGGTTCCCTTTTTTTTACTTTTTTTGGCCTGAAATGAGCTCTATGTAAAGAGTAAAGATTATTCTGACAGAACAACTCTGATATTTCTGACTATGACTAGATTTTCCTCAAGAAGCAGATGCTCATACCCTTTGTTAATTTGTAGCTTGGTGGGGTTCTTTATTTTGCTTCATTTCTCATCTTTGGGTGGTTACAAAGGTATTCAAGAAGTGCAGATCCAAGTAGGATATGAAGAGTTGGAGGAGATCCAAATACCTCAGCCAAGAGGAAGCCAATCCTCAGAAGCCAACATGCTAATTGATGAATTTCTTGATAAGTCTTCTAAACTCAGGCACAATTTCTTTCCTGACAAGAGAACTAGTATAGACCCTAGAAAGAATACTAAAGATGACAGCTTTTACTATTACCCTGGGAGAATTTGGCTAGATACTGATGGACACCCTATTCAAGCTCATGGTGGTGGAATTCTTTATGACGAAAGATCAAGAATGTATTATTGGTATGGCGAGTACAAGAATGGTCCTACTTATCGAGCTCCTGGCAAAAATGTGGCTCGGGTAGACGTCATTGGAGTTGGGTGCTACTCTTCTAAGGATCTGTGGACTTGGAAGAATGAGGGCATTGTACTAGCCGCTGATGAACATAATGAGGCTCATGACCTTCATAAGTCTAAAGTGTTAGAGAGGCCTAAAGTGATCTATAATGAGAAGACAGGTAAATATGTAATGTGGATGCACATTGATGATGGAAATTATACTAAAGCGTCCGTTGGCATTGCTATAAGCAATTCCCCTACTGGTCCTTTTCGATATCTATATAGTAAAAGGCCTCATGATTTTGAAAGCAGGGATATGACTTTGTTCAGAGATGATGATGGGAAGGCATATGTAATCTACTCTTCCGTTCACAACAGAGAGCTTCATATTGGTCTCCTTGATCAAGATTATGTGGATGTTACTAATGTTATGTCAAGGGTTCTCGTGGGGCAGTATAGGGAGGCCCCGGCTTTGTTCAAGCATCGGGGAACTTACTACATGATTACATCAGGGTGCAGTGGTTGGGCACCAAATGAGGCACTGGCTCATGTGGCTGAATCAATTATGGGACCATGGGAGACTATAGGCAACCCATGTATAGGTGCAAACAAAGTTTTTCGAGTCACCACATTCTTTGCTCAGAGCACATACGTGCACCCCATTTCTCCTGGTTCATTTATTTTCATGGCAGATCGCTGGAATCCAAATGATTTGCGTGAGTCTAGATATATATGGCTTCCTTTAACTGTCGAGGAAATAGCTGGCAGTCAACGACCAAGAGTATCTATCTTTTGGCATAAAAGATGGGATCTTCCCAAAAGCCAAACTTAGAAGAATGCTGATAAGTTTCTCATCATAGACCAAGTTTACTACTAGCTTTCTGTGGAGTATTAGAATTAATAATGTGAACTGTGAAGTGATACAAGATGGTTATTAGAATAACTTGTTACCTTGTTGTAACTTTGGATTACATACAGCTTTATGCCATATATATATATATATATATATATATATATCAAAATGTATAATTGCAGCTTCTTATACCTGTCAAGCAACCAAAAACTATAAAATATCTGATTTTTCATCAGTTTTGTGACACGCAACCAAATTAAAACCCCCGCCTTCTTGCAATTTGGTGAACCTTTCAAAAATGATTTGTCCAATTTTCCTCAATCTTGAAGTAAAATTAGAGTTTCATCCTATAACAGGGGATTCAATTCCATTCTTATAATAAGTTAGCTAGATATATGGTATTCTGAATATGGTGCATAGCCCCATTGGCTAAAATCTTGTCAGACATAGATAACACTTAAAAAGAAGATAATGATTGTACATTAAGAGGGTAAAAGTTTCTAGGGGAAACTCATGGTATTTTATTAGTTTAACATATATATATCAAAACAAATCAATTCTACATGAAAACAGAGAATTAAACAGAAACTGAATCTTGATGCACGAAAAAGAGAATGTTAACAGACCAAAGTTTTATTCAGCTTCCTCAACACTAGCTTCAATTCGGAGAAGTACGAATCCAACAGCAACTCCAACAAGAACCAAGCCATTAATAACGGAAGCAATCCTGAAAATCTCAAGAGCAGCATTGCAAGAAGCAGACAAAGCTCCACCTTTAGCTTGTGATGGTCCAGTTTTCAATGAGCTAACAATCTTTGCAAAAGATTGTTCAGTGCAAACAGGGAGGCCTAATGAGGCAACATGGTTATTTGCCTTTAGGCCTCCAAATGAGTTCAATCCACTAATGTACTTCACTTTGGTTCTTTTCTGGGAAGATTTCCCCCCTGTGCCTATAATGGCTGGTGAACTTACTGTTGCTGCAGAGAATGTTGTCATTGTTGCCATTGTTTTCTGACCACCAACCTATACAAAAAAAATAAAAAAAAAATGAAGTTGTAACAAGTTTTATACAAAATTTTGGAAAAGAAAGAACTAAAAAGATTGGGTTTTTACCTGTTTGTGATGGCTTGTGGAGTGCTCTAAGTTTGCCAAAGTAGAGAGATAATAAAAGGGTGAACATGGGATATTCTTTTTTGTGAGGTGATTATGAGAGCAATGGATAAGGGGAGTGTTAAGATGGTTGGCTGACAAAGAAAATTGGATGAGGCATCTTATAGCTCATCATCAACTTGTAAAACTGGCCAGGAAATTAGGTGGGCCACGGTCCTTTTGTCCCAATTTAGATAAAGAAGCAGCTTAATTGACTTCTTTGTCCCTTTCTTTAAAGAGAAATACTTGCAAAATATAATACTACTGATTCCTAAACATTTGAATGGCAGATATTTTTTCCTAGTTTATGAATCTATTTCTCATTAGTTTTATAAAATAAAGATTCAACAAAGGGTTTAAATAAACTTTCAGAGCAAGATTGTTATAAGATATCTCCAAAATTGAAGAACAATGCGATGAGTATAAACGACTCACAAATGATATATAAGCATTTAGATCAAACTTTGCCCACCTGAGCATTTCAAACAGAAGTAGACCAGATAATGAACATTCAAATGTAAATAAAGAAGACTTTGGTCTTAACGCCAATCAATTGGCTTAATTGCCACAGTAGTCACTTATAAATACAAACTATAGGTCTTAAATGCCTGTATTATAACAAGCAATTCAAGCAACAATACTTAACAAACTAGTCAAGTTCTTAACACCAGTCAATTGGCTCAGCAATTGTCAGAACTACTAAAACAAACTAGAACAGTCTTCAATTATTGTCAACAAACAATAGTACTTATCAGTACTTTCTCTTAAAAAAATTGTCAACTTATAACAACACTCAAGGCCATAAGAATTAAATGCTAAATTAAGTAGCAGTAAACTATTTCTTGTACTTCTTTTTGGGGTTGGAACTTGCTCCTTCATGAAGAACTTGAACTTGCAAGTAAAGCCCTTTTTTGCCTTTCCCTTTCACAAATTCACAGATACACCAATCGTTTTTCTCCACAAGATTCCATCTGCCTAAATTGCGCCATATTCTACCGTCCTTCCATTTCTTGAGTTTTGTATCAAATCTGCTGCCATTAGAGTCGCGAATGGTCATTGTTGGAGGGATTTCAAGTTTGTAGTCTCACCACATCAATCGGAACGAACTGTAATTAGGAAAAGAGACTTGTTAAATGAGAATTCTAACTATAAAATCATTTACTAGAATAGATATATAAGGCTTTTGATTACTAGTTGGTTTATCCTTTTTTCTCGTATTTTTGCTGCAAAGTAAGGATTTTTTGGCTGAACTGCGCGTCCACTTCTGAATATCTGTACCATAATGGTCATAGCGATCTCTCCCCTTGCGATCAGTGGCTCTTTCGCATCCAGCTAAATCAAGAAAGTTAACTGGTCAGGTTCACAAACAGAAATCTAAGAGAAATTCAGAGATACTCCTTATTGAACATAGACTTTAAGAAAGAAAGAAGACTTTCTGAACATATTAGAAGTGTCAGTTAAATGAGATTTAACTTTATTCTTCTCTGAAGTTCCAAATACTAACAGAAACTGGGGTTTGTCAGCAAACCAAACAACTGAACTTTTTTCCAGCCCGTAGAACTTGCGGTCTTCATTTCATGAAATTTCTATGACTAAAAGAGCATGTCCAAATGTAAAAATGTGTCATTATTGCAGTAACATACTAACAAGAAAAAGAGTTGAATTGCATGTAAAGTAAAACAAAGGAGTAGATTTAAAGATCTTTAATTTGTGTTTACCTTTTGGACGTGGTGCATTTTTCTTGAATGTGCCTGCCCTTCCATTCTCTTCTTCCTCAGTTTCTTCGTCACATTCCTTCTCTCCATCATCATTTTCCTCTTCCGCAAATCTGCATTATGAACGTGTTGCCTTTTTCTTGGATATGCTTGCCCTTTCATTCTCTTCTTCCTCCTCATCTTCATCATCATCATCTTCTTCCGCGAATCTGCGCTTCGAACATGGCGCCTTTTCAGTCTTCTCTTCCACTTTCTCTTCAGTTTCTTCATCGTCATCTTCTTCTTTTTCCACGCGTTTGCCTTTTGAACGTGACTCTTGTCTTTTGCATATCGTTATTGCCCTTTCATTTTCTTCTACCACCTCAATTTTGTCGTCTTCTTCTTCATTCTTCTTCTTCATACTCCTCGTCCTCTTCTTCTTCTTCTACTATGTAGTCTTCACTACTATCATCAGAAGAACTACTACTGCTATCACTGGACAACTTCCATTTTGGCTCTACAACACTCTTTTGATGCTCAACATTCATTTCTTCCTTTCCTCCTCCTTCAGAGCCAATTTTAAACCTCCATATCCATTCTTTTCACAACAAGTGGTTCCAAGTAATTTGAAGTCAAATACACCTTTTCCATCGTAGTCAAAGATTAAAAAGTCTTCAAACTCTACTTTGTTGTCCTCAATGAATTTCTCCCATCCATATTGGAAATAGAAATATTTTCCTGTTTTGACCACTCCTATAGGCCACATATTTCCAAACTGATCCCTAAGAGAAACCTTCCTGGGTAACATACCATTCTCGTAATCGATATAAGCTGTGGGGATCATCTGTTTTGAAAAAAAGCTCCATTTTTACAAGAATTTAGAGCAACATCAAATCAGAATCATAAAAGCAGCCTCTATTAGATGGAAACATATTTCAAATAAACTCAAGTTTTAAACTTTTGAGGTTCTAATTCAAGCATATAACTATTTCAGAAACTAAATTTAAAAATAAATAAGATCTGAGGCATTCTCATAGTTTTACTGCAAAGTTACTTCCTTTAACATTCATAATTGGTCATCTGGAAATGCAATATGCAATTTATGACATCTACTGACTGGGTTATAAATTGATAATGTGTACATATTAAACGAATTTCTTCAGACAAAACAGTATTTGAACCAAAACTACTTGATTCTGCCACGAATTAAGGTTTTTTTCATTTTTTATTTGAGGTAAATCCGAAATGGTTCGAATTGTGCAACAGAGATAGGCATGTCAAGAAACAATGTGAAGTCACCCCTATTTCGCTGTTCAGGGCAAAATCAACTTGTTATCTGATGACAAGGCGTGAGATTGATGTCAACTCTCACTCTCAGAGTCTTTGGTTGGCGCCTATGTTGCTCGGACTAGGGTGCGGGTGTCGGATACGGGTATGGATCTAGAGGTCGGACTCGGTATGATCTAAATTTTAAGATTCGTGGGTACGGATCCGGGTACGGATACGGGTGCGGGGATTCGGCAAAAATAATTCAAAATTCTAATAATATAGCTACAAGAATATGCCTAGATTATGAGAGCTTTTTGTGGAAGCACCTACATGTAGTTTGTACCAGACATGTGATTCAATCTTCCATTCTACTAGGTGCTAGACTGCGTGCTCCGAGAAACTAGTTAAATTTTCTACATAATATTGAAGGTATGCCATCTCATGTCTTCAAATCTCTACTTTTTGTTATCTTGAGAAATCATAATCTCAAAAATTTTCTTTAATTTGGTCATGAATTTCGGTCAAAGTATCCGATCTCTATTGACCGGATCCGACACGAATTCCGTACCCAAACCCGTGTCGTGTCGTGTCGGACACGGGTACGGCAGCAAAAGTGAAGGGTCCGAGCAACATAGGTTGGCGCAATCCTCTCTGGAACCCACCCTTCTTCATTTTGAGAGGGGCCGACATCCCTCTCTCGATGTAACAGCCCAACGCGCTAGTGATATTGTCCGTTTTGGGCCTAGGTCCACACAGCTTTAAAACGCGTCACTAGGAAATAAGACATGCTTACTTATATACCCAGCACCTCTCATGTATTATGCTGATATGTACTTTCCTCCTAAGTTGGGGTGTCATATACACCCCCTCTTATGGACTCAGCATCCTACTGACGTTTACCCCACCGCATGAGATTTGCCTAGACTCAACATTGAGGTTTGCCCCGCCTACTCGGGATTTGCCTAAACTCATTTTGTCACGACCCAACCCCGTAGGCCGTGACTAGCGCCCGATCTGGGCACCCAAACACATCTATCAAACTCTATCTCAAATTATATCAAACACATTCAAGTATATAACAGAAGCCGACAAGGCTGTGTTTCAAATTTATATAATTTCCAGAAAAATTTCGGCAGAGTTTCCTTTGTTTTACGGACTATCCCAAAATAACCTTGCGCACAGAAGTACCAACAAAGGCCACACAGGGCCAACAAAACAACATGTAAACATATGCGGACTGGCCGCCGCGGCGAATGGGATCGTCCAAATACAACATATACACACGCATCCGAACAGAAAGACCCTAACCCACAAACATGTCCACAGACCTCTAAACAGACCGACAGAATCATATGACGGGACAAGTGTGAGATGAAATGTTCATCCACTTTTCATTTAACTATACATATATTGTTCCCAATTTCCCTACACGTGCTTTTCCCCATGTTGACCCACTAACTTAGCTTTATTTCATTATTATATTTATTTATCATAATTTTTAATAACTTTTTTTTTTGAAGAATGATCGGGTGGGCCCCACCAAACCTAATTAAGCTAATTAATTTTTAACTATTCACTAAGTATTGTCTAATAATCTAATCACAATTAATTAATTCTTAGTTTCCAATAATAATATTTTTACCCTAAATACAATTTATAAACAATTTATGTTCTAATTGAAAATTAAAATTTCTATTTCGTATCCGGGAAAGGTTCCGTCTTTATCTCACGTCGATTCTTTTGCGAATAGCTCGACGTATAAAAATACGGGGTATAACATTCTTCCCCCCTTTAGAACATTCGTCCTCGAATGTTGGATCAAATCTACGGGTCTCTTCTAAAAATTCGGGGGAGCTTCCTTTTGAGTAGCATATATCAATTTCTTACCAAACAATGTAACGAATTTTAGAAATTCAAATCACCTGTAAACACACCTAGTGGCGCCTCCTGGTCCTGTCGGCTGGCCAACACATATATGCGGTTCGAAGGACCGCTAGAATCTGAACCACTGCCACGACCTCGACCACGGCCCCCCTGTGCCGGCATACCTCGCCCCGCAGGGCGCAAAGCTGAGGGAGTAGAAGATGAACCCGCGGCTGATCCCATCGGCTGAACTGTACTACCAGAACCACTTGCCATCGGACAATCACGCATCATATGGCCCTGACGGCCGCAAGAAAAACAGGCTCCCGTAGCTCGGTAGCACTCTCCTGGATGAGATCTCCCACAATACGAACACCGAGGCATAGGTGGTCTCGCATGGCTGGAACCTCGGCTCACCTGTGAACCTGGAGCCCTGGAGCTCTGGCCTGCTCCTGAGTATCTGGCACTATCAAATCCCTCTCCGGTAGACTGCGGGGGCGCACTCTGCGCTGGCTGAGAAGACTGTCTAACATACTGTTGAGGCTGCCCGCCTTGAGGCTCCCCAGAATACCCAGCGGACCTGGCCCTCTTGGGCGGCCTCCTGTCCCGATCTCTGCTGGAATAATCAGCTCTATGTCGGTCCTCCATACCCAGAGCATAAGCCTGTAGTCGGGCAATATCCATGTCTGTCTGCAATGCCACCGCCATACAGCCATCAATCAAGTAGCGGTCTAACCCCATCACGTATCTGTGCATCCGATCGGCCATATCTGCTACTATGGCAGGTGCGTACCGGGCCAGAGAATCAAACTCCATATTATACTCACGAACACTCCGACCCCTCTACTGCAGATGTAAAAATCGGTCAACCCGCGCCCGCCGTAACTCTGGGGGCAAAAAGTGGCGGGTAAAAGCAGCCACGAACTCGTCCCAAGTAGCTGGGGAAGCACCCTCACCCCTAGATAGCTCCCAGGACTCATACCAGTGAGCAGCGACATCCCGTAGTCTATGCGAAGCCAACTCAACAGACTCAGTCTCTGAAGCCCTGACCAAATCTAGTGAGCGCCGCATCCCCCGAATAAAGTCATGGGGGTCCTTGTCGGGCTTAGACCCGTAAAACTCTGGAGGGCCACATAATAGAAACTCTCGAACCCTCAGGCTGTCACACCTATCGTCATCATCATCATCTCTCCGCCCGCGTCTGCGAGCCTGTCCCGCTACCAGAGTGGTCAATAACTGCACAGCCTCTCTCAGTGTCCTGTCCTCCGCCCCTGGCTGAGGAGCTAGAGGCGCGGGAGCTGGAGCCCCTGGAGCTAATGGTGAAGCTGCTCCAGACTCCTCTGACGATGAAGACGTAGCAGAGTCGGCTGGCCGGGACGTAATATCACGCATCATCTGAGCAAGGGTCCGAGTATCCTTCTGAGCCCGGCTGGTCTCTCCTACTACGCCCTTTTTCTTCTGGGCGGCCGTCGCCTTTTTCGAAGGCATCACTGAAAGAAAAACAACAACAGATCAGAACAGAATCATCCTAATAGCACAGCTCTATCGCACGATCTAAGATTCAAAGAAAGGAAACATCCTAAATGTCCTGTAGCTTCCTGTTTATAGATGTGGTGCACAACACACCGATAAACAAGACTCTACTAGACACGGTCTGTAGACATTCCGAGGACAAACCGCTCTGATACCACTTCTGTCACGACCCAACCCCGTAGGCCGTGACTAGCGCCCGATCTGGGCACCCAAACACATCTATCAAACTCTATCTCAAATTATATCAAACACATTCAAGTATATAACAGAAGCCGACAAGGCTGTGTTTCAAATTTATATAATTTCCAGAAAAATTTCGGCAGAGTTTCCTTTGTTTTACGGACTATCCCAAAATAACCTTGCGCACAGAAGTACCAACAAAGGCCACACAGGGCCAACAAAACAACATGTAAACATATGCGGACTGGCCGCCGCGGCGAATGGGATCGCCCAAACACAACATATACACACGCATCCGAACAGAAAGACCCTAACCCACAAACATGTCCACAGACCTCTAAACAAACCGACAGAATCATATGACGGAACAAGGCCCCGCCGTACCCATGAACGAATATATACAAATGCACTAATAAATATATATACCAAAAGTATAAGCTCCGGAAAGAGAGGAGCACTCCGAATAGCAGAAAGGGTGTCCTAAACAGGTGGATCACCAGGCTGTGCGTCTGTACCTGCGGGCATGAAACGCAGCCCCCGGAGAAGGGGGTCAGTACGAAATATGTACTGAGTATGCAAAGCAGAAGGTGCAGAAATAAATCTGAATAATAATCGCATCAGATATATAGAAAATAATACATATCAAAAAAAATATATCAAAATGTTTATTTCCCAAGTATAAATTATGCATAGGGCACTGGAAAATGTGGTCGCTCGCCTGTCGATGGCGCCACAACACAGCATAACACCAGAAAGTTTCAAATCTCCGAATCCCCGTCACACATCACAACACAGCATAACGCCAAACACAGCATAACGCCAAACATAAGTGGAACCCGACCCTCGAGCGAGGAGCACGGTGAACCATAATCACAGCATAACACCGGAATGTATCACAAAGCGCACGACAACAGAACCGGCCCGGGAACCGGCGAACGATAACATAGTAGGCACGAGCGGAGTAGTGAGGAATCATATGCATAAAATCATTATTATAAATCCGAAGGATAAGTAAAATAGTCATATTCGAAATCGGAATAATAATTATCACTTTTTGATTCAAAGTTGTCGAATTTACATAAAGGGCGTCGCGGGACCCACGGACGAGTATAGACCCGAACTGAGCCCGCCTATGAAAAACATACCCATTATACATCAAGCAAACTCCTATAAAAATTATTGGAGCGATCCGAGCCTCTATGCGAAAAATATGGCATTCAGAGATTACAAAATTCCCTAAAGTGAACATTTTCTATGCGAAGTTCGGAAAGCGATTACTTCAAATACATCATGGTTCATATTTCGTAAAAACATACATAAGAGTGCCAAAGAATATATATATGGATCATAACATGCTCGGATCTCGAATTTGGAATTCCCTTAAAGCTCTAATCTAGCCTATGTGAAACTAAGGCATGCCAAAAGAAGGAAGGTTGCTTTACATACCTCGTACGCACCCCAAGATCGCCAATCTAAAGTCAATCCCAACCTACGCCTCAGGCTCCCCAAGGTCTACAAATACGCCAACGAATACCAAACATTAGCTAAGGGGACTTAAACCATTCATTCAAACTATTCATTAAATTCTACAGAAAATTCGGCAGCATTTCCCCTGTAAATAGGCTACCCCGAGAATTTGATTCGGCCATATCAACCAAAAACAACAACAACAACCAACCTAACAACATCAACAACCAATTCGAAAAGCAAAATAATAATGGTAGCTCTCCTTTACGCCATTCGACAACTTCCCAATTATTCAATTCTATGGCTTACTTTAAAGCCACAATATCGTTCGTACATTTGATTATTAACCCAAACCCATACTAACAACATTCTAAACAATTCACATAATAATTCCAACAACCCAATTTTTTTTTTTCCATTTTGGGCCGAAAACAGTCCCTAGCCGAGCAGCCCTCTTTTCATTTTTCCTCATTTTCAAGTCATGTTTTGCGTCACAATCCACAATATAACGATGTCATTTTCATAAAATATACAATTCATGTCAAATGCACGACCAACCTCAAAACAGCCCGCAACAATTCACCATATCACTTCGGGACATTAAACTTTCATTTCTAAACTAGAAGTCATCACAACAACCATTAAAACGCTAAGTGACATTAGTGTGTTCTTTGGCATATAGCATGACCCATATTCATCTATCACTACACATATACATATATTGATGATTCTTAGCCATCCTACACACTACAACAATTTAACATGCTACAAGGAATTTATTCAACAACCCAATCACAATACCCATTTACACGGCTAGCACACCCATCACACAACCCACTTCCAATCATACTATATTTCATGATTTCCAACCATTATAAGATACTACAACATGAATATAACCTTCATAACACAAAAACATAATGAATGCTTACCTTTCTTCTTCAACTTTCCAATAGCCTAGGGTTTCCAAAAGATGAAAATAATGGGTTGATCGCTCCAACGATGCTTCCACGCTACTTAGGGACCTCAATATAGTGGGTTTACATCAATGGAATAATTTTAGAGGAGCTAAAAAGAGGGGATGATTTTTTTTTTTGCCTTCTTGGTCGTGAGCTTCAATGGAGGGAGTTTCCTTCTTCTTTTTTTTTTTTTTTTGTTCAAGCTTTTGAAATGTTGGATATGATGACTATGGTCATGTTGCTAATATAATATATGCATTGTCTAGGCCCTACACGTGCCCTTCTAAGGTGACATGCATTTGATGCCTTCACTTTTGTTTTTCTGAAACTTGCTTTGCAAAGTGTGAGATGAAATGTTCATCCACTTTTCATTTAACTATACATATATTGTTCCCAATTTCCCTACACGTGCTTTTCCCATGTTGACCCACTAACTTAGCTTTATTTCATTATTATATTTATTTATCATAATTTTTAATAACTTTTTTTTTTTGAAGAATGATCGGGTGGGGCCCACCAAACCTAATTAAGCTAATTAATTTTTAATTAATCACTAAGTATTGTCTAATAATCTAATCACAATTAATTAATTCTTAATTTCCAATAATAATATTTTTACCCTAAATACAATTTATAAACAATTTATGTTCTAATTGAAAATTAAAATTTCTATTTCGTATCCGGGAAAGGTTCCGTCTTTATCTCACGTCGATTCTTTTGCGAATAGCTCGACGTATAAAAATACGGGGTATAACACATTTAAACTATGGCCCACCATCAACAAGGTTGACACAGGAGTGGCTCTGATACCATCTGTAACAGCCCAACCCTCTAGTGATATTGTCCACTTCAGGCTTAGGTCTGCACGGTTTTAAAACGCGTCGCTAGGAGGTAAGGCATGCTTACTTATATACCAGCATCTCTCTTGTGTTTTGCCGATGTGGGATTTTCCTCCTAAGTTTGGGTGTCACATACACCCCCTCTTATGGACTAAAGAGGTTTGCCCCACCTCATGGGATTTGCCTTGACTCAGCACTGAGGTTTGCTCCGCCTACTCGGGATTTACCTAAACTCAGTTGAACTCTGGCTGACTATCGACAGGCTGACATAAGGGCGGCTCTGATACCATCTTGACCAACAACTCTGGTGGTACTGAAACTGTAACTCCCTCAACCGGGGTTGTTGCTGGTATGTCCATAACATCCTCCTCTGCCGAAAGCTCAGGTGGCAACTGTCTGGTGGCTAGGGGTCTACCTCTAGGCCTAGCAGCTTGTCATGCTGGAGCCTGTTATGTGGCACCCAAACTTAGGAGGAAAGTCCCACATTGGCAAAACACAAGAGAGATGCTGGGTATATAAGTAAGCATGCCTTACCTCATAGCAACGCGTTTTAAAGTCGTGCGAGCCTAGGCCCAAAATGAACAATATCACTAGCGAGTTGGGCTGTTACAGATGGTATCAGAGCCACTCTTGTGTCAGCCTTGTTGATGGTACAAACCTGAGCGAGGACGCTGAGTCCATAAGAGGGGGTGTTTGTGACACCCAAACTTAGGAGCAAAGACCCACATCAGCTAAACACAAGAGAGATGCTGCGTATATAAATAAAGCCGTGCGGGCTTAGGCCCAAAGCAGACAACATCGCTAGTGGGTTGGGCTGTTACACTCTATCAGGAAGGGAGAAAGAAAAAACTTGGTTACACGAAATGAAGGTTAGGCCGACTACTTTTGGCACCATTCCCTATGAGAATTTACAATTTGAGTATCTTCCAGTGATAGATCAACCCGCTTCCTACACTCTAGCTCCGCCCCTGACTAACATAGTATTGTTATTCAATCAATCAACTAAGCCTCAATTCGAAGTTAGTTCGGTTGGCTATATCGCTTGTCAAACATGAGTTAAATTTGATACGTTTAGGTTCCCTCGATTGCACCCATTACATATTTGAATTTTGGGTTCATAATCTAATATTTCTAGAGATCATAGTGATTTTTTCATATATCTATACTCATATCGAAAATGTCAGATTGAGATGAAACCATTGACTATATGCTACATCCACCACTGGCTATAAGACAGTTTTAATACATTAATTGGTATTTGCACCAGAGAACTCTAGGTGAATCCTCTCTCTGGAAAAGTTTTGATCAAGACATTCTGAGCATCATTTTTCATAGCCAAAATCAACATTAATTGGTCATTCTTGCATTATCTTTATGCAGCAAGTTTCAACAGAGATTCAGGCGGATCGTCGAAAACGGAGACCTTCAGTTCATTTGTATTGACAAGCTGAAAAACACAGACATATCCTTGCTTAAGCTTGTTATCACTCACAAACTGTTTCCATCCTCCACAGAAAGCGCGATAGCCTTTTTGTGACACACAATTCACTTTCCACTCTTTTCCTTCCAAAATACGGAGGACGACTGTTGTCGTATTGTCTGATTTTGAAAGTTGTTCATAGAAGGACTTTGGAACATACTGCATTAGAAAAACTTGGTTAAACAAAATGTTACACATTTCATGGATTACCCGTTACTGAAACAAATAAAGCATGAAAGGAAGCGGAAAACAGAAACTTATCAAATTAACCTTAATAGTTGCCCACCCAACCGCTTAAACTAAAAATAGCTGGTAGATGTATGATTTATGTATAATCCGTGTATGATATGTGTATATCGGCTAGAAAACGTAATGTGTAAAAATAACAAACTTATTAAATTAGTTCAAGAAAACCCTTACCAAGAAACAAGACTTGTTCACATTGTAGCCTTTCAGACATTTAACAAATTGAGGAATACTTGGAGTGAGAAGGTCCTCTACTTTCTCAAGTGCAGCGCTTCTTCTTGGAGTTTGATGTTCTGAAGAAAACACAACATAGTAGTGTTTGGTTAATTCAACTTAATAGGCTGTGATAAACCATAAGACTATAATAAAACAGGTCTTTTTCAAGGGAAAGTTCGGCTGCTAAAAGTATCCAATCACTATTAGTCCATTATATGTTAACTATTAACGACAGCTAGAAGAATTGGAAGGGGGTATGAATTAAATCATCATACCTGTGCCATTTTCACCGTTAGCATGAGTTTGTTTAGGGAATTTGGAACTGTAAGGATATTTTCCTGGCTTTTTTCGCTTTTTGCCCCCGTCAGATATTGTAGCTTTTTTATTTTTGCTCATAGTTGTTGACTTCACTTCTCTCTCCAGTCCATTCTTGCTGAAAATTCTTACTGTAAATTGCAGATCGCTGTCGTACTTAAACAAGAGAAATTCCCCATATTGTAGTTGGTTATATTTCTGAAATTTCTTCCAACCTTTGTGTATAAGCAAACCATCTTCATCACACTCTAGTTTCACATTCCAAGTGCCACCCGGAAGACACTTCAGAGTTGCTTTATCAGGTGATTCTTCTGAAATATGCTTAAGAAACCAGGCTGGAATTCTCTACAAATTAAGAGAGTCGAAAGAAAAAAAAATCATTAAGTGGTAGGCCATATAAAGTCCGGCACAAAGGACCTAGAGACAAAGACGGATCAAGAATTTAAACTTAATAGGTTCAAGGTTCTGAGTTCTTTGAAAATATGAGTTCAGAAAATATTTATATTACTCTTACTGAAAATAAAAGAGAGAAAGTTCACTTATACTTGTAAAATGAGGAACAAAAGAAGAATATTACCAGTTGACTAGTGATTGTGGGACGAAAAATCTGGTAAAAAATTGCTCTTTTATCTATATTCAATAAGGCCTTTTCCATCATCACAACAGCAATTGCACTTTCTTTAACAGCAAGTCCTTAGAGCTAGAGCTTTAAAGCATATAGAACAAAGGAGTACTGAGGAATTGAATCATTTCTCATAAAAAAGATGATATAAGAAACAAGTTCAACCTTAGCTGTTCCCCACCCATAATTTCCTCCTCTTTGATCACATGAATTCTGTGTTTACTATGCCTTTTTCACCATCTGTTTGTTTTGTTTTTGTCATATAGTATAGTCTTAAAATAGAAGGTGGTCTTATAGTGGATCAAGACAAAAAGTGGATTAAAATGATAATAATTCTTTTGTCTTCAATACTACTACCCTGCAGAGGAAAGGGTCATGAAATTGCCTAGCCTTAATTAAAACAATTTCCTCCTTTCTTGATTATCAACAAATGCATATAGGAACATATACATATATGTCTCCTTGCTTTTAAACGTGCACTATTTTGCACCCTTTTAAAACTATCTCTATTGATCCTATTAGCTCTACTCTTTCTCATTCTCACTATTTCCTCTGCCAATTTTTTTGTTCTACTGAATGTTAAGTTGACAATGTGAAGCCTTGACTATAGCTTCAATGGGATTAGCAAAATTGGCTAATTTAACAATTAAATTAATTAACTTGACAGATTATATCAAATGGTCCAGATTTTTTTCAAACATTTGCTTTCTGGATTTCATCACTTAATGAAAAGATGGGTTTTTTTTTCACCTCCTATATCTTATTCCTATGGTTATTGGTGCACAAATTGTGAAATGATAAAGCAAATGATTTGCATACTTATTCTATAATGAGGACATTAATAATTCAGAGGCGGAGTCAGGATTTGAAGCATATGGGTTAGGTACTTTAGTCATTTTGAGTTACTGCGTTGTAAATTAATAATGTGAACATATTAAATGAGTTTCTTAAGACAAAACGGCATTTGAACCAAAACTACAGAATTCTGCCAAACCCGCTTCCTACACTCTAGCTCCGCCCTGACTAATATAGTATTGTTATTCAATCAAACAACTAAACCTCAATTCCAAATTAGTTCGGTTGGCTATATTTAAGTTGATGAGTTTAACATTTAGGTTCTTACGATTGCACCCATTACACTTTTGAAATTTTAGGTTCAAAAGTTTATATTTCTTGAAATCATAATGATATTTCATATATCTATACTCGGCATCGAAAAAGTTGGATTCAATTGAAACCATTGACCATATGCTACATCCGCCACTGGCTATATGAGAGAGTATTTGCACCAGAGAACTCTAGGTGAATTTGCGCTCTGGAAAAGTTTTGATCTAGACATTTTGTGCATCATTTTCAGCAATGAAATCAGCATTACTACATCTCTTATAATGGAATAGACAAACCATTGTACTGAACCTAAGAAGTTAAAGAACTCAACTTACTACAGAAAAAGGTAGTCATTGTTAAGCAGCTACACACAATGGCATGAAGTTGAAAACTTAGATTTGCTTCATGGTTATTCTTGCACTATCTTTATGCAGCAAGTTTCGACAGAGATTCAGGCAGGTCGTCAGAAACGGAGACCTTCAGTCCATTTGTATTGACAAGCTGAAAAACACAGACATGCCCTTCCTTAAGCTTGTTATCACTCACAAACTGTTTCCATCCTCCACAGAAAGCGCGATATCCTTTTTGTCTTATACAATTAACTATCCACTCTGTCAGGGTTGGGAACTTGCTCCTTCATGGAGAAATTGAACTTGCAAGGAAAGGCCTTTTTTGCCTTCTCCTTTCAAAAATTCGCAAATGCACCTGTCATCTTTCTCCACAAGGTTCCATCTACATAAATTGCGCCATCCGCCATGTAACCATTTTCTACCGTCCTTCCAATTCTTGAGTTTTGCCACAATTTCTCTGCCGGCAGCGTCGCGAATGATCATTTTTGGAGGGATTTCAAGTTTGTAGTCTCTCACCACATCAACCGGAACGTACTGCAATTCGGAAAAAAGGACTTGTTAAATGAGAATTTGATAAGATTGAACTATAAAATCATTACTGTACAGTGCGGCAGCAACAATATAGCTGAGGCTTTGGCTGCTGAGTTTGGAATGAAATGGTGTGGTCTTCAAGGGCACACTAATTTCACTTTAGAACTCGACTCATTGATTATAGTGGATATGCTGAACAAGAAGGACAACAACAACTTGAAGCTGAAACAAACCATCGACAATCTTATACGGATGAAGGATGCTTTGGATGTTCAGGTGTCTCATTGCTATAGGGAACGGAATCAGGTTGCGGACTATCTTGCTAAACTGGCCTCATCCTCTTCTCAAAACATAGTCTATCACTCTTTTGATCAGCTACCAAGACAGGCTAAAGGACCATTTCAACTCAATAAATGGCAGATGCCTAGTAGTAGAACAAGATTTGATAAAGCCAACTTCTATGTTAGTTAGTTGGTTGTACATAGTTTCTATCAGAAGGCCCTAAGTTTTTTTGATGCCTTCTGATTTTAAGGTGATAGTATCACCTTTGTGGGTTAATCTCTGTGTTGTATCGAGGTCAGGCCTAGCCCCCCTCGCTCCTTTTTGCTAATACAACACCACCCAGACCTTAACTGGGTAATTGAATTAAAAAAAAAAAAAAAACACTATAAAATCATTCACTAAGGCTTTTAATTACCAGTTGGTCTCTCCTTTTTGTTCGTATTTTCGCTACAAAGTAAGGATTTTTTGGCTGAGTTGCACGTCCACTTTTGAATATATCTGCACCATATTGGTCATGGAAATCCTTCAACTTGCAAACAGTGACTCTTTTGCATCCAGCTAAATCAAGAAAGTTACCAGGTCAGTTCCGTCCGTTTCATTTTACATGGTAAGTATTATGTTGAACATAGACTTTAATAAAGAAAGAAGACTTCTCTTTTTTTTTGCACATATCAGAAAATGAGATTTAACTTCATTCTTCTCTGCAATTCGAAAAACTAACAGAAAGTGCCCTTAGAACTTGTGGTCTTAAACATTTCATGACATTTCTATGACTACAACAGCATGTCCAAATGTAAAGAGATGTCATTTTTTCAGTAACATACTAACAAAAAAGAATTGCATATAAAATGAAACAAAGAAGTAGATATAAAGATCTTTAATTTGTGTCTACCTTTTACACGTGGCGACTTTTTCTTGAATACGCCAGCCCTTGCAGTCTCTTCTTCCTCTTCCTCCTCTTCCTCAGTTTCTTCCTCATATCCCTCCTCTTCATCATCATCTTCCTCTTCCACGTGTATGCGTTTTGAACATGGGACCCTTTGAGTCTCATCTTCCTCTTCCTCCTCAGTTTCGTCCTCCTCTTCTTCTTCTTCTTCTTCATATTCCTCCTCATCATCATCATCTTCTTCTTTTTCTTCCACGCATCTACCTTTTGAACGTGGCTTATTTTTCTTGCACATTATTGTTTCCCTTTTCTTTTCTTCTTCTTTCAACAGGGATTCCGAAGGATTGTGGAAAAAGGAGACCTTCAGTTCATTTTCATTGACAAGCTGAAAAACACAGACATGTCCTTGCTTAAGCTTGTTATCACTCGCAAACTGTTTCCATCCGCCACAGAAAGCGCAATATCCTTTTTGTGATACACAATTCACTCTCCACTCTTTTCCTTCTGAATTACGGAGAACGACTGTTGTCTTATTGTCTGATTTTGAAAGTTGTTCATAGAAGGACTTTGGGACATACTGCGTTAGAATAACTTGGTTAAACAAAATGCTACACATTTCACAAATTACTGGTCACAGAAACAAATAAAGCATGAATGGAAGCGGAAAAAAATAGCTGGCGGATGTATAAATATGTATAATCCGTGTATATTATGTGTATAATCAGTATATGTATAATCTATTTATGCCCGTTAGAAAACATAAATAGTGAATATGGCCGGCTATTTGTGCAAATAGTTCAAGAAAACACTTACCAAGAAACAGGACTTATTCACATTGTAGCCTTTCAAACATTTCACAAATTGAGGAATATTTGGAGTGAGAAGGTCCTCTGCTTTCTCAACTGCATCTCTTTTTCGTGGAGTTTCATATTCTGAGGAAACACAACATAGTAGTGTTTAGTTAATTCAACTTATAGGTTGTAGTAAACCATAAAGTCACAAGAAAACAGGTCTTTGTAAGGGAAAATTCGGTCACTAAAAGTCTAAATTCGACTCACTATTAGTCACATATATGTTATTAACTTTCAACGATAGCTAGAAGAATTGGAGGGTATGAATTGAATCATCATACCTGTGCCATTTTCACCGTTAACATGTGTCTGTTTAGGGAATTTGGAACTGTAAGGGTATTTTTCTGGTCTTTTTCGCTTCCTGCCCCCATCATATATTGAAGCTTTTTTATTTTTGTCCATGGTTGGTGTCTTCACTTCTCTCTCGAGTCCATTCGTGCCGAAAATTCTTACTGTAAATTTCAGAGCGCCATCGTACCTAAATACGAGAAGTTCCCCTTCTTCTAGTTGGTTATGTTTCTGAAATTTCTTCCAACCTTTGCGCATAAGCAAACTATCTTCATCACACCGTAGTTTTACATTCCAAGTGCCTCCAGAAAGACACTTCAGAGTTGCTTTATCGGGTGATTGTTCTGAAATATGCTTAAGAAACCAGGGTGGGATTCTCTACAAATCAAGAGAGTTAAAAGAAAATAAACATTAAGTAGTAGGTCATATAAATTCTGGCAGAAAGAGCTGGAGAGATAGGCGGATCAAGAATTTATACTTAAACGGATTCAAGGTTATGAGTTCTTTGAAATATGAACATTATACAGTTCCTAAGAGTTTTTCACATGCATATCTATGTTTTATACTGAATAAAACAGAGAAAAGTTCACTTATGCTTGTATATTACCAGTTTACTAGTGATTGTGGAACCAAAAATCTGGTAGAAAGTTGCTCTTTTATCTATATTCAGTAAGGCTTTTTCCATCATCACAACAGCAGTTGCACTTCTCTTTAACGCCAAAGTGAAAACAGACAGCTCCACTGAGGAAAAAACATTTGGCCCTCAACCTATTTCATCAGGGAGTACTGAGGAATTAAATCATTTCTCATAAAAATGATATAAGAAACAAGTTCAACCTTAGCTGTTTCCCAACCATAATTTACTCCTTTTTTTTTTCTTTTCTAAATTTGCTCCTCTGTGATCACATGAATTCTGTGTTTAATTTGCCTTTTTCATCATCTGTTTTTCATTGCCTTTTTTTTTTTTTTTTTTCTCACTTATTAGTGATCTAGTCTTAAAATAGAGGGTTGGCTTAAAGTGGATCAAGACAAAAAGTTGTTTAAAATAATAATAATAATAATAATTCTCTCTTCAATACTGCCACCCTACAGAGGAAAGGGTCATCAAATTGCCTAGCCTTAATTAAAACATTTCCTCCTTTCTTGTCTCCTTGCTTTTAAACAAGGACTATTTGCGTCAATGGGATTAACACAAGTTGCTAATTTAGCAATTAAGTTAATTAACTTGACAGATCTCATCAAATGGTCCAGATTTTTTTCAAACATTTGCTTTCTGTATTTCAACATTTAATGAAATTATTGGGTTTTTTTTTTCCTCACCTCCTATATTTTATTCCTATGGTTATTGTGCACAAATCGTGAATTTATAAAGCAAATGGTTTGCATTATTGTTCTATAATCAGGATAGGCGGAGCCAGGATTTGAAGCTTATGAGTTTGGAATTTTAATTCTTTTGCGTTCCTGTGTTCTAAATTAATAATGTATATGTTGTAAAATGAAGCTAAAAGAGTCACAATATTAATAGATGAAAACCATAGAAATAGAATGACAAAAGAGGAGAGATTTTTACTATTCTTCCAAAATGTTTTTACAAGTGTATCTCATATGAAAAATTATGCCTCTATTTATAGTGATACATATGTATTTAATATATGAAATGGTGGAAGAAAATGGGAGAGTCATTAACATGGTGGAAGAAAAAAGGAAAAACCATTAACATGGTGGAAGGAGCATTATATTTGAGAAATGGACATTCATAATTTCATAACACTCCCCCTTGGATGTCCATAGATGATGTGCATCGTTAAAAACCTTATTGGGAAAAACCCTGTGGGAAAAAGCCTCAATGAAGGAAATAGAGTACACATATCTAGTAATACGCTTTGAGAGTTGCCTCATTAAAAACCTTACCAAGAAAACCCAATGGGACAAAACTTGATTAAGGGAAAAAGAGTACAACGCGTATTTTCACTACCCCTGACGAAGACCAAGATTCAGATGTCGGAGTCTTCGCATTCCAATCTTAAATATCATCTTCTCAAGAGTTGAAGTTGGCAAAGATTTGGTGAACAAATGTGCGGGATTGTCACTTGAACGAATCTGTTGTACATCAATATCACCATTCTTCTGCAGATCATGTGTGAAAAATAACTTTGGTGAAATGTGCTTCGTTCTATCTCCTTTTATAAATCCCCCCTTTAATTGAGCTATGCATGCAGCATTATCTTCATATAATACTGTGGGTATTTTTGTATCATACTTCAAGCCACATCTTTCTCTGATGAAATGTATCACTGATCTCAACCACACACATTCTCTACTTGCTTCATGAATAGCTATTATCTCAGCATGATTCGAAGAAATAGCAACAATGGACTGCTTTGTGGATCGCCATGATATAGCAGTACCTCCGCATGTAAACAAATAGCCTGTTTGAGATCGAGCTTTATGTGGATCAGATAAATAACCTGCATCTGCATAACCAACAAGATCTGTACTACCTTTGTTAGTATAAAACAGACCCATATCGCTAGTTCCCTTCAGATATCGCAATATATGCTTAACTCCGTTCCAATGTCTTCGTGTAGGAGAAGAGATATATCTTTCTAGCAAATTAACAGATAACGCTATGTCAGGTCTTGTAGCGTTAGCAAGATACATAAGTGCACCAATTGCACTAAGATATGGCACTTCAGGACCAAGAAGCTCTTCATTTTCTTCTTGAGGTCGGAACGGATCTTTGCTCACTTCAAGTGATCGAACAACCATTGGAGTACTTAAAGGATGCGCATTGTCCATGTAAAATCGTTTTAAAACCTTTTCGGTATAAGCAGATTGATGGATAAGGATCCCATCTGTCAAATGTTCAATCTGCAAACCAAGACAAAGTTTTGCTTTTCCCAGATCTTTCATCTCAAATTCTTTCTTTAAATATTCAATCGCCTTTTGAAGCTCTTCTGGAGTTCCAATTAGGTTTATGTCATCAACATAAACAGCGATTATAACGAACTCTGATTTTGCTTTCTTAATAAAAACACATGGACAAATGACATCATTTATATAACCTTCTTTTACCAAGTACTCACTGAGGCGATTGTACCACATGCGCCCTGATTGTTTTAGACCATACAATGATCTTTGTAATCTGATTGAATACATCTCCCGAGACTTTGATTTAATTGCTTCAGGCATTTTAAATCCTTCAGGAATTTTCATATAGACTTCATTATCAAGTGATCCATAAAGGTAAGCTGTAACCATATCCATCAGATGTATTTCAAGGTTTTCATGTACAGCTAAACTGATGAGATATCGAAATGTTATGCCATCCATAACGGGTGAATATGTTTCTTCATAGTCGATACCGGGTCGTTGAGAGAATCCTTGTGCAACAAGGCGTGCCTTGTATCTCACAATTTCATTTCTCTCATTCCTTTTTCGCACAAAAACCCATTTATGGCCAATTGGTTTTACACCATTAGGCGTTTGGACTACAGGTCCAAAAACCTCACGTTTGGCAAGTGAATTCAATTCTGATTGAACTGCCTCTTGCCATTTTGGCCAATCATATCTTCGTCGACATTCTTCGACAGATTGGGGTTCCTGATCGTCAATGTCTTTCATAATATTTAGTGCAACATTATATGCAAAAACATTATCCACTATAATCTTCGATCGATTCAAATTTATCCCATCACTAGAAGAACTTAATGATAGTTCTTTATTTACTTGAGTCTCGGGTTCCCTAATATCTTCAGGAGTATCGGGATTAGTCAGATCTTGAATATCTTCATGATATTCTTTCGTAGTGTCATTTTGATCATTTTTCGTGTTTCTTTTTCTAGGATTTTTATCCTTAGAGCCCAATGGCCTACCACGCTTCAGGCGCGTATGAGATTCAGAGGCTATGACACTAGTAGATTGTCCCTTTGGGACATCAATTCGGATAGGCACATTCTCTGCAGGGATATGTGACTTAGTTATCCTTTTCAAATCAGTAAATGCGTCTGGCATTTGATTTGCTATTTTTTGCAAGTGAATGATCTTCTGGATCTCCTGTTCACATATGGGGGCACGTGGATCAAAATGAGATAGTGATGGAACTTTCCACGCAATTTCTCTTTTAATTTCTTTTTTCTCTCCCCCTAATTGTGGGAATTTTGTTTCATCAAATCGACAATCTGCAAATCGGGCAGTAAATAAATCTCCCGTCAATGGCTCAAGATAGCGAATAATAGAGAGTGATTCAAACCCAACATATATACCTAACCTTCTTTGGGGGCCCATCTTAGTACGATGTGGTGGTGCTACAGGCACATATACAGCACAACCAAAGATTCGGAGATGAGCAATATTTGGTTCATGACCAAATACTAATTGTGATGGGGAGTATTTATTATAATGAGTCGGTCTAAGACGAATAAGAGATGCTGCATGTAAGATAGCATATCCCCAGACGGTAGTGGGCAACCTTGTTTTCATAAGCAGTGGTCTTGCTATCAATTGTAGTCTTTTAATAAATGACTCAGCAAGGCCATTTTGGGTATGAACATGAGCTACAGGATGTTCAACTTTTATCCCAACTGATAAACAATAATCATCAAAAGATTGAGACGTAAATTCTCCGGCATTATCGAGGCGTATAGACTTAATGGGATGGTCTGGACACTGTGCCCTTAAGCGTATTATCTGTGCTAATAATTTCGCAAACGCCAGGTTGCGAGAAGATAGGAGGCACACATGAGACCATCTTGAAGATGCGCCTATTAGGACCATAAAATATCTAAATGACCCACAAGGTGGATGAATAGGTCCACATGTATTCCCATGTATACGTTCTAGAAAAGCAAGAGATTCAATGTCAACTTTCATTTGTGATGGCTTAGCTATAAATTTACCCTGATAACAAGCAGCACATGAAAATTCACCACTTTCAAGAATCTTCAGGTTCTTAAGTGGATGCCCATTTGAATTTTCAATAATTCGTCTCATTATTATTGATCCAGGGTGACCTATTCGGTCATGCCAAAGCAAAAAAGTACTTGAATCATTAAACTTCTGGTTTACGATCGAGTGTGCTTCAATTGTACTATTTTTTGCATAATACAGTCCAGAAGACAAAGTTGGCAATTTCTCCAAAACATATTTCTGGCCGGAGACATTCTTTGTAATAGCAATATATTCATCATTTATTTCGTTTAATGTCTCAGCGTGATACCCATTACGGCGGATATCTTTGAAACTTAGCAAGTTTCTTGGGGATTTAGAAGAGAATAATGCATCTTCTATAACAAGTTTCGTCCCCTTAGGCAGAAATATAGTAGCTCTTCCGGAGCCTTCAATCAATTTCGAATTGCCAGAAATTGTATTAATATTTCCCCTTTTTCTACGCAAGTGAGAAAAGTATTTCTCGTCTTTGAATATGGCATGCGTTGTTCCACTATCAATCACACAAATATCTTCATGATTGGTCATTTATCCAAATAAAATTTGAGGAATTTCCATAGATTCTTCAAAAATGAAATAATAAATAAAATGAACATCGAAGTAGATATTATGATTAGACAAAGTATTACACACATTTTATTATATAAATATGAAAACATAACCACATACAAATGACACTTATAAAATATCTAAGTTTTCACAGATCCATCACCGATCAAATGATCTATTTTCCCTTCAGGGAGTTCAAAGAAATCTGCCACATCTAGATGCATGGGCTCAATATTATCTTCAGAAATAAAATTTGCTTCAGCATCTTTTTCTGCCTTTTTGAGAGAGGCTTGATACAGATCAACTAGGTGCTTTGGCGTGCGACAGGTACGTGACCAGTGCCCCTTTCCTCCACATCGGTAGCATTTATTTTCTGAGTTTTTCTTTTGCACAACTTTATGCTTTCATCTTTCTTTTTACACTGCTGGTGGTGAAAGATATTATTTGGTGCAAAACGAGAATCATGATTAAAATTTCTTCCTCGACCACGACCATGACCACGACTGGGGCCACAATCTCTTCCACGCCTAGAATGGCGAAAATTTGCCTCATTCACTTCAGGGAATGGGGCAGTACCAGTGGGTCGGCTTTCATGATTTTTAATAATAATTCATTATGTTGTTCAGCCACTAGAAGATGTGCGATTAGATCAGAATATTTCTTGAACTTCATTTCTCGGTATTGCTGCTGCAGGAGCATACTCGAGGCAGGAAAAGTGGAGAATGTTTTCTCCAGCATATCATGATCAGTGATATTTTCACCACATAATTTCAACTGAGAAATAATTTTAAACATGGCAGAATTATATGCTTTAATAGATTTAAAATCTTGTAGCCTTAAATGGAGCCAATCAAAACGTGCTTGTGGAAGTATGACCATCTTCAGGTGGTCATATCTATCTTTTAAATTATTCCACAGAGTAAGAGGATCTTTAACAGTGAGATATTCCATTTTCAAGTCCTCATCAAGGTGATGGCGAAGGAATATCATTGCCTTGGCACGGGCTTGGTTTGATGCCTCATTTTTATCTTTGATGGTGTCTGCCAGACCCATCGCATTAAGGTGAATTTCGGCGTTAAGAATCCAAGACATATAGGTATTGCCGGATATATCTAAAGCTACAAATTCACGTTTGGTAAGATTTGCCATTAGTAAAGAAAAATAGAAAATCAATACCTTCGAGGCTTTAAAGTATTTTCTCGGAACGGCAGAGTCTCGTGCTGATAACGTGTTGTAAAATGAAGCTAAAAGAGTCACAATATTAATAGATGAAAACCATAGAAATAGAATGACAAAAGAGGAGAGATTTTTACTATTCTTCCAAAATGTTTTTACAAGTGTATCTCATATGAAAAATTATGCCTCTATTTATAGTGATACATATGTATTTAATATATGAAATGGTGGAAGAAAATGGGAGAGCCATTAACATGGTGAAAGAAAAAGGAAGAACCATTAACATGGTGGAAGGAGCATTATATTTGAGAAATGGATATTCATAATTTCATAACAGTATACATATATTGAATGAATTTCTTAATACAAAAATGTGTTTGAACCAAAACTATTGGATTCACTCGGACCCGGTTCCTACGCTCTAGCTCTGCCTCCGACTAATATGGTATTGTTATTCAATCAATTAACTATTCTCAATTCCATATTAGTTGGTTTGGCCATATGGCTTGTCGAACAAGATTAATTTCATGAGTTTAATGTTTAGGTTTTCAAAATTGCCCCATTACACTATTGTTCAAAATTTAATATTTCTTGAAATTATAGTGATTTTTCATATATCTATACTCGGTATCAAAAATGTTGGATTAAGTTGAAACCGTTGACCACATGCATCCGCCACTAACTATATGAGACAGTTTTTAATGTATTAATTGGTACTTACACAAGAGAACTCTAGGTGAATCTGCTCTCAGAAAAAAAAAATTATCTAGACATTTTATGCATCATTTTTAGCAATAAAATCAACGTTACTACATCTCATATAATGGAACCAAGTCTTTAGAGCTAGAGTTAATTTACCACAGCTTTATCAAAAGGAAATTAAAAGGGTTCAATAATGTCCTGTTAAACGTCCAAGTCATACCCCTACATTAAGTCATCAAGTAGCAATGAAGAGTGAAGATAAGATGCAAAATAAAATACCAAGAGAAGTATGAAGACGTCAAATTTTGCCAAAAGGAGATTATGGTAAAAGTAGTGGAAGAAGTTGTTGACAGTGATCTTTTTGCAAAATTCGCAAGGTGAGACAGGACAACCTAGATAATTGAGAAATCAGCTGCTAATAGCATCTGCAATACATGAAGGAGTGGGAGCATTTCAGGAACTATACATAGCAAATGGTTTGAATTTTGGATGAGATTGGCTTTTAAGTGACCTTGTAAAGTAGAAATTCTCTACATAGAGTTAGTGTATTTCTTATAACCTTATCCACTGACGGCAAATATTTACAAGAATAAGTCACTTAAAAATCAACTACATGTCTACAATAGCATGCTAACATAAAAAGAAAAAAGAAAAACACAGGCACCCTGCTAGCGCCAATTAAATTGCATTAAAATTCATTTTTTTCACTTAAGAGTTTAGCTTTTATACGTAATGGTAAATAATTTTTACACAATCTCATCTACAACTGCGCATAATTTTAATTTTATACGAAATCAGGTAACTGTGATATTGAATGTGGAAATATAACGTAAGAAGGTACCTATCATGCTTTAATCGGTGAAAACAACACTTGGAACTAATGTCAAAAGATTTATACAAGAGGAAATTGCAGCCAACAAGCACAGTTCTAAACTCTCACATTAGTATCATTGCCCCAGCAAGCAATTAGTTCCAAATTTTCAGAAAGTAAATGCAAGGCCATGCCTGTTACAGTTGAATCTAGAGCCAAAAGCCCATTAGTATCATTTTCCTTTGCAAAAATAAGAATCAGAGTTTAGCCCCACTAGATCATAAGGGCCAAGGAGCCAACAGCAAGAACCAAAAGATGATTAAAGCAAAAATTGGATTCATCATGAAGTGCATTTAGTATGGTGGTTTCAAATGAATTTACAAGACGACTGCACACCAAAACCGATAACTATACAGATTCTAATGCACACTTTGTACAATGAGAACCAAGAGTAGAGCATTTGCTCCTACTTTTAGCATCACATAAAAGAATTTCCCGCACTCAGATCCTAGGCTAAAAAAAATGAAGATGACAAAATCAAGTCACTAAATTTCCATACCCCTGGCCTAGATTCACACTCTCCCAATTTTTTGGGGGGATTTGGAATCTATAGGCAGAGTCGAGGTAAAAGAGCTCATTGACGTAGCTACTGAGGTAAGGAAAGTTATAACGGCCTATACAGGTTGAGCTTGTGCCTTCTCATGGATATCCTTCACAAGATCCCTCAGCTCAGGGAAGACTGATATGAGTACAAGTTCGAGTACACCATATGTAAGCTGCTTTAAACAGATAGTCGACTGCACATTACGAGACATTTTTTTTGGTTAGTTGAGTGGAAAATATGTGAAAAGGAAAACCAATGTTCTAACAGTGAGATTTTTACCTGAAGGAAATAGTACAAATCTCTAGCACAACGTCTGTACTGCTTGTGCCCAATTAAGCTTACCAAAGTGGCGGGAGCACCATCTAAGAAAAGAGGAACTAGTCAATAATTTCATCCCTGGTCCTCTCAAAGCTGGGTCGATATAAACCCTAACTGTCTGCAGTTCCTTCCCCAAACCCCGAACAAAAAAGAGATAATTACAGTACAATGTCTTTCAGTGATCTAATTTCCAAAATAGACAGCAAATTTATAGGTGTGTATATTAGGTATAAATATACATAAATATACATATCATATACAGAATCAGTATAGGTTTTGTATATTTCGGCTAGCCCCTGTAATTAATTTTGCCCGACAGGCCAAATATGATAAAAGTCCAACAAAGAATGTAGAATGGCATGGCAGCAGAAAACACGGTTGGACCGGTTTTGGTGAAATTGAATAGATAACCCAACCCAAGTGAACAAGTGGAAGCATGGAATTGTGTGAATCAATATTGTGTAACATTTCTACTTCCCAGAAAATAATAGCTAGCTTCTGAACAACTGTTACAGGTCCCGAAAGCTTGCTAGCTGAAGGAAGAGTATTACAGCTTGAAAACAATTTAAAAAGAAGCAACAATGGGAGATATGAAGTGCTTTTGACTTTTGCACAGTCGATTACATAAATGATGGATAAGCCAAGGAAAACGTCATGTTTTAAGGAACTTCCATTTATAACATATGTAAGAAGTAATGTTGCACTTACCATAGAGCATCTTTTTCACATCACTTGCTCTACGAGTAGCCTCAAGCTGTTCCTCAAAAGATCCTGCCTTAGAGGTGTTACCTACCAGTTGTCTCGTGCTATGAACAGATCCTTGATTTGGTTCGCAATTGCTGGTTTCAATAAGATTTCTTAATTTTATGAAGAAAACGCCATTGGGCCAGAGAATCTACAGCAACAGAACCAAAGAAATTAAGACGATATTAGCCAAGTTCCATAGTTTCAACGAGATTTCTTAATTTTATGAAGAAAACGCCATTGGGCCAGAGAATCTACAGCAACAGAACCAAAGAAATTAAGACGATATTAGCCAAGTTCCATACATTATGAGTATAGCATGCTCCATTATTTTAGTTGTCTAAACCACATTGTAAAGCTTATTTCTCGAAGAAAAGATTAAGGAACCTATGCTATAAAGCTTCCAGACAACAATAAAAGTGCATACTTCTTAACATTTTATGTTGCAGCACAAATTAACAAAACTTTCCCCTCACAATAACATTAAAATAACTAAGTTTATGACATGAATGATCAAAGATCGAATTATGAAACATTGACAAATTGCCACATGCATTTATTTTATGACGAACTCTCGAGGAGGAGACCCAGTGTTGTAAAAAAGATTTGAGGCATAGTATGTGAAAACTCCCACAAAAGGAGCCTGCACTAAGGTTTGCTAGAAAGGGACTCTGCACCATTGTCCTTTTTGTAATTCCAAACTATATCTCTTCACCAATCAACAATTTTTCCATTTGTCATTTAGTTAATGCAATCTGTAAATACTGTAACTACAGAAGCAGAAGCCAAAAAAATTTCACTTCAAAGTTGAGCAATTAAGATGGAAACGTTACAATCAGAAAACTAAACGCTTACATCTTGAATCCATCTAATTCCCTGAGCAATAACATCCTCTCTCCGTAGCCAATGAATTTGCCTCAACAGCCAATCATCAATAGCATCCTCCATCATTAACTGCATAATTTCCTTTGATATCCAAAATACCTGTCTTCTGCGCGAACAATAACAGCTGTGTTAGATGTTTGTTAATGTTGGTATATCATGGAAAAAATACGCATACAAGATATCTCATGTGCAGGGTTTTGCTAACCTACTACATGGGTGAAGTAGGTCAACACCCTCCCCATTTTTTAATTTCCTTAAATGTCCTTGCCACCTCATTAAATATTCATCTTTTGGGGACTTTTTTGTCTTTCGCCATAAATCCCCCAATTTTATTTTCCAGATTTGTAGCTTCATTCCTTTCTCTCTTCGTTCTTTGGTATTTCTCAAACAATCAAAAGAAAGGAGGTTGTCAATAATTTAGCATTTCTGAGTTTAGCGCAAATCATGAACAATGAGCAACCAGGAAGATTTTATTTACTTCTTTTGTACAATCATTGAAGAGAAATGTGAAATCCAACTGTAAAACTCAGCTCACTGGGAACTATAAACCTGGAGTTGACCAATCAGAAGGCAAGAACAAATGGGAAGAACGTGCATGCTTTAGTAGTTCAGCTTATCAGGATAGCAAATTTGTAGTTTTGGCATAATTCCAAATAAAATATTACGTTGACCTTCTAAATCATTTTTAGGAACCAAATTAAGCATGAAGATGTTAAACATGGATGATGGAACCGATTCAAGTGTAAAAGTATTTAAGATAAGTTAAATGTAGGAAAAAAACTCTCAATTTGATACCAGGAGGGGACGGGATAGGAAGTAAAGAAGTACAAAATGTGTTGTTGTCACCTTAGCCAGCCTCTTCTATTCAGCTGAAAAATCTTGTCCACCAAATTCAAGATAGGTACGCTTAAATTGGGTGGCGACCACTGAAAGGAAAAAACCCGCATGAAACGAATAAGCAAAACTGAAGCATCTGATACAAAGAAAATAAGCAGTCCAATACAAAATCAAGCACCAGTCGGTTGGAAGGAGAAATATATCAGATGAAATACAGTTGATATCATTTGATAAAAGGCCGACAAGAACCTAACTCGAAAATATCTCGCATGCTGAAATCACAGCCTTCACCCAAGCTCTCCAATGAGCTAGACATGCACCAATTATTATTAACCCCTACCAAATTGAATGCCCATAATCTTCTTCTGTTGTTTCACAGTAATATCCCTTTCCCGATTTTATTTTGGATAAAATAATAAAATCTTATTTATGTTTGGGCAAAAACATGCTCGTATATAAGAAGTATACCAACCCTTTCCTGAAAAATTAACTTTAACCTCCTTTCATTGCCCCTTAACTGAAGGGAATGTTATCCCTGGGTAAACCCTGGCCCTGCCCCTACTGTATAAGTAATCCAATTGGGAGGCATTCCAGACATGGGATTAGACCGGATTGATTTATCTCACCAAACATGAACCTTAATAAAGCACGTTAATCGACGACTCGATACATATGACATATCCGAATATGCATAAAAAAGATGCATGCATATACATTCACTTGCAGCCCTCTTATACGACACGATTCCAAAGTTCAGATGTCTTGTAGCACGTCTATTCAATTAGTTGGTCTGTCCTCATGTTTTCAGCAGTATAAATGTCCAAAGAACATCAGAACTTCTAAATGCTTTTCCCAATGGATGTCCCATTCACAAGAAGAAGAAGACGAAAGAGATACCTCTGGTGGCACTATAGCTGGATCCTCTTGTTGACTGGGAACTACTGCCAAACTTTTCTCTGGAAATCCTCCAGAACTGAAAGATTCATGTTGTAGCCCAGAAACACTCTTCAAGTCAGCCGCTGAGCTTATCAGCTCTTCGTCGCGTTTCACCACCCGAGGGGGAAATCCTTTTGAATTCAACTCAGTGTCCGAATGCCACCCATTGGCTTCTGAACTAGGTCCTACTTCCTCATGCCCATGGGTTCCATCTTTATCACCGTCATCATTGTCAGAAAAGCTATTAACTGACTCCGAGGTACTTTGTGTTAAACCCAGTTTATTAATTTCCTCCACGTTCCAAGACAAATTTCTGTCTGAAGAAGTAGAGGTAATAGGTTCATAAGAAGAAGGAGAGCCAACAACTTTACGCATCAAGCCATCAGAAACGCCTTTGAATTGACGCACAATATCATCCACAGCATCGTCCACGTTAACTGTTGTCACAAAGGATAAGTTCAATCATTATAACAAATAAAGTAACTACCATTTACCAGGTAACTCGCTCATTAAGTTCATGCTTGAGCAATCAGAGAAAGACATAGAAGTATATATTAAGATAAAAAAGCAATCATCTTTAGTTATTCACTTAGCTAACAGATTGAATGTGACATTAAAGCTTCTGACATTAAATAAGCAAACTACTTAAAAGTTCACGAGTACAGATGCTATAATGTGAAGAAAAGTAACAAAGTGTTTCGCCTGATTTAACTAGTACAAAACTCTGTTCAAACTTTAGTTTTATAGTTTAGCAAAGTGGACTCCCCAACTCACTTCAAGAATGTAGCATTTTTTGACGTTGGAATCACACATCCACACTGCATCGGTGCATCCTATGTGAAGAAACTTGATACAAGTTATTCTGGCCTTCAATGGAGATTTTTTTTTTTTTTTTGATACTGATCTTCAATGGAGAATTTTTTTAATTTGATGAAGTAGGTAGTTGTATTGAAAGTATCAAGAAGGATGCACAAAAGATTACAAAGTAAAATAGGTAATAACTCCAGGTACTGCAAAAAACTAGTAGGATCTGGGAGTTAATACCTAAAGACAAAACTCAGAGCTATTAAGCCACTGAGAGGGAACTAATGAAATCAAAAAGGGGGTCTTCAATGGAGAATTATTATTGCAGTCATTGACAGGATTACCCTTACCACATTCCATGTATACGAGTATATAGATGTAAAATATCCAAAACACCAAACTTGTGACATAAATAGAGAACACAAACATGTTGGTTGGAAGACGTAAAGTACCTGCCAGCGTTCTCATTACTGAAGAAGATTTTCCAAAGGAATAGTTCTTCATAGACATAAAGCAGCTATTAGTTTGGGTTAAAACAGCCTAAATCTATATGAAATGATGGTAAAAGACCTAACAAACTTCAAGAAATACATACCTTGGAAGAGCCACTGAGAAAATCCCACACTTCATGTTGCTCAGCCACATTGGCAATTGACAAGAGATCCTGTTAGAGAAGGAACATTTAAAGCAACCAGACGGCACATTATATTTCAAATAGATATAAAAGCATAGCAGAACCGTACTTGCAGATATTTGTCAAGCTGAATGCAACGCTGATGAACGAATGCATCCTCCGTACTAGATGAAAATATCCTCTTAGGAGGCAGATGCAATGTGTAATTAGGAATATCCTTCAGGTGCCTATGCAATCTCTCGAAGTTCCTGTATCTGCTTAAACGGCACCCAATAGGAAGATATCAGCTAAACATAGCCAGCGAAAGTTGAGAAAAGAACTTGTTCAGTGTTTAACGGGACTTCTTTAAATGCAATAAAATTTTCAAACACAATAACATTGAAATGAAGATGTTTTTAGATGATAGGCCATGCACCATTAAGTAGTTAAAATATATACTACATACATGAAAACAATACCTTCTCTTTACAAACCAAGTGTTGTTATTGGCATCAGTAACCGCGATTGAATATACAGCAAAAGATTTTGAGCCCAGCTTCTCAAAATACGCACCCAAAACCTGGGGCAGGAGGAAACAGTAGTGAGCGACAAGAATGTTAAACGACAGAAGTCAAAGGTAACCGTGTGTTCCCATTTGGGGAAAAAAAGAAAAGGTAATCGTGTGTAAAATAATCAAGATTTGAGACCATAGCTGATGAAGTTGATTATACAACACACATATTTTTTATTTCTTATGAGCCAGCTTGACTTCTTTTTTTTAACAGTGATGAGCCAGCAGGACTTCTTGGGACATATTTTGGAGTATGAGGGAAAGATTGAGGAGAATTCACATACCCTGCACTTCAGCTTTGGACGATGATGTCCCTCACCACGAATCACCATGTCTGAAGCGCTCATAGCACTCGGTACTGCATTCCTAAATTCTGCACTATAGAATTCTGATATAATGGATCCACCACCTTTGCTCATAAACAAATCTTCAGTATTTTGTTGTTTAATTAAATCAGATGTACTATTTGATCTCTTAAGCCTAGTCTTAGTCTCATATGCAACAATGGCTGAAGCATTGTCGACATCGTAGAGAACTCCTCCCTTGGACGGAGCTTCCTTTTTCAGCTCTTGAGACAAATGCAAGGCATGACTTCTCTGATCATGTGGCTGATTTGGATCGCGTGGTTTATCTTCCATTATCATGACTACTTCAGATTTCTGAGCTGATAAATCTTTCCCCGCATCTTTTCCACTGCTTACTGGAGGCTTTACTCCAGGAGTCTGAACTCCTCCAGCGGCAGAGTTCTTTTGGAGTTTTTTCTTATAATTTCTGCCGATTGCCCACATGTTTTCAAGATTTTCAGGCATCAGAACTTCTGTTCTTCTCTGGGTAGCTGCTTCAAGGACACGAGCCCAGTCACCAGGCCGTGGATGGTTAGCCTCATCTTGAATCGGACTAGAAATTGAACTTCCTGCATTAGCTAATGATAGTTCTCTTCGATGGTCATATTGGCAGAGAGACATATCAGTCCCTTGACTATTGGTAGGTGCTTTCTGTTTATGATCGGATTCTGAACATTTTACAGAGTCTGAGGGAGCACCCTGGTTGCGATTGTGACTTTTCACTTTAGTCGATTTACCATCGCCGGACTCCTTACACCCCTCATCGTTATATGCAAGGAAAATGTATTCAATCAATTCATTAATATACCTGCGAGAAAATATATCAAGTCCAACAGCAAATGAGTGGCAAGTTAATACGGAATAGGTAGCTAAACAAATTGAAATGGGAGAAGCCAGATTGATCAATCAACAATGTGAATCAAATGTGAAATTCTTACTACCCCCATTTGTACAGTGAGCATTAAAATTGTGAAAGAACAGTCGATCCGTATCAGCAGTTAAATCTTGGGAAGCTCAAAGAGCACCTTACATAGTGAGGAAAAAGCATCACTAAATACAATTAAATGTAGACCACTAATTTTTCGCCAGCAACAACCCCAAACTTTGGACTAGCTGACTTAGTCCTTCAAGTGTAATATATTGATGAGATCCTAAACATAAATACTCATATTTCGTAGCTATGCAGACAAAGATATCATGACCCAAAACAACCTCTCTGAATCTAGTATGTTCCACATGAAAAACAAAAGTTATACTCAATACCCCCAACTGCGGAGGCAGCTGGTAACATTTACTGAACGCAGTAAGGCATTAATCAACAACTTTAGATCCTTACAACCAATTAGCAGATATACTATAAGATTCTTTCTTCTCAAACATATAACCCTCTATTTCCATGGTATAAACCTAGCCGACTGAAAGCATCACAGATATGCATTAGATGAAGTTATGTATACTGAGAAAACTAAATTTTGATGATACACATTTGTAAGAGATTAACTCACCCGGGGCTTGCAAAATTCAGAAGAGGCTGTACTACTAAAGAAGTTAATAGTTCTCTGGCAATACATCGAACTAAGGGGCTTTGTGCTTCCCTGGGTCTTAGCACAACAGCTAAGATTCCACCCATGAGCCGTTGAAGTACCTATAAAAGAAGCATTAGATAGCATGCAAAGTATGTCAATCGAGAGAGAGTCGATTTTTCCATCAGAACACTCCACTCACACCTTGTACTCACTCTCAGCTGATATCAAAGCAGGGTGGAGTTCTTTAGAGACCAAGAGATGGTGCTTCAACCTTTCATCCCTTTCTTCCGAAGACAATGTCCCCATGACATCCACGCCAATTGCTGCCTGGTTCCTGCGGAAAAGGTCTAGGTGATCTCCTACCAGGTCCACCACATCCCTAAAGAATTAGATAACTCGATTCAATTGCTGGTGACTCAAAACCAACACAACAGTCATAAAGCCAGAAACAACAGATAGAATAACAAAGAAAGATTTATGTTTAAGAATGGCAATGGGAGCAGCAATCAAGGAAATGCCCACTCCGCCCCTAGCAGAATCTAGAGGGGGTCGTAAGTGGGAAAATGGGCACAAACGGACTGTACTCTTCCATGACTAAGTTATTACCAATGAATAGTATAGTTCACTAATAGGATTACAAATGAACAGTGAGAATAGTCAATAGTTAGCTAAAAGTATTGAGTCTCAAACCACTTCATATTTCTTTTTGCAAATTCTTTGGCTCCACATGATAGATTCTTTCTTTAGATTCAACATTTTCAGGCATTACAACGGCTATTAGATGTGAGAAAAAGTTCCCCATTCTAAAAATATTAACCTATCAGGAAAGGAGGGAATGGGCAGGGCAGGGGGATAGGTGTTTTTTTAAACAGGTAAGTGATGCATATATTGGTAGGAAAAAAAGAAAAGAAAAATCTAGCACTAAGTTGGTGCTAGTACATTTACATTATCAGAACGCTCCTATACATAAAACAAAAGGAAAGGATTCCTTCTGTACAATCCCTATCCCTATAATAAGTTGGGGGTCATGACAGGGAAATAAATACCTTGTCAACAGTTCTACAAGGTTAATTCCTTTGACTCTTCCAGATATTTCACCAAGGACATCCATGATTATTTCATGCATCAGCTCTGGCGCCTCCTTGTCAGGCGTAATATCAGAGTACCACAAATCTATCACAAAATCATGTAAAACCTTGTCAATAAACTCCTCTGCTGCTGCCTCTACAATTGGAGCACCGATTTTCCTCTTCCATTTCAATGTGGGTGGTGAGGTAGAAAGTCGACTATCATTCACGGATAGCTGCTTCTTTTCTAAGTGCGCCAAGTATGTTGGTGGTCGGACATTTCGAACTTTCCGACGGAACTCCACTTCATTAAACAATATCCGTAATCCACAAACCAAGAGTATAGCTATAGGTAGATTCATCCACATTGATGTACTGGTGTCTGCAATTAAGAGTTGAAACCAAAAACAACCATGATGCAACAATAGAAGAGTAAATTGATGGTTGTGACAAACATTCTACCAGAAAATTTGCACGAATACTCAGAAGTATGATAATTTACTCAAAGAAAGCATGTTGTGAAGTACAAAAGGTGGTAACAAACTTGCAAATCTATCCACCAATTTTTTTTACTTTCCCTGTCCCCCTTTTTCTGGAAAAATTGATGAAAGCTACTTCATTTGTAGAATATACAAAACAAAACTGAAGTAGTTTAACTGGTCAACGGAACCACCCACCAGAAGACAACAAACACCATACCAAAACAAAAAGGACAAAGAAATAATAATTTGAGAGTTTTTCTTTTAAATCCAAAACCAGCCCAATGTACAGGTCCAACAAACTTAGTAACCGATGTTTCTCCATTCCAAAAGAAATACTCAAGAACATAAAGAAAAGGAGTCTTTTTACTACCATTGATCCAAAGAACGCCAAAAACATACACAATTATTGTGATCACAACACTCTAAGTAATCCCATAACTTCATAGAAATATATAGGACAAAAACCGAAATCTTAAGTAATATATAAACTGTTGAATTCCCTTAAAATGAGTGGAAATTCTAGTGTAATATTAAAGGGCACAGATTGAAATCCTAGTTGTGACTATTATTTTTTGAATCCCTTGTATTAATTTCCATTCGATCTAGAAAAGGCATATGACAAAATGCCAAGGGAGGTTCTTTGGAGATGTTTGGAGGTTAGAAGTGTTCCTGTGGCGTACATTCGGGCAATCAAGGACATGTATAAGGGAGCCAAGACCAGGATTCGACAGTGAAAGGAGACTCAGAGCACTTTCCAGTTTTGATGGGGTTGCACCAGGGATCAATTTTTAGCCCGTTCTTATTTGCCTTGATGATGGATGGATTGACGCGGCAAATCCAAGGTGAGATGCCATGGTGTATGTTGTTTGCAGACGACATAGTTTTGATTGACGAGACTCGCAGCGGAGTCAACGCTAAGCTGGAGGTTTGGAGGCAAACACTGGGGTCTAAAGGGTTCAGGTTAAGTCGGATCAAGATGGAGTACTTAGAGTGCAAGTTCAGTGAAGTAATGCCTGAGGCTGGAGTGAAAGTGAGGCTTATTACCCAGATCGTACAAAAGAAAGAAAGTTTTAAGTATCTTGGGTCCATTATACAAGGAAATGGGGAGATCAACGATGATGTCACACATCGTATTGGTTCAGGGTGGATGAAGTGGAGACTCGCATCAGGAGTCTTATGTGACAAGAAGGTACCACCGAAACTTAAAAGACAAGTTCTACAAAGTGGTGGTTAGACCGACTATGTTGTATGGGGCAGAGTGTTGGCCAGTCAAGAACTCCCATGTTCAGAAGATGAAAGTAGCGAAGATGAGGATGTTGTGTTGGATGTGTGGGCATACTAGGAGAGGTATGATTAGAAACGACGATATTCGAGACAAAGTGGGAGTGGCCTCGGTGGAGGACAAGATGCGGAAAGCGCGATTGAGGTGCTTCGTACATGTGAAGAAGAGATGCCCGGATGCCCTAGTAAGGAGGTGTGAGAGGTTGGCTATGGATGGTTTCAGAAGAGGTAGAGGTAAGCCGAAGAAGTACTGGAGAGAGGTGATTAGACATGACATAGCGCAGCCCCGGCTACCGAGGACATGACCGTAGATAGGAAGCTTTGGAGGACACGAATTAGAGTAGTAGGTTAGTAGGTAGTTGAGTATTCTCCCACTTACTCTTCCATACTAGTAGTCGTAGTAGTACTCCTGTAGTTTATTGCCTTATGATATCTGTTAGTATCTGTTGTTGTTGCTGCTTGCTCTTTGGTTATTTGGTTATTGCATTACTTTGTTTACATGTTTATTCGTTATTTCTTTTGCATCCTGCTTTGATTTGCTTCTTTTTATGCCGAGGGTCTATCGAAAACAGCCTCTCTACCTTTTCAAGGTAGAGGTAAGGTCTGCGTACACTCTACCCTCCCAAGACCCCACTTTGTCGGATTTCACTGTGTATGTTGTTGTTGTTGTATTAATTTCCATCATTACCAACAAATTTCAATGGTAAACTAAGAACTTGGTATTTACAAAGGCAACAAGTTATCAGTAATAAGATGAAAAATAACAAAGTACCCACAAAGACCCTAATGGGAAATATATTTTCCTAGCAGAAGATACAACATCACATCAAGAAAAAAAAGAGAAAAATAGTATAGAACTTACGTGTTAAAAAGTAACAGACAGCAAATATACACAAACCCCACCAAACTGCTCTCACTTTTACTTCTTCGATCAGATCTTGAAGGGTCTCCATAGCCTTCATTCTGTCCCTCCCAACCCAAACCCTAGAATAATTCTTCCAAGAATTTGAAACCCAATTAAATCCCTTCAAAGATTAAAAAAAAAAAAAAAAAAAAACTTGTAATCTACAGGATCAAAATCGATTGATTCAACAAGGACACGAGACTCTTGTCCTAGTCAATTATGTAAAAAAATAGGACCAAGAACAAGGGAGTAGATTATGGGATCGTATTGCTTTTTGGTTGTGTAGTTTGTGGGTTGTCTTGGGATCGTATTGATTCGTCGTTACCGGTTGGAAAACACGTTATAGCCACCTTTGTTTTGGAGCTGGCCAAGCTTATTGAATATTTGATGATGTTGGATTCTAGTTTCCACCATTGTTGGGAATGATGTGTTTTGACGAATTTGCCCAAAACCATGCTACACTAAATTTATTAAGGATTAGAGGTATTAATAATTTATAATCGTAATTTTTTCATAAATGACAATACTATCGTCTTTGTAATTAATTACTACTCCCTCTGTTCCATAATAGTTTTCACGATTCGCTACTCCAGAGTCTTTATAATTAATTATTACTCCCTCCATTCCATGATAGTTTTCACGATTTGCTACTCCAGAGTCAATTTGATCAATAATTAAAACTTAATTAGATTAAATTCATTTAATCATTTTAAATTTTAAATTTATATATTCAAAAACTATATAAAAAATATTAGAAGTTGACGATAATGTTACATATTGTATTGAATTGGTTGGAATGAAATGAAGGCACGCATCCGGTGTTTTGTGTGATAAGAATGTGTCACCAAGATTTAAAGGCAAGTTATATATATACAAAGCGGTTGTTAGTCCAGCTATGTGTTACACCTCAGAAATTCCGAATTTGTTGCCTTGTGAGTAAGCTAATATGAACTTCAGGTGATTATGAAATCCTTATAAGATTAAGGGAAGTATTAGATAGCTTAAAGTGCATACTATAATATTTTGAAGTCATATGAATATGTGAAATCTAGTTTGTTGAAGGAAGTGAAATGTAAGTCGTGTTTGGAAAGGGTTTGCAAAGTACCAAGCTAATGTTGGTTTAATAATGTCTTAAGGAAGAGTTATAACCCTCCTTAGATTGTTAATGAAGTGCTAAACAAGTGCTAAGAAGGTTCCATAAGGATTGGAGATCAAACGAAACGACGAGATTAACTTATGGAGTTATACGACCACTTATACGGTCTGTATAAAGGGTCTGCATAACCTTACAGAAAGGGAATTTCCCTGATGGTGAAATACGGTCACTTATACAGACCGTATAAGGGTCCGTATAAGTCCCATCAGGCTGAGTATTTTTCTAAGTATAAATATAAGTTCCCACTTCTAATTTTTCATTTTTACATCTTCTCCACTTCTCTCAAGACCTCTAGAAGGTTCCATACATTTCATTAGCATAAACCCAAGGTAAATCAAAGATCAAACACCAAAAATTGGTGGAATCAAGGGTATGGGTGCTCATTAGGGTTGCTAGAAGTCAAGAATCTCTTTGGAGTTGAAGCTAGGGTTTTCTCCAAGTGAAGTATTTTCATCCAAAGCCCATTCCTACATAATCAAAGGTGAATTTTATGTTCATTTCGTGCTATTAAGAGTATTAAATGGTTGAAAGACTTGTATGATGGAAGAAAGTAGAAATTGGGTTACAAATATGAAAATTGTGGTATTCTTGAATAGTAGTTTGACATGAATCATGTTTCTTGAGATGTTATGAGTGGAATCTTGTTGTAAATGATACAAATGATGTTAAGGAAGTATTATGTGAGAACGAGTACGGTGATATGCCATAGCTATGGTCATGAATAATTTTGGCAGGGAACTAGCGGGTTCGCTCGATTCTAAGTAGGGGTCGGGTGCCTATCATGCCCTATCATGATTGGGGTGTGACATTATGTTGTACAAGGCAAAGTGTTGGCTAGTCATGAATGTGTGGGCATACTATAAGAGATGGAATTAGGAACGGCGATATTCGGGACAAGATGGGGGTGGCCTTTGCGGTGGACAAGATGAAAGAAGTGAGGCTAAGGTGGTTCGGACTTATGAAAAGGAAATGCTCTAATGCCCCAATGAGGAGGTGTGAGAGGTTGGCTATGGTGGGTTTTGAGGTGAGGTAATGGTAGGCTGAAGAAGTACGTATGTGAGAAGTGAGTAGATAGAACACAGAGCAAATGCAGCTTATCAAGAACATGACCCTAGATATAAGGTTACAGAGATCGAGTATTAGAGTAGAAGGTTATTAGGCAATCAAGCATTGTCTAATTATTATTATTATTATTATTATTATTATTATTATTATTATTATTATTATTATTATTATTATTATGATCCTATTATCTCATGCTTTGACTTGATTATTACATGTTATTTCCTTTGCTTTGGTTATCGTGTTATATGTTGTTGCTACTGTTCTTTTCTCTACTGTATCATACGTGTTTTGATATGTGTTATTTGAACCGAAGATCTATTGAAAACAACCTCTCTACCTTCACAAGGTCGGTGTAAAGTTGTGTACAATTCCCTCCTTCCCAAACTCCAGTTATGAGATTACATTAGGTGTGTTGTTGTTGTTACTGCGATTCTTCTTATATTAATATGGAAATACATTTAAAAATACTAATCAAAATTCAAATAATTTGACTCTCGAAAAACAAAGCAGGACAAGTATGTTGAAAGAGAGGGAGTACTAATTTAAAATGCATACTAATTTAAAATCGCATTGTGTCACAACCATAATATTATCGTCTTGTCTTTTAAAAAAGTAGAAAAGCAAAAAAGAGAGATAATATAGTTACGTATGTGCCTGGGACCTAAGCCAACTAAGCTGAAAATGGTTTGAAAGGTCTTAGCTTGCTCTTTCTAATGCGTCAGCTAACTTTAAAAAATGATACGTATTGAGTTGGGGTTCAATCATACACTTTACCGGGGGTGGAGCCAGTAAGGGCTCAGGAGTAACCCCTTCAGCAAAAAATTACACTGTATATATAAGGTGAAAATTATTTTTTTGTGTATATATAGTAAACGTTAAACCCCCTTGGCTTTTTCGTTTGTCTGCTTCTTTATATTTTTGAACCCTCTTTGTTAAAATCCTGGTTATATCACTGCTCATCACTATTATTTTTTATGATTGTCACCAAAAACTGTCGAAGTAATAAATCTGGTTAGAGTTGAATCGCTTAATATAAGGATAAAAAAACTACCTCCGTGTCAAAAGCGGTAGGATTAGACAAACAACCAGCTCGATGCAACGAGTAGCCCAACGCATCAAAATAACGTGTCTAATGAGTTATGACTATGTAGTGGCAACGAGGAGAGTGACGCTTAAACAACTTTAGGATATATGAAAATAAATTGCAGTTTTGCTATAGATATCTCAAGTCATGTTGTTAGTTACTCAAATACAATTTTAATTAGACGGCAACAAGTATATTAACAATAAATGAGTTTTTCAACTTTAAAAACTGAATGTAAGACCCGCAAGGGGCTCAGTTGGTTGAGCATGGGGCTTTCATAATGGAGGTTTCAGGTTCGAAATCCCCTGCCTACGACAGTAGGGGATTTGCCTTCTGGGTCGAGCTCGTCGCACCGGGCTTGCCTAGTGCGGGCTACCTCTTCTGTGTGGTTTGCGAGCTATTGCACAGAAGCTGAGTTTACCCTGTGCGCACCCGAAGGGTAGCGGCTGCGGGTTCACATGTCATAAAAAAAAAAAAAAAAAAAAAAAACTGAATGTAAGAAAGAGGAAAAACTAAAGGTGAAACATAAAAATGATTTCTTATGTTGTACTGAAAGAGGAAAAACTAAAGGTGAAAGATAACAATGATTTCTTATTTTGTACTGAGAAGTAAAATTTAGTAATTTTATATGTCCATTTTTTTATCATCTTCAAATTTGCACGGACTAAGGAAATTCACTTCGCTTCTAATCCTACCAAACCAGTACTGGAACTTCCATTTCAAAAATGAATAAAGGACAAGGTTCGAAATACGACTGCTAATGTGTTACTATTTTGGTATGATTTTGGATGTTGATTCCTTAATTTTTTTTAAAAGTACAGTTGCAAAATTAAAGGAAAAAAATTAAAAAATTGTTATAAAATGAAGCTAAAAGAGTCACAATATTAAAGGATGAAAACCATAGAAATAGAATGACAAAAGAGGAGAGGTTTTTACTATTCTTCCAAAATGTGTTACAAGTGTATTTCATATGAAAACTTATGCCTCTATTTATAGTGCTACATATGCATTCAATGTATGAGAAAATGAATGAACCATTAAGATGGTGGAGGAAAATGGAGGAACCATTAAGATGGTGGAGCAGAAGCATTATATTTGTGTATTGCACATCCATAATATATTTCATAACACCCCCCCTTGAATGTCCATAGATGATGTGCATCGTTAAAAACCTTATTGGGAAAAACCCTGTGGGAAAAAACCTCAATGAAGGAAATAGAGTACACATATCTAGTAATACGCTTTGAGAGTTGCCTCATTAAAAACCTTACCAACAAAACCCAATGGGACAAAACTTGGTTAAGGAAAAAAGAGTACAACGCGTATTTCACTCCCCCTGACGAAGACCAATATTCAGATGTCGGAGTCTTCGCATTTCAATCTTGAATATCATCTTCTCAAGAGTTGAAGTTGGCAAAGATTTGGTGAACAAATCTGCAGGATTGTCACTTGAACGAATTTGTTGCACATCAATATCACCTTTCTTCTGTAGATCATGTGTGAAAAATAACTTTGGTGAAATGTGCTTCGTTCTATCTCCTTTTATAAATCCTCCTTTTAATTGAGCTATGCATGCAGCATTATCTTCATATAATATTGTGAGCAATTTTGTATCACACTTCAAGCCACATCTTTCTCTGATGAAATGTATCACTGATCTCAACCACACACATTCTCTACTTGCTTCATGAATGACTATTATCTCAGCATGATTCGAAGAAGTAGCAACAATGGACTGCTTTGTGGATCGCCATGATATAGCAGTACCTCCGCATGTAAACAGATAGCCTGTTTGAGATCGAGCTTTATGTGGATCAGATAAATAACCTGCATCTGCATAACCAACAAGATCTGTACTACCTTTGTTAGTATAAAACAGACCCATATCGCTAGTTCCCTTCAGATATCGCAATATATGCTTAACTCCGTTCCAATGTCTTCGTGTAGGAGAAGAGCTATATCTTGCTAGCAAATTAACAGAGAACACTATGTCAGGTCTTGTATCGTTAGCAAGATACATAAGTGCACCAATTGCACTAAGATATGGTACTTCAGGACCAAGAAGCTCTTCATTTTCTTCTTGAGGTCGGAACGGATCTTTACTCACTTCAAGTGAGCGAACAACCATTGGAGTACTTAAAGGATGCGCATTGTCCATGTAAAATCGTTTTAAAACCTTTTCGGTATAATCAGATTGATGGATAAGGATCCCATCTGTCAAATGTTCAATCTGCAAACCAAGACAAAGTTTTGATTTTCCCAGATCTTTCATCTCAAATTCTTTCTTTAAATATTCAATCGCCTTTTGGAGCTCTTCTGGAGTTCCAATTAGGTTTATGTCATCAACATAAACAGCGATTATAACGAACTCCGATTTTGCTTTCTTAATAAAAACACATGGATAAATGGCATCATTTATATAACCTTCTTTTACCAAGTACTCACTGAGGCGATTGTACCACATGCGCCCTGATTGTTTTAGACCATACAACGATCTTTGTAATCTAATTGAATACATCTCCCGAGACTTTGAGTTAATTGCTTCAGGCATTTTAAATCCTTTAGGAATTTTCATATAGACTTCATTATCAAGTGAGCCATAAAGGTAAGCTGTAACCACATCCATCAGATGTATTTCAAGGTTTTCATGTACAGCTAAACTGATGAGATATCGAAATGTTATGCCATCCATAACTGGTGAATATGTTTCTTCATAGTCGATACCGGGTCGTTGAGAGAATCCTTGTGCAACAAGGCGTGCCTTGTATCTCATAATTTCATTTCTCTCATTCATTTTTTGCACAAAAGCCCATTTATGGCCAATTGGTTTTACACCATTGGGCGTTTGGACTACAGGTCCAAAAACCTCACGTTTGGCAAGTGAATTTAATTCTGATTGAACTGCCTCTTGCCATTTTGGCCAATCATATCTTCGTCGACATTCTTCGACAGATTGGGGTTCCTGATCGTCAATGTCTTTCATAATATTTAGGGCAACATTATATGCAAAAACATTATCCACCATAATCTTCGATCGATTCAAATTTATCCCATTACTAGAAGAACTCAATGATAGTTCTTTATTTACTTGAGTCTCGGGTTCCCTAATATCTTCAGGAGTATCAAGATTAGTCAGATCTTGAATATCTTCATGATATTATTTCATAGTGTCATTTTGATCATTTTTCGTGTTTCTTTTTCTAGGATTTTTATCCTTAGAACCCAATGGCCTACCACGCTTCAGGCGTGTATGAGATTCAGAGGCTATGACACTAGTAGATTGTCCCTTTGGGACATCAATTCGGATAGGCACATTCTCTGCAGGGATATGTGACTTAGTTATCCTTTTCAAATCAGTAAATGCGTCTGACATTTGATTTGCTATTTTTTGCAAGTGAATGATCTTCTGGATCTCCTGTTCACATATGGGGGGACGTGGATCAGAATGAGATAGTGATGGAACTTTCCACACAATTTCTCTTTTGATTTCTTTTCTCTCTCCCCCTAATTGTGGAAAATTTGTTTCATCAAATCGACAATCTGCAAATCGAGCAGTGAATAAATCTCCCGTCAATGGCTCAAGATAGCGAATAATAGAGGGTGATTCAAACCCAACATATATACCTAACCCTCTTTGGGGGCCCATCTTAGTACGCTGTGGTGGTGCTACAGGCACATATACAGCACAACCAAAGATTCGGAGATGAGCAATATTTGGTTCATGACCAAATACTAATTGTGACGGGGAGTATTTATTATAATGAGTCGGTCTGAGACGAATAAGAGATGTTGCATGTAAGATAGCATGTCCCCAGACGGTAGTGGGCAACCGTGTTTTCATAAGTAGTGGTCTTGCTATCAATTGTAGTCGTTTAATAAATGACTCAGCAAGACCATTTTGGGTATGAACACGTGCTACATGATGTTCAACTTTTATCCCAACTGATAAACAATAATCATCAAAAGATTGAGACGTAAATTCTCCGGCATTATCGAGGTGTATAGCCTTAATGGGATAATTCGGACACTGTGCCCTTAAGCGTATTATTTGTGCCAATAATTTCGCAAACGCCAGGTTTCGAGACGATAGGAGGCACACATGAGACCATCTTGAAGATGCGTCTATTAGGATCATAAAATATCTGAATGACCCACAAGGTGGATGAATAGGTCCACATATATCCCCATGTATACGTTCTAGAAAAGCAGGGGATTCAATGTCAACTTTCATTGGTGATGGCTTAGCTATCAATTTACCCTGATAACAAGCAGCACATGAAAATTCACCACTTTCAAGAATCTTCAGGTTCTTAAGTGGATGCCCATTTGAATTTTCAATAATTCGTCTCATCATTATTGATCCAGGGTGACCTATTCGGTCATGCCAAAGCACAAAAGTACTTGAATCATTAAACTTCTGGTTTACGATCGAGTGTGCTTCAATTGTACTAATTTTTGCATAATACAGACCAGAAGACAAAGTTGACAATTTCTCCAAAACATATTTCTGGCCGGAGACATTCTTTGTAATGACAAGATATTCATCATTTATTTCGTTTAATGTCTCAGCGTGATATCCATTACGGCGGATATCTTTGAAACTTAACAAGTTTCTTGGGGATTTAGAAGAAAATAATGCATCTTCTATAACAAGTTTCGTCCCCTTAGTCAGAAATATAGTAGCTCTTCCGGAGCCTTCAATCAATTTCGAATTGCCAGAAATTGTATTAATATTTCCCCTTTTTCTACGCAAGTGAGAAAAGTATTTCTCGTCTTTGAATATGGCATGCGTTGTTCCACTATCAATCACACAAATATCTTCATGATTGGTCATTGATCCAAATAAAATTTGAGGAATTTCCATAGATTCTTCAAAATGAAATAATAGATAAGTGAATATCGAAGTAGATATTATGATTAGACAAAGCATTACACACATTTTATTATATAAACATGGAAACATAACCACATACAAATGACACGTATGAAATATCTAAGTTTTTAGAGATCCATCACCGATCAAATGATCTATTTTCCCTTCAGGGAGTTCAAAGAAATCTGCCACATCTAGATGCATGGGCTCAACATTATCTTCAGAAATAAAATTTGCTTCGGCATCCTTTTCTGCCCTTTTGAGAGAGGCTTGATACAGATCAACTAGGTGTTTTGGCGTACGACAGGTACGTGACCAGTGCCCCTTTCCTCCACATTGGAAGCATTTATTTTCTGAATTTTTCTTTTGCACAGCTTTATGCTTTTCATCCTTCCTTTTACACTGCTGGTGGTGAAGGATATTATTTGGTGCAAGACGAGAATCATGATTAAAATTCCTTCCTCGACCACGACCATGACCACGACTGGGGCCACAACCTCTTTCACGCCTAGAATGACGAAAATTTGCCTCATTCACTTCAGGGAATGGGGCAGTATCAGTGGGTCGGCTTTCATGATTTTTTATTAATAATTCATTATGTTGTTCAGCCACTAAAAGATGTGATATTAAATCAGAATATTTCTTGAATTTCATCTCTCGGTATTGCTGCTGCAGGAGCATACTCGAGGCAAGAAAAGTGTAGAATGTTTTCTCCAGCATATCATGATCAGTAATATTTTCACCACATAATTTTAACTGAGAAATAATTTTAAACATGGTGGAATTATATGCCTTAATAGATTTAAAATCTTGTAGCCTTAAATGGAGCCAATCAAAACGTGCTTGTGGAAGTATGACCATCTTCAGGTGGTCATATCTATCTTTTAAATTATTCCACAGAGTAAGAGGATCTTTAACAGTGAGATATTCCATTTTCAAGTCCTCATCAAGGTGATGGCGGAGGATTATCATAGCCTCGGCACGGTCTTGGTTTGATGCCTCATTTTTATCTTTGATGGTGTCTGCCAGACCCATCGCATTAAGGTGAATTTCGGCGTCAAGAATCCAAGACATATAGGTATTGCCGGATATATCTAAAGCTACAAATTCACGTTTGGTAAGATTTGCCATTAGTAAAGAAAGATAGAAAATCAATATCTTCGAGGCTTTAAAGTATTTGCTCGGAACGGCAGAGTCTCGTGCTGATAACGTGTTATAAAATGAAGCTAAAAGAGTCACAATATTAAAGGATGAAAACCATAGAAATAGAATGACAAAAGAGGAGAGATTTTTACTATTCTTCCAAAATGTGTTACAAGTGTATTTCATATGAAAACTTATGCCTCTATTTATAGTGCTACATATACATTCAATATATGAGAAAATGGAGGAACCATTAAGATGGTGGAGGAAAATTGAGGAACCATTAAGATGGTGGAGGAGAAACATTATATTTGTGTATTGGACATCCATAATATATTTCATAACAAAAATGATCTTTTAGTTTTGTTTTAGCCCCTCTCGAGGAACCAAACCAAAGACAAGTGTTTGGATATTGCATGTGCAGGGTAGTTTCCGTTTGATAACGTGAAAACATTTGGTTTTAGGATTTTAATTTAGGGAAAAGTGTCAAAAATGGCCCTATACTTTGGAAAAAGGGCTAAAAATATCCTTATTACAAATTTGGGTAAAAAATACTCCTCCCGTCATTAAAATTTTTCAAATATACTCCTGTCATAACAGAAATCACATCATAACTAATTCATTTTTAAACCCGCTCCATTTAAACTCGACCCAACTAAATAAAAAACGCATATGGGTTACCCGCTCTTGTGCTCAGTGGCTCCAGATGCAGGACTCGAGAACAAGTTGGTCGCATATGATTTTTTTTATGCAGTTGGGTCGGGTTTAAATGGAGAGGTCTAAAAATCAAATCGGGTTATTTTAGGAATTTCCGCTAAGATAAGGGTATATTTGAAAACTTTAATGATGACAGGGGTATTTTTGACCCAAATTTGTAACTGAGGATATTTTTAGCCCTTTTCCCAAAGTAGAGGGGCATTTTTGACCTTTTTCCTATAATTTATTGTGATAACGGATTTTGGATGATTCTTTTGTCCATGTGTTGGGTAGTGTAAAGCTAATCATTTACAATTTGAACAAAAATCTTATACATTTTAATTAAATATTAAGATTTCATTACCAGAAGACTTCTTTTATAAGAAAAGAAAATGATATTTGCTGAAACTTAAATTGAAATTGATATCGTGACTGCATTTGGTTTTTATTGTTTGTGTGATTTCGTAAGTTTCTTAATTAACATCTAATCCAAATATCGGACTAGATGTAAATTTTCCTTACATAGTCTAAAACATGTGACGATGTTGGTGTGATGGTTGGAGTCTTGGAGATAACAATTAGCAACTTCTTCTTATTTTTGTTTATGTGAAGATAACTGTGCGATTGGTCTTGACGGTCTTGTATACACATGCACTATAGTATAATCTTAAACTCAAAAACTTGAAGATATTGACGCTATTAATATTAAATTAAACTAATTCTTTCGCTTTAGCTTACATTATTTAGCTTCTTAATCCTATCAAGTCAGAGCTTCACGAATTGCACTCTGCTTCACTGAAAATCCTTAATGATCACATCACTCTAAAGAATATATCACAAAACCCAGCCAAACTTAGCTAACATTTACATTAGGTTGCTAACCAGCATGTGTCAATTTTATCACTGGTTGTGATTTCATTCTAGCATAATAACTCCATCGGAATAATCTTTCAACTAGCTAGTAGGTGAAAAAAATAAAGAGTTTAGATAATTACTGTACTATTTTTTGGGACAAACTTTAATATGAATCCTGTCGCATACAAGAACAATTGCAGCACACGTTCATGGTTAGTTTTTGTCATCCTCAAGTATGTAGGAGTTGAACAAAACGTAACAGTTTTAAAGGTTAATTGTCGAAAATTATTGTTCAAGGGATTATCCGTAGCAAACAACAATGAAATAGTAACCAAATTCTCAATTTGTATTGATAGGAACTAATTCAATTACAATAGCTAATAATTAAACTGATGCTTGAATGATAGAGTTATAATTGAAGTACCGAAAGTAAGATAGCTAGGGATGCTAGAAAAGGAGATGTGATACTATAACATAGAAGGGAGATAAAGGGATAACCGACTCTGCAAGCTGCAACATAATAAGCACCTAATTTGTTCTATAAGTCGATATTTATCAATCTGGATCCCGAATATAGCCACTTAATCGATGTTGGATTGATGGAAAATTTTATAAAGTCCATACAAGATCGCAAGTAAATCATTAGACATAGATATAAATTTAGAAGAATAGTAAGGACACTTACCTTTGATCCGTAGTAAGAATCGATTAAATGAAGTCATAATCTTGTAAGTCTTGTTACTTTCTTTTTGATACTTCTCCTAATGAGACAGAGATGAAAAGAATTCAGTACCAATATATAGAATAGTGAGACATCACTTCGGAAGAGACATAACTCTTCAAAACTTTTCAGAAAAGGTGTAACTCTTCAGTTATGAACCTATTAATTATAACTGAAGAATTAATTAGGTTTCTACGCATATAAAATCCATACTTTATAACATAAGAATTATATATTTATGTCATAAAATTAATATTTTATTAAATCAGAAAAATGAATATCTTTAATTGATAGCATATCTATGTATAATTATATTAAATATGTGAATCCACTTATTAAAGAATTTCTAATAGAATTACTTTGTCAATTGGTCCAGGCCATTCATTCGTAAGTCATGACATTGTCGATTCAATTTAAGATTAAGGGAATAAAGTGAAATTTACTTTCTAAAAAGACACGATAATGCGTCATCACCTTTTCCCTTGTGTCTATTTGTTTTTCATATTTAGATTTGTTTAAATTGATCATATAACTTTTTTCATTATTAAAACAGTAACATATTATAATAAATCGCTTTCTCATTTTTCAGTTCTAAATCTCCGCTTATTATGAATACTGTCGTGCAATAATATTTTTTTTGTGATTTATAGTGTCGCACTGTCATGTATATAAAAGTAATTTATTTTATTTTATTTTATTTATTCTTTTTTTCTTATTTCTACTGTTGGTTTACCATTCAATTTTGCATCCATACAAGTAAGTGAATGATAGCTTATTTTCTAATTAACGGACATTCTATTTTTCATTGGTCAAGATTAGTATCTAGAGAATCATTTTATGTAAAATACTGACAATAACAAATTTCTTACCAAAGTTTATAGTGTGTGACGGTTGAGATTCCTCTATTTTGATTCGTGTTAGAGTCCTAATAATGGAAAATGTCTTATTAGAAGTGCTATTCCAAAATGGTTCATGCAAACACGCCATTTAAATATGACTAATTAGACTCCGAACAATATCTAATTCCGAAGATGTTTCAGAATCTTTTTAATGGCTCGTTCGAGAACTATGATTTTTTTAGTAAGCAAGTAATCAGTTATGTGGGCGCCAACTCCAAGTTCCTTCTCTTCTTTCTTTTTTCAAGTCACGATCACAATGATGATATTCTTTTTTGCAAAGGAGAAGGGAAAAGGCCAATTTGCACCACCAGATATTGGACGCCCGCAGAAAAACCCAAAAATAAAATAAAAAATTCTTTCTCCTGCTTCAAGACAAATCCAAGTTGGAAAAAGCAAAAAGTATAAAGAAAACCTGTGGGCTCATAAAAATATCTTTAAAATTTCCACACACAGTATGTCATAAAAATATCCCAAAAAGAACCCCACTTATATAACAGGGCGCCGCATCATACGTTTCCATTTTAAGACCGCCAATCTGATCAAAAATCACACGCAAACACAATCCATAAACGGCCACGATTTACCTGTCACTAATCCAATCATCATCGACATGTAACATTATCTACCTTCGTGTAGAAAAAGTATTAGAAAAATATCTCATCCTTATCCATTTCCCAACTCTTTCTGACCCCTCCTTTCTCTTTATAAATACATAATATTATCTTAACTCATCCTCTATTTATAGATCCTTAAGTTTCTTTTAATTTATTGAGCAATTTGATGATATCTTATTTGGGTTTTAACACAAAAGAAAATGTTACATTCAGTGACTCTCAATTCTTTATCTTCTTCATGTCTTGTTGGAGCTAATAATGAGCTTCATTCTTCAAGATTTGATGTAAATTCATCAAGAATTCGTTGTTGTTCAAGGAGTCATGCTTATATACCAAAGCTTGAACCTTTTAGCAGAACCAAGTTTGATAGAGTTGTTAAAGATCCACCTTTGATTGAAAAATCTGAAAATGAACTTGCAGGTATATATGACCAGATCTTCTTTATTTGTACGTGTGTTTTCTTGATTCTTACGTTTACTTAGCTTGTTGTAAGATGGTATTAGATTGCTCGTTAGATTTATTATTAGACGGAGATCTCAATTTATTACTTACACTAACTAATAATAACACTTGGATACATGTCAAATATTTTTAAATTTCTTTATATATATACATCGCCTTTTACAAGAAGAACAGTGTTTGCAAGGAAAATTTTCCGTTGTTAGCTTATCTTCTTTAAATAATTAAAGAACAGTTTTGCAAGGTAACTATGATTGAGGTTGAATAGTTTTTATTGTATATTGTTAAATACGATTAATTAATTAAATTTGTGATTTATTCTAGTTTGTGTAGTTTTTAAATCCATGTCTATATTCACATACAAAAACTGGGATGGTGGGATGAGCTTGCTTTTTTGGTTGTCAAAGTAAGTTTTTTCCTGCTTTATTGAATTACTAATGGACTGTGTATGGTAATTTGCAGATTATTGTTCTGTTTTAGAAGGGGATGATTCCTATAGCTGTTGGCAGGCCTATTTTGAACTCAAAGATCTTGAAGTAAGTTCTTTATCAGCAGGCCTTCATATGTTCTTGAAATAAAATTCTGCAGTATTCTTATTTGCCGGAGACAGCTATATTGTATTTATTATATGTGTTGTTAAATAGTAGGGTCTTGGTTCTAACAGATTAATTAACTCATGTTTAGAGAGTTGGCTCTTTGGAATATGACTTGCATTAATGTCAACATAACCTGATGGTGTACCTGTTAATCAGCTACTGGTGCACATAAATTAAACTCAAGGTTAAATATTTCCTAGGAACTTTGAAGTAAAAGCTAATGAAAAAGAGCACCCAAGGGTGTGGTTTAATGGTCAGTGAAGTGGGTTGAGAACCATAAAGTTTCAGGTTCAAATCCTAGAGGCAATTACACTTGGTTCAAGTGATTTGTTCTCATCTGTCAGGCCTTAGTGGGCAGAGTTACCCCCTACAGCTGCTGGTGAGATATAGCAGGTGGTGAGATGTAGTAGCGGGTAACCCGTGTAATTAGAGGAGGTGCGGGTAAGCTAAAAAAAATTCAAAAAGGCTAATGAAAAAGAGTTGACCAAAATCTGTTTTCATTGTGTGGGTATACCAGAAAAAAGTAAGCTAACAATTCTATCTGAATTGGATTCTTAAGTCAGAAATGCCCATCAAGCCTATTAGTACGGCTTGATCTTTTTGTAAATCCAGTTTAAGTGATCTATTGTACGAATATTGTGATGATCTTAAGTATGTAATTGTAGCACCTGCCAACTCTGTTATTGAATTGAATTTTTATTTTGTTTCCAGGAAAAAGCACCTAAGGAGGAGATAGAGAGGCTAATACTTCAAGCAGGGGGAGTAAAGACTCTCATTGGCTGCTTACATGGAGTTATAGACATGCACAAAGCCAAAAAGGAAAGCAAAGAATCAGCCAAAGCTGTGAATCTTGAGGCGAAATTGGAAAGACATTGTCCTATACCTGATGGATTGCCAAGGTCAAGAGAAGAGCTTGAGGAAGAGGAGAAAGCTAGAATGCCAGATTCACCCTTCACCAAAATGCTCAGAGCCAGAGGAACACACGCTGTTTGGGACTCAACTAGAATTGACTACTGATATGGAGCTTCATAAAAAGCATGTTGTTTGAGCTTCAAAATAATAAGGTCAAGGAAGAGTTGAATGGTGTATTATCTTGGCCAATGTGGTAAAAATTTCTGGTGATGTAATGTTGAGCCTGTGGGGATGTTATCACGTATTTTTTGTTAGTGTTAGCATAAAATAGTGTGCTTTTATGGGTAGGTTAGGAGTTGCCATTTGTTCTGAATGTAAATATGGTTTGGTTTTGGGAAATTCTAATATCAGTGAAGTTTCGACATACCCGTTGATGTCTTTTTCCTCAATGGTGTCACACCCGTCCCTTTCTTTCAGTTTGCTATTCCTACTAGACCTAGTTAAAGAGATGGGTGCATGTTAATGACCTGGTCAAATCATTAAGCACCTTAACTGTTTCTAAGAAGGTGTTTGACCATGAAAATCAAATATTTTTCACTTTATTTGGAATTTTGAAGTTGGAGTTGAAGATGGAGTTGTGTTTGGTTATAGTTTTTGCAAAGAATATTTAGTTGTTTGAATGTATATAAAGTGAAAACAAGATTTTAGGTGTTTTTAAAATTTCAAATATAACTTAAAGTTGTATTTGGAATTTTCGTGGCTGAATGTTTTTTCAAATAAAGTGAAATAATTTTTCGGAAAAAGGTGAAAAATTCTCATGGCCAAACGGTCCCAAGTTCCTAACTTGAGCATATTGGGTTAGCTGAACGCTGTCAAATGTGAAAAGCACTGAAAAATGAGCTTTTAGATCAAGTTCAGGTTCAATTGTACACAAGAATGATCGGCATACTGAGCGCACGAAGCATCCCCATCGCGTTTAAAGGCCAACTTTACCTCAAATTCCAATTTTCTAGTAGACAAGCTGCAACCTAAGGCATGAGTACTTGGAATAGCATAAGCCTATTTTTGTTTGAATACGAACTACACTTACACATTTTGTAGAAAACTCATTAACATTACTAGATTGTAAGTCTTCTTGGTGCTTAGAGAACTTCCCTAACGTGAATACGTCCAGTTCCACTGTCATTTACATCAGCCTCTGCCTATTTCACAAAAGCCACTTAATCAGTAGTTTGTATCATTTAACTGCGGAACTAAGAATTAGCAAGACATGTAATTGAGGATTATTTTGTGGAGAGATTTTGTATTGTCATCTAACTGAATGTGCCAAGGATACTGGAAGAACTATCAACGGAAGAACTGGAGTCGGAGCAAGCCAATGCATTGTGAAAACTTTAAGTGAAAATATGCAGCAATTATTTACTAGCATAAAGAAAATAAAATATGTTTATAAATAAAACTCCATTTGTTTCAAACGTTAAAAAGAACAAGTGTAATTGGTGATTTTCCATGCTAGTAGGTAAAGGATGGATAAAAAGACGACCTCTGTTCATTCATTTCTTAATTCCAAGAAACTCAACAAACCGTTAAAATGTGTGTGAGTTTATTTTGACCATCCAAATTCTGTGGTGCTCAAAATTCACTAATAGCCTATCAACCATTAACTTTCCTTCCTTTGCCTCCATATAATACCCTCCATTTTCCTTTGCAGAACATATTATCAAAAGCAGCCTTGGGCCTTACCCAGGTGGACTTGAAAAACATGGTGGCCTTAGGTTGCTTTCTCTTTTTCCTTGTATCATTCTGTTCCATTTCTCCATCATCTTCTGCATTATCTGATGTTGAGGCCGCTTCTATTGCCCGTCGCCAGCTTTTAGGTGACAATAATGGCGAGCTTCCGGATACATACGAGTATGAGATGACCATTAACATGACATTCGCGAATGCCAGGTTGAAGAAAGCATATGTTGCTCTTCAGGCATGGAAGAAAGCTATTTACTCTGATCCAACAAACTTCACGGCTAATTGGGAGGGTACAAATGTTTGTGCCTATAATGGAGTCTTTTGTGACCGCGCTCTTGATGATCCCAACATCTCTGTTGTTGCGGGAATTGATCTTAACCATGCAGACATAGCGGGACACCTTCCTGTGGAACTTGGTCTCTTGGCTGATATTAGTCTCATCCATATTAACTCTAATCGGTTTTGTGGAATCGTTCCCAAGAGCGTTAAAAATCTTACGCTTTTGGATGAGATTGATTTCAGCAACAATCGTTTCGTGGGGCCATTCCCGGATGTTGTGCTCGAGTTGCCTAAACTCAAATACCTTGATCTGAGGTTCAACAACTTTGAAGGTCAAGTGCCTAGCACGCTATTTGAGAAGAATCTTGATGCCATATTTATCAACAATAACCGATTCCATTCCACCATCCCCGAAAGCTTGGGCAATTCCAATGCTTCCGTGGTGGTATTGGCGAATAACAAATTCTATGGTTGCATCCCACACAGTATTGGTAAAATGGGCACACTAGATGAGCTTGTACTGACTAACAATGAACTCTCTGGTTGTTTGCCTGAAGAGATTACTAAGCTTACGAGCCTAACAGTGTTCGATATCAGCGGAAATAAGTTCGTTGGATCCTTACCTAAGGATTTGAAATCCATGCAGAAAGTTGAAGTCTTTGACATTGCATCCAACAAATTCATGGGAAATGTTCCGAAGAACCTTTGTACCTTGCCCAGTTTGGCGAAATTCACATTCTCTAAGAACTACTTCGAGAGCACGGATCAAACATGTATGCCATCCAATGATCTTGAGATAGATGATAATGAGAATTGTTTGGCGGGAAAATTAGATCAAAAGACGGAGAAAGAGTGTTTCCCGGTTGTGAGCAACCCTATTGATTGCAGTAAAGGTCATTGCGGATTTGGACCGGAAGGGCAGAGTCCAAAAGGTCCACACAAAGAAACCCCTTCAACACCTAAACAATCTCCACCAAAACACGTGAAAACTCCTCCAAAACCATCAGCACCAAAAACAAAGCCTCCTCCAAAGCTAGTGGCCTCACCTCCCCCGCCTGTCGCATCTCCACCACCACCGGTCGCCTCACCTCCTCCACCACCAAAAGCCTTACCTCCACCTCCAGTCCACTCTCCACCACCTCCGGTAGCATCTCCTCCACCACCAGTGGCCTCATCTCCACCTCCAGTCTACTCACCACCACCACTGGTAGCCTCACCTCCACCTCCGATCCACTCACCTCCACCACAGGTAGCCTCACCTCCACCTCCAGTCCACTCACCACCACCTCCAGTAGCCTCACCACCACCACCGATAGCCTCACCTCCACCTCCGATCCACTCACCTCCACCTCCAGTCCACTCACCTCCACCTCCAGTCCACTCACCACCACCTCCAGTAGCCTCACCACCACCACCGGTAGCCTCACCTCCACCTCCGATCCACTCACCTCCACCTCCAGTCCACTCACCACCACCTCCAGTAGCCTCACCACTACCACCAGTTGTCTCACCTCCACCTCCACCTCCACCTCCACCTCCAATCCACTCACCACCACCTCTGGTAGCGTCACCTCCACCTCCAGTCCACTCACCACCACCTCCAGTAGCGTTATCACCACCACCACTGATTGCCTCACCTCCACCTCCAGTAGCATCACCACCGCCTCCGGTTCACTCACCACCACCATCTGTGGCCTCACCTCCACCTGCTAAATCACCACCACCACCAGCTCCAATAATTTCTCCACCTCCACCCACTTTTGAGGATGTTGCTCTTCCTCCAAATTTGGGCTCGCTATACGCCTCACCACCACCACCAATTTTCCAAGGGTACTAAGAGGGTGATCGTTCTTATTTTCAATGGCACAAAAAACTAGTTAAAAGAATGTGTACTAATCAATCTGTAAACACACATGATAATTGAAGAATTCTTTTACATAGTCAATGTACACTGAAAATTGAAAAGTTCTTATTAGATGTGCTGATTGAATAAAACACCATGCAATTTCAACATAGTTTTGTGTACTTTTTTTTTTTTGACTATTTCCAGCATTTAGATACTAGTATCAATTACTATATCTTTAAACTGCTGTTGCATATCATTTGTTGGTTACAAAACTTCCGCTGGAACTTTATAAGATCGGTCTTCCTTTTGGAATTGCATCAAATTTAAAAATAATCACAATTTTCTTAAATTCGATAGAATATTGGAATAACCACCAGGTATCTAAAGCAATAGAGAGAGAGAGATTCATGATTCGACATTACAAAATCATCAAATAACTGAAGCAGAGAGAGATATGATCCAAATGTGACATCAATTTATCAATCTTAGAAAATGTACTCGTTAGATTTACCTTTGAAATGACTAGATGTAACGAACAATAATGGTAGGTACAAAAAAAGGAGATGCAATAATTAAATCAGTGTCTTTTATGGGTACCATAAAAAGGTAAATGCCATAGAGTTCAAAAGATTTGACAATGTTAAAATTGTGAAGAAGTAAAGTTAATTTTTTAGAGGTATAAAAAATTCTAGATATTTAGTAAGAGATCTAGAATAGTCTAGTGTAGGATTTTGGATAATTATCTTAAAGAAAAATTTAGATATTCTAGAGTAGTGTTAGAAGATAAGACTAACTAGATATTTTGTAGATATATCTAGATAATTCTATCTAGAACCATCCCTAGACAAGTATAAATAGGGATGGTCTTGAACATTTGTAATCAACCCAAGTTAACCCAACACAACCCAATTGAAAGTAATACAAGCAAATTCAAGGAAGCCTTTCTTCCATAACCAAGTTCTCCTTTCTATAGCTTCCTCTTCTTTAGTTGAATCTTCCGATCTTAGTAACGATTTTGGGCTAGCAGAAGGTTTCTCCGATTTACTTTTCTTCTGCTATATTTCTCTACATGATATCAGAGCCATAGCCATATGTTGGCTTCTGGATTTTGTTTCAAGATCGGGTTAGTGGTAGATTCAACTGGTTTTTCTAAATGGATTTGAGCGGTCGTGTTAATGGACCGGGATAGAGTTGTTGAATCAGTCCAATTACAAGGTATGGAAGACATGTATGGAGTCATACCTTGTTGGTGAGGATCTGTGGGATGTTGTTAATGTGAGTAACACAAATCCTCTTGCCGACGCACCGAAAAATAATGACGCACGTAAGAAGTGGAAGCAGATTAATGCCAAGGTGGAGTTCATCCTGAAGAGGTCCATCTCTCCCAGTTTATTTGATCATATTATAAGGTGTAAATCAGCTCATGAAATATAGAGGACCCTTGATCGTTTGTTCAACAAGAAGGATGAAGCTCGGCTACAGATTTTGGAGAACAAATTGGACAACACCATTCAAGGTAATCTTTCTATCGCCGAGTACTTCTTGAAGATTAAAAACTTATGTTCTGAAATATCTCTATCAAATCCGGACGAGGCTATTTCTGAAGCACGAATGAGAAGAATTATCATTCGTGGTTTGAAGTCAGAATATATTCCTTTTGTTACATCAATTCAAGGATGGGCTCAACAACCATCCTTGGAGGAATTTGAGAATTTGTTATCGTCACAGGAGCTATTAGCCAAACAGTTGGCTGGTGTATCTGTCAAAGAAGGTGAAGGAAATGCTCTTGTAGCCGATAAGAGGAATTTTAAAGGAAAAGCAAGAGATAGGCTGCACTCTCGCTCCTCAGGTGGTTCAAGCTCGCCAGGAAAGAAGGAAGAGTCTTCTAATAATCACGGTAAGAAGCCTCCCAAATGCTATCGGTGCGGCACAATAGGACACAGAAAAAGATATTGCCGAGTCAAAGAGAGCAACATGGCTCAAGTTGAGAAAGCTGCTGAAGAAGAAGAGGACTAGGGAAGGTGCTTCGTAGCTGAGGCTCGAGTAGTAGATGTTATGGCTTTCTTCAATTTCGAAAGAGATTGGATCATGGATTCAAGAGATAATACGGTTCATCACGTGGAGAAGGAAGGCATTGGTGTCATCAACAAAAAGCAAGAAGATTCCAAAAACGTTCAGATTAGTGACGTGGTAGCTGCTACCGAGGAAATCAACGAAGCAGATCTTGAAACTGGTAATAAAAGTCTGGACGTAGAGGGTGTTGAAGTAGAACCTGAGCATGAAGTGTCTGAAACTATATATGACAATGGTGACCATTTCGGAGAAAGAATTGAGGGAGTTGTAGTGGAAGTTGAAGTCTCTGGTCAATTATCTGCCGTATCAGAGTCAATCACTAGCTCAGATCAAATACTGGAAGCAGATGGAGAAGCTGACGGTCAAATAAATGAAGAGGTTGACCTTGAAGGCTCAATTTCATATGGAGATACAAGCAGTATGATTTTTGGAAGCTCTGAAGCTGACAAACAGTTTATCGAGGAGTTGGAAAGGGAATCTAGTGGTAGATCCTATGCTGGTGTTGAGGCTTCGAAGGAAATTATTGGTCAGATCGTCATTGACTTAGGTGCTTGTCCAGATAACACAATTGGCAAGGAGCTAAGAGAAAGGGGGAGCTTGGAAACTTTAGAACGTGAAGCTCAGCATGGAGATGATTCATGTGGACAAATTAATGACAAAAAATCTTCATCATTTGAAGAAGAAAAAAGAGTCAAGAAAATACTGTTGAGATCTTCACCAAGGCACTCCTAAAAGCTTCATTTGGGTCCTTCTACAACAAGCTCGGGGTAGTTTCCAAAAAATCACTTTAAGGGGGAGTGTGAAGAAGTAAAGTTAATTTTTTGGAGGTACAAAAAAATCCTAGATATTTAATAAGGGATCTAGAATAGTCTAGTGTAGGATCTTGGATAATTATCTTAAAGAAAAATCTAGATATTCTAGAGTAGTGTTAGAAGACAAGGCTAACTAGATATTTTGTAGATATATCTAAATAATTCTATCTAGAACCATCCCTAGACAAGTATAAATAGGGGTGGCCTTGAACATTTGTAATCAACCCAAGTTAACCCAACACAACCCAATTGAAAATCATTCAAGCCAATTCAAGAGAGTCTTCTTACATTTCAAAGTTCTCCTTTCTATAGCTTCCTCTTCTTTAGTTGAATCTTCTGATCTTAGTAACGATCTTGGGCTAGCAGAAGGTTTCTCCGATTTATTTTTCTTTTGCTATATTTCTCTACAAAAATGATTAAAGAATTAATCCGCCATTAATGGCGGATGGTTTGAAGGATAGGTGCGGTAGTTATAGAGAGAGAAATATTTGAGAGAGGAAAGATGTGAAATGATTTCTTTCATTCAACATATGCATACTGTATTGTACAATCTAATCATATAGGAAACAGATTTAACTAACTAATAATTATCCTAACTCATTAAAACTAACTTCCTTCTAGAAGTGTACACCATAAAAACACTTGTATATAACTATCAAAATGCATAAAGGACAATCTATATACTACTTACTCTTTACATTTCTACATAAAGAAATTTCACTACTAACTTGTACTCCCTCGGTCCCAGTTTGTTTGAAGGTTGATCAGTTTCGGGATTTAGAAAGATTTTTCTTTGATTTAATTTTAATCATAAATTTTTCGAATATTTTATAATAAAATTTACATATTTGAAAACTACACAATTAATAATTCAGAATATATGAAAAGAGCTGGAGAATATCATAATCAAAGAAAAAACTATTTGGACAGCCAAACACACTTGTCCAAAACAATAAGCACCTGACAGAAATGCCCTAATTTTTTGTTGTTGAGCACAAATACAAGGCCGGGTCAATGGTTTATATTTTCACAAATAGCTACCTTTTAGCTGCTTCTAACAAGCTATAACTACAAGTTCATTATTTACAATTCGTAGCTGGTTTTTCCTATATTTAGGTCCTGGACGCGTCGCATAAATATAGCCAAAATATAGACTAAATACACGGAACTGTTGAGCAAATAATGCCTCTATTTAAGGAAAAAAATCTTTTTCAAACTACACAGAAATCTGTTTTTAATGTTCCATAAATCACGCAAATCTTATTCTCTTTCATATCTAATAACATATCTCATTCAACATCTAATCATTCACATAAAATTTGAATTCAAAAACTCTCTTCATATTTTTTCCCAAAATATAACTAAAAAAAATCTTTTTTTAATGCTCCATAAATCATGCAAAGCTTGATTTGTTCATCAACTGAATTGCACGTTTCACCGTGTAATTGCAACTTTTTTATTTTTTATATTTTTCTGAATTTTTAGTTGTTTTTCATATATATATTTTGGCTATATTTTTAATTATTTTTTGATTATTATGTTCAATATTACTTATTCTGATTTCTGTTGACTATATTTAAGATATATTTTTCATATATTTTGACTATATTTAGAAAAATTTCAGAAAAAAAAAGTTGCAGTGAAAACGTTGCTACCTCAATTATGAACTCAATTATGACTATATTTTGGATATATTTTTTAATTATATTTTGATTAATATGTTCAATATTACTTATTCTGGTTTCTGTTGACTATATTTCAGATATATTTTTCATATATTTTGACTATATTTTTCAAAATTTCAGGAAAAAAAAAATTGCAGTGAAAACGTTGTTACCTCAATTATGAACTCAACTTGAATTCTATATTTCAACAGATGAATTCAAATATATATTCGTCGTTTAAAACGCAAAAATAACAGAGAATCTTACATATTTTAGGAAACAGAGTTGAATTTTGGGGGTAGAAGGTTGAAATTAATGAGCAGTTAATACAGAGTAAAAAAAGAAAGTGAAAAAAATCAGAAACTGATTTGAAAAACACGAAATTAGGGGAGATGGGGAGTTAAAAACATGTATATTTAGGAAAAGGGGGAGAGAGAAAGTGTGCAACTAAAAAATAGAGGTGTGGGAAGTGGTAAGTTAATTGGTAGAATAGTGGGTAGCTATAAGTTGTAAAAATATAATATTATAGCTACTAAACTTAATTATTAAAAAATATAGTTATGTTTCATAAATATGTAACATAGTAAGCTATGCCAAGTAAAAATTACTTATATTATACGACGTCGTCACTTACCCTTTTTGGCGTGAGAAGGACGTTTGGAAGTTTGACAAAACGAAACCAGATCGCAAAGAGATAATCAATTTGGTACATCGATCCGACGCGCTTCTGAGATGGTGGATGACACGAAGACGAAAGAAGAGATAGCAGTGGAAAAACAGGAAGAAGAAGCTCCGGTGCCAGATGGCGGCGGGGGATGGGGAGGCTGGGGATTTTCATACATCTCAGATATTCAGAAAGCTGCTGAAGAGATCTCTCGCAATGTATCAATCTTTCTCACTACTAGCTTTTTTCTCCTTTTTTGTTGCATTTGTGATGTAGCTGATTTTGCTCTTCACATTTACTTCCATTTGATAGTAGCGTCGATTCAAATGTAAAAACCTAGCATTTTCTAACTCCAAATTTCTCCTTTTTTATTTTTGCATTTGTAATGTAGCTGCTTTTATCTCCTTGATTTTGCTCTTCACATTTACTTCGATTTGATAGTAGCGTCGATTCAAATGTAAAACCGAGCATTTTCTAACTCCAGTGTTTTACTTTTTTTTTTTTGTCATTTGTAATGTAGCTGATTTTATATCATTAATCTTGAATCTCGTGAAGCGAAACATGACAACTAATATGGGATGGAGGGAGTATTTCTCTTTTGGGTACTAATTATTAGTCGCAACTTCGCAAGTTGTGTGTGAACTATGAGTAACTTTTATTTTTCCCTTCAAAATTTTGGTAAAACTAGCTTCTACTAGCTCTACCATCTGATCTAGGAAATAGACAAGTACTGTGATTTGGACTCTTCCTTCTAGTAATTGGTATATATTACAATTTTCATGATGCCTCAACTGAATGATGCCTAAGATTGCTGGATGATTATCAGTGATAATTGAGATTCAGAGTATCTTGTATCGAGGTTGGAGTCGGATAGACTCCGCTAGGGGGAGCATGTGTAATTCTACGACATTCTACGAGCTACTTTGACATCCTTCGGCTATGATCATTGGTAACATAATAGTTGACATTAGGTCTTGGAAAGTGTCAAAGTGATGCAGATACCGGAGAAATATCTTTTATGCTTGGATTTTGGTAAACCTGTTGTAGCTAATTTGTTGCACTCACAGGTGTGCCTGTTTATTTAAGCAACATGGATTTTTGACATGAACTCCCCTTTAAATTTCTGTTTTGCAATGTAGTAGCATTACAGAATCTTGACAGGAGGAGAGGGTGTTCCTGGGAGGCCAAGATTAACTTCAACTGATTTAAATTAAATTTGACATTTCATTGAAACCACAACTGAACATTATCCATTTTGTAATGAAGTAAAACTTAATTCAAATTGGCTTTTAGATTCTGTTAAGTGATTTTGTAATTATCAGTTCTAGTCTCTGAAAGTTGCTCCTGGTAATTATGTATTGGTGCTTGACAGCGGTTTTGCAACTTTATTTAATGTGAACGTTAAGTCCTATCACTAGATTGCATGGCATTTGAATTGATTTTTGTTTTCATTTCATCTTCCACCTTTTTGTAGACTACACTTTGCTAATTGGGCATTAGATCAACAAGTTGAGTTGAGGCCCAGATTAGTGAAGTGCGCTGGATTCTAATTTCATTTTTTTGTTTTTCTTTTTGATTGATTCTAATTTCATTAATATAGTGCAGTTATTCCTTTCTAATAATGTCTCAACTTTCGCTTGACAAGCATGGGGTACTTTTTCTTTTGTTGTTAGGGCAGAGTAACACACTTAAACATACACCTTGAATGCCTCCATACACTTTATTTATACGCGTTTTCACTTATGCAGGCTGTTGAAGCTGCTAAAACAGCTGCAAAAAGCCTTGCAGATGCGCAGAATGCTCGGGAAGACTCCGAATCCTCGAAAGGTGATGAGGAGCAAGAAGTATTGGTTGAAGTGGAAAGTGAAGACGAGAATGACAAAAAACGCAAGGCTGCTCTAGAAAAATTAGAGAAAGCTAGTGAAGACTCATTATTTGGCCAGGCAAGTGCTACCAAACTAGTTGTGCAGCTCAGTTGACTCAATGAGGAATCCAATTTTTAAAGTCAGTTCTTCTTGAGCACTGATAGCCCGTCCACAATCCACCCCTATTTTCACTAATTTGTTCAGAAGTATCTTAAGGATAGAAGTTATATGCTATAATAGTTTGGTACGGTCATTCTTTTAACCTTCCAAAATATGTGCAGGGTTTGAAAGTTATTGACCATTCAGTCGAGAATTTCGCTTCAGGAGCTTGGCAAGCATTAGGAAATGCATTCAAAGGAAGTTCCGATTTAGTCCATAAGTATGTCTGCTTGTGTATGATTGCAGCATGGTTGTTAATAAAATTACACTTGATCAAGAAATATGATTGCAACATGATTGTTAATTTTCTTAGTCCTGCTCTCTGAACCTTCATTGACTATGTTTTTAGCCGAGGGTCTATCGAAAACAGCCTCTCTACCCCAAAAAGGTTGAGGTAAAGTCTGCGTACACCCTACCCTCCCTAGACCCCACTTTGTGGGATTACACTGTGTCTCTGAACCTTCACCTCAGAGGGGTGTATGTCCAGCTATATCAGATCAAGTTTTTAGATTTTGTTTAAGCAATTGCTCATCTTGTGTTTGAAAAGCAAGGCTGTAATATATGGAGCTGATTGTTGGGGGATAATTAGGGAGTTTATTTTTGGCTGGTCTTTCGGAAACAGCCGTCCTACCTTGGTAGGAGTCAGGTCTGCGTACACTCTACCCTCCCCAGACCCTACGATGTGGGATTTCACTGGGTTGTTGTTGTTGTTGTTGTTGTATTTTTGGCTGGACTTCTGTTAACTTGTATATTCGTTGTGCTTTAATTTATCGTAGCATAACATAAAATTTTATGTTTTTGACTCATGATTTGGACATTTGGTGAATATTTCCTCTGGCAATTTAAGGTAGAAAAAATGACCTGGAATAAAAGAAATTTTATGCTCACATATTTATCGACTAAGAAAAGGTAGTCACAAGTTCCAATTTTGGGGAACATGGAAATTAAGCACCTCTCCATAGTCCCATTAAGCATGAGAATTTTGTGATCCTGCAGTGTTAGTCTGTTTGAGTCATTACCTGCTTATTCCTTCATTTAGTAATGTGGCAAGAAAATGTTATTTTGTTTTTGTTTTCAGGCTTGAGAATTCGGGTAGCTTACCTGCCGAAACTGGTTCTGTTGCACCATCCATACTAGAGGTTTGCACAAGATTTGATTTTCTATCTTTTTGGGCAGGGGGAGTCTGTTTTAGCGTGCAGTTTATATTGTGCACATTTCCTTGCAGACTGGAAAAGCTTTTACTGCTAAAGGAATGCATGTGCTTGAGCTACTTGGAAAAGAAACTATGGATCTTCTGATCTCAGAAACTGGTATTAGAGTTGACCCAGGCTCCAAAGAAGGGGGAGGAGAAACAGATGAAGATCAGTTTTATGAGGAAGTTACATTTGATAGATGCTTTTATATTTATGGAGGTCCAGAGCAATTGGAGGTCAGTTCCTACTCATACTGATCTTTGTACTTAGTTGAGTTCGTTCTGGAAATCCCATGTCTTATCATATGAATTACACGCAGGAGCTGGAGGCACTGTCCAACCATTATGCTTTGTTGTTCAACAGAAGAAAAGCTAAGCTTCCATCTGATCAAAGGTCTTCATATGATGGAAAACTTAAAGAGGTTCAGCAGATTTTTGACTTGAGTTCTGAAGTATATGGAGTTAATAAAGAGTCAGGAAAAGGAAAGGAAGTTGAGACTGGCATTGCAGACAGCACAGATGAGGTGAAGAATTTGCATGATTCTAGTGTGAACAAGGCTGCAGAATTAGCAGCAGGGTAAATATTGAACTTGAATATGCTTTTCCTGTTATGATTTGTCTTCTACTTTAATATGTTGTACCAAGCTTCTAATTCTTTACTAATATATGGGAGCTAGGAATATGTGATTGAAATGTATACAGTTCGTGAACCCAGATACTGAGTTATTGTGCCGAGTAGCGTCATTACCTAAAAGTTTGTGTCTAGTTATGTAGAACTTGGATAGTGGTGTTAAGTTCTGGATTTCATTGAATTGCAGATTTACAAATGTTTTGGTTGGACTAGCACCCAATGACATGATTCAAAGGACTACCCGGAGACTGGATACTCTTCATTCAGAGGGTGTTCATGTATGTAAATATTTAGTTAGCCTGCAACTTTCTTTTGAATCAATGAAACAAGCAGCTTCTGCTTTGGGAGTAATGGCTCAACTTGACTTCTCACTGATTGTTCTTACATACGCAGAGACTTTCAGAGTTGTGTTGTTTTGCTGCGACTCAACTTGTAATGCTTGGGAAATCAATCATTTCAACTGCAAACAAAGTTGCGGACCAAGAAGCAAATGCGGAAATTATGAAAATGGAATGGCCCGAGGATTCAATTGAAAGAGCTAAGGTAATCCGAGCGAAGGCATGTTCAATGACTGGATGTGTTGAGGCAGTTTCTTCCAGCTTTATCACAGGTAGATTTGTGTCAAACATATAATTCTGTGTTTTTGTGATTTTTATCTTGTTTCTTTATTCCCTTGCTAGTAATTTCATCTGCAGCCCATTGATTTCTGCAGCTAATATTGATATATGGCCAACCTTTTTATGATCTCCGGTATTGTATATAAAAAATTTCAAAAAGGTCATCAAACGAAGATTACAAGCACATGGATAGGATTATACACAAATAAAGGAACTTTTATGATTTATAATACTTGTGTGTGTCCTTTTTTTTGGCATTTTTGTTAATATAAAAAAGTACTTGGTCAACTAGTAAAATCAAGTAGATTTGCTGGTGTAGTTTCTTCTGTCCTCAAGTTGTATTAAGTTTGATTGTAGTTAATTTAGTTTTCCAGGTCCCCTCGTAAATGTTTTGGCACATTACTATGAGAACTGCTGTATTCAGTGATTCTTATTTCAACTGATGATGTGTTTCTCTAGCTTATCCTGAATTTATAATTACTGGTCTCATAATGTTGAAATGAGGTGATTGAGTTTGGAGAAAGTGTGAAGGTTTGCCTCCCTTGAGACACTCTTGTCTACTTCATGGTATGAAGAACTCCTATAAGGAACAGTTCAGTTCCTCAGTTGATCTTTTGGATGGAACATGTTTGCTCATGATATATGCTCTTGGTGTAAGAAACTCGGTAAAGTGGACGGTGTCTATCTCTCTTGATTAGGTTCGTTATGCTTTTGCAGGGATATCGGAAGTTGCTGAAGCATATTTAGCAGCAGTGAAAGGTGTATCTGCCGATTCACATGAGGTTCCGCAGAAATCAATCCAGGAGAAGGCCAATGCATATGCTGAGAATCTTCATGCAGCTCATACCACAGCCGTGGGCAAAATTCAGGACGGCCTTCAATATTTACCCTATGTGGTCATCTCAACTTCAATGCCTGCTGCTTGAAGAATTTCTTGACGCAAGATTACACACCTAGTGATCCTTTTAGCTTCTTTCCCTTTTCTTCCCTTCCCCGCCTCTCTCTTTCGTGTAAATAACTGTATTGGTGAGTTCTCGCTATACCTTTATCCCTTCAGACTTGTACACTTTGGTAGTGCTGTCTTCCATTCTTCATATGGTGAACTTGTAAGATATCTCCATCAACTATTAGCTACAGATGAAGGCCACTTTCCTTTCTGTTTTATCTAAAGGAAAGAAATAACTTTTAATTTTATTACAAATTCTAGTCTTAGCCTTTGGCTCATGGATATCCTCATCTGGTACGTTTAAGACAAGTAGCTTCTTATTTTGGCTCTCTTGTGCAGATATGGGCTGTAACAAGTTCTTTCGTTCTTACAGTAGGAATATGTATGTGGTTTTTTTTTTAAACCGCAACCTAAACCACTGACTTAAAATTTTAAATTCCGCAGAAGATATTGATTATCTTGGCCATGCAGACTTTCTTTGCGCTGATCTTTGTAAATCTTGTTAAGTACATTATGACATTATGTTGAACATCATTAATCACGGCTGCCTTTTGCTCTTCATCTTGCTCGTAGTTTACAAAATGGAACTGCTTTTATTAGTTGCAATGTTTAGAGATCCCATTTTGTGGGATTTCACTGGATATGTTGTTGTTGTTGTTGTTGTAATGTTTAGCGAGCACAAGAGATTTCTAAACCCAATTGAGGAGTGAGTCATGTGTTTATAATTCAGTTTGGACACACGATAAAATACTTCTCATCCTGTTCGATCTAGGTTAAAGTAATTTTTTTCTTCAGAACTTGGTGGAAAATACGAAAAAGACTACACTAACTGCTTGATCTGGAAAGAAAGTTCACTTAAAAAAAATTCAAGAAACGCCAAATAGCAAAATGTGTCCATATTCAATGTATCCCACTCAGTTCTGTCGTACTATATCTATCATGTGACATACTGCCCCACCAAAACAGAAAGTGCCTCTCAGATTCTCTTCTCACAGTATCACTTGTAACAAGAACTGAAGTATCATGGAAAAGGTTGATGAATCTTTTTTTCAAGAAACTGATCACAGGCCAAAACAAAGCACAATTGAAGCAGAAAAGATACCCTTAATTGATCTCTCTCCAGTTCTAACCACTGACCCTTCAAACACTTCTTCAGCAATTACAAATCTTGTATCAGAAATTGGTGATGCATGCAAGAACTGGGGTTTCTTTCAAGTAATCAACCATGGAGTTCCATCAACATGTCGCGAAAATATAGAGAGAGCATCAAGGGAATTCTTCTTGCAGCCTACTGAGGAGAAGAGGAAAGTGAGCAGAGACGAAGATAATCCTATGGGTTTTTATGATACAGAGCATACTAAAAATGTTAGGGATTGGAAAGAAGTTTTTGATTTTGTTGTCGAGAATCCAACTATTTTACCTGCTTCACATGAACCTCATGACACTAAACTTAAGGAGATGACCAATCAATGGCCTAATTTCCCTACTAATTTCAGGTTCTTGAATTAATTTTTTTTTCTCATTGATATTTGTTGCACACTTTTACTGAACCGACAAGCAGCATTGGCTTATACTTGTGTCGTTAACTATGTTGTTCGGATTCTCCAAAAATATTGTCGTACCTGTGCTATTTTTGGAGGATCCGACGCGCATCGATCTTCATTTTTGAAGAGTCCGAGCAACTCTATTCATTATTTAGAAAAATAAACTCTATCATATCCCTCTATAGTTTATGAAGTTTATGAATCCTGTTGGGGTAAATGCAGCCTAGATGTAAGACTATTCGAAATTATGCATTGGTAACAAATTGTTATCCATTAAGCGAAGGAAATCTTATTTAGTGGCGACGGGTATGAACTTAGTATTAGTAGATTTTTTTTTCTATGATTGATCATATGATTGAAGTTGAAAGGCAGTTGGTGGGGAAATCCACTGCCCCTATAGTGAGCTCCCTCGGTCTAATTGGCTACTGAGTGCCCCCATTGTTTTCCCTTTTTCAGTATTTCTAGAAGTACGACGTATCTTAGATAGTATTCCACACTTGCTGACTTAAAATTCTGGACTCACAGCTGCTTTTATAAATGGATTTTTGATCTAATCGAGTAGTTTGGACTGTACAGGGAGGCATGTGAAGAATATGCTCGAGGTATTGAGAAACTGTCCTACAAGTTGCTAGAACTTATTGCTCTAAGCTTAGGCCTGTCATCCAAAAGGCTCAATAGCTACTTTAAAGACCAAACAAGTTTTATGCGATTAAATTACTATCCGCTATGCCCAATTCCGGATTTGGCTTTGGGGGTTGGTCGGCACAAAGATTCTCCCGCCCTGACCGTCCTTGCTCAAGATGATGTTGGGGGCCTCGAGGTGAAACGCAAAACAGATGGCGAATGGATACAAGTTAAACCAACTCTAGATGCTTATATTGTTAATGTTGGTGACATAATTCAGGTATGACTTGTATCATGCTGCCTAATTCTTGATAGAAAAGCACAATACTTTCATTGAGCCAAACACCATTTACTTGATCGACTGGATTTTTTTTTATTTTTTTTATTTTTTTACAGGTTTGGAGCAATGACAGATATGAAAGCGTGGAACATAGGGTAGTAGCAAGCTCCAAGAAAGAGAGATTTTCTATTCCATTTTTCTTCAGCCCATCTCACTCTGTAATGGTGGAGCCTCTGGAGGAACTGATAAGTGAACAAAGTCCAGCAAAATACAAGGCTTACAACTGGGGAAAATTTAACACTACAAGAAACCTTAGTAATTTCAAGAAACTTAATGTTGAAAACATTCAAATATATCATTTTAGAATTGGTGACCTGTAATGACAAATGTAGTCTATGAGAAGTCTTGTAATATTAAGCTGTCGTTCTCGGCTGGACAGAAATAAAATGGTAGTCTTTTTCTTCTAGATGGTTTGCTTATCTTACTAATCTTGTCATTACTGAGAATCACAAGTTAATGATTTGAGGATCAAACAAGATACACCTGCGAAAGGTACTCATTACCAACTTTTATTATTTATTCATCTAAAGTCATGGTTATGGTTCTCTCCATCATGTCCCACTTTAGAAATCTAGTATCCATAGACATAATAGTGGGAACAGGAAACAGTACTAAAATTAGCATCAATAATGCAACAACATGAAAACAAATTATATCTGACCACTTGGCCCTTTAAGATATAGGCGTCTGTCATCTTTATAATTATAAAACCTCGGCAACCTGAAGCAATTTTATGGCAAAGCCTTTCCGGTGTCCAAAATTTATCACACCTATGTGATTGTGACTCTAAAAGAAGAACTCAGTACCTACCGAATAATTCAGCCATGGGAGAAGTTGACTCAGCTTTCATCCAAGATGTTGAACACAGGCCTAAACTCGCCATAACTGAAGCAGAGGGTATTCCAGTGATTGATCTCTCATTACTCAATTCTCCAGATATCTCCACTGAGAAAAATTGCAAGAAATTAGCAAGTCTAGTAGCTGAGGTAAAAGATGCATGCAAGAAGTGGGCATTCTTCCAAGTGATCAATCATGGGGTGTCCTTAGAGTGCAGGGAAAAGATTGATTTGGCATCAAGAAAGTTCTTTGCTTTGTCTAAAGAGGAAAGTGAAGAGAGATGAGCTGAACTCAATGGGATATTATGATACTGAGCTCACCAAAAATGTTAGGGACTGGAAAGAAGTCTTTGATTTTACTGTGGAGAATCCAACTGTTATACCACTTTCTCATGAGCCTGATGACAAGGAGCTCAAGGAGTTGCACAACCAATGGCCTGAGTACCCTCCGGATTTAAGGTAATATTCTTCTTTAAACTCACAATTTAATAAAGGGAAAAAGGTCAAAATACCCCTCTAATATAGGAATATCTTATACTTTTGGGTCATTTGTACCCTTGTCGTTAGCAAATCATGTCGCCTTTTCCCTTGACTCTAAAGGAGCTCAACCGTAGTATAACAGAGGATACTTTTAAACCATAGATCACCTTTGTCCCAAGTACGTTGACATGTTGAGTCCATCCAGTCAATGTTAGAGCTTCTTTAAAGTCAAGAGTGAAAACCAAAATGATTTGTTGATGTCAAGGGTAGGATTGGTTCAAAATTATGACGGAAGGTTAAATTAAGATTTTTCGCATAGTAGAGGGTAAACTGAGACCATTTCCACTTAATAAAACATGAAGCTGACTGAGATTTATTTATAATTGTTTTTTCAGGGAGGTGTGTGAAGAGTATGTTCAAGAATTGGAAAAGTTGTCTTGCAAGTTACTGGAACTGATTTCCCTCAGCTTAGGCTTGCCAACAAAAAGGATGAATGGGTTCTTTAAAGACCAAACTAGTTTTGTAAGGCTGAATCACTATCCTCCTTGTCCTATCCCTCATCTGGCTTTAGGAGTTGGTAGACACAAAGATGCAGGTGGACTCATCATTCTGGCTCAAGACGATATTGGAGGGCTTGAAGTTAAGAGGAAAACTGATGGAGAATGGATTAGAGTTAAACCTATTCCTGATGCTTACATTATAAATGTTGGTGACGCCATTCAGGTATGCTTATCAAAGAAAGAGGTTATAGAAGAAAAAAAAAATCTATATTGTTGATATATAATTGGTAAACGATCACAATGTTTATTCAGGTTTGGAGCAATGATGAATATGATAGTGTGGAACACCGGGTGGTGGTGAATTCTGAAAGGGAAAGGTTTTCAATTCCATTCTTCTTTAATCCATCACACTATACTTGGATAGGACCCTTGGAGGAGCTGGTCAATGAGAAGAACCCTGCAAAGTATAAGGCCTATAATTGGGGAATGCTTTTCACTCATCGGAAGAACAGCAATTTCAAGAAGCGTGATGATGAAAACCTTCAAATTCATCATTTCAAGGCTTGAAACAAATCATTATTGTGTTTACCCATAGTCTGGCTTCTTCAAGTAAACGTGTCATGTGATATAAATAACAACTACTGCAAAGATACATTTTTATTTTCTGTGATTGGCTTAAGTAATAGATTACCCTTTTTCTATCTGTCTATTTGTAATGAAACACTGAATCTTCCTATAAGAGAACTCCCAGCTATGAACTGATACTAGAGCAATGAGAGAAAGAGAGGATTGGTGTAAAATGCATTATAATTATTCTCATCTTAGATTCCAAAGGTTTATATGTATATATCATTTCTGGAAACATCTGAGTAGCCTCACCATATTTTGACTAAATGAAATGTCAAAGGAACAACACCCACATAAAAAATTATCACATTACATAAGCTGACACTAAGCTGCTTTAGCTCAAAATTTTCCTTGGATTGCAAGTCAACTGAAGACATTTATCATGTGCCTTTTGGCAAAAGAGAGCAGGATGATAAGGAGAAGATAATGTTCAATGATCCTCCGATTTGTTCTGTTGTCCTTCTTCGATTTGGTAATGCAAAAAGTTCAGAGCAGGAATGTTCTATATGTTGTTAGAACTTTGTGTTAGTTCATGATTTATGCCCTGGAGTTTGGTCTTGGTAGGATCTTCAGTACATAAAGTACCAGCTATCAGCTTTGCTGCTTGAAGGATTAAACCTTTGCAGGTTCTTGATGTTCCATCTATTTCGACTAATTTATGCTGCTGATGCACTTCATGGCTTCTCGCTGGTCATTGTCTTGGTGGACTGTTTTTTTTGTTTTGGGGCAACGGAAAACTTTCCAGAGATGATTTCTGTTGCTTTTTTTTTTTGTTACTGCTGCATGATGCCTGATACAACTCTCAGTTTTTGTTACGACCCAAATCACGGATCGCGCGGGCACGTACCCAATCCCACTAGTAGGCGAACCTTTCCAAAACATATCCCAAGTATTAATCAAATATAACAATAATATCACACTTGGCTAATTCCCAATCATCGTTATAGAAGAAATGAACAATAAGAGTACTTATACAATAACCATTCCCAAAACCGGGTCTAGACTAGTACAAGAGCTTCTAAGATTTACAACTCATTCATTTTGAAATACAATACAACCAAGATACAACCTCTGTTGTTGAATGAAATTTAACAGAAGTTTTGGAATGGACACCGGGAGATCTTCGAAAGCTAATGAAATCTCGAACACAATCTGTAACAACTCTACACCCCAAATAGGGTGTAGCAAGAGTAGTATCAGTACAACACTCGTACTGGTAAGCATCATAGGCTGACAACGATTAGGAGAACATAATAAATAATAGAAATCAACATGTAAGAAAGATAGGCAACAATTCTGTCACTAAGCAAGATTCGGTAAGGTCCACAATAATAGATATATTCACGAACGAAAGATTACAGATCTCGGCCTAGATGCAAATTCCTAATCCTCAATCCATTAGTTCTACAAATACATACTCATACACGTAAAATCTAATTCAACTCATCAATCGAAGTAGTCCTACTAAATCCAGCTCACGTTCTAAGTAGTGCATCCGATCCTTACTAAATGACTCTCTTACAATGGAGGACTCTACCATGGTACTAGACAATCTGTTAGCGGAAACGTAAAAGAAAGAACATAAGATTTATCGTGGTTCGGATCAAAATGATCCTACGTCCACCAGAAAACAGTTGCCTTTATATTATTTAACGGAGGATTTAGTAGTCTGCACCATTAAGATAAGCATAAGAGTTTTTGATATAGAAAGCGAACCACAATTTCTGAACGTCACATATGAAAGATGACACCAATATCAATTATTCTTAATCTATTCACCTGAGTTTAGGCAATGCACGTACAAGTGATATAACTAAGCTTAGGGGACAATAGTATATTAAGATTCAATATCACATGGGCAAAGCCCACAAATAATCATGTTACTCAGTGTTCCCCAGGTTAACAAGAGTAAATTGAGGATATAGACTTAAAATATAAAAGTTTGTTGGCCGTTTTAAGCTGAACCAATGCTCCAGAGTTCTAACAATTTGTGATAGACCTTTTTAGCATGTCCTAATTTTATCCATTAACAATGTAATATGTGATTATCAACTTCAGTAATGTTACTTCTGTAATACGAATGTGAAATTGATTTTGGGAGACATCTATTATTGAGCTCAGAGCAAATATCTACGTGCAATAAAGCATCCTCAAACCCCAGTCAATCAATTGCCCATCAATTATTCAAAAGAGAATGCAAAAGATGACAAAAATATACTTCAATGACATTAGAGGTTAACCGGAGGTTTTGTTTTGCCCTTTGTTTATTGACAAAGCAACAGAGCAGAGCATCTAGGAAAATTATAGAGAACAAGATTCATAGGGTTTCAAAATTAACTTATCAAAATCCCAATTTCAAACAACATGGTAAAATGCAAATTCCTTAATGAAAATATAAGAAGTATATCAAACTTGCAGAACTGGAAAGTTTTAAGTTTAAGTAGAACAAAACAAAAATCGTTTAAACAGTCTTTGATCTTCCAATTGAAGCTTCGTTTACCTAATGGACATGGAAGTCGAATTTAGCAGATGTGGAACATGAGATTAATGCCAAATCAAGTCGAATTTTCCTTTGAAGTTACTCAAGCTGTCTACAATATTTTCTATAGTTACACCTTGGGCAATGCTTTGGGATAAAGTACCTAATCCCTATAATCCAATGTAAGAACAAAAAATAAAAGTTACAAGAATTTTGTATAAGGTGGATATATACTTGTATTAATTTGTAAGTATCTCTTGGCCATGAGAGATGAAAATATTTCATGATGAACTAAATTCTATCAAATTCCAGGACGATTTAGCTACCTATCTCATTAAAAATTAATTTTGGGATCCAAAAAATTTAAAATAAATATAAGAAATAAATTAATGTCAAAAGAGAAATCATGCAAAAGAGATTGAGTAAGGACGAAAATGAAACCCGAAGAACATTGAAGAGACAGTTGAGAAAAATATTGACGACAACAATGAATTTGATAGCAGTGCACAAAAACAACTAAGAAAAAGAAGAAGAAATAAGGCTAAAAATGAAATAAGAAGAAGAAGCTAGCTAGGGTAAATTAAGATAGGGAATATTTCTTATCTTCTTCTGAGCAAATCAGTACAATATAAGGGCAATGCCAGTACAATTTCTGGCATGGATCCCACTACACGTCTGACATATTCTAACAAACTATCAAGGACCAAAAGTGTCCTGAAATAGTAAACTAAGGGTGCAATATGTAATTATTGAAACTTGTCATTTAATTACTAAGGGACTGAACTGTCTAGCTTTTATTCTGGGACCCATCTGATTCTTTTAACTACCTTAACGGTCAAGTCCCACTCTCTTAGCTCAACGTACCACTCTAATAAGCTTCAAATCCCTGATTCGTATCAGACCTTCCCTGTTAGAAATGTTCCCTGACCTCAAGGAAGAAATGAAAGAAATCGAGTCTTCAATGCTCTGTAATCCTCCCAAGTGGCTCTATCTTTTCCCAACTGATCCCATTGGATTAAAACTTGAGCTATTGCCTTGTTCCCCTTTTGTATCGTTCGCCTATCAAGGATCTTCTGTGGTTGTAGACAGTATGGGCTAGAAAGGTCAAGTACTGGGGAGTGATTGATGTTTTCAGGTATTTTATGACATGGTTTCAATTGGGACACATGGAAGGTGGGGTGTAAAAGCAATTGTGGAGGTAAGGCTAATTTATAGGCTACAGTTCCAATCTTCTATAAAATCAGATAAGGGCCATAGTATTTAGCGGAAAGTTTAGAGAAATGTGTTACTGACATAGAAATTTGTCTATATGGTTGGATCTTAAGATAAACCCAATCCCCTTCCTTGTATTGTTTATCTGATCTGTGTTTATTTGCTTGTGTCACCATTCTTTGATGGGCTCTTTGTAGATGATACTGTAATAACTGAAACTTGAATTCTCTAGTGACTAGGCTCCTATCTACCTCTTCCATGTTAGATTCACCTGCAACATAGGGTAGATGCAAGAGAGGGGGTTGACCATAGAGTGCTTCATAGGGTGTAGTCTGGATTGAGGTGTGAAATGTAGTATTGTGCCACCATTCTGCAACAGCTAGGTAGGAAAACCAATTTGTTTGTGACTCAGAGCAAAAACACCTAAGGTATGTTTCTAAGCACCTGTTTACCACTTCAGTTTGCCCATCACTTTGAGGGTGGTATGCAGTGGATGTGCTTAATGTCACACCCATCATTGAAAAAAGTTCCTGCCATACTCTACTTGTAAACACTGGATCTCTATCACTAACTATGTCCTCAGGTACACTATGTAACTTATACACATGCTCCATAAACAACTTTGCAATGTCATTAGCTGAATAAGGGTGAGACAAACCAATGAAGTGAGCATACTTGGTTAACCTATCTACTACCTCCCAAATGACAGTCTTACCTTTAGACTTAGGCAACCCCTCTATAAAATCCATGCTGATGCTACTCCAAGCAGTTGTGGGGATCTTGAGTGGTTGTATCAACCCTGGATAGGCAGTGGTGTCATACTTGTGTCTCTGGCATATGTCACAAGTCTTAATGTAATTCTGTATATCTTCCCTCATGTTCCTCCAAAAAAATAATGCAGCTAGTCTTCTGTAGGTGGGTTCTATACCAGAATGACCCCCCATGGGTGAGTCATGCCACAACTGTATCATCTCTTGTCTCAGCTTATCATTTGGTCCTACTACCAATTTTCCATTCTTCCTTAGTTACTCATGAATGAATGAGTAACCAGGAATTTCAGCACTCTTGTTCTTCAAATTCTGAATGATTTCAGCCAATTCAACATCTAAGTACCAGCTGTCCATGATCATCTGCAGCAAATCTGTCTTAACTGTGGATAATGTAAGAGCAACCAACTCCACTAAAGGTAGTCTAGAGAGGGCATCAACCACCTTATTTTCCTTGCCCTTTTTGTACTCAATAACAAAGTCATATTACATCAACTTGGTGATCCATTTAAGTTGAGATCGCGTGTGTAATTTCTGTTCCAATAAGAACTTAAGTGCCTTTTGGTCAGTCTTGACAATAAAAGGCCTGATAATCAAGTACTGATTCCATTTGTTTACATCCATCACTAAAGCTAATAGCTCTTTATCATAGACTGAAAATGTTTGATGCTTAGGTGAGAGTCCCTTACTTAGATAAGCAATTGGCTGCTTCTTTTGCATTAGCACTGCCCCAATGCCTACATTGCAAGCATCAGTCTCCACCACAAATGGAATTGTGAAATCAGGTAATAGCAAAACTGGTGCTACAGTCAATACTCTTTTTAATTCTTCAAATGCTATAGTGGTTTTGTCAGTCCAGTGAAAATTATCTTTCTTGAGCAAATCTGTCATTGGTTTACTAATAATTCCATACCCTCTTATAAATCTTCTATAATACCCTGCCAACTCTAAAAACCCTCTCAATTGTTTAAGGTTTGTAGGTTCAGTCCAACATTGCACTGCTTCCACTTTTTTAGGATCAGTTGCGACTCCAGTAGCAGAAATGTAATGACCAAGATATTCCACTGTTTTTGCTGCAAATACACATTTGCTCATCTTAGCCAGTAGTTGATGTTGCACCAACAAGTCAAATGTAATCTTAAGGTGTTGTACATGTTCCTCTAAGTTCTTGCTGAACACTAGAATGTCATAAAAAAATACCATAATAAACTTTCTCAAATGCTTCTGGAAGATGTGATTCATTAATCCCTGAAAACTAGATGGTGCATTAGTCAGCCCAAATGGCATGACTAGGTACTCATAGTGACCTGAATGAGTTCTGAAAGCAGTTTTGTGAACATCAGATGGTGCCATTCTGATATGATGATATCCTGCCCTTAGATCAATTTTAGAGTACATGTTATACCCCGTACATTTATACGACGAATTATCCGCAAGCAAATCGACTCAAGTTAAAGGCGGAATTATTTTCGGACATGAAATAAGAGCTTTTAATTTTCAACTTTGATTATCACAAAAATTGCTTATAAATTTTATTTAGCATAAAAATATTAATATTGGAGATTAGGAATTAATTTAATTATCGAAAGTGGGCCCCACGACACGTGGCGAGATTTGGTTGGCCTTGAATAAAGATGGACACATGTCATGAAAATTGACACATGTCCACTTTGTAAAGATTATATAAATGAGCATAAGTGGATGACTACACTACAATTAATCTTGCAAATTAGGTTTTAGAGAGAGGGGCTCTCAAGCCTAGAGAGAGAGAGAGGGGTTCGGGCACTGTTCAAGGCGATTGTTCACAGCGGCGCCACTGTTCACGGCGGCGCTACTGTTCACGCTGCCACTGTTCACGGGCGGCGCCACTGTTCACGGGCACTGTTCACGGCCAGCCCATTTTTTCCCCCTTCTACACAATTAATTGGAGAGATTTGAAGATCAAGAGGAGGAAAAAGATGGAGCTCATGGTAGCCATGGCAACTCACGGCCATGGCTTTCTTGAAGACATTTCATGGTGAAAAATTAGAGCTTGTCTCTAAGGTAAGATTTAATTCTTTTCTACATGTTTTGGAGGTAGTTTAGACTTGTATAGCTTGGTAGATGTGTGTTGAATACAAACGGGTTATGTATGTTGATGTTGAATTATAAATTGAGCCGTGTAAGGGGGGTGTTTTGAGTAAGAATGAGGAATTGATTTTAGTAGCATTATGTAGGAATTAAATGGTTAAATTTAAAGTTGTGATTATGGACATATTGCTATCCTTGCTAAATTGAAAGGATTGAGGGTATGATTATGTTCATATGATTATTGTTGTTGTTATCATGGGTTATGTGATGAGAATGAAGGAAATTAATGGTTAGAAACTTTATAGAGGTCGTGTGGGTGTGTGAAGAGGAGTGTGGCCGTGAGCCATAGTAATGAAAGAGAATGGTGAATTAAAATTTATTTAGCTTGTTAGAGGTGTCGTTGTGACATTGATGACGTAGATAAAGGGTTAACGAGTTGAGTTGGTGTTGAAATTGGTTGTATGTTGTTATGAGAAATTATGTGATTTTTATATAATTTTTATGCAATTATGAAAGTAAGATGCTAAATGTGAACTATGGTTGTTATTAATGAATTTGGAAGAAAACAATGCGATTTGGTAGTTTCGTTGCAATTGTAGAAGTTTCGAATGGAATATGGAAATGGGCGGAATGGTTCGAATCCTTGGATATTGTTTAAAATGTTATTGAAATATGTTTGGGTAATCTTGAGTTAGTTAATGAATATGGAAAAATGTTGATATTAGTTGGGTGGTGTGAATTTAGAATGAAAAAGTTACATTATGTGGAAAGGAAGGGAAATTTTTTGGATTGTTGAAAATGTTGTATGAATTGCTTAGAATGTCTTTAAGTATTGTTGATATGGATTCGGGTTAGTATTTAAATATATAAGCATCGATGTTGGCTTGAAGGTAAGTCATCGAGTTGAATTTATGAAAGTTGTTGAATGATGTAAAAGAGAGTTACTATTATTATTTTGCCTTTCGAATTGGTTATCAATGTTACTAGGTTGGTTATTGTGGTTGTTGTTGTTGATTTTGAGCGAGATAAATTCTCGGGATGGCCTATTTACAGGGGAAGTGCTGCCGAATTTTTTGTAGAATTTAATGATTAGTTTGGAATGAATGGCTTAAGTGCCCTTAGCTAATGATTGGTATTCGTTGGCGTAATTGTAGACCTTGGGGAGCCCGAGGCGTAGATTTGGATTAGCTTTAGATTGACTATCTTGGAAGTGCGTTCGAGGTATGTAAAGCTATCCCTTTTCTTCTTTTGGCATGTCCTAGGTGTACTAGGATCGGATTCGAGCCTCGGAAAATATTCTGCTCATCGGAATCCGCATTTGAAAATATCCCTCTTTCATTCAATAGAATTGAACCCTTTTTGTATGCTTTCTTAAAAATTATGCAAACCTTCCCCAAACTTTATGAAAAGTTATAGAATGTCCGTAGAACCTTCGTAGGTGACCCCATAAGCCTAAAATGCGTAATTTGAGCCCACCGCCTTGCTTGTCCCAAGGTGGGCCCACTAGTCCTGGTTTTACCCTTATTGTACTTAAGGCTCGTTTTCGAGCAGTTTTTGGAAAGAAATGTTCTGACTACTCTTTTAACTACTAAACAAAAAAAAATTGTTTTAAATAATTCATTAAGTCTTATAAATTGTTTTGGCACTCGGAACGACTTCAGAAAGGTTATGCTTCTGTAATTCATTATTTCATCCGAAACTCACTTATTATGATCCCGTCTGACTTCATTGAATTGGTTTGTCATTGATATGCCTCATCGAGTCTCTGAAAATATTTATGATATTTTAACTGCATTTAGTTTCCCACACTGAGCCCGGGCCAGGATATGTTGTCAAGCGTAATCCTCTGCATTGTTCGCCGTGCCTCGATGTGAGGGGGCAGGTATACGTGTACATGGGTTTGTGGAGTATGTTGTGCCATGTACACATGTTCTGATATGATTTGCCATGGCCATCTGATATGATATACTATGTTACGGGGTTATGCCCCTATTCTGATTCTTCTGTGTTGTGGCACCAGCGTCGGGAGGGTGGCCACGTTCTGTCTGCTGAGTCCCTTGGCAGGGGCCGGATTTGATATGACATATGTTTCTGTACACACTCCGCATGTTTTGAAAATATGTATTTGATACTTTGGATTTTCTACTCACCTTTTTCTGTACGTTCTGTACCAGTTATGATTTTGTTTCTGTAATTCAGGCTTTACATATTCAGTATATATTTCGTACTGACCCCCTTTCTTCGGGGGCTGCGTTTTCATGCCGCGCAGGTACCGACGACAGGTTTGCTGATCCGTCCGTCTAGGATATCTTTTCTGCCATTTGGAGCGCTCTTTTATTCAGAGCCCATCTTTTGGTACAGTCTGTCACTACTGTATTTATATATTCTCGTTCATGGGTACGGCGGGGCCCTGTCCCGTCATATGATTCTGTCGGTCTGTTTAGAGGTCTGTAGACATGTTTGTGGGTTGGGGTCTTTCTGTACGGATGCGTGTATATGTTGTGTTTGGGCGATCCCATTCGCCGCGGCGGCCGGTCCGCATATGTTTAAATGTTGCTTTGTTGGCCCTGGGTGGTCATTATTGGTATTATCTGTGCGCAGGGTTAATTTGGATAGTCTGTAAAACAAAGGAAACTCTACCGAAATTTTTCTGGAAATTATCTAAATTTGAAATATAGCCTTGTCGGCTTCTGCTATATACTTGAATGCGTTTGATAAAAATTTGAGATAGCATTTGATAGATGTGTTTGGGTGCCCAGATCGGGCACTAGTCACGGCCTACGGGGTTGGGTCATGACAGTACACTTGAGAACCCCCAATTCCTCTAACAACTCTTCAATAATAGGTATGTTAAACTTGTCTTTGATGGTTACTTTGTTAAGGGCCCTATAGTCCACACAAAGCCTCTAAGTGCAATCCTTCTTTCCCACTAGAACCACAGGTGAAGCATAGGAACTGGAACTGTATTGAATAATTCCTTGGTCCAACATCTCTTGAACCATTTTTTCAATTACATCTTTTTGCACAGGTGAGTACCTATAGGGTCTTGAGTTCACAGGTTGACTTCCTTCTATTAATGGAACACCATGGTCAAATACCCCCCTAGAAGGAGGTAAACTGGTTGGTTCTTTGAACAAACTCTTATAATCCTCTAAAAGAGTCATTATCTCCACTGGTTTATCTTCCCCACTTATGTCATTCTCCTCTTCATCACCCTTCCTTGGACACACTTTGATCATGAAAACCTGGCCTGATTCAACTGAGATTTTGTTAAGAGCCTTTGCATCTACAGTTTTGAAAGAAGGGTATATGCCTTGTAAGGTCACCTTTTTCCCTTCATACATAAATTGCATGAATAACTTCCCAAAATTCATCTGTATATCTCCTAACCTGCATAGCCATTGTATTCCTAGTACCACATCTCAACTTCCTATTGGTAAAACTAGGAAATCATCTTGAAACATAGTACCTTGCATCAGCCATTTGAACCCTTTACTACCCTGCATAGATTGACTGACTCTACTATCTGCCACAGATACATCTTGTGGATGAATAACATGCAATATAAAACCCATTTTCTGAGCATCCTTCTCATTGATGAAGTTTGAGTAGAGCCACAATCAATGAGAATGGTGATTTCTTTCTGCTCAGTAAAACCTCTGATTCTCAATGTCCTGTACCCTTTAGTTCCATTAAGAGCTTGAATGGATATCTCACAATTCACTACAGGATCCTCCCTTTCCACCCTTGGTTCTTCCATTATCTCTTCATCTGCTCCTTCATCCTCCAAACAACTCAGCTCCTTTGTCTCTATTTCCATAGAATACAATTGTCTTTTAGCCTTGCACTTGTGATCAGGGGTGAACTTCTCATCACAGAGAAAACATAGACCCTGAGCCCTCTTTTCATCCATTTCTGTTGGTGTTAACCACTTCTTCTTGGGATTATTGAAATTAGTAGCAGGAGGTCTTCTAGAACTTACTGCATTCCCTTTATTACTGGTGTTGTGCTTCTGGAAATTCCTTTGGGCTGTAAAATTGTGAGTAGAGGTGGTCAGTTTTATGGCCTTGCTTTGGGCAGCAAAGTTAGACTCCTGAAGTCTAGCCAAATAGTAGGCCTGAGGTAAAGAAGTAGGATTCCTAATTTTAACGGCATTACTCAACTCAGGCTTCAAATTGTTCAAGAATATACTGATAGCATGCTCTGTTGACAGGTTAATCCTAGTCATGACACTATAAAAAGATTTCTGATAATCCTTGACAGATCCAGTGTGTTTAATGTTCATAATCTCAGTCATGGGATCTGAGTATTCAGCTCCAAACCTATCAGCTAAAGCATTGATATATTCCTCCCAATTAGGTAATAGTGTTTGGCCTCTATTCCTCATATACCCTTGATGCCACTGTAAAGCATCACCATCAAAATGAATTGCCACAAGTTTCATCCTCTGGTGAATGGGGATTTCTTCTACAGAAAAAAATTGTTCCACCTTATATAGCAAAGTTCTTAAGTCATCTCCATTAAACTTAGGAAACTCTATTTTAGTATATTTGGTAAAATTGGGTATTGGTAAGTGGGAGTGGAAATTGCTTGGGTTGGGTATGAACTGAGTGGTTTGATTTGGTAAGTATTGCTGAGGTAAGGGGTGAGTGTTAGCTACAAAAGGGGTATGGTGGTATATTGGTTGAGGAATTTGTGTATTCTGATGGTAATATGATGGATAAGTTTGGTATTGGGTGTATGAAGGATTTCCAGACTGAGAATAAGGGATCTGAAAGTGAGATTGCATTCCTAGAACAGGTGAGAGTTGAAAGGAAAATATGGGAATGGTTGCTTGTTGACTTAGGAAAGGGTAGGCATGGTTTTGCAAGTTAGATGAGATTTGTGGGTAGATTCCTTAACTAGTGAAACTAGATGATATGGGTGCTGGAGGAGTAGGGATTGATAAAGGAGTGGATGGAACAGGAATCTGCTGACTATGGGATGTTAACCCTTGTGAAATTTGATAATTGTTAAGAACAAGTTGTCTTACCAAATGAGAGTCTGAAGAATTTCCCAGTTGCAAAGGTGTATCTGAAGGTGAATATAACTCTTCTCCCAAAGGAATAATACTTTTACCCCTATCTGGTCTCCTTTCACCCTGTACAACATCTCTAATTTCCTTAAGAGCTCTTTCATGATTCCTTGCTGCTTTTTCCTGGTTTGCCTCCAGCTGTTCTTGTCTGTTAGCAAAGCTGTTCATGTCTTGAGATAGCTTCTGAAGAACTTTCATCATCTCTTGCATTTCGTTTACCATTGATTCACCACAGATCCAGAGATCTGCTCTGATACCACTGATAGCAGTGCACAAAAACAGCTAAGAAAAAGAAGAAGAAATAAGGCTAAAAATGAAATAAGAAGAAGAAGCTAGCTAGGGTAAATTAAGATAGGGAATATTTCTTATCTTCTTCTGAGCAAATCAGTACAATATAAGGGCAATGCCAGTACAATTTCTGGCATGGATCCCACTACACGTCTGACATATTCTAACAAACTATCAAGGACCAAAAGTGTCCTGAAATAGTAAACTAAGGGTGCAATATGTAATTATTGAAATTTGTCATTTAATTACTAAGGGACTGAACTGTCTAGCTTTTATTCTGGGACCCATCTGATTCTTTTAACTACCTTAACGGTCAAGTCCCACTCTCTTAGCTCAACGTACCACTCTAATAAGCTTCAAATCCCTGATTCGTATCAGAATTTAAGCCATAAAATTGGTAAATTTGAAGATAAACGGAAGAAAATTAGGGCAAAAATTAAGATAAACTTACCAAAATCGCAACACCCAGATGAGAAAGCAAAGAGCCGTCTTTGAAAATCTGGAACAGAAAGAGGAAAAAACTAATTCTTCTAGAGATACTGAGAGAGCGAGAGAAACACTACGGAAAGATTTTTTGTGATTGAACTAAATGACAGGAATACCCTTCGTCGTCCTTAAGACCCACACTTATTATAAAGCTCAAAAAATAAAAATAAAAGAGTCTGTTTCGACAGAAACATGTGGAACCAACAAAACAAAAGCTCAAAAATAACTAGCTAGATCCAAGAACTAAGAAGAGAGAAAAAATCTCTTCCCGCAGCATCTCAATCAAGTATTATTCTCACCCATTTTCATTCCTGTCGATTTTTGTACGAACTGAACTGAAGAAAAGTACATGGTGTATAATTTTGATTCTTCCAACTGAAAACCTAGCTTGAAGATCTGTTGTGTTGAATCAACTCTTTTGAGCTTTGTCTGTTCCTCTTCTCCGTTGTTGATGTGCTTTGAAATCTCTAACCTTTACCCACTTCTCAAATTGATTTGATAACTTAAGTATTCTGTCCTGTTGATTGTTAGATTTTGTTTGTCTTGAGTAAGTAGCATTCTTAAGCCCGTGATTGGCCCCATTAATATGTAGAGACATGGTTATCAACCACACTAAGATTATCTCTAGGCTTTACAATTGAACTAAATAAACAAGACTTACTTTCTCTTTAATCAACAGGCTACATATCCAGTTAGGGTTTCTAATTTCCAGTAGACAATCAAAAGCAAAAAACCTATAAAATACAGTGGATACTGCTTCTCAGCTATTGCTAACTCTTCAATAGGATGAGCCGAAGCTAATACCACACATTGAACAATTTTCAATAGTTAAGTTACACAATCACACATGTACTCATTAGGTCTGCTTATTCCTTGCATATCTGATCCTGAGATTAGGAACTTGTTACTTATCCAAATTTAGTATCTTCCTCCCTGCACTAGGCAGTTCTGAAAATAAATTAAACTCTGATATACCTGCAAAATCAAAAGCTATGTTAGTTAAAAAATCTGCCAGGCTGTTCCCCTCCCTATAGATGTGTTGTATTATCACATTGAATCCTTCCATCAGCTTCTTAATTCTCTCCACTTCAGTGATAATGCACCATGGTATCTATCACTGTTCTTCCACCAAACAAAGAAGCTACAAATCCTTATTTTTGGGAGCTTAGCTGATCTATCCTTGTAACACTTGCATCTTCTTGATGCCTTTGACTGAATCTACTTATTTCATAAAAAATTAAAAATAAAATTAATCCATGTCTTACATATTCCAACGGCATACAGCCACACTCTCGACAACAGAAAATGTACTTGGTGTTGTTAGTATAACTCCATCTGTTTTGAATTCAAATTTCAATGCACAAAGTAAACAAAGGAGTAACATCTTAGGGGGTGTAAGTGTTTAAATTTAAAATTCAAGGGATCTATTCTTAACTGAATCATAGTACAGGAGTGTTTAGTGTAGTTAACCCCCAAGAAAAAACACAATTTGGAACTTCCATTATTCTGACTAAAAGAAAAATAATTAAATCAAGAGTTAATAAAAGTGATAACATTATGGGGGTGTAAGTGCAGGATTTCATTATATAAGGGGTATAAGTGTTTAATTTTAAAATTTAAGGGTTCATCTATAAGTGATTCATAGTACAAGAGTGTTTAGTGTAGTTAACCTAAACAAACAAAATACACAATTTAGAAACTTCATTATTTTGACTTAAAAAAAAGCTTTAAGAGAGGTTTAGTTTAGTTAAATCTTGTGTAAGCGAGGTTCAATATTGTCGCAGGGCGACAAGGAACTTGGAATCGTTATTCAAAACCCCCAGGTATACCCTTTCATTTCATTTCCTATACTACAATCCAAATGAATCTTCATACTCTCCACTTTAGAGTGTTTGCTTCGACTGTGATATTTACTGCCATTCATTAGATTTGGTTTGGTTCATTCTTGAACATATTAATTTGGCAGTTTCGCAAATTACAGAGAGGGTTGTGTTAGGTTGACAGTGTAAAATACTCTTATTATAGAGGATTTTTGTTGCCGTCTTCATGTTATTTAGGATTAAAGTGTAGTTAATTGATTGATTATTGTATGGAAGATTTGGTTTTGTGGATTTCAAAATCTTCCTGATATTCAGTGCACTCAAGCTGTTTGATGAAATGGCTGATAATCATGTTCATTGACCTGGAACTCATCCCTTTTCCGTAGTAGTTGCATAAATTTTACTCCTAATTATTATATTGGACGAAAAGTTTACAACTTTTGAAAAGTTTATATGCCCACAGCATGTAACGTTAAATGAATGTCAAAATCATTTGTATTGTGGGATTCTGTTGTTCTTACTTAGTCTTCAAGTATTTTTTTTCTTTTCACAAAAATAACTGTAAGTTGTGCAAAAGGATTTCAATTTTGAGGATTTTGAATTCATTAAGTTGGAATCAATCTTGAAAACTAAATCCCCTCATCCAAACATGGCTTATATCTCTGTTTTTCCATAGGAACCGTTTCAACCGAGTTGCATAATGCCGACTCTCCAAGCATCATTGCCTCCTGAACTAGCCAACAATGCTATCCGAGTTAGTAACTGTTAGCTATTTGAATATATGCAGCCTCTAGAATTGCTTTGAATGTGATTTAAGAATGCATTTCTTTCTTTTGCTTTGTCTCTTAGCTTTATCGGGAGTGTCTCCGACGAGCAAAATACATTGGCAGTAAGGTATGTTTTTCTTCTTTGTTGCTCTGAAATTATATTAGTTGTGTTAGTTGTTTTCTAAAAACTCTCTTTCTTCTTTTGCCCACGATTCAGTTAGGTTTGATAGTCCTAACATGTGGTCTTTAAAATTCAAATGCGTGAATAGTTGGTTGATTCTAGGCGCAATCTGTTTATATGATCTAAGATTCTGTTTATGGTATTAATTTCTTTAGTTCCATCTCATGTTATTAGTTAACTCCACGACACATTGGCCTTCCTCACACCCTCGAGTGAACCCTATAGTTCTGAAGGTGTGCTTGCTCTGGAGAACAAGGATGACTTTTATCTCCAGATGAATTTATTAGGTGAAATCTAAATTTCACTTGTGGCATTATGCTCTCGGGTTTGACAATTACTTCAAACTGTAGTTTTCGTGAGAGGAAGTAAGGAATGTCTTATGCTTCATTTCCCATAGGGGAGATGACGTGCTTTAGCAAGAGAAGAAAAAGAGGGAAAAAGAAAAGGTATATTAGCAGTTTTTTTTTTTTTTTAAAAAGCCAAAAAAAGAAAAGGTCGATGCCCGTTACAATGTTCTGTTTAAAATCGAAATGTTAGCTGGAATGGGGTTAAGGAGCAAAAACTTGACTTAATCTGGACTTGTTTGGCTTTGTGCCTAGACAGCTTGCATTTCGTAAAAATAAAAAAGACTAAGACACCCCCTTTTTTTCTTTTGATTTATGCTGCATCAGTCCCATAGAATGGGGTAGATAGGAGTTAATCAGTAATGGGAAGGCGTTTACCTTAAACCTTCCTTTTGGGGTCAAAAAGAGTGGTCAAGATTATGCTGGCTTGTGATTTTACTGTCTGGAAAGAGGAGGTGGGGTGAAGAAAAGAATAGGAAGTTCTGCCATTATCATTAATTGGAGACATCAAATGGTGCAAGTGTAAAATTAGAATGCAGAATCAATACCCTACTGTAAATTGAAGCCAGTGCGAGATTCTTGAATTTAAATTGCCTAAATTACTCCTTTGTTTACTTTGTGCATTGAAATTTGAATTCAAAACAGATGGAGTTATACTAACAACACCAAGTACTTTTTCTGTTGTCGAGAGTGTGGCTGTATGCCATTGGAATATGTAAGACATGGATTAATTTTATTTTTAATTTTTTATGAAATAAGTAGATTCATTCAAAGGCATCAAGAAGATGCAAGTGTTACAAGGATAGATTAGTTAAGCTCCCAAAAATAAGGATTTGTAGCTTCTTTCTAAGCAACAGAGCTAACAAAATCCAGGAAGAGTTCTAAGTTATTTACTGTGGTCAGTTTGGACCAACTAAAAAGGCTAACTAGACATCTGCCTCGCAACATATTACTAGAAGATGAGATTCCATCATAAACATATTGTGTTCCTCTCTGTCCATAGACACCAAAAGAGAACACCAGGGAAGGGATCATCTTCCAGATACTCTTGATGGCTTTGTCAACTTCCCGTGACAACTTTCGTGAACATCCCTAACAGAGAAGGGCATGACCCAGGAAAGACCAAAAAGACAGCAAAACATATTCCAAAGGTCTGAGGCAACTGCGCAGTGCAGTAGCAGGTGGTTGACAGTTTCTGTGTGCTTGTGGCAGAAGTAGCATCTGTTGGCAAGTTGGATTTTCCTTTTGGAGAGATTATCTTGTGTGAGGCATGAGTTGTGTAGTGCAGTCTAGCTGAAAGAGATAACTTCCATAGGTAATTTAGTCTTGCATATATGCTTCCATGGCCATTGTCAATCAATGGGTTCCTTGAGCATAAGTTGTGATAGCCTTCCTTGACTGTGTAGTGACCTTTTTGTGAGTTACCCCATTTCAATCTATCAGGCTCTTGGGGTGAAAAGAAGCAAGGCTGCAATTTGGCAAAAAGGGCCAACATGTCATTAAGTTCCTAGTAATGTAGGTTTCTCCAGTGTTATCAAAAGCGAAAAGCGCAAAAAAGCTCTAAGGTTATCTGGGGCTTTAATCGCAAAGCGCAAATAAAGTGTGGGCTTTAGTGAAAAAAAAAGCGCAATGGTGCAAAATTACAAATATATGTATTTTAGTCCAAGACTAATAATAGTAAGCATGAATAACAAATATATGGACAAAGAAATTGTAAAAACATTAAGATAAAGTGAAATATCAATTATGTAGTGTCACCTCTTCAAGAGAGGCTCAATGGCAAGGAAAAGTATGTCTTAGAGCCTTGATGACGACACTGAAGTGCACATAAAGCGAGGCGAAGCGTTCAACATGTTTTGAGCCTCGCTTCAGGGGTTAAGCGCGCCTTTGACAACACTCGGTTTCTCCTGAAACTTAGGCCCCAAATGTCTTCTAATCTGTTGGAGGCTATGGTTGAATCTAGTCCAGCTGCAATGATGAATTCCTCAGCCAAAGTTGTATCTCCCAACCATCTGTCCTTCCAAAATTTGACATGAGAGCCATTCCTCACTCTAAATGTGATGTTCTCAGCAAAATCAGGCCAATGTTTAATGATGCCTTTCCATAGGCCAACTCCATAGTAGCTGCTGAAGTTTTTGTGCACCAGTGATTAAGCTCACCATGTTTAGCTTTGATCACCTCTTTCCACAGTCCAATGTCTTCAGTTCCTTACCCTCCATAACCATTTCATCATCATGCTTTTATTGTGAGCTGCAAAATCTTTGATACCCAGACCTCCTTGGGATTTAGGTTGTGTAACTTTTTTCCCATTTAAGCAAATGAAACTTATGATCCTCACTGTTAACTTCCCATAGAAAATTCCTTCTAATTCTGTCAAGCTCTTCGAGAACTTCTGCTGCAATAGGGAAAAGGGACATTTGATAAGTGGGGATGCTGTCCATTACACTGTTAATCAATGTTACCCTTCCTCCAAGAGAAAGATACTGCATTTGCCAGCCTTTTTTCAAACTTCTCAATTATTCCCGACCAGATCTCATTAGCCTTGAATTTTGCACCTAAAGGCAGCCCAAGATAAGTTGTTGGAAAGGAGCCTGTGTTGCAACTCATGATCTCTGCTAGCTGTGTCAGATTGTGCACTGAATTTACAGGATAGATAGTGCTTTTTGACATATTTGTATGTAGGCCATAGTCCTTCAAAGATGTACAGAATCAAGTTTAGCTTAATCACTTGTGATCTATCTGCCCCACAGAATAGCAAATTGTCATATGCATAAAGGCGATTTGAAAAGTGAAACTGTGATAGGGTTTCCAGTAGGACTGCCTACTGTGAAGCCTTCAATCCATTGCTGTTGACATGATTTTTGAAGCATCTTGCTAAGACCCTCCATAGCTAGGATGAAAAGAAAGGGCGAGAGGGGTCTCCCTGCCTTAGCCCTTTTTGAGGAGAGAAAAACCTACAGGCCCTCTGTTATTGAGCACAGACTATTTTACTGTTGTCAGACTGAATTTGAGCCACCTATTCCCAAATCCCATCCTTTGATGCTAAATCTGTACAACAATAAGAAATGACTTCAAGCATGCTAAATCCTTTGATGACATGCCTGTTTGGAATATGGTACTTAATAGAGAACCTACCATATCCCTTCATGTTTCCTTTGGTCGTCTCTTTAAGATTCCTCACTTTTCTCAAAGACAAAAGAGATGAGGTAGAATACTTGGATGTGGCATGTGACTTAAAGCCTAGGCTTAACTCACCTCTCTTTAGGCTTCAATTTTGTCTGCGGGATGGGTTTGCCTTAGTTTGTTTTTATTTTCATAAGATCAGTGTGCCTTATTTTTCTTCACATCTAGGGGAAAGGCAGCTCTATGTATTCTGGATTAGAAGGGGAATGAGAGATCATTATTCATGTCCTTTTCTCATTACTTGTCAGACTCAAGCATTACCCACAAAAAGAAAGAAAGATTAGCTCCTTTTTGTCTTCCATGGATGGTTGCTCAGTTTTACTTGCATCAGCAGTAAAGATTTACAGTTTTGCATTGGCCTCATGCCATCTCCCTGAAGATTTGAAGTTTTTATCTTCCTTATAAATAAATTCCTTAAACTTTTGAGAAGTGCCTTAACAATTTCCACCCCCAATCCCACATTGCCTCCCCGAAAAAATAAAAGAACGTAACTTGTCATATGTTAAGAGTCCCACATCGAATATGGGATGGGTAATTGGTCTCCTTATATGGACTTGGACAATTCTCACCCTATGAGCTAGCTTTTGGGGTTGAGTTAGGCTCAAGATCCATTTTTTTACATGGTATCAGAGCCAGACTCATCCCAAATCTTTGTTCACCGATGTTGGACCACCATATTATACTGTCAACGCCCCATTTAACGAGGTGTGGGCATGCGGGGGAGTGTTAAAAGTTCCACATCAGATATGGGATGGATAATTGGTCTCCTTATATGGACTTGGACAATCATCATTGTATGAGCTAGCTTTTGGGGTTGAGTTAGGCCCATGATCCATTTCTTTGCATCATATATTTGTCTTTTCTACTTGTTATAGAGCTGCTTCCCCCAACATTGGACACTGGACACTGGACTTTTTAACTCGGACATCGGGCATGAGGAAAACTTATTGCGTGAAAAAACGTAGAATCAATTGAAGCACCGGCAAAAGAGCTACACTTTTTCTTCTATGGCACGGAACTGTCATTTTGCTTGCTTACGATGATTCCTTAGCTGAGATAGGTTTAGACAAATTCATTAGTTGTGCATCCATTTTCGTTTCAAATGATAATTGACTTGTTTGAACTGAGAGGTGTTCCAACAACATAAAGATATAAATTTATTTTAAGATATAAATATAAATAAATTCCATTTGATAGATTGTCTTTCGAGAACTAGCTACTTATATAGCTTTGCCTGTCCTTAAATTTGCAGCAACATAACACAGAGCTTCTTGTTGGTATGGTGAGACAGCAGTTCAAAAAGAATATGCATGAGACTAATCCGGATAAAATTCAGAAATTGAAAGATGAGTAAGTTCATTCTGTCTTGTTCTTTTTTGCTTTTTTGTTTTTCAAAACAAAATGTCTTCCAGACTGGTGGGAATTTTCTAATGATTTTAACTTAGATATTAGCATCATGAACCGCCTTCTTCAACAATTTTCTGTCTCATCCGCTATGGCTGTTTGGTACTCCAATCCTCCTCTTGCAGTTGAAAAATACTTGTAGGACTACATAAAGTTCTTTGACCTACTGTTCCTCCAAAACTTGATATACCTACACTACGTCCTGATTCTACCTACTTGCTGCATTTTCTTATTTATAAAAGTTTACTTACTTCTTGGAGAAAAAAATCATTCCCATTGCCATCTCTGAAAAAATTGGTTTTACTGAGGACATTGTCTGCCTTTGGTATTGCAGTGCTGCGCGAGGGCTCATAAATCACATGCTGCATGAATCTGAGAAGTTGACTGGCCGGAAATTCAGCCAGAGTTCTTGACTTTGCCTGTTAGCAAACTGCTACGAGGAATTCCAAGATACCAGTTTTTTAGCATAATTTATGCAGAGACAATAAAGTTGAGTTTTTCTGATGAGCTCACTACAACCTTGAGGATATGGCATCATTTCTGATTATGCTGGATTATATTTTTTTTATGCAATTGATCAATGAGGATCCCGGAATAATTAAAATATGCTCTGTTCTAAAATTAACACTTGTCACTTTAAGGCTCAACTTTTTCCTTCTTTTTTTCCCCCACCTGGGAGAGTCTGGCTTTATATTTGTCCGGAGTCCAGAAGTTTTCTTTTAGAATACTTTTCCATACCTTTGAGTTACAGAACCTTCACCTGTAATAGTTGTAGTGTCTAAATTAATAAAGTATTTTAATGATGAATATATTTGCGTTAGTTTTTCCTTATTAGTTAATTGGCCTGAAACTGAAAATCATGAAGTGACAACTTTTGGAAATACTGAATATGACACAAACTGCCTTGTTTATAGAGGAGTCGTCACGTAACTTCAAAGTACAATCATGTGGCAAGACCTGCCAAATCGTGTTAATGAATCACACGTAAAGATATTTATAACACACATAGAGCTAATGGTATTTCGTAACTATTTGATTGGGCAGCTGCTCGTAGACAGCCTATATTGTAAATATGCAGTTACATATAATTCAGCCAAGGTAATAGGAATTAGACCTAACGCGATTCCAAATAAGAAAACTTTGATCATTTTTGTTTGTTTGAAAAGAGAAAAATAAGAGGTAATAGTCTCCCTGTTTTTTGTTCCATTTTCAAGTCCCTAAACTTATGAAGTCTTGTTTCTGTAGTGGATCAATTCGTTTGTAGTGGATCAATTCGTTAACATACCACCAAGCCACTTTTTATTAACATAATGTAACCGAGCCGTTATTGCAGCGACATTTCTGATTTTACCATCAGTCCCTAAGAAACAAATTTACACAGAGAACCAGAAAGAGGGAGGCATCTGTTTGGGCAATCTCGTTCAAAGTGCCCTTTCTTGCCGCAGCCCCAACAATCTGCATTCTTCTTGTTCACACGAGACTTTGATCTGTGCTTTGATTTGTTCCTTCCCTGATGGCTAGTCTGGCCTCTCACAAAGAGCCCACTTGCCTTATTATCTCTGTTTCCTTCAAAATGCCTCCTCACATCACTAGAGTTAAGTGCTTGCCGCACTTGCTCAAGGTTGATAGGCTCCTTGCTGTACATCATTGAATTCTCGATATCACGATATCCTGAAGTCAATGAAAGCGTCTTCTCGTCCTTTTTAATTCCTGCAATCTGTAAGTCCATGACAATTTTATTGAACGTGTCTAAATGATCTTGTAACGTAGTACCTGACCCCATCTTAAATGTGTGAAGATGCCGTTGTAACAACATCCTTGTTGTCACCGATCGGTCCTGGTAAAGCCCTTGTAGCTTGTTCCATAAGTGCTTGGCCGTCTCGTCGGTACTTGTACTCACTTCACAAAGCACGTTAGGTGCAAGGGACAGTTGGATTACACTCAATGCATCTCCTTCAATCTTCTCCTTGTCGGAAGCCGATGTACCATCGGGATACTTTCCGTCAATAGCATGATTGAACCTTCCTTTCGCATTAACGCCATCATCTGGATCTTCCAGATATTGAAGTTGTTGCGTCCACTGAATCTATCAATTTCAAACTTCATGGAACTCATCTTTTTTTTTTGTTCTTCCTCCTAGGATCTTCAAAGATTCCTAACACTCTGATACCAATTGTTAGCGGAAACATAAAAGAAAGAACACAAGATTTAACGTGGTTCGGATCAAAATGATCCTACGTCCACCAGAGAACAGTTGCCTTTATATTATTAACAAAGGAAGGGGAGATTTCCCAATTACACCTAAGAGAATTGCTCTCTCAACTCTCTACTCACTACAATGTATTGTATGACTTTTGGGATGCTAAACAAAGAAGAATTGCCTCTCATTTTATAGGCATAAAATGACTTGGGCTCCAAGTGTGCTACATGAGCTCTTCAATTCTCCTTCACATCTTAACAGTCTTTGGCTCCGAGCAATGCATCCTTTGACTCCAAGTATCCTTTGGCTCCAAGTAATTGAGCATTCTTTGGCTCCAAGTAATTGAACATCCTTTGGCTCAAAGTAATAGAAAATCATCCAACACATGAGTTTTTCTGTCACATAACAAAAACCAACTCTTTCACAATCTTTTATTGAGCAAACACAATCAAGGAATAGACAACAAGAAAATCACAATGCAATGCTCATGCATGAAAATGTATTGGTTAGTTCTCCCTATACCTTTATCCCTTCAGACTTGTATAATTTGGGAGTGCTGTCTTCCATTCTTCATATGGTGCACTTGTACGATATCTCCATCAACTCTTAGCTACAGATAAAGTCTACTTTCCTTTTGTGTTTTTATTTAAAGGAAAGAAATAACTTCCATTTTTATTGACAAATTCAAGTCTTAGCCTTTGGCACATGGACATTCTCCTCTGGTACTAATATTTGGAACGTTTAAGAAAAGACAAGTATCTTCTTATTTTGGCTCTCTCTTGTCCAGATATGGGCTGTAATAAGTAGTAATTCTTACAGTCGGACTTTATTTGCACTGATCTTTGTAAACCTTGTTAAGTACATTATGACATTATGTTGAACATCATTAATCACGGCTGCCTTTCGCTCTTCATCTTGCTCGTAGTTTACAAATTGGGACTACTTTTCTCCAAGCCAGTATTTTATCAGTTGCAATGTTTAGCAAGTACAAGATATTTCTAAACCTGATTGAGGAGTGAGTCATGTGTTCAGATTCATGTTGGGGTAAATGCAGCCTAGATGTAAGACTATTCGAAATTATGCATTGGTAACAAATTGTTATCCATTAAGCGAAGGAAATCTTATTTAGTGGCGACGGGTATGAACTTAGTATTAGTAGATTTTTTTTTCTATGATTGATCATATGATTGAAGTTGAAAGGCAGTTGGTGGGGAAATCCACTGCCCCTATAGTGAGCTCCCTCGGTCTAATTGGCTACTGAGTGCCCCCATTGTTTTCCCTTTTTCAGTATTTCTAGAAGTACGACGTATCTTAGATAGTATTCCACACTTGCTGACTTAAAATTCTGGACTCACAGCTGCTTTTATAAATGTTTTTTTGATCTAATCGAGTAGTTTGGACTTTACAGGGAGGCATGTGAAGAATATGCTCGAGGTATTGAGAAACTGTCCTACAAGTTGCTAGAACTTATTGCTCTAAGCTTAGGCCTGTCATCCAAAAGGCTCAATAGCTACTTTAAAGACCAAACAAGTTTTATGCGATTAAATTACTATCCGCTATGCCCAATTCCGGAATTGGCTTTGGGGGTTGGCCGGCACAAAGATTCTCCTGCCCTGACCGTCCTTGCTCAAGATGATGTTGGAGGCCTCGAGGTGAAACGCAAAACAGATGGCGAATGGATACAAGTTAAACCAACTCCAGATGCTTATATTGTTAATGTTGGTGACATAATTCAGGTATGACTTTTGTATCATGCTGCCTAATTCTTGATAGAAAAGCACAATACTTTCATTGAGCCGAACACCATTTTGTTGATCGACTGGAATTTTTTTTTTTTTTTTTACAGGTTTGGAGCAATGACAGATATGAAAGCGTGGAACATAGGGTAGTAGCAAGCTCCAAGAAAGAGAGATTTTCTATTCCATTTTTCTTCAGCCCATCTCACTATGTAATGGTGGAGCCTCTGGAGGAACTGATAAGTGAAGAAAGTCCAGCAAAATACAAGGCTTACAACTGGGGCAAATTTAAAACTACAAGAAACCTTAGTAATTTCAAGAAACTTAATGTTGAAAACATTCAAATATATCATTTTAGAATTGGTGACCTGTAATGACAAAGTTAGTCTGTGAGAAGTCTTGTAATATTAAGCTGTCGTTCTCGGCTGGACAGAAATAAAATGGTAGTCTTTTTCTTCTAGATGGTTTGCTCATCTTACTAATCTTAAGTCATTATTGAGAATCACAAGTTAATGATTTGTGGATCCAACAAGATACGCCTGTGAAAGGTACTAATTACCCACTTTTATTATTTATTCTTCTAAAGTTATGGTTATGGTTCTCTCCATCATGTCCCACTTCAGAAATCTAGTATCCATACACATAATAGTGGGAACAGGAACAGTACTAAAATTAGCATCAATAATACAACATGAAAACAAATTATATCTGGCGACGTGGTCCTTTAAGATATAGGCGTCTGTCATGTTTATAATTATAAAACCTCAGCAACCTGAAGCAATTTTATGGCAAAGCCTTTCCAGTGTCCAAAATTTATCACACCTATGTGATTGTGACTCTAAAAGAAGAACTCAGCACCTACCGAATAATTCAGCCATGGGAGAAGTTGACTCAGCTTTCATCCAAGCTATTGAACACAGGCCTAAACTCACCATAACTGAAGCAGAGGGTATTCCAGTTATTGACCTCTCAATACTCAATTCTCCAGATATCTCCATTGAGAAAGATTGCAAGAAATTAGCAAGTCTAGTAGCTGAGGTAAAAGATGCATGCAAGAAGTGGGGATTCTTCCAAGTGATCAATCATGGGGTGTCCTTAGAGTGCAGGGAAAAGATTGATTTGGCATCAAGAAAGTTCTTTGCTTTGTCTAAAGAGGAAAAGAGAAAAGTGAAGAGAGATGAGCTGAACTCAATGGGATATTATGATACTGAGCTCACCAAAAATGTTAGGGACTGGAAAGAAGTCTTTGATTTTACTGTGGAGAATCCAACTATTACACCACTTTCTCATGAGCCTGATGACAAGGAGCTCAAGGAGTTGCACAACCAATGGCCTGAGTACCCTCCAGATTTAAGGTAATATTCTTTTTTAAACTAACAATTTAATAAAGGGAAAAAGGTCAAAATACCCCTCTAATATACGGAATTTCTTATACTTTTGGGTCATTTGTACCCTTGTCGTTAGTAAATCATGTCGCCTTTTCCCTTGAGCTCAACCGTAGTATAACAGAGGATACTTTTAAACCATAGTCAAAAGTAGAGGGGTAAGGTCACCTTTGTCCCTAAGTATTTTGACACGTTGAGTCCATCCAGTCACTGTTGGAGCTTCTTTAAAGTGGAACGAAAACCAAAATGACTTGCCAATGTCAACGGTATGATTGGTTCAAAAGTATGACGGAAGGTTAAATTAAAAAAATTCACATAGTAGAGGGTAAACTGAGACCATTTCTGCTTAATAAAACACGAAGCTGACTGAGATTTATTTACAATTGTTTTTTCAGGGAGGTGTGTGAAGAGTATGTTCAAGAATTGCAAAAGTTGTCTTACAAGTTACTGGAACTGATCTCCCTCAGTTTAGGCTTGCCAGCAAAAAGGATGAATGGGTTCTTTAAAGACCAAACTAGTTTTGTAAGGCTGAATCACTATCCTCCTTGTCCTGTCCCTCATCTGGCTTTAGGAGTTGGTAGACACAAAGATGCAGGTGGACTCACCATTCTAGCTCAAGACGATATTGGAGGGCTTGAAGTTAAGAGGAAAACTGATGGAGAATGGATTAGAGTTAAACCTACTCCTGATGCTTACATTATAAATGTTGGTGACACTATTCAGGTATGCTTATCAAAGAAATAGGTTATAGAACAAAAAAAAACTATATTGTTGATATATAATTGGTAAATGATCACAATGCTTATTCAGGTTTGGAGCAATGATGAATATGATAGTGTGGAACACCGGGTGGTGGTGAATTCTGAAAGGGAAAGGTTTTCAATTCCATTCTTCTTTAATCCATCACACGATACTTGGATAGGACCCTTGGAGGAGCTGGTCAATGAGAAGAACCCTGCAAAGTATAAGGCCTATAATTGGGGAATGCTTTTCACTCATCGGAAGAACAGCAATTTCAAGAAGCGTGATGATGAAAACCTTCAAATTCATCATTTCAAGGCTTGAAACAAATCATTATTGTGTTTACCCATAGTCTGGCTTCTTTAAGTAAACGTGTCATGTGATATAAATAACAACTACTGCAAAGATACATTTTTATTTTCTGTGATTGGCTTAAGTAATAGATTACCCTTTTTCTATCTGTCTATTTGTAATGAAACACTGAATCTTCCTATAAGAGAACTCCCAGCTATGAACTGATACTAGAGCAATGAGAGAAAGAGAGGATTGGTGTAAAATGCATTATAATTATTCTCATCTTAGATTCCAAAGGTTTATATGTATATATCAGTTCTGGAAACATCTGAGCAGCCTCACCATATTTTGACTAAGTGAAATGTCAAAGGAACAACACCCACTTAAAATATTATCACATTACTTAAGCTGACACTAAGCTGCTTTAGCTCAAAATTTTCCTTGGATTGCAAGTCAACTGAAGACATTTATCATGTGCCTTTTGGTAAAAGAGAGCAGGATGATAAGGAGAAGATAATGTTTGTTGATCCTCCGATCTGTTCTGTTGTCCTTCTCCAATTTGGTAATGCAAAAAGTTCAGAGCAGGAATGTTCTATATGTTGTTAGAACTTTTTGTTAGTTCATGATTCATGCGTTGGAGTTTGGTCTTGGTAAGATCTTCAGGACATAAAATACCAGCTATCAGCTCTGCTGCTTGAAGGATTAAACCTTCGTAGGTGCTTGATGTTCCATCTATTCGACTAATTTATGCTGCTGATGCACTTCATGGCTTCTCGCTGGTCATAGTCTTGGTGGACTGGGTTTTTTTTTTGGGCAACGGAAAACTTTCCAGAGATGATTTCTGTTGCTTTTCTTTGTTACTGCTGCATGATGCCTGATACAACTCTCAGGTTTTGCCCTCATGAAAGAGTTTAAAATGTGCTCTTAATTTCTTGTTCTCATTTTATTTACTGAATATACTTAGTTTCAATCTTATGAAGAAAGGATACGATATTGGATGTATTTGTTCCCGTACAGTTAACAATTTTCCTTTTGCCGTTTGATGGTAGCAGTGTCCTCTGCAGATACTTACACTTCTTCCGGTGGACCTAATAAGCCTCCAAAAACATTGATGTTTGGTTCAAAGTTCAAGTAGCCTATGTCTACCAGCTAAGCCTAGCCAGCTGAGAAATATCCTTTTGTTGATATAAATCTCCCAGATCAAGTGGAAGAAGTTGAAGGATCAGATCGTATGGTCATGATGTTAAGTAAGTTGAACTTTTAATTATTTATTCTCTCTTCCTTTAGTTGAATTGGTGATGATTAAACTTCCACGAAGTACATCTATAAAGATCAAATTCCTAAAACAATAGTCAAAGTGGGATTGCTTCTGCACAGAAGTAAGCTAGCAGAAGTCAAACTACTCTAAAAATAGAATGCCTCAAAATAATAGCCAACGTGGCGTTGATTCTGCAGCAGAAACCAATCTCCTCACATTATAAAGTTCCCTTGTAATGGTTCATATTATGTGCTTATTCTTCAAAAGAAGGAAACAAAAAGATATGGAGAGAAGCAAGTTTCTAAAAAGTCTAGTAGTTCTAACTTCTAACATTTCTGTTGCCATATGTAACTGCAACCATGTCAGGGCCTAAATTGCCTAAAGCTAGCAAGCACTTTGTGCTGGTTCATGGGGCTTACCATGGAGCCTGGTGTCGGTACAAGCTTGTGGCGTCTTTAAAAACTTCAGGGCATAATGTAACAGCTCTTGACTTGGGCGCTTCAGGGATCAACCCACAGCAGGCCCTCGAAGTCACACATTTATCGGATTACTTTAGCCCACTAATGGAGTTCATGACTTCTCTTCCAGCAGATGAGAAAGTGGTTCTTGTAGGCCATAGTTTTGGTGGATTCGCCATTTCCAAACCCATGGAAAGCTTCCCCGAAAAAATTTCAGCTGCTGTATTTGTCACTGCTCTAATGCCTGGTCCAACTCTCAATGCGACCACACTCTATATTGAGGTATCAGTTCGTCAACTTTAGCCATGAGACTATTTGTTATGTTTGCTTACACTTTTTACTGTTTGAAACTAAATACACTTCGTTATAGTCATTCAGTGGAGTACTATCTCAACTTGACAATCGTGTTACATACAATAATGGACCTACCAATCCTCCAACCACCTTCATCCTAGGTCCAAAGTACTTGGCAACTTATCTTTACCAGCGGAGCCCAATTCAGGTAAGCAAAGCATAACACAATATATAATGTAATTGAAATAGCCAGATTCTGTTATTCTGGTCATGAGAATAGAATAGTCCTAAGTGACTTTTTTCTCCAAAAGTTATTAGTAGGCATCACCTTCTCGAACATTTTACTAGTTTATCCAAATTACAGATCTATTCAAGTATTTAATGCAACATCAACATGGAACTGATTTAAATTGTTTTTTTTCTTCATGGTGCTAGCCTGCTAGGATTTGGCGCTGGCCACTACAGTACTAAGGTTATTATATGCTTACACTCTGGAAGATGTTTCTAAGGAGATAGTTCTTTCAAGAAAAAGGTATGGATCAGTTAGGCGAGTGTTCATTGTGTCTGCTGAAGATGAACTTCTAAAGAAGGGATTTCAGCGGAGTATGATTGAAAAGAATCCCCCTGATGAAGTGAAAGAGATCCAGGGCTCTGACCATATGGTCATGATGTCTAAACCCCATGAACTTTTTAAGTTTCTTCTGAGCATTGCTCACAAGTGACTAGCTTCTTGATTATCTTAACACAGCTTGTCATTACGTAGCCAAGAATAAACTTAATTGAAATAAATTATAAATTACTCTTCTTCACACACGTGAAATTGTTGAATCGTCCTTTTTCCCATTGTTAAAATTTCCCACAACTGTTCCCCAAGGGAATCATCTGGGCTAGGGGTGTCAAATGGGGGGGTTGAGTTACTTTTGGGAGTGTCAAAATGAGTTGGACTAATAAATGGATTGGGTCATAACCCGTTTATCAGAATGCAAGCCTTATTTTGTCTCAGGACTTATCACTAGCAATCATATTATTAGAATCACTGTATTTGTACAATGAAAAGACATTGCAAAGAAACTTTGTCACAGAAGAATTATGGATTGGTTACCTGATAAGATATGGTAGGCCCAATAGACAACAATGTAATATTGATAGAATCTGCCAAATCAAGTGGAAGAAATTGAAGGATCAGATTAACATGGTCATGGTGTAAAGCCTATTGAGCTTTTTAATTATTTATTCTCTCCTCCTCTAGTTGACTTGGTGAATAATAACTTCCAAGAAACACATTGAATTTAAAAGTATAATTCATGTATTACCTAACATGGGCTTGCTTCAGCATGAACTAAGTTAGCAAAAGTCAAAACTCCTGTAATTATAAAACTGCATTGCAATGGTTCATACTTTGTGCTCATTCTTCCAAGGAAGGAAAAAAGATATGGAGAAAAGCAACTTTCTAACAAGTCTTGTTCTAATGCTTCTGTTGTCATATGTAAATGCATCAATGTCAGGGCCTAAATGGCCTAAAACTAGCAAGCACTTTGTGCTAGTTCACGGGGCTTGCCATGGAGCTTGGTCTTGGTACAAGATTATGGCAACAACAACAACAACCCAGTGAAATCCCACAACGTGGGGTCTGGGGAGGGTAGAGTGTACGCAGACCTTACTCCTACCAAGGTAGGATGGCTGTTTCCGAGAGACCCTCGACTCAATAAAAACATAAAAAGAGGTCAGATACGGCTAAGAGATTCAAAGCGATATGGAAATGAAGTAACGCAAGCGACACAGATAACATAGAATAATCAAAGCACAGGAAATAACAGATAATAGCATAATAGCATAAATTAGAGCACAAGAAATTATACTACGATAATGCGACTATTAATAAGGCAGGGTAATGAGACTATCTACTAGCCTTCTACCCTAATATGGGTCCTCCAAACCCTCCTATCTAAGGTCATGTCCTCGGTAAGCTGTAACTGCGCCATGTCGTGTCTAATTACCTCTCCCCAATACTTCTTTGGCCTACCCCTACCTCGTCTGAAACCATCCATGGCCAACCTCTCACACCTCCGCACTGGGGCATCCGTGTCTCTCCTCTTCACATGCCCAAACCATCTCAAGATTATGGCGTTGATAGAAAATTCAGGGCATAATGTAACAGCTCTTGACTTGGGTGCTTAAGGGGTCAACCCGAAACAGGTCCTCGAAGTCCCACATTTATCGGATTACTTTAGTCCACTAATGGAGTTCATGGCTTCTCTTCCTGCACATGAAAAAGTAATTCTTGTAGGCCAATGTCTTGGTGGATTCGCCATTTCTAAGGCCATGGAAAGCTTTTTCCAGAAAAGATTTCAGTTGCTGTATTTGTAACTGCTCTAATGCCTGGTCCAACTCTCAATGCAACTACCATCTTTACTGATATGGTACACTTCTTCCATATTGCCAACTTTATCCAATGATATGATCTGTTATGTTAGCTTACACGTTTTCATGTTTGAATTTTTTATACTTCATTATAGCCATCCAGGGGAGCAATATCTGCAACTGATAATCGTGTTACATACGATAATGGACCTACAAATCCTCCAACAACCTTCAGCTTTGGTCCGGAGTGCTTGGCTAGTTATCTTTATCAGCTGAGCCCAATTCAGGTGAGCAAAGAGCGCATAGTAAAAATGAAAAATTGAAATAACTGAATATTGGTATTCTGATCATGAGAATAGCCCTTAAATGATTTGTTTCACAAATATTATAGGTATCACCAATTACTTAAACACGACAATAATGGGAACTTCAACTGTCTTTTTTTCTTTCTTGGTATTAGGATTGGGCACTGGCTACTACAGTAGTAAGGCCATTATACTTATACAGTTTGGATGACATGTCAAAGGAGATAGTTCTTTCAAGCAAAAAGTATGGATCAGTTAGGCGAGTGTTCCTAGTGGCCGATGAAGATAAAACTCTACCCAAGGAATTTCAACAGTGGATGATTGAAAAGAATCCACCAGATGAAGTGGAAGAGATCTCAGGCTCTGATCACATGCCCATGGTGTCTAAACCCCTTGAACTTTTTACTCTTCTTCTGAACATTGCTCACAAGTGAAAAGCTTCTTGATTAGCTTAACTCAACTTGTGATTATATAATCAAGAAAAAAAGCGAATTTGAGATAGATTTCCCACTGCTGTTCGCCATGTGAAGTATCTAGGGGCAGTGTTTTACATAAGCAAGTGGTTAAGTTTACTCACATTTTTGCTTCTTCAAACTAATGTAATTGTTCCACTTTTACTTTCTGTGCTTGGGATAACTATTAGATTATCTTTATTTCTGTGTGTTTGTACTGACCCCCTTGAGTCTCCATTAAGGGTCCAAAAAAAGTGTGTGTGAGAGAGGGGAATTTGAAAGAAACACATTCAGATGGCGGTTATGTTAGTTATATAGTGCGCCTTTCTTCCTTCTCTCAATTTGGAAATATTTTTAGTATTTTCTCATGATGACTTGGTCGAGAGAGTACGATACATCGGTATAAAAGTTTCTTTTTTTCTGTGAGCTTGGTTTACTTGTTCGAAGGATGTAGAACTTTACGGAGAGGAATAAATACCGATGAATCTTGGTATCTATTGAAAGAATCGAAAGAATCAAATCAATGAAGGAAAATGAAAAACGTGGATGTAGGCATATTCAAAAAGAAAAAATCAACTCAATCATACTATTCTAAAAGTGGGAAGATCCTAAGTTGAATAGGTGAATTATCAAAATGTCCATTAAAAGCTAAACGACATTTTACCCCACATTCAAGCATTATTCTTATAACGGAAAAGGGCCTAAAATACCCTCGAACTATTGAAAATGGAGCAAAAATACCATCTATCCACCTTTCAGCCCCCAAATACCCTTACCATCCACCTATTGGGTCTAAAATACCCCTATTGCTAACAGAATATTCTGGTCAAACACGTGGCATTTTTTTATTGGTTGACTTATAAAATTAATTAAACTAATTGACCAGATAACCCAAGTGCCCCCACCCCCATACCCCCCCGACCCCCCCCTGTGAATTTTTTTTTTTTTTTTGAAAAAAAAGTTGACATTTTTTTTTGCACCCCACCCCGCACCCCTACCCCCCCCCCCCCCCCGACGCAAAAAAAATTAATATTTTTGAAAAAAAAAAGTTTTGACGTTTGTTTTGGGTTTTTTTAGCTGGGAGGGGAGGGGGGGCGTAGGGGGAGAGTGCGGGGTGGAAAAAAAGTCAACTTGTGCCTTTTAGATTTTTGGGGGGTGGGGGGGGGGGTGCGGGGGAGGTGTAGGGTGCAGGGTGGGGTGCAAAAAAAATATTGTAGTCTACACTTGTGCCTTTTAGATTTTTGGTTGAAAATATACCATGTTTTTTAGGGTGAGATATTTTTTTTTTGGTAACTCAATTACATTAGACATTTTAATTTATCAAGACATTTCACAGTACTTGTGCTTTTTACTAGGAAGTTGAGAAGCGTAACAATATTTTTTTTGCACCCCACCCCGCACCCCGCACCCTACACCTCCCCCCCCCCTCCCAGCTGAAAAAAAAGTTGACTTTTTTTTCCACCCCGCACCCTCCCCCTCCCCCCACCCCCCAAACCCCGCACCCTACGCCCCCCTCCCCTCCCAGCTAAAAAAACCCAAAAAAACGTCAAAACTTTTTTTTTCAAAAATATTAATTTTTTTTGCGTCGGGGGGGGGGGGGGTAGGGGGAGGGGTAGGGTGCGGGGTGGGGTGCAAAAAAAAATGTCAACTTTTTTTTCAAAAAAAAAAAAAAAAATTCACAGGGGGGGGGTCGGGTCGGGGGGTGGGGGCACTATCTGGTCAATATTGCAAAAGTTAATTAGTTTAATTAATTTTATAATCCAACCAATAGAAAAATGACACGTGTTTAATGAAAAGATTATGTTAGTGATAAGGATATTTTAGACCCAATAGGTGGATGATAAGGGTATTTGGAGGCTGAAAGGAGGATGGAGGGTATTTTTGCTCCATTTTCAATAGTTCGAGGGTATTTTAGGCCCTTTTCAGTTCTTATAATATTTTTGTACTAAATAGTAAATTTATCCTCCAACAGATAATAAATAAATTATTTAAATGGGAATTTAACCACTTGATTAATCAATTCATTATGCTTTAAGCTAAACTTTATGAGTTGTAAAATAAAAATATAGACCGGATTCATTTGATCTACATTAATTGTCTTCTTCATTTGCATATTTAATAATGCGTTAAAGAAAGAAGTTTCAAAAGTTAGAAACGTATAGGATTGAATTTAGACAAATATCAGGTGAAATTGATGACACTTCTTTCAACTTCTCCCTGTTCTATGCATAGTTTCAAAAATAAAAATTACTTTATGCCCATTTAAAGAGTTGGATCAGTGAAGTTTACAAAAAAAAAAAAAAAAAACTGATTTTCATTTATAACTTTTAATAATTATGTATTTAGAAGCACAAATCAGTTTTGTTTCTGTCCATCTTCCACAGTAATGGAATGTTTTTACAGTCTTCTCACGTTCTAAATTTTATTCTATGAAATTATCTAAGCCTATTAGATAAGATCATTATCAGATTTCTTTTGCTTCCGTCAAAAATTCTCTTTTCTCCTAAGAATTTGCTGGTTCTTCACAACATGTCACAGGTTAATTTTTTTGTTTTCCCCCCCTTAACTTCTTCTCTTATAATGTTGTATACTTAATAAAATAGTCTATCTTCATTTAATAATGGACCCACTGCCAGAACATTCGATTTTGTGGACTTAAATTTCCTAGAATCCATATGTTTGTTCTTTTTCTTCTTCTTTTTTGCAGTTTGCCGAGCTTAAAGGTATTATTGGTTCAAAACCCTCAACAGTCATGATATTCTTACGTCAAATAACTATATGCACCATTTTCAAACAGGGTCTTTTATATAGACTAGTGTGATGATTCGCGCTTTGCGTGGTTGTTAACAAAAAGTATAATATAATTGAATTTTAATGTCATAAATCATTACGTGTGAATTTGAATAAAAAAGCAAGAAATGTCAAAATCTAGCGGTGTAAACCTACATTGACTATTTTTTTTTTTCTTATCCAAGGTTTTTTCTTTTTCTATTGTTTCTAATTAGTATGAAATCTTCAGAGTTGCATTATGTGTTCTTTTCCATCCATCACTACTGCTATCGTGGCAGAGGCCTTCCAAACGATGATTAAGCAAAGGTAATATTTGAATTGGGTATTGGGTACTACGTCGTGTACTGTTTTTAATTTAAAATTATGTTTAAGATCTCTTTTTTTGGCATATATATTATCCAAATTTTAGAATCTATACCGTGCCGGAGGAAAAATAATACACTGAATAGGTATAACTTAAAACTCATCATAATAATTTTAAAAAATCTACTATTTAAGTCTTATCACTGCATTTACATAAAAGTTAAATATTCATAACATTGCAGTGGAGTAGCAAATTCATCATTATCACCACAAATACACAAAAAAAAAAAAATCACACACACATGTATACACAAATTCATATTCATATCATAAGGAAAATGGGATAGAAGTAAAAAAATTGAGAAAAAAGATAATTGGTTTTTCAAAAATTAAGATCAAATCTTCTAATAATGAAAGCAATAATCAACTAATATCTATACGATGAAGGAATTTCCTTTGCAACATTTATATTCATGGACAATTTATCATATTCTTGACCACCCAATACCCATGAAAAAATTTAAAAATCATAACAAAGAAAAAACAAATCTTACATAAAAAGAATGAAAACCAAAAACTCATAAGGAGCGCATATAAGATATATATGAAGTGAAATTAAGCCGTGAAAATATTTAAATTACACGAAAAAAGAGATATCTATGCATATAGTAAATTTTACCTGAGTCATAAATTTCATTTTTGGTGGAGATACGCAAACGGAAGTAAGCGAAGCATAGTCGGAGTATCTTCAAAAAGACGACAAAATAATTCATTAAGTTGTATCCTTTAAGATAAAAATACAATTCATTAGTTAAATAAAGAACGAAAGGCAAAGAAATTTGAGAGAAAAGGCTGCTTGATCTATTGAGTCCTAGTTTCTACTTAAGTGCATATTGTCACGTCCTTAGTCTTCAACTAAGCGCACGTGCGGCACTTGACAACTCGCTCACGTTCTTGCACAACTTGCTCACGATCTTGCTATGCCAAGTCAGCCTAGATTAGTACACTTAAGATCACTAAGGGAATAGTAATTAAGAAAGACAAGAGAATTTTGCTAGAAGGAAGCTTTGTATTAGAGAGAACTTGAATTGTTTTTCTTGATGATTTTTACAAATGTATGCCCCTCTATTTATACTACTCACCTAGGGGCTAATGGATAAATAATAATTGTTACACAAGTCCCTCTATATTTACAAGTATGCCCCCTCTCTAGAATTCTCTACATGCCTAGAATATTCTAAGGCTTTTCAAGAAAGTCTTCCTAAATATTTTATAAGAATCTAGAGTCTCTCCAAGAAAACTCTCCATGGCTCTAGAATCTTCCCATAAATGCTAGCATCTTTGCCATGTAAGCATCCACGTGTCTAAAATATGTGCTTATGTGGCAAGATGACTTGGAAGGTCATCACATTCTCCCCCACCTGATGTTGCGACGACCGCGGCGCATTGCTGCAACATAAACTCTCGAATCTTGTCTTTAAATTGCCACAAGTCTTCATAACGCTCCCATGTGGCCTCTTCCGGTGGTTGCCCCTTCCAGTGGACGAGGAACATGGTGGTGGCTTTCTGCCCTTGTTTTCGCCTGGCCTGGTAATCAATGATTGCCTCAATTTCCCGATCATGAGAGACGGTGATGGTAATCGGCGCCCGACTCGACTGACCTCGGCTGGGATCATCCTTGTCTTCATGGTATGACTTGAGCACGCTAGCATGGAAGACGGGGTGAATCTTAAGATGAGGCGGTAACTCCAACTTATATGAGATCTTGCCCACCTTGGCAACGATCCTAAACGGCCCCTCATACTTCCGTACCAAGTTCTGATGCACGTCCCGTAGTGTCTTAAACTGCCTTGGATTAAACTTCACCAAAACCATGTCCCCAACCTTATAATCTGTGGGACGACGCTTGCGGTCGGCAAACTTCTTCATCTTCTTTGCTGCCTTATCCAAGTAGGACTTAGCAGTGTCAAGCTGCTCCTCGAACCCCTTGGCCATATGGTAATCCCCCAAACTCTTCCCCTCGAACGCTGCCGGTAGTGAATGTGGAGTTTGTGGTTGCTGGCCTGTGGCTAGCTCAAATGGTGTCCGACCTGTGGACTCACTCCGCTACAGGTTATAGGAGAACTGGGCTAGGTCTAAGAGCCTTGCCCAATCCTTCTGGTGTGCACTCACATAATGCCTCAAATAGCACTCCAACAAAGCATTGACCCGTTCTGTTTGTCCATCCGTTTGTGGGTGGAAACTAGTGGAAAAGTGCAGCTCCGTGCCAAGTATGTCGAACAACTCCCTCCAAAAGTTCCCAGTGAAGCGGGGGTCACGATCACTGATGATATGCCTTGGTAAGCCCCAATATTTGACCACGTTCTTGAAGAATAATTTGGCGGCTTCCTTAGCTGTACATCCTGGTGAAGCGGGCATGAAAGTGGCATATTTCGAAAATCTATCCACGACCACCATGATAGTTCCATAACCGTCGGACTTCGGTAGACAGGTGATAAAGTCCATAGTCACGCTCTCCCATGGACGCTCCGCTATCGGTAGTGGCTCCAAAAGTCCTCTGGGCTTCCTTTGTTCAACCTTGTCTTGTTGGCACACAAGACAAGTCTGGACATAACACTCTATGTCCTCACGCATGTGTGGCCAATAATAGACCGACTCAACCAAGGCTCTAGTACGACGTTGACCTGGGTGACCGGCCCATAAGGTGTCGTGGCTCTCCTTCATAATACGTCGCCTAATATCTCCAAACTTCGGCACGTAGACTCTCCGACCTGTGGTGAGCAATATACCGTCTTCCACCCAAAAGCGCCTCGTCTTCCCCTGGGTGGCTAACTCCATAAGCTGCTTAGCTGTGGGGTCATGTTGCATGCCTTCCTTTATAGCCTCTCGTATATCCCAACTTGCCGAAGTAATGGCAGCAAGCTCGACCTTTCTACTCAAGGCATCGGCTACAACGTTACCCTTGCCCGGCTTATACTCCAACACATAATCGAACTCAGCCAAGAAATCTTGCCACCTAGCCTGTTTTGGTGTGAGCTTCTTCTGTGTCTGGAAGTAGCTAGTGGCCACATTGTCAGTCTTGACCACGAACTTCGACCCCAGCAAATAATGTCTCCATATGCGAAGACAATGCACAATGGCAGTCATCTCCTTCTCTTGTACCGTGTAACGCCGCTCCGTATCGTTCAACTTGCGGCTCTCGAACGCTATGGGATGCCTATCTTGCATCAGGACACCCCCAATGGCAAATTCAGAAGCATCTGTATGCACCTCGAACATTTTGCTGAAGTCGGGCAGCGCTAGAACTGGCTCCTCTGTCACGGCTGCCTTGAGGTCTTCAAATGCCTTTTGGCAGTGCTCCGTCCATCCCCATGATTTGTTCTTCTTTAACAACTTGGTCAAGGGTGCTGCCTTACCTGAATAGCCATTGATAAAACGTCGGTAGTAATTAACAAGGCCAAGGAAGGATCTCAACTCGGTTACCTTTGTAGGTGCCTCCCACTCTTGGATAGCCCGTACCTTAGCCTCATCCATGCGTAGCTCGCCATTGCTAATAACATGGCCCAAGAAGTGTACCTTTGATTTTGCAAACTTGCACTTTTCCCTCTTGATGTATAGCTCGTTCTCTCGCAAGACTTGGAAAACCTTTCGTAAGTGTTCCACGTGCTCCCCCAAGGTGTTACTGTAGATGACTATATCATCCAAGTAGACTACCACGAACTGATCCAGGTAGGGATGAAAGATCTCATTCATGAGAGTGCAAAATGTGGCGGGTGCGTTGGTTAATCCGAAGGGCATCACCAACCACTCGAAGGCTCCGTACCTTGTCACACAGGCTGTCTTTGGTTCGTCCCCTTCTGCAATCCGAACCTGGTAGTAACCTTTGCGAAGATCCACCTTGGTAAAGTACTTGGCTTGTCCAAGTCTATCAAATAAGTCGGCAATGAGCGGGATCGGGTACTTGTTCTTCACTGTGACCTTATTAAGTGCCCGATAGTCTATACACAGGCGCAATGATCCATCCTTCTTCTTTTGAAACAACACCGGTGCACCAAAGGGTGCCTTCGATGGGCGAATGTGGCCGGCATCTAGTAACTCCTTTAGTTGATTCCTAAGCTCCTCCAACTCAGGCGGTGCCATGCGATAAGGGGCGAATGCCGGTGGCTTAGCCCCTGGTTCCAACTCAATCTTATGATCCACCTCACGTCTAGGAGGCAAGTGCTTAGGTAGCTCATCGGGCATGACATCTTTGTTCTCCTCGAGCAACTTCTCTATGCAAGGAGGCAGTGTGTCCTGGGGACCCTTGTATTCTTCCAAACTTGCAATGGTTGCCATGAATGTCGGCTCTCCTTTCTTAAGACCTTTGATTAGCTGCATAGCTGAAAGTTGTGTTTGTCCCTTTACATGCGGTATAGTCACTGTAGGCACCATGCAAGCTCCTTCTCGCTCCAAGACCAAGAGACGTTTGAGGTAGGGGTCGATCATCGCGTGGCAATGCCTAAAGAACTCTTGTCCCAGAACAATGTCAAAGATGTCCATAGTAGTGGCGGTAAAATTTGTCGTACCTTTCCAATCGCCCAATTTGACACCAACGCCATTAGCTACACCACGAGCATTTTCTGGCTTAGCATTCACTGTCTTAATGAGGGCATTAATTGGAGCGAGCTTCAACTCTAGTCTTTTCGCTGCAGCCTCGGTCACAAAATTGTGAGTCGCTCCAGTGTCCACCAATGCCCGAGCGAGCTTGTTGTTTATAGTGAGATCCACGTATTGATTTCTATTCTCGTTGGGTTGGATGGGTTGCTCCTTGACAACGCCACATATGCTTATCATACCTAACTGTGCAGTGCCTGAACTCTCTCCTTGCGTCTGCTCCTTTCGATCACGAACCATTGCATTGAGGCTCTTCAAGTCGGGGCAATTTCTGAAGCCGTGTGGTCCTCCACATATGTAGCATCCCTTTTTCTCGACCTGTGCCTTCTTCTCAGCATAGCCCTGACGACCATTTGACTTTTTGCCATCGAACTTGTTGGCATCTTGAGTCCTGGAGCAGTATTGTTGAGACTCCTTGTTCTTACCATGGTCTCCCCCACCTGTGGTATTGCCACCCCTTGACTCATGACCTTTGCCTTTGTCGCGTTTATCATGCTTGAAATCCATCAAAGACTCGGCCTCCACTATGGCTTGGTCTATATCACTGACTTGTCGGCGTTGCAACTCTTGCTTAGCCCAGTTCTGTAACCCGTCCATGAAGTGAAATAACAAGTCATCACTAGTGAGGTTGGGAATTTGAAGCATAAGGGTGGTGAACTCCTTGACATAGTCGCGAATGCTCCCTGTCTGCTTCAACTCTCTAAGTTTGCGCCTTGCCTCATACAAGACATTATTTGGGAAGAACTGTCGCTTAAACTCATGCTTGAACTGATCCCACGTGTTGATTGTGCATAGACCTCTGTCAGCATCGGCGACCTCTCTTCTCCACCATAACATGGCAGTCTCTGTTAGGTACAACACGGCGGTGTTGATCTTGGCCTCATCGTCCCTCACTTTTCCATGCCTGAAATAATTCTCCAAGTGCCAAAGAAAGTTCTACACTTCTTGTGCATCACGAACCCCTTTGAACACTGGTGGCTTGGGAGCCTTGATCTTAGCCTCCCTCGTCACGACAACATTGTTGGCTGCCTTGGTCACACTAACATCAATATGCTCTTCGAGTGCCACTATCTTTGCCTTTGTTATACCCCGTAATTTTATACGTCGAGTTATTCGCAAGAGAATCGACTCAAGTTAAAGACGGGATAATTTTCGGGCACGAAACAGAAATCTTTAATTTCCGGTCTCTATTAGAAAATGAATTGCTTATGAATTTTACTTAGTGTAAAAATATTAATGGAAAGTTGGGATTAATTTACCATGATTAGATTATTAAGTGGGGATTAGTGATTAATTAATCTAATTATCGAAAAGTGGGCCCTACGACACGTGGCGATATTTGGTTGGACTTGAATAAAGATGGACACATGTCATGAAAAATTGACACATGTCCACTTTGTAAAGATAAAATATATAGGCATAAGTGGAAGACTAAGTCATCACTTATACCACAAATTAGTCTTGCAAATTAGGTCTTAGAGAGAGGGGCTCTCAAGCCTAGAGAGAGAGAGAAGATCGCGGGTACTGTTCCGTCCACTGTTCACGGCGGGGCTACTATTCATGGGCGGCGTACTGTTCACGGCGCACTATTCACGGCGGCGCTACTGTTCACGCCGCCACTGTTCACGGCCAGCCCATTTTTGCCCCCTTCTACACAATTAATTGGAGAGATTTGAATATTAAGAGAAGGAAAAAGATGGAGCTCATGGTAGCCATGGCTTTCTTGAAGACATTTCATGGTGAAAAATTAGAGCTTGTCTCTAAGGTAAGATTTAATTCTTTTCTACATGTTTTGGAGGTAGTTTAGACTTGTATAGCTTGGTAGATGTGTGTTGAATACAAACGGGTTATGTATGTTGATGTTGAATTATAAATTGAGCCGTGTAAGGGGGGGTGTTTTGAGTAAGAATGATGAATTGATTTTAGTAGCATTATGGAGGAATTAAATGGTTAAATTTAAAGTTGTGTTGTTTTATGGACATGTTGTTATCCTTGCTGAATTGAAAGGATTAAGGGTATGATTATGCTCATATGATTATTGTTGTTGTTATCATGGATTATGTGATGAGAATGAAGGAATTTAATGGTTAGAGTTGGAGTTAAATTTGTTGTGGGTTGTTATAAGGATTATAATGATAATAATGTGGTTTACTTGCATATGGATAGATGATGTAGTTGTGGTGTAGCAGCTGCAGTATTTCATTAAATTTGCTGAAAAGATTGCATGAAATACGGTATAAGAAGTGAAAAGGGGGCTGCTCTACGCTAGGGGGCTGTTTTCGGTCATAGATGGAAAAATTGTGGATTGTTGGAAATATTATGTGAATTGTTTAGAATGTTCTTGGATGTTGTTAGTATGGGTTTGGGTTAGTATTTGAATGTATAAGTGTTGATGTTGGCTTTGAGGTAAACCGTTGAATTGAATATTTGGAAAGTTGTCGTATGGTGTAAAAAGGAGCTATTAATGTTATTTTGCCTTTCGAATTGATTATCGATGTTGCTAGGTTGGTTATTGTGGTTGTTGTTGCTGATTTTGAGCGAGTTAAATTCTCGGGTTAGCCTATTTACAGGGGAAGTGCTGCCGAATTTTCTGTAGAATTTAGAATTAGTTGGAATAAATGACTTAAGTACCTATGGCTAATGTTTGATATTCGTTGGCGTATTCATAGGCCTTGGGGAGCCCGAGGCGTAGGTTGGGATTAATTTTAGTTGGGCAAACTTGGAGCGCGTACGAGGTATGTAAAGCGCAACCCTTCTTTCTTTTGGCATGCCTTAGTTTTCAATAGGCTAGATTATAAGCCTTGAGGAAAATTCTAAGATTCGAAATCCGAGCATGTTATGAGCCTTATAAATATTCCTTGGCACTCTTATGTATGATTTGATGAAATATGAACCATTATGTCTTTGAAATAATCGCTTTCCGAACTTTGCATAAAAAGGTTTCACTTTAAAGAATTTCGTAATTTGTAAACGCCATATCTTTCACAGAAAGGCTCGGATTGCTTCAATAATTTTTGTAGAAGTTTATATGGCATATAATGAGTATGTTTTCCATAGGCGGGCCCGACTCGGGTAAATACCCGTCCGTGGGCCCCGCGACTTTCCTTTATGTAATTCGGGAACTTTTGAAAGAATTCGTTATGACTATTATTTCGATTTTCAAGTATGATCATTTTACTTATATTTGAGTCTATGATAATGATTTTATGCATATGGTTACTCATGACTCTGCTCGTGCGTTCTGTTATATCTTTCGCCGGTTCCCGGGCCGGTTCTGTTATCGTGCGCGCTTTGATATACTCCGAAGTTATGCTGTGTTTATGGTTCTCCGAGCTACTCGCAAACGAGGGTCGGGTTCCACATATATTTGGTGTTATGCTGTGTATGGCGTTATGTTGTGATGTGATATGTGACGGGGATACGGAGATTTGAAACTTTCTGGTGTTATGCTGTGTTATGGCGCCATCGACGGGTGGGCGACCATATTCTTCTGTACCTTATGCATGACTTATATTTTGAAAGTAAACATTTTGATATGTTGGATTGGTACTTATGTTTGGTACTTCCATTTCGTTTATGTCTCAGATTTGCTTTCTGTATATTCTGCTTTGCATACTCAGTACATATTTCGTACTGATCCCCTTTCTTCGGGGGGGGGGGGGGGGCTGCGTTCATGCCCGCAGGTACAGACGCACAGTTTGGTGATCTACCCATTTAGGACACCCTCTTCTGCTGTTTGGAGTGCTCTTCTCATTTCAGAGCACACATTTTGGTATATATTCGTTCACTATGTATATATGTATTTGTTCAGGGGCACGGCGGGGCCCTGTCCCGCCATATGATTCGGTTTGTCTGTTTAGAGGTCTGTAGACGTATTTGTGGGTGTGTGTGCCTACTTCTGTACGGATGTGTTTGCATGACTCTATTCGTTATGGCAGCCTCGTCGGCGTGCATTTTGTATATGTTGTGGCAGCCTTGTCGGCGTGCATTTGTATATGCGTTTTGGGCCGTTGTGCCATTTGACAGCCTTGTCGGCTTTTGACATATTTGATAGCCTTGCCGGCTTTTTGACATCTATACATATATATCCGCATACGGTTGTGTTGAGATGTGTTTGAACAGTTTGATATAGTTTGAGACGGCATATAGAAATTATGGTCGTATATGCTATTTGTGTGTGATCAAATATGGATAGGTATGTCAGGGTGCCCAAGTAGGGCGCCAGTCACGGCCTACGGGGTTGGGTCGTGACAGCCTTCATGGCATCGATAGTACTTAACGCCTCCATGAGTCTGCACTCTAGGGCAGTGATGGTTTGTTTTACCTCAATTTCAGCCTGCATGTGCCCTTCCAAGTCATTTCGGATGCTTTCAATCTCTTCAAGAGTATGCCCCTCAAGAACGCTAAGAGTGCCCTCCACCTTGCCCAAACGTTGGCCAAATATGTCGATGGCGTCCATCCCCACGTTAACCTTCATAACCCACTCTTTACCGAGCGAGACATCCTCGGACAGGACCTCCACGTCATCCTCGCTCGCCTCAGTGGTAGATGGTTCTTGGGATGTAAGCCCTTCATTTGGCACAACCTCTGGCGGCACCTCCTGGCTCTTGTTGGCGTCATTCCTCTTTTTGTTATGGCCCTTCTTGCCAGCTGCATCCTGGATGACATTGGCTTGGGTTTTAGCAGCGTTGATTTCTCCGTCGTTTGCCATTCCCTCAGTCGTGACCTTCGCTCTGATACCACGTTGTCACGTCCTTAGTCTTCAACTAAGCGCACGTGCGGCACTTGACAACTCGCTCACGTTCTTGCACAACTTGTTCACGATCTTGCTATGCCAAGTCAGCCTAGATTACTACACTTAAGATCACTAAGGGAATAGTAATTAAGAAAGACAAGAGAATTTTGCTAGAAGGAAGCTTTGTATTAGAGAGAACTTGAATTGTTTTTCTTGATGATTTTTACAAATGTATGCCCCTCTATTTATACTACTCACCTAGGGGCTAATGGATAAATAATAATTGTTACACAAGTCCCTCTATATTTACAAGTATGCCCCCTCTCTAGAATTCTCTACATGCCTAGAATATTCTAAGGCTTTTCAAGAAAGTCTTCCTAAATATTTTATAAGAATCTAGAGTCTCTCCAAGAAAACTCTCCATGGCTCTAGAATCTTCCCATAAATGCTAGCATCTTTGCCATGTAAGCATCCACATGTCTAAAATATGTGCTTATGTGGCAAGATGACTTGGAAGGTCATCACAATATGCTATTGAAAATTAGCACACAAGTTCCAAGAAAAAGGGATACCTGCTGCTTCCATGTAACAATTTGGTGAAGCTTATCCTTTGATGCCATACCAATTCGCAAAGACCAAAGGAATCAGATGTAAATGTTACCTCTTCAAAACGGTTATACAGGGCGGGGGAAAAGGTGCAATTAAGAACATTTAAAAGTGTAATTAAGAGAATTAAAAGAGTAGCTTTTGGTTTATTTTGTAATATATAGCATAATTAAAAATGAGGTAAAAGTCCAAAAAAAGGAAAAAAAAGATAAATGCAATTTTAGGCCATAGAGAGGTGTCACATCACCTTGTCTATGCCTAGCTATATATATATATATATATATATATATATATATATATATATATTATTATTATTATTATTATTTGGTAAATTCACATATGAAATGACTCGTAACTTTGAATCAGACAAAGGGCACATGTATGTGTAATTATTTATCAATAAAATATGTTAGCAACTATTATGCGCTATCACAAATAATGACTATTTATGTGTAGGTGTACACCATGAAATTGACAATGATCATCTAATAAACATTGTAAGGCAGACACATGATGATTGAATTTCTATACAATATCTACAGAACATTGCTTTCATTAGACAACAATTTCTTGATATGTATGCGGTTGTAAGAAGGAGGCTACATTTTTTTAAAAATAAGGCAAAAACTTTAAGATGTGAAACAATGTTTGCAATGATAGACGATATTGCTCATATCCACATTTAAAATATTAGGTGTTGTTAATATATAGAAAAAGAAATTATTGTCAAGTTTAATACTTGATATGTTATAAGAATTGCATAATTGAAGTCGTTCGAACATTACTTTTCAAATTCATTCGATTACAATTTTTCAGTATGATTATGAGTTGCAATGACAATAAATATCGAGCGAATAGGCTCACCATTCATTATTTGAGCTTTCATTTTTCTCCTTTATTTTTTTGTGCAACTCATCGCACCCTTATTATAATATTAGTAAAAAAAATCTATTAATTAGTATGGGAATACATATGCAACCAACGTATTCGAAAATTAGTTAAGAAAAAGCGATATATATAGGCATTTAAAAAAAATCATGTAATAATATGTTTTTTTAAACATTCCCAAGAATTAATTGAGTAAACCATTGACATGTATTCCAGGAGTATCGAAAGGGAAGAGAAACCTCACCTATTTTTAACACCTGAATTATGATATGACATAAGTCGATGAAGCACAAATCTAATTTCCAAAATCCAAAAGCATTAAATGCGGAATAGGTGACTAAGTATATATCATGAATTCATGTGTGGATGTGCTAACAACCCCCCCCCCCCCCCGCCCCCGCAACCCCAAACAACCTCCCAAAAAAAAAAAAAAAAACGAAGGAAAGAAAAAAGAAAGCCATCTTCACTTACTGAAATGTTGTCTGAGAGAGAGGGATTGAAGCAACACATATTGTAAAACATTTCATCAGATAATAGACTCCAAAGGTTAATGCATACGTATCATGTTTGGACACACTTCAGCATCAACTTACCTTTTGACTTACTGAAATGTCAAAAGCTTTTTGGAGGAGATAATTTCAGTTGCTGTATTTTTACTGCAATGATGCCTTTGTCCAATTCTCAAGGTTTTTACCTGGTTTCCGAAATCGGTCAAAATTCCATTTTCTTGTTTTCTTTCTATTTGTTGAACATACTTGGTTTTAATATTATGCAGAAAAGGACACTGAAATTGCAGTCATTTAATTTTATGTTTTGGCAGCACTTGACTAGTGTAATTGTTATCCATTTCTTTGTCAGTGAAAAGGACAATCAATCTACTTCATAATCTAATAATCTATCCTCTTGTTGAAATGATGAATCATCAAGCGTCCAAAAAATAGTCAATATTATATGAAAGGAAAAAAAAATTCCAATATAAAATTCCCAACACCTTGACTATCAACCTACCTCGCGCCGCTTAAATTTCTCTTACATTTTTTTTTTTTTTGGCACTTTGTTATTTATCTAATACATGCAAGTTTAACATCCCAAAAATATTTATATCTCCATTAAATTTTTCTGTTTCAAGCTTTAAAAAAACAGAAGTATCTAAGAAGTGTATTTATCTCATTCTTGAAAACTTCTACTCCAATTCCTTTAGATAAGTGAAGTAAATTCTCTAAGATAAAATATTTGAAATAACCAATCAAAACCGATAAACATACCAAGAATTGAATTGAAAACAAAGAAAACAAATAGAAAAAAAGGACAACACATTCCAGCCTGTATATCATTGATATTTTTTACGTTAAATAAACCAAATCAATTTTCTGTCGTTGTCGTTACTTTTAGTTCATTTTAATTCGCATTCTTCTGTTCCTTTTTTTTTTTTTTGGTTTGTCATTTTGCTGCTGTGTCCAAATTTTAGCCCCACAATGAAAATATACCCAAAAAAAAAAATATCAGGAAGTGTTTCATCTTCTTCCGTTGATTGAAAGAATATTTTGACGATTTGTTCTTACTATATGAATGTTTTAAAACATACTCCCTCCAGATTAAAAAGAGTGTCCAATTAGCTTATTTTTCTTGAGTAAAAAAGAGTATTCATTTATCAAATCAAGAAAAAATTAACCTTATTTTTTCATATTTGCCCCTATTAAGTGTTATGTGATCAAATCTCAATACCTATTTAATTATAGGCAGTTTAGTCAAATTATCTATTTTTTTAGTAGTTAGTATTTTCTTAAGGGGTGTGCAAATGACTAAGTGAACACTCTTTTTTATCCGGAGGGAATATAAAAGTAAGCACATCAAATTTAGCAAATATTTACACAAATCACTAAAAATTAATTGCAAGTATGTAAATCTAAGTATGGATGGATTGCTTACAAGTAGGCAAATACTCCACTGGACCCCATCAAATTGCATTAAAAACTGTACGTTTTAAACTCATAAGTAACTAGGGTTGAGTTAATATTTGGGAGAAATACTCGACTAAATATTGTAAGTAGCTTAATATTTGAATCAGCTAGCTTGTGTGAAAAAGACCATTAATTCTAATTGGGCAAATATTTGACTCTGCCAACTTTTGTGGAAAACACATTAGCATTTGCCTACTTGACTTAAAGGTTAATTGTCTGAATAACTAGTTTACGCGGAAGTTCTGACAAAAAATAATTTAATGACTCTTGCAGAAATAATCAAAAAGTTGGATGGACGTAAACATTACATATTGGACGAACATAGAAAATAAGCATTTCATTAGGGTTTGGGGGTGGGGGTGATTATAATCAAGATAATATTATATTATATAAAATGTAAGTAATCAGAGGTAGTGACGGAGTCACATAGAGCCGAGAGGGTTCGGATTAGATAATATTATATTATATAAAATGTAAGTAATCAAAGGCAATGGCAGAGCCACATAAAGCAGAGGGGGAACCCCTCGACGGAAAAAAATACTATTTTTACAAGATTAATTTTTTTTTTATGTATATATGGTAGATGTTGAATTCCTTTAGGCTTCTTCCTATGTTTACTTTTTTATATTTTGAACCCTCTCGACGGAAATTCTGGCTCCGCCACTGATCAGTGGTAAAACCAATTTAATGGCATGTAGTTGGCTTTCATTAATCATTAGCCATGAAAATGGCGAGCTTTTTGAATACCAAAAAGAAAAAGAAAAAACTCAAAAACTTTTACCTGCCTACACACCAATGTTTCCATTTATCCACCCTGCTCCGCATAAGTTTGTAACCCATCGCACATGCCCCGCTTCATTATCATCCTTAAATTGGAGATCAATATTATATTATTTAGAGTAAATTAGTTGAATTATGTTATTTTACATTAATTTTAAAATATTATTACAAGAAAACTGAATTCAAAAAAGATAAAGACATTAGAAATCACAAAGAAAAAGTTAAGTGTCACGAAATCAAGTTTAAAAGAATATTTTAGACATTATCTTAATCCAGCATGTCCACATTAAAACCCCACGCGCATGAGCCAGCTGTATTCATTTCTTATTCTCTCACTTATTCACCCAAAACAACTCCCATAATTCTCAACCCCTTTTCCTTTTGCACCCTAATATCTGCGCTATTTTGCATTTTGTAACCCATAGTTTACTTTTTATATTTTCTATTCTTTTGTGATATGAGTACATTTCACCTCAATTAAAATCAAAATTTAAACATATATTTAAAATGGATGTTTTCTTGTTAATTTCGTATTATAATGAGATTTAGGTAAATTTAATTTCATAACAATTGTAGAAGAAAATAAAGAAATTTCACCCGTTTCATTTTTTCCGAATGCTTAACCTGACACATGGTATGAGAGAGAGAAGGACTTTTGAGCTATGAAATTGAAGTATGTTACAATAATTTAGCGATTTTGAAATATGTCACTAAGAGCAAAGTTAAAATTTAGAATTAAATTAGTTATAAATATAAAATTATATTATTCTTTTAGAACATGTTTGAAAAAGAAAAATGTGATATAGAACTTGCAAGGATGGCCGAGTTGATTGAGTAGGTGATCTGCTAGATTGGGATCTCAGGTTTGAAACCGCGTGCATGCTTTCTCGATCGAATTCGTCACACGAGACTTGTCTAGTGTAGTTTATTAGCAGTTGTAGATTCCCTTATCGTTAAAAAAGAAAGATGTATAATCCCACAGTTTCAATTTGTTTGTCTGGTTTTGACTTTTGAATTTTGTGGTCTTAAACTAAAGATATTAGAATGTACTAAAGTGTTCTTTAATCTTAAAAATGTCACATGAAAAGTTAAAACTAAAGAGTTGCCAAAAAAGAAAAGAGACTCAATGGAATCATGCTCTATATGCTCAACAACAACGGTCATGATGGGTATCAGCAGAAAGTAAGACAAACAAATTGAAACAAAGAGTATAAAAATAGAACAAAGGAAATAACAAAGTGTAAAAAAAAATACTAGGGCGGGGTAAAGAGCAAAAAAGTTGTATATTAAGGTCTCAAAAAGCAAATGTGCTCCACTCCTACTCGTCTTGACTTTATTGTCCACTCTATAAGAAAGCAAACAAAAATTCCAAATTCCAAATTCCAAATTCCCAACCTTTTTCCTCCCTTTCTTCCCCCACTCTCCGCCGTTCAATCTGCACCTTTTTCCTTTGCTTCACTCCACAATTCTCCCTATAATACACAAAACCCTAACCCCTTTTCAAAGTTATAAAAAAAAAAAAACACAAAAAACCAGCCATTCTGCAGAATTCTTGAACACAAAATGAAGTTAAAGAAACCCCATATATGTTTCTTGATTTTCTTGTCATATGTTGGTTCTGTATACTCTCAGACAAGTGCTACAGATGCTTCAGTTATGCAAGAATTGAAAAAGCAAATCAACCCACCAAGTTCACTAAGTTGGGTTGACCCAAACCCGTGTAAATGGGATAAAGTTCAGTGTACTAAAGATGGTAGAGTAACAAGGATCCAAATTGGAAATCAAGGGCTTAAAGGTTCTTTACCACCAAATATCAATAATTTAACAGAATTGCAAGTTTTTGAAGTACAAAATAATGGGCTTACTGGGTCATTACCAAGTTTTGCTGGGTTAAGTTCGTTGCAAAGTATTCTTGTTTCTGAGAATGGGTTTACTTCAATTCCTACTGACTTTTTTGATGGTATGACTTCTTTACGAACTGTGTATTTGGATAAAAATCCCTTTTCACCATGGTCTGTACCAGATAGTCTTAAAAGTGCTTCTTCTTTGCAATTGTTTTCGGCTAATTCTGCTAATGTTAGTGGAAAAATCCCTGATTTCTTTGGTGGTGATACGTTTCCTAGCTTAACTGATTTACATTTGTCGTTTAATAATTTGGATGGTCCTTTGCCTTCGAGTTTTTCGGGTTCTTTGATACAGACTTTATGGTTAAATGGTCTAGGAGGTAAGTTGAATGGTTCAATAGCTGTGGTACAAAATATGACACAATTAACCCAACTATGGTTGCAAGGCAATGAGTTTACGGGCCCTTTGCCTGATTTTTCGGGGCTAACGCACTTGCAAAATATTAGTGTGAGAGATAATAGCCTGACTGGTCCAGTGCCGGAATCTTTGGTTAATCTTCCTTCGTTAAACATGGTTAATTTGACAAACAACTTATTCCAAGGGCCTGTGCCGAATTTTGCATCTTCGGTGCTAGAGGATATGTTGCCTGATACAAATAGTTTTTGTTTGTCAAAGCCTGGTCCTTGTGATTCACGGGTTAATACGTTGTTGGCTGTGGCTAAGGATGTGGGGTACCCTAAGGAGTTTGCTGAGAATTGGAAGGGGAATGATCCCTGCTCGCCTTGGAAGGGCATAACTTGTGATGGTGGGAACATTACAGTGCTGAATTTTCAGAAAATGGGTCTTACGGGGAAAATCTCTCCCAGCTACTCGTCTATTACATCATTACAAAAGTTGATGCTAGCGAACAATTTTCTTACAGGAACTATTCCGACTGAGCTTGCGTCGCTGCCTAACTTAAGGGAATTGGATGTTTCTAACAATCAACTTTATGGAAAACTTCCACCATTTAAGAGCAATGTAATGGTGATAACTGAAGGCAATGTCAATATTGGGAAGGATAATCCACCTCCAACTGTCCCCGGAACACCTGGAGCACCTTCCGGGAGCACTCCTAGTTCGCCGGATGGGGGTGGAGGTGGAAAAACTCATGGAAATGGTGGTAAAAAATCTTCAACCGGAGTTGTTTTGGGGTCAGTGATAGGTGGTGTTGGTGCCGTTGTGGCTGCTGGTTTGTTTGTGTTTTGTCTTTACAGGACTAAGCACAAGAGGTCCGGTAGAGTTCAGAGTCCACACACAGTGGTTATTCATCCTCAACATTCAGGTTCTGACCAAGATGCTGTTAAGATCACAGTTGCTGGTTCAAGTGTCAATGGAGGGACAACCGAAACGTATAGTTGTGGAAGCAGTGCACCTGGGGACTTACACATTGTTGAGGCTGGTAACATGGTGATTTCCATCCAAGTTTTGAGGAATGTCACTAACAACTTCAGCCAGGAGAATATATTGGGGAGAGGTGGATTTGGAACTGTTTACAAGGGGGAGTTGCATGATGGAACTAAAATTGCTGTTAAGAGGATGGAATCTGGAGTTATGAGCGAGAAGGGTTTGGATGAGTTCAAGTCTGAGATTGCGGTGCTTACTAAGGTTCGCCACAGGCATTTGGTTGCACTGCTAGGATATTGCTTGGACGGAAATGAGAGGCTACTTGTATATGAATACATGCCACAAGGGACAGTGAGCAGGTATCTTTTCAACTGGAAGGAAGAAGGGTTAAAACCCCTCGAATGGACAAGGAGGCTAATTATTGCATTGGATGTTGCAAGGGGTGTTGAATATCTTCACGGTTTAGCTCAACAGAGCTTCATTCATAGAGATCTGAAGCCATCAAACATTCTTTTGGGAGATGATATGAGGGCAAAAGTTGCAGATTTTGGACTTGTTCGCCTTGCTCCTGACGGAAAAGCTTCATTGGTTACAAGGTTAGCTGGAACTTTTGGCTATCTTGCACCAGAGTATGCAGGTAAACTTCATCATGTAACTTGTTATTTTTCATTTTGTTATGGCATCTATTTGCTTACATAAATAGACATATGCAAGTGTATATAAGGTCAAATAATATTAAGTTAGTAGGCTTAAGAGGACAGTGGAAGTAAAACTAATAGAGAGTTGGAAATAGAGAAATTTCTGTGGTAGGATAGCAGCAGATGAACTTATGCTAGCTGTACCTTATATCTTCTAATTATGGACTGCGAGTATGAGAACATAAAAATAATCAATATGCTCCAAATCAAGGTAAATTTAAATACTCCTGAGAAATTAATGTCTGATTTTTTGCTTGACAGTTAACTTCAATCTACTTCTTTGATAAGATCTTGTAAATAAGCTGGTTATGTTCTATCCGCGATAACTGTTTGACCAAAAGTACTTGCCTTCTGATTGTAAATTTTCTTCCTTGATAATAAAGCGGTGTTGCTGTAGTTCATTGTCTCGAGGCTCAGATCAAGTGTAGTTCATCTCCTTTAGGCATTGATCGAGTTCTTTCATTTGATTTCTGGTTTACATTTTATTGTCCCTATCTGATTTAAATTCGGTTTAATAGATCTCGTCTTGAATTGCATCTAACATTGACTATTTTGTTTGATTGGACAGTTACGGGCCGAGTAACCACTAAGATTGATGTGTTTAGCTTTGGTGTAATTCTGATGGAGCTTATTACTGGAAGAAGAGCTCTTGATGAATCACAACCTGAGGAAAGCATGCATCTTGTGCCATGGTTCCGCAGAATGCATATAAATAAAGAGACATTCCGGAAGGCCATTGACCAAACAATCGATCTTGATGAAGAAACTCTCGCCAGTGTCAGCACAGTTGCTGAGCTGGCCGGTCACTGCTGTGCTCGGGAACCCCATCAGAGACCCGACATGGGCCATGCTGTTAACGTCCTTTCATCTCTGGCTGAGCTCTGGAAACCAGCAGAGGTGGATGAGGATGAAATATATGGAATTGATTATGACATGACCCTACCTCAAGCAGTTAAGAAGTGGCAGGCTCTCGAGGGAATGAGTGGCATTGACGGCTCTTCTTCATACATTGGCAGCAGTGAGAATACACAAACGAGTATACCCACTCGGCCGTCTGGATTTGCTGATTCGTTTACATCAGTAGATGGAAGATAATTTGATCGTCCACCAATAATACTGGTGGAGCTTTTGGCCTAATGTTGTTGGTGCCCTTTAGAGTGTTGGTTTGTTCATTCCTTGTAATCATCCCTTATATCTATCTTCCCCTTCTTTTTCTCCCTTTCTTGGTTCTGCGGGGTTTTGTTAAGATCCTAGTATATGGAGTTGCTTTCATCTGATTCTTCTTAAACATTTACTTTCCCGTGCTTTCTTTCTCGAAGTTATCCAATATGCAAATATTATGAGGCAATTTCTGATTTCATATTAATCAGTTTGAATTGATTCGTTCATCTTTTTGTGATCTCATTTGAAAGTCTTTTCTCGGGTGTCTAGATTGTAAGCCATCAAGACACTAGTGTGGAATATCAACTCTTGGCCTTTCTTCTCACTTGGGCAAGTTGTAGGTCATTATAAACACTTAGAAGGTGGTAATATTATTACACTGAGACAAAAGAATAGTGTTTCAGATATAGATTCTCTTGTATCCTCTCGTAATAAAAAACATTATCTTAATGGCTGGGAGAAATGATGATATGGACCAACGCGTTGTGGCTACGTTGGGCGACAAACCCAAATTAAAGTGGGGCTGCAGATTTTGTTCATTTGTTGTCATGATTTTCAGAGATTTAAGTCACATAGCCATTAAAAATGCTATGGAACAGACATGGAAGAATTATTACTACTTAATTGGTGTCATGTGATATAAATAATAAACTAATGCAAAGATCCATTTTTATTTTCTATGATTGGGGTAACTAATTGATTATCCTTTTTCCATCTGTCTTTTGTAATAAAACACTGAATCTCCAATTAGAAACTCCCAGCTATGACTGATCATACTAGAACAAAGGAACAACATCCAATTAAAAAGAACAGGTTGATGGAGAGATGTCTACATATTATGTAGTCAAGATTATCACATTACTCAAGTGCACAGATATGCTTCAGCTCAAGTTTTGATTGGATAGCAAGTCAACTTAAGACATTTATCATGTGCTCTTGGTAATAAAAAGGGTGATGAAGAAGATAGTATTGTTTTTGATCCTTCGGTTTGTTCTGCTGTCCTCCAATTTGGTAATGCAAGAAAATCATAGCAGGAGTAGTAATGGCCTAGCATGGCTACTAATAGAGAGGCCACAATCCCCAGGCTTTCACCAGCCCCTACTACATTGCTTGCCCACTTCCTCAAATAATAGCCAACGTGGGGTTGCTTCTGCATGGAAGTAATTTAGCAGAAGTCAAACTCCTCTAATTATAAAGCTGCCTTGTAATGGTTCATATTATGTACCCATTCTTCAAAAGAAGAAAAAGAAATATATGGAGAAAAGCAAGTTTCTGACAAGTCTAGTAGTTCAATACTTCTGTTGCCATATGCACATGCAACCTTGTCAGGGCCTAAAACTAAGAAGCACTTTGTGCTAGTTCATACGGCATGCCATGGAGCCTGGTCCTGGTAAAAAATTATAGCATTGATGAGATCTTCAGGGCATAATGTCACAGCTATTGACTTGGGTGCTTCAGATATCAACCCCAAGCAAGTCCTCGAAGTCCCACATTTGTCCGATTACTTTAGTCCGCTGATGAAGTTCATGGCTTCTCTTCCTGCACATGGAAAAGTGGTTCTTGTAGGCCATAGCTTTGGCGGATTTGCCATATCTAAAGCCATGGAAAGCTTTCCAGAAAAGATTTCAGTTGCTGCATTTGTCACTGCTCTAATGCCTGGTCCAACTCTCAATGCAACCACCGTCTACACTGAGGTACCAATTTTCCATATTCCCAGCTTTAGCCATGAGATGATATGTTATGTTTACTTACACTTTTATATATTTGAAACTAAATATACTTTGTCCAGCTCTTGGCTAAGCCTGACAACTGGTCCGGTTTTACCGGTTCAAACCAGTAACCGGAATCGGAACTGGTGGAATCGGTTTATCGGTTACGGTTAACCGTTTAAAACCTACCGGTCCGGTTTTGATTTTTTGGGACCGGAACCGGTTAAACCGGAACCGGACAGGTTAAACCGGTCAAAATATATATATATATATATTTTTTTAAAATGTAGCCGTTGCAGAAATGGGCTGGACCGTTGGCCAACGGTCCATTTGCAAAAATGGCCGTTGGCAACGGTTCCAAACTCCCCTTTTGGCCCCCCAACCCCCCCAAACTTTTTTTTTAACACTTTAACCCATCCCCCACCCCTATATAAACCCCTCTCCATTTCCATTTTAATCCACACCAATTCACTCTTCTCTTTCTCTCAATTTCTCTCAATTATAGTTACTTTGCAACAATTAGCCTTTAAATTTCTCTCAATTAAATATTATAAAGTTTATTCTAGTTTCAATTATTAATTTTGCAATTATAATATTGTTGGTGGAGTTGGTGATTTGCAACAATCCGAAGTAGCTTTGGTGGATTTGCAATTCTAGCCGCCTTCACTTTGTTGGAAATTAGTCCGGCAATTTGGTACCCTCGTTCCAACTCTATCTTTATTTTTCGCTATTTAATTTACGCAATTTAATTTGTTGCGATTTATTTTCTTGTGATTTATTTGAGTGTGATTTAAATTAATTCTATTTAATAATGGCGAAGAGATTTCGACGTGGTGCCGGTAGTAGTGGTATCGTTAGGGGTGAGTTTAATGAGGAAACATTTGTGAACGAAACACCTAATTTAGGTATTGATGTTGGTGGAAATAATCCACTTTTAGATCATGAGGCAATGCAACAACATTATACCGACACTTTTAATGAAATTGATGATGATGATGATGATGATGAAACACAAGCCCCAAAAAATCCCATAGGAGATACAGGTCCTGCACAATCACATACACAAGACAAACCGCCAAGAACTCGTAAGCCAATCGCTAAAATCTGGGGATTTATGACTAAGAATAAGGAAAGACAAATAGTTACATGCAATATATGTAGATAAGAATTTATTTTTAAGCAACAAACTAGTAAGGATGGTGGAACGGGTACACTAACGAATCATATGAAAGGTAAACATAAGGATGTTTGGGGAGAGCAAACAGGTTCAAATCTGGGAGGTATTCAAATGACAATAGACCCACAAACCGGTAAATTTTTTAAGTATGACAAGAAAAAAGAGCGTGTAGAAATAGCTAAAATGGTTGCTTTTGATGCTCTACCATTTTCCTTTCCTTCGGATTTGGAGTTTGTTACTTATATTCAACGTTGTTATAATCCGTTATTTGAGGGTATTCCTAGAAATACTTGTAGAGCGGATGTTATAGATTTGTATAAAAAATATAAATTTTATTTGCGCCATGTATTTAATTCTTTAAATTGTAGTGTTTCTCTTACCGCCGATTTGAGTCTTAGTCTTAACAAGTTAGATTTATTTGCTATTACATGTTATTGGGTTGATGGTAATTGGGTGATGCAAAAAAGAATTATAGCTTTTTTATATGATGAAGGGAAAGGTCATTGCGATGGAAATTTTTTAGCGGATTCAATGTCTACTATTATGAGATTTTTAACATTTATTGAAAAACACTTTGTATTGCTTTAAATAATGTTTCTAATAATACAAAGGCAATTGGTCTTTTAAAAAGGGAATTAAACCCTCCGCTAAAAAATATTTTTTCATGTGAGATGTAGTTGTCACATTTTAAAATTGATTGTTAAAGATGGTCTTGAGTGTTTTGAAGATTCTATTCAAAAAGTTAGAAATGCGGTTGCGTTTCTTTTTTGTAATGCTAATAGGGAAAAACTGAGAGATTTTAAGAATTCTTGTGTGGAAAATGGCCTTAGACCTAGGAAAATTCAAATAGAAGTTGACACTAGGTGGAACTACACTTACATTATGTTACAACAAGCATATGGTTATAGAATTCCCATATAACAAGTTCACAATCATTTTAATACGAATTGTGATGATTGGTTAAATATTACCGATTGGGAAGATGTTAAGAAATGTGTTGAACTCTTACAAATTTTTGATAATGCAACTCTTGCTTTTTCTAGACAATTTTATCCCACGGTAACCGGAATTTTAGCCTACTTAGCGGAAATAGCTAGAGTTTTACAAGAGTATAAAGATAAATCCGGTTGTCAAGCGGTTATTTTTAATATGACAAAAAAATTTAAGAAGTATTTTTTCCCATCCCAACTTTATTTATATTGGGTTCTATTTTAAATCCTTGTTTAAAAATGTCTTATACTAGAGCATTGGTTAATCAAATTTATACCTTTTTAGAAGTTGAACCATCTTTAGCTGACGCCGAGCTCGCGATTGATGCCGAGTTTAAAATTTTTTTTAGTCATTATTCTAATTTGGAAGAAAATGCTACACCCGTTGCTCCACGCCCTACTACTTCTCAAAGTAGCAAAAAGGGCTTGTCGGGTTTATTGCATTTAAAAGTTTTACATTCACATCCAACTCTTTCTTATAATGCAAACTTTGATGAATATCACCTTTATTTGATGCAGCAAAATGTGGATATCAAGGAACTAGATGATTTGGACGTCTTAGCATGGTGGAAGAGATACAAGGCAAGTCATCCGATACTTTCAAGAATGACTCGAGATATCCTTACGGTTCAAATATCAACTGTGGCTTCGGAGTGCATTTAGCCAAGGAAGACAACAAAATGGAGACCATAGACACTCATTATCCAGATTTAGCTTGCAAGTACTAGTGTGCATTCGCGATTGGATTAGATTGGAGCGACGCAACCAAAACTTAGAAGTGGTGGAAGGCAAAGAGGAAGAAATTGAAGATTTGCTAGCAAGTGGAGTGGACCAAATGAAATACTTTAAAGATATCTCCATGACCGAATATGATATGACGGATATTAGCTAAATGATTGACACTTTTTGATTTTATTATTCTACTATTTCTTTGCAACTCATGTATTATTTGCAAGTTAAAAAAAACTACAACTTGCAAATAAATGTTATCCATGAATGAATAAAATATATGGCTCATTGAGCTTTCTTCTATTTACTTGTGTTCATATTTTTACTTATATTAAGTTAGGAATATACCTAAAATATACTAAGAATATACTTATAATATACATCTACTTAAATTAAAAACTAGAAAGTTATATACTTGAAAAATAACTAAAATATACTTATAATATAAATATACTTAATTTATAAAATAGGAATTTATAAACTTAGAAAAAACTTAAGCTATAATACATATAACTTAAGTTTATAATACATATAACTTAAACATATATAAGTTATAAGTATACATATAACTTAAACACATATATATAACTTATAACTATATATAGTATACATATAACTTAAACATATATATATATATGTATGTATATATGCTATTAGTCAGTAAATATATAAACTTTACTTATAAACTTATATAACATATGTAAATATACTTACAATATACTAATAAATACTATAATATATATATACTATACAAAAAAAAGGGGGTTTTCTAACGTTTTGGACCAGTCCGATCCGGTTTCCAATTTGAAACCGGTAAACCGGTGGCCGGTTCCGGTTTTTAGACCGGAAACCGGCCGATTTTATAACCGGTTACCGGTCCGGTTCCGGTCCAACCGGTTGACAGGCTTACTCTTGGCATTCACTGGAGTAGTATCTGCACTTGATAATCGTGTTACATACAATAACGGATCTACCAATCCTCCAACAACCTTCAGTTTTGGTCCCAAGTACTTGGCAACTAATCTTTACCAGCTGAGCCCAGATCAGGTAACCAAAGCATAATATAAATATATTATATTTTGAAATAGCCAAGTTCTGTTATTCTCGTCAACCGAATGGACCTAAAGTGACTAATGACTTGTTTTGCCAAAAAAATATTAGTAGGCATCACCTACTTGAAGATTTTACTGGTTTATCCAAATTATAATCTATTTGACTATTTAATCGTAACATCGACATGGAAATGATTTAAGTCGTTTTCCCCCCTTTTTGGTGTTAGGATTTGGAGCTGGCCATCACACTAGTAAGGCCGTTATACTTGTACAGTTTGGATGGCGTATCAAAGGAGATAGTTCTTTCAAGCAAAAGGTATGGATCTGTTAGGCGAGTATTCATTGTTGCTGCTAAAGATAAATTTCTAAAGAAGGAATTTCGACGAAGTATGATTGAAAAGAATCCACCAGATGAAGTGGAAGATATCCAGGGCTCTGACTATATGGTCATGATGTCTAAACCCCGTCAACTTTTTACTTATCTTCTGAGCATTGCCAACAAGTATAGCTAAGAGCTGTTAATTAAGAAGAATAAGAGGGGACAGGTGTAAGGCTGAGAATAAAACTTCAGTCAATTCACATATCTGATGCATTGATATGGCAATCTCAGTTCTTCCTAAGAAGTCCTATTACCGAGCTACTTAGTGTGACATTTCAATCATTTTCTTTCAGTTATTATTTCCTTTCATTGTAATTTCAGTGTTTGGAATTGGCATCAATAAATGACCTCTATTTCCTGTAATTACTGAACTTTAGTTCAAAACCAAACAGTTAAATCTCGTCAACGGGGAGGAGGATGTAGAAGTAGATACTAAGAAATTGGAACTATATGAATGAGGAATATGCCACTGAGGCCATTTGCCACTGAGGCCATTTGCCTCATTGCACTGAGTCTGTTAATAACAAACTAACGCAAAGATCCATTTTTTTTTTTCTGTCTGCTTGTAATGAAGCACAGAATCTCCTATAAGAGAACTCCCAGCTATAACTGATACTAGATCAAAGAAACAACGAAAAAAAAGGCAGCCCAGTCCACTAAGCTCACGTTATGTGCGGGGTCCGGGGAAGGGCCAAACCACAAGACTAGAACTAAGGAACAACATCCAATTAAAAAGAACAGGGTGATGGAGAGATGTCAAAGGAAAATTCACTTAAAATATTATGTAGTCAAGATTATCACATACTCAAGCCGACACAGATATGCTTTAGCTCAAAATTTACCATGGATTGCAAGTCAACTTAAGACATCTCATGTGCTATTGGTAATAAAAAGAACAGGGTGATGGTAAACAAGGCTTCAAAGACTGTATATGCTACATCTCACCACAAGAGTAAACACCTCAACATGCTTTTATTGAAGGAAAGGTTGCTCATCATCTGTTGAACAAAATTGGAGCCCCTTTGGGCTTTAAACATCACAATATTCCTTTCAGAGGTTTACTTGAAGAATGGTGGAATAGAAAAGCCAAAAACAAGGTCCACAAATTTGCCATGCAAATTGCTGCAATGATGATATTGTGGGAGATATGGAAAGTTTGGAGTTCTTGCAGATTTGGGGAACAAAAGAAGTTTGATTTATATAAGATGGAAAGGAAAATCACTTGGAACATGAAAGCTGCAATAACTGTTGCACATCCCAACATCAATGTAGAAGGCAACTGGTGTAACAGTTGTGATATGATTGAAAAACTTAGTCCTATGGTAAAATGCATCCCTGTATGCTGGAGAAAACCAGAGATGGGATGGTTTAAATTTAACACTGATGCCAGTTTTGTGGATATTACTAACAGTGCCGGTATAGGTGGCATTCTAAGAAATGAGGAAGGGGATCTAATAATGGCTTTGTCTATCTCTGTGGACTGTGAGAGTCACAATATTGCAGAAGCATTGGCTGCTGAGCATGACATTAGATGGTGCATGAATCATGGCTTTGATAATGTGCAAATTGAGCTAGACTCCCAAATCATAGTCAAGATGTTGCTCAACAAAGATACAGACAACTTGAAACTCAAGTAGATCATCAACAACACAAATGACTTTCTTAAAGATGCAACTGTGCAAATTTGTCATTTTTACAGAGAGGCTAACATGGTGGCTGATTTCTAAATGGCTTCAACAAGTAGAAGGAGGATTCTTATATCTTTCTCAAAGGGATTTACCAAGAGAAGTCAAGGGGCTAATTCAACTTGATAAGCAACAACTTCCTACTTTTAGAAGAGGATTTGGAAAATGTAACTTCTTTGTAAGCTAGAATATCTTGATAGCTAGGGAGGATTCTGTTCATTTGGCTATCTTCTCCCTTTTAGATTGTTTTTACAATCTCTTTTGTAGACTAGAGGCAAGGTTCCATGTCCCCATCTAGTCATTGTAAATTATCTTTACTTATATAATACATGGTAGGGGTCAAGCCAAACCCCCCACACCATAGGTTCACAACCTAATGGTGATGGCTTAATATAAAAAATAAAAAAAGTGCCACTAAAATGTTGTTCAAAAAATCTATTTCAGTTCATTATTTCTCTAATAACTGAACTTTTAGATCAAATGATCATAGAGTTTAACACTACTTACTCAAGACGATAGTAGCATTTAGTGGAGTGCCTGTAGTATGTCTACTAATAGAGAGGCCACAATCCCCAGGCTTGCAGCAGCCCCTACTACATTGCTTGCCCACTTCCTCAAATAATAGACAACGCGGGGTTGCTTCTGAATGGAAGTAAGTTAGCAGAAGCAAACTCCTCCAAAAATTAAATCCCTGAAATAATAGTCGACGTGGGTTGCTTCTGCATAGAAGTTAGCAGAAATCAAACTCCTCTAATATAAAGCTGCCTTTGAAATGATTTACATTATGTACTCATTCTTCAAAAGAAGGAAAAAAAGATATGGAGAAAAGCAAGTTTCTAACAAGTCTAGTCCCAATACTTCTGTTGCCATATGCAAATGCAACCTTGTCAGGGCCCAAAGCTAAGAAGCACTTTGTACTAGTTCATTCGGTATGCCATGAAGCTCGCTCCTAGTGTTCGGTTCCCACAGTAGTAAGACCTACAAATGACTAACTAGCTATATCTATCTATCTATCTATCTATCTATCTATCTATCTCTCTCTCTATATATATATATAGACACTCTCTATGCGTATTGCCAACAAATGACTCGCTATTTAGATTAGCTAACCCAGCTTGAGATTATGTAGTCATGAATAAAGCATAATTGAAATAAGGGAAAAAGCTCAAATATGCCATCGAACAACTATAAAAAATGGCTCATCTAGGCCACTCGTTAATAGATAGGTTCATTTATGCCATCGCCGTGACACATTTGGTTCATTCGTACCACTAACCACCAACAAAGCTCTACTACTACTAAATTTTGCCATGCGGCATTATCTAAATCCTTCAATACTTACCAGCCCCCACTATACTTGGATAGAACCCTTGGAGGAGTTGGTCAATGAGAAGAACCTGATTAAACTTCCAAGAGAAACATGCAACATAAACAGGGGCGAATTACCGCAGAGATTAATATATAATGTAGTCATTAATATATTGGTTCATCTGAACTCAGTAGTTTTGACTCAGATCCTGTATGTGTAGGAGGGTCAAATGCGGGTTGAGCTAAATTTGGACGGATCAAATTCAGCTGAATCAGTGGCCACTTCAAAGGTTATTTGGGCTGGGATGGGTTGAGTCAAGATGAACTACGTAACGGGTCATAGTCCAACACCCCCAATCCTAACAAATTAAGTTTGAGTTATATTGTTTTTGCTAAAATTTGTTTGATTACCAAAGAAAACCTTTTTTCTTTCTTCCATTAAATCTAAAATATCCAAAAAAATAAGGAATTGACAAGTTTTCTTATGAGTCAATATGAACAACATATTTAGCCCAAATCAGCTCAACTTTTAGTTGTATTGACTTGGGTGGTACCCAAATTGACCTGCCATGAATATACGCCCAATGGGAGGGTCATAGTTTCATGGGTTAATTTTATCATTTGTTCGTCCATATTAAGAAGTTCATGTTCATCCATATTAAGAAGTTCACTAAAAATGTACAAAATAACGAAATTTTGAACCTAGTAAATTAAATGAGTTGCAGTAGAAACCAAACTTGAACCCATATAGTCAAAACTTGTATCCGCCTTTGAATATCAATATCAAATGCCTCAAATAATAGCCAACTTGGGGTTGCTTCTGCATCGAAGTAAGTTAGCAAAAGTCAAGATCCTGGAATTATAAAGTTGCCTTGTAATGGTTCCAACTATGTGCCCGTTCCTCAAAAGAAGCAAAAAGATATGGAGAAAAGAAAGATTCTAACAAGTCTAGTAGTTCTAATACTTCTGTTTCCATATGAAAATGCAACCTTTTCAGGGCCTAAAGCTAAAAAGCACTTTGTGCTAGTTCATAGGCCATGCCATGCAGCCTGGTCCTGGTACAAGATTGTGGCATTGATGAGATCTTCAGGGCATAATGTCACAGCTATTGACTTGGGTGCTTCAGGGATCAACCCGAAACAGGCCCTCGAAATCCCACATATATCAGATTACTTTAGTCCGCTAATGAAGTTCATGACTTCTCTTCCTGCACATGAAACTTGTAGGCCATGATCTTGGTGGCTTCGCAATTTCTAAAGCCATGGATAGCTTTCCAGAAAAGATTTCAGTTGCTGTATTTGTCACTGCTCTAATGCCTGGTCCAGCTCTCAATGCAGCCACCATATTTACTGAGGTACCAGTTTTCCATATTCCCAAATTTAGCCATGAGATGATATGTTAAGTTTGCTTACATTTTTACATAGTTGAAACTAAATATACTTCGTTACAGGCATTGACATTCACTGGAGTAGTGTCTGCACTTGATAATCGTGTTACATTCGATAATGGACCTACCAATCCTCCAACAACCTTCATTTATGGTCCGAAGTACTTGGCAACCTTTTTTTACGAGCAGAGCCCAATTCAGGTAAGCAAAGTATGATACAAATATATATTTGAGATAGCCAAGTTCTGTCATTCTGGTCAAGCCAATGGCCCTAAAATGATTAATGACTTTGTCACGACCCAACCCCGTAGGCCGTGACTAGTGCCCGATCTGGGCACCCGAACCCATCTATCAAATATTATCTCAAATTCTATTAACTCATTCTAGTATATGGCGGAAGCCGACAAGGCTTTATTTCAAATTTAGGTAATTTCCAGAAAAATTTCGGCAGAGTTTCCTTTGTTTTACGGACTATCCAATATACCCTGCACGCAGAAAATACCAACAAAAGCCACACAGGGCTAACCAAGCAATATATAAACATATGCGGACCGGCCGCCTCGGCGTATAGGATCGCCCAAACAACATATGCGGACCGGCCGCCTCGGCGTATGGGATCGCCCAAACGACATGTACATACATCCATACAAAAAGACCCTAACCCACAAACATGTCCACAGACCTCTAAACAGACCGACAAAATCATATGACAGGACAGGGCCCCGCCGTACCCATGAACGAATATATACAAATGCACTAATAAAAATATATATACCAAAAGTATAAGCTCCGGAAAGAGAGGAGCACTCCGAATAGCAGAAAGGGTGTCCTAAACAGGTGGATCACCAGGCTGTGCGTCCGTACCTTCGGGCATGAAACGCAGCCCCCGGAGAAGGGGGTCAGTACGAAATATGTACTGAGTATGCAAAGCAGAAGGTACAGAAATAAATCTGAACAATAATCGAATCAGATATATAGAAAATAATACATATAAAAAAAATATCAAAATGTTTATTTCCAAAGTATAAATTATGTGTAACACCCCGCATTTTAGGACTGAGTTTAAGCTCATATCATTAGAGTTCTAGTGGAAACATGGAAGGTTTGAACGTTTTGCGAAAATGGTTGATAGGCCTATTTCGGGCAGCGATAACTCCTTGATCGGTTTGGAATTTTGGAAGGTACTATCAATGAAGTTGTAGTATGTAGAAATACCTTTCTAACGATATAAGGATCAAGCCAATCAGAGATCGGAGCAAGGAGATATGATCGTCTCAATATGGCTAATAGTAAGGCACTTGAAATCCTATAGAATCGGCTAAGTTTTTGATACGTCTGACTTCCAGTCAAATTTCATGAAACTACGTTGGGAATTTGAGAAAAACTTCCTTGATGAAAGTTGTAGCCGTTTGAAATATATTTCCAACGGTATCTTACGGGGGTCAAACGGACATCTGTGCAAAGAGTTATGCCCATTTTACTGAAGCCTGTTCGCTGGAAATTCTGCCAGCGTAACGGCGACGTTACGGGCCGTATTTCGTGTTACGGTCCGTAACAGTGGACCGTAACGTCCCGAAAATTTCCAGAAACTCACTGGAAATTTTCACCAAGATACGGTACCAAGTTACGGTCCGTATCTCGTGTTACGGGACCGTAACAGTGACCGTATCTTGGTCCGTATATACGTTTCGGGTCACCTGACTTCGGGAGGCCATAACCCTATCATAACTTGGGAATTTGGGAAAACTCAAAGAACGAAAGTTGTAGATAATTGAAAAACCTATCCAACCATAGGTTGTGGGTTCACAGGAGACGTCGGGATAAGGAGATATGGACGTTTTAAGACAGCAAGGTCTCAACCCGTTTTCAAGTTGGGTCAAACCCATTTTCCCTTGGTATAAAAGGGAAATATAACCCTAGCAGCCCATTTCTTTCTCCAAATTCAGATTTTAGAGAGAGGAAGTGAGAGAGAAGGGAAATTAGAGAGAGAAAGTAGAAAATCAACCAAGTTTAAGGCCCCGAATCCCAAAGCTCGTGAAGGAAAAAGTGTAGTACAAGTCGTTGTCGTCATTTTAAGCCCAAGATCGGACTTGAGGGTGTTGATTTCGTGATTACTACTCTTGAAAGGTAATATTTCTACTCCCTAATCCTTTATGGTTTTGAATTGATGAATTCTTGGGAGAATAATAATTGGGTTGTTGAAGAGAATTATATGAACTATGCTAGGATTGTTGGATTGTTGATGTGGGATTGTTGGATTCATATGTGTGATGAAGAATGATGTTAATTACACCTAATTGAGATTGTAGATTTGGCTAGAAGTAAAAGAATGGGGATTTGGTGAAGAAAACACCATTAATGAGGGTCATAGAGCTTCATGCCCACTAAGTGTTTGATAAAATGCTTAGATGAACAAAACATGGATATTGTTGCTAATATAGAATCCCTATGACTTGTATTGCTATAGATTGAAGTTGAAGGGATTGAAGAACATTGTGATACGCTCAAAAGCGGGAAGTTAAGGTATGTAGAACTTCCATCCACATGTGGGAACTTCTATGTTCTTCCCCATGATCCGTTTAGTAAATTCTATGAAGTTCAACTCCTAGGGCATTAAACCCAATGTATTGGTAGCCCGTAATTATGTATGTATGTATGTACATGAATTCCGTATATATGTTCGTTATTGTGTTCCTAAACCTCCATTTCGGACATTAGGAATCCTAGCTTAATCCATGAATCATGAATTCTTCCTCATGTGTTCTCATGATGTTTATATGAAATTGTAAAATGTTATTTTACAAATTACAAGCATGTTTTCAAGTCAGCTACAAACGTATGATTATGCATTATGGTATTTCTCATGATCAAGTTTACAAGTTATTTCATGAAAATATGTTTACAAGTCCTTTCGTGAAATCATGATTTCAAGACAAGTACAAGTTAATTCACGAAAGTCATGGGCTTCTTAGCCAACTATATTATTTTCATGTTCGGGAGTTGTAATAATACCGAGAAGGCTCAGATAGCCTGAAACTACGTATGCCAACGTAGGATAAGAATCGCTCCGCCCAGTAGGACGATTCCTTTATATGTTCCCCATTGAGGGATTTGGATCCATTCATGTTATGTTCATGTCTCGTACCCCGGCAAGGTACGAGATGGCTTAGCTGATCGGGCAGAGATCAGACTCCACGCTCCTCCCCGTGGTGGTTTATGTCGGTATTACAGATTATTACAGATTACTACAGACTATCTCATGCTTCCAGTACTCAGTTTCAGTTTTAAATTTCATGATTTTGTACTCATGCTCATGCTCATGTTCATGTCCAAGTTTTCAGTTTCAGTTCTTACTATGTTATTCCATGTTCCATGTTGTTTCTTCCGGTTGCTTTACATACCAGGACATTCAATGTGCTGACGTCCCCTTTTTATTTCCCGGGGGCCTGCATTTCACGATGCAGGTACTAACATACAGGACGACACATCTGCTCAGTAGGACAGCATCCGTATCAGCTTATTGGTGAGCCCCATCTCGTTCGGGGTTTAGTCAACTTTTATCTTATGATTAGTTATGCATCTAAAGGTATGCTGGGGGCCTTGTCCCAGTAAGTATGTTTTTCAGTCAGACTCATGATAGAGGTTTCATAGACTAGAACAGACAGTTATGTCATGTCAGATAATCGAAGTCGCATAGCCATTTTGGCTCACTCATGTTTAAACAAGTACTTTATTAAGTATTATGACTTATTATGTTTTATAAAGGCTCATCATGCATTCACGTTATATTCCGCTTATGTTATGCATCATGATGATTCAGCAAGTCATGTGGTTCGCTCGGTCACATGTAGTCAGGCACCGAGTGCCGTGTTACGTCCAGGCCATGGTTCGGGGCGTGACATTATGCATAGGGCACAGGAAAATGTGGTCGCCCGCCTGTCGATGGCGCCACAACACAGCATAACACCAGAAAGTTTCAAATCTCCGAATCCCCATCACACATCACAACATAGCATAACGCCAAACACAACATAACGCCAAACATAAGTGGAACCCGACCCTCGAGCAAGGAGCACGGTGAACCATAATCACAGCATAACACCGGAATGTATCACAAAGCGCACGACAACAGAACCGGCCCAGGAACCGGCGAACGATATCATAGTAGGCACGAGCGGAGTAGTGAGGAATCATATGCATAAAATCATTATTATAAATCCGAAGGATAAGTAAAATAGTCATATTCGAAATCGGAATAATAATTATCACTTTTTGATTCAAAGTTGTCGAATTTACATAAAGGGCGTCGCGGGACCCACGGACGAGTATAGACCCGAACTGAGCCCGCCTATGAAAAACATACCCATTATACATCAAGCAAACTCCTATAAAAATTATTGGAGCAATCCGAACCTCTATGCGAAAAATATGGCATTCAGAGATTACAAAATTCCTTAAAGTGAACATTTTCTATGCGGATTTCGGAAAGCGATTACTTCAAATACATCATGGTTCATATTTCATAAAAACATACATAAGAGTGCCAAAGAATATATATATGGATCATAACATGCTCGGATCTCGAATTTGGAATTCCCTTAAAGCTCTAATCTAGCCTATGTGAAACTAAGGCATGCCAAAAGAAGGAAGGTTGCTTTACATACCTCAAACGCTCTCCAATATGATCCAACTCAAGCTAAGTCCAAACTATGATTCGGGCTGCCCACGATCTAAAAATAAGCCATAAAATGCCAAACATTAGCTAAAGACTCTTTGGGCATTAAATTCCAATTTCGCCCTTAATTCTACAGAAATTTGGGCAGCATTTCCCCTGTAAATAGGCTACCCCGAGAATTTAACTCGGCCGTATCAATCAACAACAACAACAACAACCAACCTAACAACATCAATAATAAATTCGGAAGACAAAATAACATTAATAGCTCTCTTTTTCATCATTCGACAACTTTCCAAATATTCAATTCAACAGCTCACATTCAAGCCACCACATCGCTCACACATTTAATTATCCACCCGAGTCTTTACCACAATATTCTAGGACATTCTAAACAATCCACATAATATTTCCAACGACCCGAAAATTTTTCCACTGTTTGGCCGAAAACAGTCCCCTTTTTCCATTCCTCATTTTCAAGTCATGTTTTGTACCACAATCCACAATATAACGATATGATTTTCATAAAATATACAATTTACGTCAAACGCACAACTAGCCTCAAAACAGCCCACAATTTCTCAACATCAATCTTGAGCCACTTAAACACTTATTTCCAACTAGAATTCGTTTCGACGATAACTAAAATACTAAGCGATAGTATTACGATCTTCGACACATTATAAAACTCACATTCGCCCGCGCCACACACATACACATGTTAATGATTCTTATATATACAAATTTTATTCAATGCACAAAGTTCTCCAAATCAGTCCGCAACGCTTACTATGTCAATTTGGGACATTAAATTCTCATTTCTAACCTACAAGTCATCACCATAACCATTACGACGCTAAGCGAGATTTATTCCTTCTTTGCTACAATTTGGAGGCTATAAACACGGCTACACTACACATATACATGTATCGATGATTTTTATTCTTTTCCCCACTCGATACCAATCTAACATAATATAGAATTAATTCATCAATTCCATTTGTCACACCCATATACACGGCTAGAACACCCATCACACAACCCACTTCCAATCATACTATATTTCATGATTTCCATCCCTATTAACATACCATAACATGAATAAATGTTCACAACACAAAAACAAGAGCAAAACATACCTTTCTTCTTCAATCCACCAAATAGTTAGGGTTTGCAAATGGGTACAACTAATGGTTGGATGACCCGAACAACTCTTCCACGCTACTTAGGGACCTCAATATAGTGGGTTAACACCAAGGAAATAATTTTTGGGAAGCTAGAATTTGATTTGGTTTTCCTAAGGTTGGGCCGAAAACAGTGGGGGTTGGGAACTCTCTATTTTCTTGTTTTGTGCTAAGTGATGAAGTGAATAAATGAGGAATGAAGACTTGGTCTTCATCTTTTAAGTGGTTCACAAAATATCCACATTGCCTTGGGTCCACACAATGTGTTGGACCAATTAAAATTGGTCACACAATGTGTGGGACCCCTTTTTAATTCACACGGCCCCCATGGCATTTTTGGCACCACATTTTAAATTCCAATTTTATGAATTGTGGTCCCAATTTTCCCTAAGTGTTCAATGCCAACAATTTCATATATAACTTATATCTCAAAATAAAATCAAGGTCAAGAATCCCGACTTTGTATCCCGAAATAATTTTTTTTTTTGTCCTTAACTTATCATAATAAATCCAGATTATTCCACTGTACAAAAATACCGGTTCTAACAGACTTGCTTTGCCAAAAATGATTAGTAGGCAATTAGACATCACCTACTCGAAGATTTTACTAGTTTATCCATTTATTGATCTATTCGACTACTTAATCGTAACATCGACATGGAAATGATTTAAGTTGTCTTTTTCCCCTTCTTGGTGTTAGGATTTGGTGCTGGCCACTACACTACTAAGGCAGTTATACTTGTACAGTTTGGATGACATATCAAAGGGGATGGTTCATTCAAGCAAAAGGTATGGATCAGTTACGCGAGTGTTCATTGTGGCAGCTGAAGATAAATTTCTAAAGAAGAAATTTCAGCATTGAAAGGAATCCACCAGATGAAGTGAAAGAGATCCAGGGCTCTAAGCCCCTTCAACTTTCTATTAATCTTCTGAGCATTGCCAACAATCTAATAGCTGTTAATTAAGAAGAATAAGGGGGATAGGTTAAGGCTGAGAATAAAGATTCAGTCTATTCACATATCTGATGCATTTATATGGCGCTCTCAGTTCTTTCATGGAAGTCCTATTACCGAACTAGTTAACTTGATATTTCAATCATTTTTCAGTGTTTGGAATTGACATCAAATATTGAAGTTATAGCCACTCTGACCCCCTCCCATACTCTTTCTGTTCAAGCTCCTAGTTTTCTCGACAGTTGAGCAGAATAAAGAATTAAAATTCAAGTTTAACATGCAAGGGATTTTTTTTTTTTTTGTCACCTCAGGACTTAACACTGACAACCAAATTATTATAATCACTGTATTTGTACATGAAGAAGACATTGCAAAGAAACTAACTTTTTCACTGCAGAATTGCGAGAAACTAACTTTGTCACAGCCGAATACACTTGTTGCCAAAAATGAAAAGTATACATGTATTCCACATCGATTTGCTAAATGCTTTACTTGCAATGGCTTATAAGTGACTAATATCGTACAATTGTTTTTATAGCAATATATAAAAATTAAACTGAAACTGAAAAGGTGATCTCTATTAAACTTAATGATATGTTTTGTCAAGTTTTCCATAAACAATAGGTGCACACATACACTTTTTTTTTTAAATTTATTTTTTATGAAAAATCCTTAAAGATTAGATACATAAGAGTGGAATCTCTTTCTGCATTGGAATACAATAAATGGTACTGCATAAAATGTCGAGATAATCATGCATGAAAAGTAGATTATGGTAACAAAAAGAGAAGGAAGAGAGTAACCTTGAAATCAAATGGTAAAACATAGATGAAGGAGGAAAAATTCCATCACAAGCCCAGTGACGATTTCCATTCCAAAATCAAAGCTTCTTGGAAAAATACAAGACCACCTCAAACTACCTTTTAAATTTCTGCTTGCTTCAAGTTTCAATAATAAAAATTCAAAATTAAAAAAATCAGAAGAAAACACAAGTAAATTACCAAGAAAATTTAATTTACTTAAATTAAGAAGAAAAAGGGATCTTAGTAGCTCCATTGATTAGCTATTTAAACTTTCACCTTGTTGATGAAGGTTCATTTCCCACTTTGTTATCCCCTCCCCCATTTCCCTACGTAATTTAAAAAAATAAAAAAGTACTTAAAAAAAATTAAGAAGAAAAATTGCTTAAGAAATCATTTCTAGAGTTACATTCCTAGCTAGAATGAAAGCTAAAATCAACAGACTGAGGGTGTGTTTTTATGAGCTATAGACGTATATAACATCTACTTAACATGATGAAGAAGAGCAATAAAGTGCATCAAACAATCACCACTCAAAAACGTTTCGGAAGATAAATTTGATCGTGAATTGAATAGTTCGAATGGACTTGATTCAGAAATATACATATAGTCGTTACAACTTTTCAAATTCTCACTTTTTTTTTAAGCAACAAGAGGCGTTGAAAAAAAAAATGTAATTTTCTTTTGTAGATATTTATCATTTATTCAGAGTTATGGGGCAATTTGCAGGATTGCCCTTAGCTGGGGGGTCCTTAATTTTTGTGCCTCAAATCAGTGGTCTTTAATTTTTGTCATTCGCTAAAAGTCTATTAATTTCGGGTTTGAACTTTTGCTCAGTCAAAAAATTTAATTTTTTTTGCAAGACATAAGTTGAGATTCGCAGGGCATAGCTTATGCCTTATGACATAAGTTGGGTTTCAAAATATGCCTTAAGGAAAAAAAAATTACTGAAATTTTGCAAATCTCTACGCCTCTACCTTAAGGCCTAACTTTGAGCAAAAATTAGGCCTTTCAAGGACAAAAATTAAAGACCACCCCAAAAGAAGGGCAATCCACGCAAAAAGATATTTACTTTTTTGTACAAAATTATTACTAGGAGTAGTGTTTAAAAAGGTAAAATGATTGTTCAACTTTTAAAGGACATTTTGGTAATTTAATTTTATACTCTATAGTGTCCTACTTCTAGAATAGTATAATATGATTATTATATATTAGTACTCCCTCCTGTTCAATATAAGTTTCCATTTAGTTTCTTCGCACCCTGAAAAACAGTAATTAACTCCTAGAGAAAAATAAGTATTTTGAATAAACTATCCTTAATTAATAAGGCTCTTGCTTGGCCTTGAGTAAAGAAGGACAAATCTGAAAAAATAAAGTTAATTCCTTCTTGATTATATAAGTGGACATTTATTTTAAACAAAAATAAAAAGACTAAGTGGACACTTATTTTGAACTGAGTTAAAAAGGGGTTACCTAATTACCCCCCCCCCCCCCCCAACCCAAAAAAAAAAACCCAAACTCGAACCCATAAAGTTCAAATCCTAAATTCGCCTCTAATTATATACTCCCTCCGTTCACCTTTACTTGTTCATTATGGACTTTGCACACCAATTAAGAAATAATAAAGGAAGTCCATAATTTACCATGATACCCATATTAATTGGTGCATATATTTAATGGATTTGAAAAATGATTTAACATGAGTGATTAATACTATGATAAAACAGGAAAAAAGAAATTGTGTTCTCTTCATATGTTAAAAGTGACAAGTAAAAATGATTTTTTTTTTAGAATACTCGACAAGTAAAAGTGAACGGAGGGAGTAAAAATCAAATGCCTCAAATAGTAGCCAACATGGGGTTGCTTCTGCATGGAAGTAAGTTAGCTGAAGTCTAGTTCCTCTAAAAATCAAATGCCTCAAATAATAGCCAACGTGGGGTTACTTCTGCATGGAAGTAAATTAGCAAAAGTCACGCTCCTGGAATTATAAAGTTGCCTTGCAATAGTTCAAAATATGTGCCCGTTCTTCAAAACAAGGAAAAAAGATATGGAGAAAAGCGAGTTTCTAACAAGTCTAGTTGTTCTAATACTTCTGTTGCCATATGCAAATGCAACCTTTTCAGCGCCTAAAGCTACAAAGCACTTTGTGCTAGTTCATAAGGCAGCTCATGGAGCCTGGTCTTGGTACAAGATTATAGCATTGATGAGATCTTCAGGGCAAAATGTCACAGCTCTTGACTTGGGTGCTTCTGGAATCAACCCAAAACAGGCCCGCGAAATCCCACATTTTTCTGATTACCTGAGTCCGCTAATGGAGTTCATGGCTTCACTTCCTGCACATGAAAAAGTGGTTCTTGTAGGCCACGAACTAGGTGGCTTAGCCATTTCTAAAGCCATGGAGACCTTTCCAGAAAAGATTTCAGTTGCTGTGTTTGTTACTGCTCTAATGCCTGGTCCAAATATCAATGTAACCACCGTCTACACTGAGGTATTAATGTTCCATATATTTCCAACTTTAGCCATGAGATGATCTGTTATGTTAGGTTAAACTTCTACATTTTTGAAATTAATTATACTTTGTTACAGTTACTCAATGCAGTATCTGAACTTGATAACCGTCTTATATACGATAATGGACCTACGAATCCTCCAACCTCCGTCATCATAGGTCCGAAGTACTTGGCAACTAATATTTACCAGCGGAGCCCAAATAAGGTAAGCAAATAATAATGCAAATTGATATAGCCAATATATTCTGTTATTCTGGTCATAGAATGACCCTAAAGTAACCTCTTTTGCCAAAAACTATTAGTAGGCATCACCTACCGGAAGATTTAATAGTTAATCCAAATTAAAGATCTGTTCAAGAACTGCAAACTGATTTAAATCGGTTTATTTTCCTTCTTGATTTTAGGATTTGGCGCTGGCCACTACACTAGTACGGGAAGTTCCTTATTACAGTGCGGAAGATGTTTCTAAAGAGATAGTTCTTTCAAGCAAAAAGTATGGATCAGTTAGGCGAGCATTCATTGTTGCTACTGAAGATAAAGTTCTGAAGAAGGAATTTCAACAGTTGATGATTGAAAAGAATCCACCTGATGAAGTGGAAGTGATCCAGGGCTCCGACACAATGACCATGATGTCTAAGCCCCGTGAGCTTTTTACTACTCTTCTGAGCATTGCCAAAAAGTATAACTAATAGTAGCTGTTAATTTAGAAGATTAAGGGGGACCGGTGTAAGGCTGAGAATAAAACATCATTCATTTCACTTATCTGATGCATTTATATGGCGATCTCAGTTCTTTCATGGAAGTCCTATTACCCAGATAGCTAATTTGATATGTCAATCCTTTTCTTTTAGTTGTTATTTCCTTTCACTGTTATTACAGTGTTTGGAATTGACATCAATAAACAACCTCTATTTCCTGTTATTACTGAATTTTATTTTAATTTGGTTAAATCTCATCAATGGGGAGGAGGAGATATTGAAGAATTAGAACAATATGAATGAGGAATATGATGTTATACCCCGTACATTTATACGACGAATTATCCGCAAGCAAATCGACTCAAGTTAAAGGCGGAATTATTTTCGGATACGAAATAGAAATCATTAATTTTCAATTTTAATTAAAACATAAATTGTGTATAAATTTTATTGGTATAAAGATATTATTGGAGATTAGGGGTAAATTAACTATGATTAGATTATTAAGTGGGATTAAAATTTAAATCACTTCATTAATTAATTAAGCTTAAGGGGCCATGTGAGCCCCACCCGAATAAAAAAAAATATAAAGGAATCAAAATCTGGAAATTAACAAAACAAGGTGCAAAAGTGAGTCATCAAAAGGGGGAATACGTGTAGCAATATGAGAAATATATATATTTAATTGGATGTAGTGCAAATGACCATTTTCAAGTCATTTGTTGGTAGACAAAGCTCAAGGGCAAGAAAAAAAAAAGTGCCATGGCTGCTCACGGCTAGATTGGGGTTTTAAAAAAAAAAAATCAGTTTTGTTGCTTAGTAAAAATTCTAAGGAGAAGACAAGGAGATAGAGGTGGAGAAGCAAGAATAAGTATAAAGATTTAAGACACAAATTGGAGCCAAGTATCCAAGGTAAGAATTGGTTATTTCTTTTACATTTAGAATGAGTTGGATGCATTGTGAATATGTATAAAATGGTGCATGTTGGTATTGAATGTTGTTGTTGAAATTTACAGTTAGTCGTGTGAAGGGCTTATGTGAAGTAATGTTTGAATTTCTTGTACATGTATTAAGGATGGTTTGAATGATGTAGTGTGTTTGAAAGGAATGAAAATTATGGAATTTTGTATGTGGTTGTGTTGAAGTCGTGTAGGAGTTGATTTAAGGAGTTAATGGACTGTTTTATGTGATACTTTAGTTGTTGATTGTTATGGACATTGTGGTGTATTGTTTGCATTTTAAATATGTGAGTTAAGATGTAAAAGAAATGATATATGTGGAAGTGGGAAAAACAGTCCAACCGTGGACTGTTTTATGTAAATGGATGGGCTAATTTAGTTTGAATGTTGATTGTTGTTGTCATGGGTTCTAAAATAAGAATGAAAACATCGATGGTTAAAAAGTGGAGTTGAAGTCGTTATGGGCTGTTGTAGGAGTTAGTATGTTATTAATATAGTCTCTTGCGGTTATATAGACAATGTTGCTAAACGTGTTATTGTTGTTTGGTTGGAGTTGGACAATTGCAAGTTATTGCGATTTTTGTAACCTTGATAGATAAGTGTTGATCACAAGAAATTATAAATGGTAATGTTATGTTGCTGTTTTGGGCCGTGAGCAGGAGTTATTTTTTATCAAGCATGATAGTTAATTTTAAGTAGAATTATAGTTGTTGTCCCGAACTATATGGCGAAAAGATTGGAAAGTTAAAGTTGGAATTGTGTTGATACGATCATATTGTCGCTTTTTATTGGATTGAAGGAATTGAAAGTATAAGTGTGCCCATGTATTGTTGCTGGTATTTCTGTGTCTACAGGAACACAATTGGAAATTTGGATAGGTGAACCTATAAGGGGAAGTGCTGCCGAATTTTCGCCAAAATGCTAGATAATAGAATACTTAAGTGAGAACATATATATAGACTGGAATGTAGGTCCTATAGAAGAATGAACTATAGAGTGGCGAACTAGAAAATATAGTTACTAACGATAACGTCACTTTTATATAAATAGGCGAAAAGAGCAACGAGGCAAAAGGGATTCACGGATAGTCGTCGACAGGTATGTAAAGCTATCCTTTTCTTTCTCTTGGCATGTCCTAGATGTACTAGGTTTGAAATTGAACCTCGGGGGATATTCTGTTTATAGCAAACTAAATCTGAAAATGTCCCCTTTTTCATTCAATAGAATTGAATCCTATAAGTACGTTTTGTTGAAAGAATTTGGTAAGTTTACTGTTATACCCCGTATATTTATATGTCAAATTATTCGCAAGCAAGTCGAATCAAGTTAAAGGCGGAATTATTTTCGGACACGAAATAGAAATCTTTAATTCTCAATTTTAATTAAAACATAAATTGTTTATAAATTTTATTGGTATAAAGATATTATTGGAGATTAGGGGTAAATTAACTATGATTAGATTATTAAGTGGGATTAAAATTTAATCACTACATTAATTAAGCCTAAGGGGCCGTGTGGGCCCCACCTGAATATAAAAAAAAATATATAATGAAAGCATCAAAATCTGGAAATTAAAGAAACAAGGTGCAAAAGTGAGTCATCAAAAGAGGGAATACGTGTAGCAATATGGGGAATAATATATAAAATAAGGCATAGTGCAAATGACACTTTCGAACTCCATTTGTTGAAAAATCAGCTTTCAAGAACTAAACAAACCAAGAAAAAGAAGAGTTGAAAGAGAAGGAGGTCACGGCCATTGGAAAAAAAAAATCAGTTTTGTGATTTAATATAATTCTAAGGAGAAGACAAGGAGAGGGAGGTGGAGAAGCAAGAATAAGTATAAGAATTTAAAACACAAATTGGAGCCAAGTATTCAAGGTAAGAACTGGTTATTTCTTTTACATTTAGAATGAGTTTGGATACATTATGAACATGTATAGATGATGAATGAATGTATATAATTTTTTGCATGTTGGTATTGGATTGTTGTTGTTGAAGTTGAAGTGAGCCGTGGGTGATAGGTTTAGATGGAATCATGCTTAATCTTCTTGTACATGTATTGGGAGTAAATTGAATGTGTTGTGGTGTGGATAAATGGATAAAAATCATGAAGTTGTCGTAGTTGTGTTGAAGCCGTGTAGGGGGCTGTTTTCGGCCAACATAGAAAAAAAATTGTGGATTGTTGGAAATATTATGTGAATTGTTTAGAATGTTGTTGGTATGGGTTTGGGTTAATAATCGAATGTACGAACGATATTGTGGCTTTAAAGTAAGCCATTAAATTGAATAATTGGAAAGTTGTCGAATGGTGTAAAAGAGAGCTACTAATGTTGTTTTGCCTTTCGGATTGATTATTGATGATACTAGGTTGGTTATTGTGGTTGTTGTTGTTGATTTTGAGCGAGTTAAATTCCTGGGATGGCCTATTTACAAGGGAAATGCTGCCGAATTTTCTGTAGAATTGAGAGTTAGTTTGTAAGACCCAGCTAGGGGCCGTGATGGGTACCCGGGGCTAGCCACCGAGCACCACTCGTTCTAATACTCATCTTACTCATTTAATGCCCTTTTACCAATTTTACACACAAATTGTAGGAAAATCATATTTTATATAGAAACATAAATACTTATATACATTTTCCTCTCGGCCATCAAAATAATATATACATAATAATAACATCTTGTGAGACCATCTGACCCACACTGCGTATCTACGAGCCTCTACTGACATACTAAACATATAGACGGAACAAGACTCCGTCGTGCCCAAAATATGCATATATACCAAAAGAAGAATCATAAGCACCTCCGGACAATGGAGTGCTCTCAATCAGCTGACAGCTACTAAGGGTCTGGACCAAGCTCACCTCCCTGTCTACCTGTGGGCATGAACACAGCGTCCAAAGAAAACGGACGTCAGTACGAACATTGTACTGGGTATGAGAGGCATAAATAATAAAGAAAGACAGTGTTAATATAATGTGAACAGCAATATGAAACATCTGAATCTGAATGACAATCATAAAAGAAGTAATGCATGCTATCTTACTCATACTCATCATAATTTCTTATATGCATAATATGCAAGCTGCCCGTCCATATCGGAACGGTGTAATAATCAATAACATTAGCCCGCGTCCAGGCCTCCCGCGTCCGGGGTACCATCTCATGCCGCCCACTAGTGGTGTCTGCCCATGCCAAAAGGTCATGGTGTATCCGTATAGCTGCCCGCCTTGGCGGTGACTGCCCGGCCAACTAGGCGCGGTGTAATATGATCATGACATGCTCATAAAAAATACTTGTAATAATATGCTTATCATAATATGCTTATCATAGTACATGCATAAGACTCAAGATCAACTATACTCTGTCGGGGTGGCGTAAGGTCGTGATCCCCCGATTTCATTATGGAGCAATTATTGACATTCTGCCTCACCTTGAAGGAATTAGTACATAAGGTGAGTGTAAGAAATAAATAGCATCATTATCAATATGGCATCATCATATCATATCTCTTATCTCTTATCTTATATAGACATTTATGGACTTAGGCTTCTAGCTTTCCGGAAAATAGGAACTCATGAAGAGGAAAAGAACTTATGTTATAGGATTCATGCCATTCGAAAGAAAGGACTAGCCTCACATACCTTTGTCGTTTAGCTATGTTATCGTTCACTTGCTCTCCCCAATGTCACGTTGTTACCTTCACGGGAGAATTCATATTAACATTAGTTAATAGATTATAAGAACGCGTCGTAAATTCTAGAGAAAATTGGGCAGCATTTCCCCTGTAAACTTAACAATCCTCAAAATTCCAACTTAGCCAAACGTCAATCAAAATACCACCAACAACAACACCAACAATTTCATATCAAACTAGACTTAAATCCATTCTTAAATTACTCCCAAAACAGCCCAATATACATTCGGATGTCAATGCTTGTATACACTTCTTTATTTCCGTATATTCATAATATAACAACAACAACTACAGCCAATCCCCCGATATTCCAGCCCATAACGACCATAAAACAGTCCCCAAAATATCATCGCAAAACAGCCACAAATGTTATACCAAACAGCTCCAAAATATAGTCACAAAATAACCACGAAAAATACATAAAGCAGCTCCAAAATTTTGTCATAAAACAGCCACGAAAATTACATAAAACAGCCCCAAAATATTGTCAATAAATAGCCACGAAAATTACATAAAACAGCCCCAAATATCGGCACAAAACAGCCCGGTATACGCTTTGTATACAATATCTTTATACACTTTATTCTCCCAAATTCAAGAACAACAACTTATCAACAACTTCAACAACAATGTCAACAATTATTATACATCATAACTCAGCTAATTCCATCAATTTAATCCACCTAAAACAGCCCCTTAATCCATAAATCCCAACAAAACAACAAACGAGTTTATAATGCTATTTTCTCCGTTCTAATCCGTTAAAACTCTAAATAAACTTGTTAACAATGAAAAATGGACCTTAATCTTACCTTAATTTTGCAGCAACCACTTCCACCCTCTCTTTCTTGGCTGATTTTTAGCTCAAATTGAAGGCAACGCGACGTACAACACTTTTCTCTTCAGGAGCTTCGCGATTCGGGGCTTAGATTGTGGTCACAATTTGGTTTCTTTCTCTATCTCTCCTCTCTCTCTCTACCTCTAAAATTTCTGGGTTTGTTGAGGTCTGAAAATGAAAGAGAAGGCCGATTTTTTTTCATTAAATGGCAAAGAAAATGGGCTGACCCGACTTGGAATCGGGTTGGGCCGAATTCATTGCCCAGCTTGACCTTTCTGCCTTAAAATGGCCATATCTCCTTATCCCGATGTCACATGAAGACCCACGACCTATGGTTGGAAAGCTATTTCAATTATCTACAACTTTCATTCTGGGAGTTTTCCCAAATTCCCAAAGGACGATAGGGTTATGACCTCCCGAAATCAAATCACCCGAAAACGTATCTTAAAAATATTATTTTGGAGGGCTTTCACTTTGATTTGGCTCAAGGATCCTTCTTGGGTTGTGTTTAACTTCTCATATATTATTCATATAACTTGTCACATGTTCTAAAAAAAAATCTCGACATGTGGACCCCACCTCAGCTTATGAATAATTCATCGTACGAAAATACGGGATATAACAGAATAATTACTTAAGTGCCTATGGTTAACATTGGATATCCATTGGCATATTTGTAGACCTTGGGGAGCCCGAGGCGTAAATTTGGATTAGCGTTAGATTGGCTAGCTTGGAGTGCGTACAAGGTATGTAAAGCGCAACCATTCTTTCTTTTGGCATGCCTTAGTTTTCAATAGGCTAGATTATAAGCCTTGAGGAAAATTCTAAGATTCGAAATCCGAGCATGTTATGAGCCTTATAAATATTCCTTGGCACTCTTATGTATGATTTGATGAAATATGAACCATTATGTCTTTGAAATAATCGCTTTCCGAACTTTGCATAAAAAGGTTTCACTTTAAAGAATTTCGTAATTTGTGAACGCCACATCTTTCACCGAAAGGCTCGGATTGCTTCAATATTTTTGTAGAAGTTTATATGGCATATAATGAGTATATTTTCCATAGGCGGGCCCGATTCGGGTCAATACCCGTCCGAGGGTCCCGCGACTTTCCTTTATGTAATTCGGACAACTTTTGAAGGAATTTGGTATGATTATCATTTCGAATTTCAAGTATGGTCATTTACTTATATTTGAGTCTATGATAATGATTTTATGCATATGGTTACTCATGACTCTGCTCGTGCGTTCTGTTATATCTTTCGTCGGTTCCCGGGACGGTTCTGTTATCGTGCGCGCTTTGATATACTCCGGAGTTATGCTGTGTTTATGGTTCACCGAGCTACTCGCAAAAGAGGGTCGGGTTCCACATATATTTGGTGTTATGCTGTGTATGGCGTTATGTTGTGATGTGATATGTGACGGGGATACGGAGATTTGAAACATTCTGGTGTTATGCTGTGTTATGGCGCCATCGACGGGCGGGCGACCATATTCTTCTGTACCCTACGCATGACTTACCTATTTTTGAAAGTAAACAAATTTTGATATGTTGGATTTATACTTATGTTTTGTACTACTATTTCGTTTATGCCTCAGATTTGTTTCTGTATTTTCTGCTTTGCATACTCAGTACATATTTCGTACTGACCCCCTTTCTTCGGGGGGCTGCGTTTCATGCCCGCAGGTACAGACGCACAGTTTGGTGATCCACCAGTTTAGGACACCCTCTTCTGCTGTTTGGAGTGCTCCTCTTATTCCGGAGCCTACATTTTGGTATATATACTTGTTTGATGCATATGTATATATTTGTTCAGGGGTACGGCGGGGCCCTGTTCCGCCATATGATCCGTTTGGTCTGTTTAGAGGTCTGTAGACGTATTTGTGGGTGTGTGTGCCTACTTCCGTACAGTTGTGTTTATATGATCTCTTTCGTTATGGCAGCCTTGTTGGCGTGCGGTTTGTATATGTTTTGGGTCGTTGTGCCAATTGATAGCCTTGTCGGCTTTTGACATATTTGACAGCCTTGCCGGCTTTTCGTTATATATATATATATGTCCGCACACGGTTGCGTTGAAATGTGTTTGAAACAGTTTGACATAGTTTGAGACGGCATATAGTATTTGTGGCCGTATATGCTATCTGTATGTATTCGATTTGGATAAGTGTGTTACGATTTGGTATGTTTGTCTGTCTGGGTGTCCAAGTAGGGCACCAGTCGCGGCCCACGTGGCTGGGTCGTGACATTTACACAAATTGCTTGGAAAGTTAGGAGATTGTTCGAAGATCTCCAGGGATGACTCTATAGACTTAATGTACGTAAATTGAGCCTATCACTTTAGTTGACCCGAGGTGGGCCCACTATGCTCGATTTCACTCTTATTGCATTTTAACCTATTTTGAGAAGTTTTAAAGGAAACGTCTTAACTACTCTTCTGACTACTAAATGACACTTGTTTAAGTTATTCTATTGAGTCTTATAAATTATTTTGGAATATCGAAATGATCCCAAGAAGACTATTATCGCATAATCTATTTTTGTTATCCGAAATATACGCACCGTGACTATCGTGCGGTTTCATTAATGCGGTTGTTGTTCGGAATACTCCATCGAGTCCTTGTAAAATGTATTATGTCTCATATTGCATTAGTTTCTCACTACTCCACTCGTGGATGTCTCAATGTTTCCTTCACTGAGCCCGGGCCAGGATATGTTGTCAAGCGTATTCCTCTGCATTGTTCGCCGTGCCTCGATGGTGAGGGGGCAGGTATACGTGTACATGGGTTGTGGAGTATGCTGTGCCATGTACACTATTTTGATATGATATGATATGATCCGATATGGCTATTTGACATGACATGCTATGTTATGGGGTTATCCCCTATTCTGATCCTTATGTGTTGTGGCACCAGCGTCGGGAGGGTGACCACGTTCTGTCTACCGAGTCCCTTGGCGGGGGCCGGACATGATATGGCATATGTTTCTGTACACATTCCTTATGTTTTGAAATATGCATTTGGTATTCTGGATTTTTGCATTCCTTTCTGTTCGTTCTGTTTCCGGTTATGATTTTGGTTTCTCTACTTCAGGCTTTACATATTCAGTACATATTTCGTACTGACCCCCTTTCTTCGGGGGCTGCGTTTTCATGCCGCGCAGGTACATACGACAGGTTCGCTGATCCGCCCGCTTAGGATCTTATTCTGCTATTCTGAGGCGCTCTCTTATCCGGAGCCTATATTTTTGGTACAGTCTCCTGCTATTGTATAAATGTACGTCACTCAGGGGTACGACGGGGCCCTGTCCCGTCATATGATTCTGTCGGTCTGTTTAGAGGTCTGTGGACATGTTTGTGGGTTGGGGGTCTTCCTGTATGAATGCGTGTATATGTTGTGTTTGGGCGATCCCATTCGCCGCGGCGGCCGGTCCGCATATGTTTAAATGTTGCTTTGTTGGTATTTTCTGTGCGCAGGGTATATTGGATAGTCCGTAAAACAAAGGAAATCTGCCGAAATTTTTGTGGAAATTATCTAAATTTAAAATATAGTCTTGTCGGCTTCTGCTATATACTGGAATGCGGTTAATAAAATCTGAGATAGCATTTGATAGATGTGTCTAGGTGCCCAGATCGGGCACTAGTCACGGCCTACGGGGTTGGGTCGTGACATATGATGTAAGTGAACAAGAGGTTATTGATGCCACTGAGGCCATTTGTCTCAATGCACAGACTGGAAGCTCTAACAACAAAACATTGAGGGTCAAGGGTGTAGCTAAGAAAAAAAAAGTTGGTAATACTAGTTTTCTCTGGAGCAATCCACAGTTTTATAAATGAACAAACATTGCAGGAACTGGGAGTTATTCCCCATTATTTTGCACAAATGAAGGTCGTAGTAGCAGATTGGAAATATATGATCAGTGATTGAGAGGCTAACTAGTTCATGTGGACCAAGCAGGGATGGCAACAGGGCAGTGTGGGTGCAGGTTAAAACTCTTTTAAAACAATTGCAGGCAGTGCTGCTTGCGGGTTGGAGAGATCCTGATTCCTGACGGATGTCTTTGAACTGAATCCTAATAAACTAACAAAGTTTTTCTGCTTCTTTCTCGACGAAGAAGCTGGGCGAAGCAGAAGCTTGTGCTCGTCTAAAAGTTCTTCAAAAACAATAATTGTCCAATTAACTTTTGTTCGTCAAAAATCTATCCAAAAATTTCTTTTTAAAAATTATTCCAAACAAATTTTCAGATGACAACTGTATGTGAAAATCATTGTCCTATGACAAACAGCACTAGAAAATCTAAGATTTTGTGGAACCAAATGTAGGAAAAGTTGATCAATGATGGAATATTTTAGTACAAATGTACAATAATTATTAGACTGCAGCTTCATTTCAATGTAAATAACTACAATTACAGCACTTATCGCAAGGATTGCAAACCATAGCAGTGACAAATACAATAACTGATATTTTGGACTTTTTCCTCTTAATAAAACATGATGCTGAGCAAAGTGTTATTTATGATTGGCTTTCTGGGAGGTGTGTGATGAGTAAGTTCCAGAATTGCAAAATCTGTGTCGCAAGTTAAGAAACGTGATGATGACCTTCAAATTTATCATTTCAAGGCTTGAACCAAATCAATCTTGTGTTTACTCATAGTATGGCTTCTTCAAGTAAACATGTCATGTGATCTAAATAACTACTTAAGATCCATTTTATTTTCTATGATTGAGGTAACCGATAGTTTACCTTTTTTTCATCTGTCTGCTTGTAATGAAAACACTGAATCTCCTATAAGAGTACTACTAGCTATAATTGGTACTAGAACAATGTTAGAAGGAGAGGATTGCAGTTAAAGACATTAATGTAATTATTTTCATCACATATTTCTGCAGCCCCGTCTTATCTTTGGCTTAACGAAATGCCGTGAATTGAAGCAAAAGAGATCATAGTTATAAAGATATTGCAGTTATTTTCATCACAGTTTCAAGCTTAATGTGTATATATCATGTATGAACATTTGTTCAGCCTCACAATACCTTTTAACTTGGTGATACTTCTGGGGCAGTGAAAAGCTTTCAAGAAAAGATTTCAGTTGCTTTTCTTTTTTACTACTGCACGATGCCTGGTCCAACTCTCAACATTTTTCCCCTCGTGAAAGAGGTAAAGATGCCCCGTTGTTGTTCTCTTTCTAGCTACTTGCTGAACTTAGTTTCAACGTTATGAATAAAGGATAGAATCGAAATATTTGTTTCCCTTAAGTTAACAATTTCCCTTTTGTTATTAAAGGTGATAGCGCTCTACGAAAATAACCATTACGCGCAAGATGATGGACCTAATAATCCTCCGAACACATTCATCTATGGTCTAAAGTTTGTAGTCGCCTATGTCTACCAGCTCAGCCTTGTCGTGATAAGAGGATTCCATGTGTTTTACCAAAATTATCAAGTGCAAAATCACAGAATTGAGCAGAATAAAGAATCATCTATTCAAGTTTAACCTGCAACCCTTATTTTAGCAGAGGACTTAGCACTGACAACCACATTATTACAATAACTATACTTGTACAGTCAAGAAGACATTGCAAAGGAACTGACTTTGTCACAGTAGACTTATGATTGGTTACTTGAGCGTTTATAGTATCTGATGAGGATAAGGTAGCCTCAATGGACTTCAAGAATGGGTGATTGATAGAAATCTGCCAGATCAGGTGGAAGAATTGAAGTTGAAGGATCAGATCAGATGGTCATGATGTTAAGGCTGTTGAACTTTTTGATTAATCGTTCTCTCATCCTTCAGTTGACTAGGCGAATGATTGAACTTCCAAGAAATACATTAAATATAAAAGTCAAATGCTCAAATAATAGCCAATGTGGGGTTGCTTCTGCATGGAAGTAAGTTGGATGAAGTCAAACTCCTCTAAAATCAAATGCCTCAAATAATAGCCAATGTGGGGTTGCGTCTGCATCGAAGTAAGTTAGCAGAAACCAAACTCCTCTAATTATAAATCTGCCTTGTAATGGTTCATATTATGTGCTCATTCTTCAAAAGAAAGAAAAAAGATATGGAGAAAATCAAGTTTATAAAAAGTCACCTTCTAATACTTCTGTTGCCATACGCAAATGCTACCTTGTCAGGGCCTAAAGCTAAGAAGCACTTCGTGCTAGTTCATACGGCATGCCATGGAGCCTGGTCTTGGTACAAGATTGTGGCATTGATGAGATCTTCAGGGCATAATGGCACAGCTCTTGACTTGGACGCGCTTCAGGAATCAACCCGAAACAGGCCCTTGAAATCCCACATTTTTCTGATTACTTGAGTCCGCTAATGGAGTTCATGGCTTCACTTCCTGCTAATAAAAATGTAGTTCTTGTAGGCCATAGCTATGGGGGAGTCGCCATTTCTAAAGCCATGGAAATCTTCCCAGAAAAGATTTCAGCTGCTGTATTTCTCAGTAGTCTAATGCCTGGCCCAACTCTCAATGCAACCACCATCTACACTGAGGTACCAGTTTTCCATATTCCCAACTTTAGCCATGAGATGATCTGTTATGTTTGTTTAAACTTTGACATGTTTGAAACTAAATATACTTCGTTATAGGCAATCAGTGCAGTAAAAACTGCACTTGATAATCGTGTTACATACGATATGTGAAAAATTAAAGTTAATTTTTTGGAAGAATAAATATCATAGATATTTAGAAGAGTTTCTAGAAAGTTATATTGTAATATCTTTGATATATATACTTAGGAAATGTCTAGAAATTCTAGACACTTGGATATTTGTAGTTGAGGGTAGAATTATCTAGATCCTTTTGTATTTAGAATAATATCATGATAGTCTAGAATAGTGGTAGGAGATAAGAGTAACTAGATTTTTCTTATGGATGTATCTAGAATAATATCTAGAACCACCCCTAAACAAGTGTAAATAGGGGTGACCTCGAACATTTGTAATCAAGCCAAGCCAACCCCAATTGTAAGCTAATACTACCAATACAAGTCAATTCAAGTAAACTTTTCCTTTCCATAACTTCCTCTTCTTTAGTTGAATCTTCTGATCTTAGTTAACGATCTTGGGCTAACAGAAGGTTTTCCCGATTTACTTTTCTTCTGCTATATTTCTCTACACGATAATGGACCTACGAATCCTCCAACCACCGTCATCCTAGGTCCGAAGTTCTTGGCAACTAATGTTTACCAGCTGAGCCCGATTAAGGTGAGCAAATCATAATACAAATATATATACCGTAATTGAAATAGCCAATAAGTTCTGTTATTTTGGTCATGAGAATGGCCCTAAAGTGACTTCTTTCGCCAAAAATATTAGTAGGCGTCACCTATTGGAAGATTTTATTAGTTTATCCAAATTACAGATCTATTAAGTACTTAACCGCAACATCAACTTTGAACTGATTTAAATCGGTTTTTTCCTTCTTGGTGTTAGGATTTGGTGCTGGCCTATACACTAGCTAGTAAGGCCACTATATTTACACCGTGTGGAAGATGTTACGAAGGAGATGGTTCTTTCAAGCAAAAGGTATGGATCAGTTAGGCGAGTGTTTGTTGTTGCTACTGAAAGTAAAGGTCTGAAGAAGGAACTTATACAGTTGATGATTGAAAAGAATCCACCAGATGAAGTGGAAGAGATCCAGGGCTCTGACCACGTGACCATGATGTCTAAGCCCCAAAAACTTTTTACTACTCTTCTGAGCATTGCCAACAAGTATAGCTAAGAGCTGTTAATTAAGAAGAATAAGGGGGACAGGTAAAAGGCTGAGAATAAAACTTTCAGTCAATTCATATATATCTGATGCATTGATATGACGATCTCAGTTCTTTCACGGAAAGTCCCATTACCGAGCTAGTTAATTTGATATTTCAATCATTTTCTTTCAGTTGTTATTTCCATTCACTGTAGTTTCAGTGTTTGGAATTGAAATCAATAAACAACCTCTATTTTCTATAATTACTGAATTTTAATTCAATTTGGTTCTAAACCAAACTGTTAAACATGGGGAGGAGGACAAAAGAAGTTGATACTGAAAAAGTAGAACAATATGAATGAGAAAATGCTGTAGATAAACCAGAGCTCATTGGTGCCACTGAGGCCATTTGCCTCAATACACTGACTTGAAGCTCTAATAACAGATACATTGAGAGTCAAGGGAATGGCAAAGATAAAGAAGTTGGTAGTACTGGAGGACTCTGAAACAACCCACAGCTTTATAATTGAACAAATAGTGCAGGAACTGGGAGTTATTCTCTATTATTTTGCACAAATGATGGTCATGCAGTCAAGAAATATATGATGAGTGTAAGGAGTTCATGCGAGCCAAAACATTAAAATTGTAGCCTCTTTGACTCCCTCCAATAACTCTCTTTCTCTTCAATTAATTAGAACAGAAACTGAAGATCAGCACAACTGTAGGACAAGGTAAGTCAATTTTTTTTTTTTTTTTTGGTAATAAACTGTGAAAATATCACCATACCAACAAAAGTAGCATTTACCCATACAAGGTAAGTCAAGTTCCTCACACATTTTATATATCACTGTTACAAATTATAGAGCACAAAGATGATAAAGTATGAAACCAACTAGCAGACTGATCTGCTGATTCTTTCTTTTTTCTTATTATAAGTTACCAGCTGATTGACAATTTACTACTTTAAGACACTTATTAAAAAAATTCAGATAATATGTTATGGACGATAGAATGATCTTGCTTGAAATAATCAAGACCAATGAGCAAATGCCATAATTTTCTCTTAGTTATATGGCATTTTAATCACCCTTAGGAAAATTTCAATCTTTAGAAGAGCAAGCATCAATTGGTAAAATTATGCATTTTGGAGAGCAGCCAATGGGATTACCCCCAAACCCCGTGGAGCTGGGTTGCGCTAACATTTTAAGGACTCTTCAAATGATGAGCTGGGCTGATAAAATCTCTTCCACTAGTTGAAATGGTGGCTGATCAAACGTCCAGAAAACACATTCAATATACAAAAGAAAACATATTCAATATAAATTGACCAACATATAATACTTGGCATGGTGTTGCTTCGGCAAGGAAGCAAGTTAGAAGGTCAAACACCCGTATATCTATATCTAACTGGCGTTATAATGGTTAGTTCATAGTTCGTGCCATGGTGGCTGGTCGTCCTGTACCAGCAAAATAGTCAAGCACAATAGTACAAAATGATGGAGTTGAGCAGAATAAAGAATCAGAAATTCAAGATTAACCTGCAAGCCTTATTTTATCCCAATGGACTTAAAGCCTAGATGATTGATAGAAATTTGCCAGATCAAGTGAAAAAAGTTTGAAGGATCAGATTACATGGTTATGATTCTAAGACTGTTGAACTTTCATAATTATTTATATTTCTTCCTTTAGTTGGCTAATTTTGCCATCATAAAAATCAAGTGCCTCAAATAATAACCAACTTGGGGTTGCTTCTGCATGGAAGTAAGCGAAAGTCAAACTCCTACAAATCAAATGCCTCAAATAATAGCCAGGTGGTAGCTTCAGCATTGAAGTAAGTTATCAGAAGTCAAACTCATCTAAAAATCAAATCCCTCAAATAGGATGCTATTTTAAGAGAATTTGGAAAGTGGAAATGGCGGAGGTGGTTTTAGGTTCGGGTGGTCATGGATGGAGAGATTTTGGTGGGGGTAGAAGAGGAAGAAAGAAGATAAATTGGGGATTTTGGGTTGCCTCTTTTGTAATTCCGGTGTAGGATTGTGGTTAATTTTGTGGAAGTCTTTTTTCCTTTTTAAAATATTTATTCTTTAACCAAAATTATCACATTCACGCTCTTAATACACATGTATCTCACGCATTTTGTCCAACTCAACACGATAAATGCCACATATCCTTGGTCAACAGTCAGAAGGGTTTAAAATACTTGTTTTGATTAAGTTGAGGAATCTGGATTCAACCCTGTGAAGTACAGGTATTGGGATGACAAATCGGGATAACTAAAAGGGTCTCTCAAGCCATTTCGCCAACTTTTTAATCTAGAGTTACCACAAGCGATAACAAATGAAAAAAAAAATTGAAGAACAAAATCAAAAAAAAGTGTGCAAACAAAAAGCTCTCTATGTAGTTTTTCACGAGATGGGCCCTTAAACTTGACATGTTTTGTAAGATACACTTATAAACTTAGACACTTAGAGCCTGTTTGGACAAGCGGTTTTGAGGTCAAAAACTCTTTTTTTGTTTTTGTTTTGAAAAAAGCACTTTTTCAAGAAATTTGGGGTGTTTGACCAATAAGTAAAAGTGTTTTTAAGTAGAAATAGAAGCAATTTTTCTGTTGTTGGGGAGAAACTAAAAGATTTTGGTTCTCGACAAAAGCAGAAACAGAAAATTATCATTTTAAGACAAAATATCCCACCATAGATGCATATTTACCAAGTATCTCCATTAATTCATTAATTTCTAATTATACATTACGTATAGCAACTCATTTTGATTTTTAATGAGATCTCAATCATACATTTAAATGTTCCAAATAAAATTACCATTACTTCATATTCTTATTAAAACTATCAAGTTGTAATATTTATTTTAAATTTTATACTCTAGATATAAATACATTAATACATTTCTTGTTGCTGTTTAAAGTATACTAAAATCATCATGTTTATTATACCAATTTTTTTTTAATCTATGTCTCATATTAATTGAATTTTAATATGTATTTTTTAATTTTAATTAAATAAAATTAAAAGTTAATTAAAGTCTTTCGGAATAGATTTTAAAAAATAATTTCTCCCTATGAAATAATCGTGACAGTAAACGTTTATCAATACTTGTCATTTTTTGTAATTTGACACTCAAAAACACCTTTTTAGAAAGATTACTCAAACACAATCTGTTTATAAAAAATACTTTCCAAATAAATTAGCGAAACACAATATGCTTCTCATTAGAAATACTTTTTTAAAAGCCATTTAAAAAAAAAAAAAAAGCATATCCCACAATAATCAATTTTTAGCCCCAAGTGTATTTTTAAAACACATTTGTCCATCTTGTCAACTAGCGTGTCGTGAGTTTTGAATAAGCGCATGAAGCCTTTTTAAAATGGAAAAAGGGCCAAATATATCCCTGTACTAACCAAAAAGGGTTCAATATACCCCTCGTTATACTTTGGGTCCAAATATACCCCTACAGTTATACTTTGGGCATAAATATACCCCTTCACCGTTAAAATTGACCAAGGTTAATATTTTTAATGAAGAAAATGACATGTGGCATGCCACCTCATTGTCCAAATTCAATTTTAACCCTCCCTCCTTCCATGTCATCTTTCACCATTTGCACCTCCCCTCCACCACTACTACACCACTATAACCACCACCATTTTCGCAAACTCGAAAGGGGGAAGAAATCAAAATGCTTCAAATGACTCATCCCAATTAACTGCCTCATAGATGTACATATTTTAGTTTTTGAAAATTAGCTGTATAAGCAGTTTATATCATTTTCACCTTATTAAATAAATATTATTACGAATATTAGTATCAACCACCCTTTCAACACTGTTATAATCAAGTTCGTTTCTCTTAGACAAAAGACATAATATGACAACTCCTAATATCTTACGCGCCTTCCAAAGTCAAATCTCTTAGCAATAATTTTCACTGATTAAAATAAATTTTGCCTTTGACAGTAGGATATCTGTGTTGGATGACTTATCCATACATTATTTATAGCCTGTTTGGCCAAGCTTATTTTTTCCCCAAAAGTACTTATTTTTTTAATAAGTACCTATTTTAAAAAAAGTGAGGTGTTTGGCCAAGCTTTTGAGAAAAAATAAGTGCTTTTGGAGATTAGCAGAAGTAGTTTTTCAGAAACTAAAAAAAATAGCTTTTGCCCAAAATCACTTTTTTGAAAAGTACTTTTGAGAAAAATACACATAGAAGCACTTTTTAAAAGCTTGGCCAAACACTAATTGCTGCTCAAAAGTACTTTTTAAATTAATTGACCAAACACAAACTGCTTTTAGTCAAAAGTACTTTTTTGAAAAGTACTTTTAAAAAAAGTATTTTTTAAAATAAGTTGTTTTCAGAAGCTTGGCCAGGCTATTAGATTCATCTTGTTATAAATGGTATGATTACGTAACACTGGTCACTTGCGGCTGAGTTGACCCCTTTTAGATTATAACCCTGCTTATATAGCTAATTTTGAAAAACTAAAATATGTACATCTATGAAGCAGTTAATTGGGATGAGTCATTTGAAGCATTTTGATTTCTTCCACTTTTTGAGTTTGTGAAAATGGTGGTGGGTAGGGGTGCTCACGGTTCGGTTTGGATCGGTTTTTATTTAAAAAATAACCAAATCAATTGAGTCGGTTATTCAAATTGTCAAACCAAACCAAACCAAACTATATCGGTTTTTACTATTCGGTTTTTGTCGGTTTTTATCTGTTTTTTCGGTTTTTGTCGGTTTTTAAAACACCTTGTAGTCACTATTTGAATTTAAACTTATTTGAAATAGTGTTGCCAAGAATAGTCACTCCTAAAACTAAACTCAGGAGCATACTTATTCTTAGCAAATGTGAAATGTGTAAATTGTAAATTTGTAACTGTGAGTGGCTCTGCATATGAAGTCCACATTTTGTTTACTTTTACTTTGGGTCCAACCGTGCAAGATGGGCTCATTTCATTAGAAGTCCATCAAAATATTTTGACCCAATATAGTTTAATTCAAAAGCATGGCCCAAGATCAAGAGTATAAAAAACCCAATATAAATTGTAATTTTTTCATAAAAAAATTAAAATACACACACATATATATACAAATTTAATTTTTAAAATATGTATATATAAAGTCGGTTTGGTTCGGTTTTTTTCGGTTTTTTTAGACTTGAAACCAAAACCAAACCAAATATAGTCGGTTTTTAAATTTAAAAACTAAACCAAATCAAACCAAATAAATGTCGGGTTTTTTTTCCGGTTTGGTTTGATTATCGGTTTGGTTTGGTTTTTCGGTTTTTCGATTTTTCGTGTTCAGCCCTAGTGGTGGGTATAGTGGTGTAGTAGTAGTGGAGGGGAGGTGCAAATGGTGAAAGAAGACATGGAAGGAGGGACGGTTAAAATTGGATTTGGACAATGAGGTGGCATGCCACATGCCATTTCCTTCATTAAAAATATTAACCTTGGTCAACTTTAACGGTGAAGGGGTATATTTATGCCCAAAGTATAACTGTAGGGGTATAATTAGACCCAAAGTATAACGAAGGTTATATTTGACTCTTTTTCGATAGTACATGGGTATATTTGGCCTTTTTCCGTTTTAAAATTAATGAGTAAGAAAATAACGTAATACAAAAACCCTATTTGATTCCCAACGATGCAAAGAAAGCACCTAGTTCCGTTCTTTCTTTATCTCCAAATAAGCTCCAAATAATACGAATGTTTTCTGTCATTGTGGGAAAAAAAATTAAAGTAGTATTGCAGACTTCTTGGTCTTGAAATAACCCTAGTGAAAGATTTTATGGCTGCGAATATGGACGAGTATATACTGATTTTTTGTTTCTTTGTTTTCCTTTATTTAATTTCAGATTTTTCTTTTGCTCTGTAAGTTTGTATCATATGGTAGGGACTAGCTCGTGACGGGGATATTTTAAAAAACACATATAACGCAATGTATTCAAATGTTTCTGGAATTTTTTAGACTTTGTGAACAATTTGACGAATTAAAATTCTAATATATTTAGGTGATCCAAGATAGTAGTCTAATGAAGGCAATGAGTGAGAAATCTGTTCAACATGTTTTCTGTTCTTGTGAATGACAGATTAAAGTACCACTAAGATGTTTAAACTTTTTAGTTTACTTCATTGTTTCTCTAATAACTTATACTTTTAGATCAGATGATCGCAAAGTTAAACACCACTTACTCAAGACAATAGTAGCATTTAGTGGAGGGCCTATAGAATGAGAAAGGTACCTTGCTGGGCCAAGCATGACTACTAATAGAGAGGCCAAAATTCCCAGGCTTGTCCACTTCCTCAAATAATAGCCAACGTGGGAAGTAAGTTAGCTGAAGTCTAACTCCTCTAAAAATCAAATGCCTCAAATAATATCCGACGTGGGGTTACTTCTGCATCGAAGTAAGTTAGCAAAAGTCAAGCTCCTTGAATTATAAAGTTGCCTTCTAATGGTTCAAAATATGTGCTCGTTCTTCAGAAGAAGGCAAAAAGATATGGAGAAAAGAAACTTTCTAACAAGTCTAGTAGTTCTAATACTTCTGTTGCCATATGCAAATGCAACCTTTTCAGGGCCTAAAGCTACAAAGCACTTTGTGCTAGTTCATAGGCCATGCCATGGAGCCTGGTCCTGGTACAAAATTATTGCATTGATAAGATCTTCAGGGCATAATGTCACAGCTATTGACTTAGGTGCTTCAGGTATCAACCCCAAGCAGGTCCTCGAAGTCCAACATTTTTCTGATTACTTGAGTCCGCTGATGGAGTTCATGGCCTCACTTCCTGCTGATAAAAAAGTGGTTCTTGTAGGCCAGGAACTTGGTGGCTTTGCAATTTCTAAAGCCATGGAAAGCTTTCCGGAAAAGATTTCAGTTGCTATATTTTCCACTGCTCTAATGCCTGGTCCAACTCTCAATGCAACCACCATCTACACTGAGGTACCAATTTTGCATATTCCCAACTTTAGCCATGAGATAATTTGTTATGTTTGCTTACACTTATACACATTTGAAATAAATATAATTCGTTACAGGTCTTGGCTTTTACTGGAGTATTATCTGCACTTGATAATCGTGTTACATACGATAATGGACCTACCAATCCTCCAACAACCTTGAGTTATGGTCCGAAGTACTTGGCTACTAAGATTTACCAGTTGAGCCCGAATCAGGTAAACAAAGCATAATACAAAAATATAATTGAAATAGCCAAGTTCTATTGTTCTGGTAAATAGGTTGTCCCTAAAGTGACTAATGACTTGTTTTGCCAAAAAATATTAGTAGGCATCACCTACTCGATGATTTTACTAGTTTATCCAAATTATAGATCTATTCGACTACTTAATCGCAACGGCGACATGGAAATGATTTAAGTCGGTTTATTTTTCCTTCTTGGTGTTAGGATTTAATTTGGAGCTGGCCACTACACTAGTAAGGCCACTTTTTTTATACAGTGTGGAAGATGTTTCTAAGGAGATGGTTCTCTCAAGTAAAAGATATGGATCAGTTCGGCGAGTTTTCATTGTTGCTGCTGAAGATAACCTGCTGAAGAAATATCAACAGCGGATGATTGAAAAGAATCCACCAAATGAAGTGGAAGTGATCCAGGGCGCTGACCACATGATCATGATGTCTAAGCCCCTTCAACTTTTTACTAATCTTCTGAGCATTGCCAAAAAGTATAGCTAATATCTGTTAGTTAAGAAGAATATGGGGGACAGGTGTAAGGCTGAGAATTAAACTTCAATCAATTCACATATCTGATGCATATGTATGGCGGTCTCAGTTCTTCATAGAAGTCCTATTACCAAGCTAGGTAAAGTTGTTATTTCCTTTCATTGTAATCTCAGTGTTTGGAATTGACATCAATAAATGACCTCTATTTTCTGTAACTACTGAAATTTAGTTCACGACCAAAACAGTTAAATTTCATCAATGGGGAGGAACATAAAAGTTGATACTGAAAAATTAGATAAGACTGGAAGATGTAATTACAACACATTGAGGATCATGCGAGTGGCAAAGGAAAAAAAGTTGGTACTACCAGTGGTGGAGCCACATAGAGCCGAGGGGGTTCAGATGAACCCCTCGGTGGAAAAAAAACTACTGTTTTTACAAGGTTAAAATTATTATATATATATATAGATAGATAGTAGATGTTGAACCTCCTTAGGCTTCTTCATATGCTTACTTTTTTATATTTTGAACCCCCTCGGTGGAAATTCTAGCTCCGCCACTGACTACTACTGTTGGACTCGGGAGCAACCCACAGCTTTATAAATGGACAAATAGTGCAGGAACTGGAAGTTATTCCCCATTATTTCGCACGAATGAAGGTCATAGTAGCAGATGGGAAATAAATGATCAGTGATTCAGTGTAAGGAGTTCATGCGAGCCAAAACCTTAAAAAACAGCCACTCAAGTTCCTTACACTTTTTATTTATCACTATTACCAATTACAAAGCACAGAGATAATAAAGTATGAAACCGATTAACATAACTGGTCTGCTGGTTCGTTCTTTTTTCTGATCATAAGGTACAAGATTGAGTATCTAGCAAGTTATAATGGTTCATACTATCGGCCCATAGTTCAAAACAAGAGAAAACAATGTAATGGAGGAAAGCAAGTTTCTAATAAGTTTAGTACTGATAAGTAAATTCAACAACATCAGCTCCTAAGCTCTTCGTGCTAGTTCATGGTACGTGTCATGAACCATTGTTAATGAGCACCTCCCAGCAGAAAAATTATTTTGTATCCTAAAAATACTAGAGGTTCCATATTATCAGGTTCAACGATTCTAGTAGCAACAGATTCTACTCAACAACGTCTACAGCTCCTTCAGTTGGCCTCTTGTGAACAAAAAGAAAACAAAAATCAGCACTTGAGCTTTTTATTTGGATGAATGAAGTAAAAGAATTAGTACCTGAGTAAACTTTTCTGATGAAAGTAGTTTTCTGGTACCTTTATCTTAGTTTCCAGCGTTGATGATTCTTACAGAAATAAAAGAATAGTTAAGTAATTTTGTTGATACAAAACAAAGAAAAATGACTTTAGTAGACAAATTCATTAACTTGAGTGACTTTTTGGGAAATTTATTTTCAGTTACTTAATTGTTTTATTGTACCTGATGAAGATAAATAAGGTTAGTCCCATGGACTAAAAGAACGGATAGTTGGCGGCTCATATCATATGGTAGTTTTGTCCTTAGTTACTGCCGCCAGACTTCAATATGCTTATTGTGAAATGGGAAATACCTATGTCGTCTTTCTTCAGTTTTCTTGTTTATGACACGTCCCTTTTTTCTTAAGCTACTTAGCAATATATTTGGTACTCTGGGACATAAATCATTAATCATTCAGTTCTAACCAATCGCCCTCCGACTAAGATGTCATATAGAATAAAGTTTCCTTACGTTTTTCAACTTTCAACCAATCAGGCCGTTTCCATGATTGGCGGACGATAGATGTAGCTTCTTCTCCTTTTATGTTAGTGTCCATTCACCATCAAAAATTGATTGTACTCGTATAATCAATTTAATTCCTACATAAATTCTGCGTATACATGTGTTTATTCAAGTAGAAAAGAAAATGACTTCCTTGCATTAAATAAAAGAAAGTAGTAAGTAGAGATATATTGTATTGACTAACTTCAGTGATACTTACAATTTTCAAGAAATTAACATAAGAAAGCTTGCGGAAGTCGAATAAACTAAAGGCAGCAAAACGCAATTGTTTACCATACTCTGGATGCTTTGTCTATTACAGCAAGACAAAAGTACAACCTCTAAAATACATTATTTATCTTGCTAATCTCAATTGTTGGGTCCTACATAATTAACACTACCACCTGTACGTTTGGGTGAATATGTTTGCTTCCTAAAATATACTTGATATTTTCCATGATGATTGTGGTCGGAATTTCGCCTCAGTACAATTTTGTTTAATGAAGAGACAGAGTTCTACACGTCTAGCCAGCTATAGAGGGAAAAGGACCACAAAAGATAGAAATAAGAACGAAAGAAAAACAAATTAAAAGAAAACACGAAACAAAAGTAGGCTGGGCCACCACTAGTATAAGACGGAGGATGTTAGAAAGATCACACTCAACTCACAACTCGCCCATTACGTGCGGGATTGATTCTTTTTTCATTGCCAAACACGTGGAACTACTATATGATAATGGTGGTGGTGAGACTCGAACCCGGCACCTTTGTCTGCTCTATTATCATGTTGAAGTATGTGATCATCTCATTTAAAAGCTTAAGTTGTTAGCGAGAACACACTTTTATTTACTTAATTATATTCTCATAACAGCGGGTTTTAATCAATTGGGTGCCTGCCATGAAAATATGCCCGTGAGTGGCGCATTTCAAATGCTAATTTTGCCATCAGTCCATCCATGTTGAAAAATTCACTAAATGAGTACAAATAATAGCCAACGTGGGGTTGCTTCTGCATGGACTCAACTTAGCAGAAGCCAAACTTCTAAACAGGGGCGAAGCCAGGCCTTTGGGTGTGGGTTCGGCCGAACCCAATAGCTTTTGTCCGAATCATATATTTGTATTAAATTTTTTGTCAAATATGTACAAATAATTAATTAAGAACCCAGTAACTTTAAAGAATTAGAACCCCGAACCCATAAGTTTCGAATCCTGGCTCTGCCTCTGCTTCTAAATATAAAATGCTTCAGATAATAGCCAATGTGATGTTGCTCTTGCTTCTGCGTGAAAGTAAGTTAGCAGAAGCCAAGCTCTTGCTATTATAAAGTTGCCTTGTAATGGTTCATATCATTGTGAAGAAGTAAAGTTGATTTTTTGGAGGTACCAAAAATCCTAGATATTTAGTAAGAGATCTAGAATAGTCTAGTGTAGAATCTTGGATAATTATCTTTTACAAAAAATCTACTCCTTCTAGTGTAGTGTTAGAAGATAAGGCTAACTAGATATTTTGTAGATATATCTAGATAATTCTATCTAGAACCATCCCTAGACAAGTATAAATAGGGGTGGCCTTAGTCATTTGTAACCAAGCCAAGTCAACCCAATTGAAAATCATTCAAACCAATTCAAGAGAATCTTCTTCCATTTCAAAGTTCTCCTTTCTATAACTTCCTCTTCTTTAGTTGAATCTTCCGATCTTAGTAACGATCTTGGGCTAGCAGAAGGTTTCTCCGATTTACTTTTATTCTGCTATATTTCTCTACATGGTATCAGAGCCATAGCCATAGTTGGCTTCTTGATTTTATTTCAAGATCGGGTTAGTGGTAGATTCAACTGATTTCTCTAAATGGATTTAAGCAATTGTTTTAATGGACTGGGGATGGAGTTGTTGAATTAGTCCAATTACAAGGTATGGAAGACATGTATGGAGTCATACCTTGTGGGTGAGGATTTGTGGGATGTTGTCAATGAAAGTTACATAAGTCCTCATTCTGAAGGACCGGAAAATAGCAGCGCATACAAGAAGTGGAAGCAGATTAATGCGAAAGCGGAGTTCATACTAAAGAGGTCCATTCCTCACAACTTGTTTGATCATATTATTAGGTGCAAATTAGCTCATGAGATATGGAGGCCCCTCGATCGGCTGTTCAACAAGAAGGATGAAGCCCGACTACAGATATTGGAGAATGAATTGGCGAACACCACTCAAGGTAATCTATCTATTGCTGAGTACTTTTTGAAGATTAAGAATTTATGTTCAGAGATATCTTTATTAAACCCCGACGAGGCTATCTCTGAAGCACGAATGAGAAGAATTATCATTCGTGGTTTGAAGCCAGAATATATTCCTTTTGTTACATCAATTCAAGGATGGGCTCAACTACCATCCTCGGAGGAGTTTGAGAATTTGTTGTCATCACAGGAGCTACTAGCCAAATAGATGACTAGTGTATGTTTTAAAGAAGGGGAAGGAAATGCTCTTGTAGCCGACAAGAGGAACTTCAAAGGAAAAACATTCACATATACGCCACACTCCCGATTTTAAAGTGTTTTCAGCTCGCCAGAAAAGGAGAGAGAGTCTACTAATAACTATAAGAAGACTCTGAAGTGTTACAGGTGTGGTAAAATAGGACACATAAAAAGATATTGCCGAACAAAAGAGAGCAACATGGCTCAAGTTGAGAAAGCTGCTGAAGAAGAAGAGGACTAGGGAAGGTGCTTCATAGCTGAGGCTCGAGTAGTAGATGCTCTGGCTTCCTTCAATTTCGAAAGGGACTGGATCATGGATTCAAGAGATAATACGGTCCATCACATGGAGAAGGAAGGCAATGGTGTCATCAACAAAAAGCAAGAAGATTCCAAATACGTTCAGACTAGTAACGTAGTAGCTGCTACCGAGGAAATCAACGAAGCAGATCCTGAAACTGGTAATAAAAGTATGGACGTAGAGGGTATTGAAGTAGAACCTTAGCATGAAGTGTCTGAAACTATATATGGCAACGGGGACCATTTCAAAGAAAGCATTGAGGGAGTTGTAGTAGAAGTTGAAGTCTCTGGTTAATTATCTGTCGTATCAGAGTTAATCACTAGCTCAAATCAAATACTGGAAGCATATGGAGAAGCCGGCAGTCAAATAAATGAAGACGTTGACCTTGAAGGATCAATTTCATATGGAAATACAAGTAGTATGATTTTTGGAAGCTCTGAAGCTGCCAAACAATTTATTGAGGAGCTGGAAAGGGAATGTAGTGGTGGATCTTATGTTGGTGCTGAGTCTTCGAAGGGCATTCATGGTCAGATCGTCATCGACTCAGATGGTTCTCTAGATAACATAATTGTCAAAGAGCTAAGAGAAAGGGGGAGTCTGGAAACTCAAGGACGTAAAACTTAGCATGGAAATGATTCACATGATTCGCAAAGGCCAAAAAGAAATATTGTTAAGCCAGCTCGCTATGACGATGAAAAATTTGCCGGTACGTATTCATGCTTCTTTGCAGGCCCAATTAACGGCGGAAAATCTTCGTCATTTGAAGAAGCAAGAGGAGACAGTAAAGTATGTCTGAGATCTTTACCAAGGCACACCCAAAAGCTTTGTCTGAGTTCTTCTGCAATAAGCTCGGGGTAGTTTCCAAAAAATCACTTAATTTAAGGGGGAGTGTGAAGAAGTAAAGTTGATTTTTTGGAGGTACCAAAAATCCTAGATATTTAGTAAGGGATCTAGAATAGTCTAGTGTAGGATCTTGAATGATTATCTTTTACAAAAAATCTACTTCTTTTAGAGTAGTGTTAGAAGATAAGGCTAACTAGATATTTTGTAGATATATCTTGATAATTCTATCTAGAACCATCCCTAGACAAGTATAAATAGGGTGGCCTTAGTCATTTGTAACCAAGCCAAGTCAACCTTATTGAAAATCATTCAAGTCAATTCAAGAGGGTCTTCTTTCATTTCAAAGTTCTCCTTTCTATAGTTTCCTCTTCTTTAGTTAAATCTTCCGATCTTAGTAATGATCTTGGGCTAGCAGAAGGTTTCTCCGATTTACTTTTCTTCTGCTATATTTCTCTACAATCATGTGCTCATCCTTCAGAAGACAGAAAAAAGATATGGAGAAGAGCAAGCTTCTGTTGCCATATGCAAATGCAACCTTGTCAGGGCCTAAAGCTAAGAAGCACTTTGTGCTAGTTCATACAGCAGGCCATGGAGCCTGGTCCTAGTACAAGATTGTTGCATTGATGAGATCTTCAGGGCATAATTGTTACGTCCCGTATTTTTATACATTGGGACAACCCGGATTAACTATGATAATTTGAGGCCAAGACTATTCCGGGATTTGAAGTCGGGACTTTTGACCATTCGATTTTATTTTGAGACATAAGTTGAATATGAAATTGATGGCATTGAACACTTAGAAAAACATTGGGACCACAATTCATAAAATTGAAATTAAAAATCTTGCCCAAAAATGACCTTGTAGCCGTGTGGTCCACAAAAAGGTCCCACACATTGTGTGGCCAATTTTAATTGGTCCAACACATGTGTGGGCCATAAACTAGTAGAGATTTTTTGTGGACTTAAAAAGATGACTTCAAGTCATCTTTCTATCATTTTACACTTAGACAAAAATAACAAAAGTTGAAGAGCTCCAACAAGGAGGCTCACAGCTAGAGCCATGGAAAATCAAGTCCCATTTTTGCCTCTCTAAAAATTATTTCTTTGGTATAAACCCACTATTTGGAGGTCCCTAAGTGGCGTGGAAGTATCGTTTGGGTCATCCAACCATCCTTTGTGTCAAATAGCAAACCCTAGCCATTTGTGGAATTGAAGAAGGAAAGGTAAGTTTTGCTCTTGTTTATGTGTTATGGACGTTTAATTCATGTTATGGTATGTTAATATGGATGAAAATCATGAAATATAATATGTTGGAAGTGGGGTGTGTGATGGGTGTGTTAGCCGTGTGTATGGGTGTGGTTATGTAAATGGGTGTTGTGACAAAATTGATGAATTAAATTCCTTGTAGCATGTTTGATTGTCGTAGAGCGAAGAAATAAATTAGAACCATCTATATGTATATATGTGGGTGTGGCCGTGCATGGTCCCAAATGTTTGGCAAAAATCGCATTAATATCGCTTAGTGTTTTAGTTGTCGTCGTTATGAATTCTAGTTGGAATTGAGCATTTAATGACTCAAGAATGATGTTGAGATTTTGTGGGCTGATTTGGGTCCTATTATGCGTTTGATGTAAGTCGTATATTTGTGAAAATGACATCGATATATAGTGGATTGTGACACAAAACATGACTTGAAAAATGAGGAAAGAAAATAGGGGGCTGCTCTCGGCTAAGGGGACTGTTTTCGGCCACTTGGAGAAAAATTATTGGCTTGTTAGAAAAATTATGTGAATTGTTTAGAGTGTTCTTGAATGTTGCTAGTATGGATTTGGGTTAATAATCGAATGTACGAACGATATTGTGGCTTGAAAGTAAGCCATTGAATTCAATAATTGGAAAGTTGTCGAATGATGAAAAAGAGAGCTATTAATGTTATTTTGCCTTCCGAATTTATTATTGATGTTGCTAGGTTGGTTATTGTGGTTGTTGTTGTTGATTTTGAGCGAGTTAAATTCTCGGGATGGCCTATTTACAGGGGAAATGCTGCCGAATTTTCTGTAGAATTTAATGATTAGTTGGAATGAATGGCTTAAGTGCCCTTAGCTAATGTTTGGTATTCGTTGGCCTATTTGTAGACCTTGGGGAGCTCGAGGCGTAGATTGGAATTTACTTTAGATCGGCTAGCTTGGAGTGCGTACGAGGTATGTAAAGCTTAGCCCTTCTTTCGGGCATGCTTTAGTTGTAAATAGGCTAGACTACTAGCCTTAAGGAAATCCTAAATTTGAAATCCGAGTTCGCTATGATCTTTACATATATTCTTTGGCATTCCTATGTATGATATGATGAAATATGAACTATTATGCCTTTGAAGAAATTGATTTCCAAACTTTGCACAATAAGTTGTTTTAAAGAATTCCGAGCTATAAACGCCATATCTTCCTCCGAAAGGTTCGGATTACTTTAATATTTTGGTAAGAGTTTATATAGCATATGATGAATATATTTTCTATAGGCGGGCCCGACTCGGGTCAATACCCGTCCGTGGGTCCCGCGACTTTCCTTTATGTAATTCGGAAATTTTTTGAAAGAATTTGTTATGATTATTATTTCGAATTTCAAGTATGATCATTTTGCTTATGTTTGAATTTATGATTTTATGCATATGACTACTCACGACTCTACTCGTGCATTCCGTTATTCCTTCGCCGAGTCCCGGGCCGGTTCTGTTATCGTGCGCACTTTGATATACTCCGGAGTTATGCTGTGTTTATGGTTCACCGAGCTACTCGCAAAAGAGGGTCGGGTTCCACTTATATTTGGTGTTATGTTGGGTATGGCGTTATGCTGTGATGTGATATGTGACGGAGATACGGAGATTTGAGACTTTCCGGTGTTATGCTGTGTTATGGCGCCATCGACGGGCGGGCGACCATATTCTTCTGTACCCTATGCATGACTTGTATTTTTTCTAAACTAAACATTTGGATATGATTGGGTTTGTACTTATGTTCGGCACTTCTGTTTCGTCTATGCCTCAGGTTTGTTTTCTGTATATTCTGCTTTGCATACTCAGTACATATTTCGTACTGACCCCCCTTTCTTCGGGGGGCCGCGTTTCATGCCCGCAGGTACAGACGCACAGTTTGGTGATCTACCCATTTAGGACACCATCTTCTGCTGTTTGGAGTGCTCTTCTCATTTCAGAGCGCACATTTTGGTATATATATTTGTTCGCTATGTATATATGTATTTGTTCAGGGGTACGGCGGGGCCCTGTCCCGCCATATGATTCGGTTTGTCTGTTTAGAGGTCTGTAGACGTATTGTGGGTGTGTGTGCCTACTTCTGTACAAGTGTGTTTGTATGATCTCATTTGTTATGGCAGCCTCGTCGGCGTGCATTTTGTGTATGTTTATGGCAGCCTTGTCGGCGTGCATCCTGTATGTGTTTTGGGCCGTTGTGCCATTTGACAGCCTTGTCGGCTTTTGATACATTTGACAGCCTTGCCGGCTTTTTGATATATGTGCATATGTTCGGCGATGTATATTCCGCCGCCTCTTCTGATTCTGATATGATGTTTTGTACGCACAAGATAATATTCGTTCTCAACTCTGTTTTAAAAATGATGAATGTGAAATCCGTGTTAAGCTTTGCTATGATGATTTAGTTTGTATGTCCGTTTGGGTGCCCAAGTAGGGCACCAGTCGCGGCCCACGGGGCTGGGTCGTGACAATAATGTCACAGCTCTGGACTTGGGCGCTTCATGAATCAACCCAAAACAGGCGCTCGAAATCCCACATTTTTCTGATTACTTGAGTCCGCTAATGAAGTTCATGGCTTCACTTCCTGCAAATGAAAAAGTAGTTCTTGTAGGCCATAGCTTTGGTGGACTCGCCATTTCTAAAGCCATGGAAACCTTCCCAGAAAAAATTTCAGCTGCTGTATTTCTCATGGTCTAATGCCTGGTCCAACTCTCAATGCAACCACCGTCTACACTGAGGTACCTATTTTGCATATTCCCAACTTTAGCCCTGAGATGATCTGTTATGCTTGTTTAAAATTTACATGTGTGAAACTACATATATTTGTTATAGGCAGTCGGTGCACTAACTCAACTTGACAATCGTGTTACATACGATAATGGACCTACGAATCCTACAACAACCCTCATCCTAGGTCCGAAGTACTTGGAAGCTAATGTTTACCAGTAGAGCCCAATTAAGGTAAGCAAATCATAATACAAATACATACTGTAACTGAAATAGCCAACCAGTTCTGTTATTCTGGTCATGAGAAAGGCCCTAAAGTGACTGACTGACTTCTTCCGCCAAATATTATTAGGAGGCATCACCTACTGGAAGATTTTAATCATTTACACAAATTATAGATCTATTCAAATATTTAATCGCAACATCAACTTGGCACTGATTTAAATCGGTTTTTTTCCTTCTTGGTGTTAGGATTTGGCGCTGGCCCCCACACTAGTAAGGCCATTTTATTTATACCGTGTGGAATATGTTTCTAACGAGATAGTTCTTTCAAGCAAAAGGTACGGATCAGTTAGGCGAGTGTTCATTGTTGCTGCTGAAAATAAATCTCTGAATAAGGAATTTCTACAGTTGATGATTGAAAGAATCCACCAGATGAAGTGGAAGAGATCCAGGGCTCTGACCACGCGACCATGATGTCTAAGCCCCAACAACTTTTTACTACTTTTCTGAGCATTGCCAACAAGTATAGCTAAGAGTTCTTTTTTTTTTTTAATTAAGAAGAATAAGGGCAGGTGTAAGGCCGAGAATAAAACTTCAGTCAATTCATATATCTGATGCATTTGGATGTCCAAATTGTTTGTGGGTGGGTGGGGGTTTAAAAAAAATGATGCATTTATATGGCGACCTTAGTTCTATCATGGAAGTCCTATTACCAAGCTAGTTAATTTGATATTTCAATCATTAATTTGATATTTCAATCATTTTCTTTCAGTCGTTACTTCCTTTCATTGTAATTTCAGTGTTTGGAATTGAAATCAATAAACGACCTCTATTTCGTGTAATTACTGAATTTTAGTTGAATTTGGTTAAATCTCATCAATGGGAGAAGGAGATAGATATTGATACTGAAGAATTAGAACACATGAATAAGGAATATGCTGTAGATGATCAAGAGCTGATTGATCCCACTGAGGCCATTTGCCTTAATAAGAATACATTTAGAGTCAAGGTAGTGGCTAAGAAAAAGAAGTTGGCAGTGCTGGGGGGAGTCTGGTGCAATTCACAGCTTTATAAATGAACAAATAGTTATGTGCTCATTCTTCAAAAGAAGGAAAAAAGATATGGAGAAAAGTAGATTTCTAACAAGTCTAGTAGTTCTAATACTTTGCAACCTTGTCAAGGCCTAAATCTAAGAAGCATTTTGTGCTAGTTCAACATACGGCAAGCCATGGAGCCGGGTCCTGGCACTAAGATTGTGGCATTGATGAAATCTTCAAGGCATAAAGTCACAACGCTTGACTTGGGAGCTTCAGGGATCAACCCAAAGCGGGTGTGCGAAGTCCCACAGTTATCAAATTACTTTAGTCCACTAATGGAGTTCTATGTCTTCTCTTCCTGCACATGAAAAAGTGGTTCTTGTAGGCCATAACTTTGGTGGATTTGCCATATCTAAAGCCATGGAAAGCTTTTCAGAAAAGAGTTCACTCGTCGTATTTGTTACTGCTCTAATGCCTGGCCCAATTCTCAATGCTACCACACTCCTTATCGACATAGGCAGAATATGTCCGGTAATAACGAGTTCAATTGACCCCAACATTTTTTATACAGAAAAAAACAATATCTAAAAAATAATTAAAATTTTGAGTTTTATCAAAATTTTACAAGTTGGGATAACCTTTTGAAGACGCTTCGAAATGATGAGTTGGGCTGATAAAACCTATAGTCCACAGAAGAATTTTGGATCGGTTACTCCTTACTTGAGTGTGCATCGTATCTGGTGAAGATTCTTTTGTTAAGATAAGGTGTTATAACCGGGATTTAAAAATAAAGTGGACGTGTCGATTTGGGAATTTGTTAGAAATGGAATAAAAGCTGTTCCATCGTTTTGGTTTTATTTGTATCGGTCAAATAACTGACACAAGGATCTTTAGTTAGGAATTAGGATCATACTAGTTGTTTGGGCCCAGCAGTACGTTGTGGGGTTTTGTAACGGAATTTGAAGAATTCTTTTTTCTGGTAAATTTGTGCAAATTCCGAACCCTAATCAGTCTTTGATAATAAATAATTCTTGTGTTTGTTCCTAGTGTTTCCTATTATATTGTTTTTGAGGTTATTGCTTTTAAGTAAAACGCAACGTTTTACTTAGGACGAGGTAAGGCGTAAGTCCTGCAACATGGGTCGTAAGCTTCGTGAATCTTTAAATTATATTAATTTCTGAATTTACAATATAGTACTAGAGTATAAATAGGAAAAAATTATGAAAACACATTATCATGAACTATAAAATTAAAGTGTTAAATTTTTTAACGTAAATTGTAATCTAAGTATCTAACATAACTACGAATAGTAAAGTGCATAAGATATCATGATATACTAAGAAATTATCCACAATGTCCTACCAACTCTTTTTTTTTTTTTTTTTTTTTTTTTTTTTTTTTTTTTTTTTTTTTTAATGTCCTAACAACTCAAACATCAAAGGGAAAAAGAAAATATTTTCTTCGATAGAAAATGTGATACTCTTGAGAAGTAAATGAATCAAGAAAAGAAAAAATCATTTCCATTATTGAATTTTCCGTCTGAGAGTAAACCCAATGTGCAGATAAATGAAGAAATAACTTTTAGTCTTACAAGAACACACAATTACATAATACAGCTATAGCATTTTGTTAGGGGGAAAAAAAAAGCTATTGCATTGTTTGCTTCCTACAAGTTAATAAATTGACAAACTATAATCATCGTTAAAGAATAATCTATGAATGTAGTTACTCGCTGACACTTAAATATTAAATTCACAAGTTTTGTATCCTTCAACATGAAAAAAGAGAAAAATAAGTTTCGAAGAGAAAAATAGGGATGTCTGTATAACGAAACCTAGAAAAAAAATTAAGTTGGTTAGCTAAGAATTTTTTGGGTTTACAAGGCTAGTTGCACACAGTTGCAGAAATTATTGGACGAGCCCCATGCATTGGGCGGTACGCCCCAAGGCGAGTGTGGGGCGTGTTACAATGCTCCTTTTGAAACATTATTTATTCCTTAGAAGATTGAAATGTCTGTTCTCAGTATTTTACAAACTAGTCTTTGGACAAGTTGCACGTGTATCTCATGATTTTCATATAAATATTTTAAAATGGTATAGCTAATATCATCTGATATTCATGTCATTGTAAAGCATAAACATACTGAAAATAGCTTTCGATTGAATGTCCTCCTATTCGGATTCGTGAAGATTGAATTTTAGGAGAAAAACTTTTTAGTGTATTCTACTTGGTTACATTATAGTTTATAGTCCTACACAATCAAATTTTTCCAGAGTTTAATTTGTCTTTTGATTAAAATTACTATTTTCGTGTTCGTTTAAAACTGACTTTTTGATTGAATTTGAAATTCTTAAAAAGAACGGCTAGTAATGTAAATAAATTAATGTATCACCCAAACTCCTATATTAGGAGAACCAAAAACAAAAATATCAATATGAGTAGCGAAGAAAAAGGCTAAGGCATAAAAACACGATAGAAAGCCTTTCACGAAGAAAAGACATTCAAAAAATTAAATTAGAAAGGGAGTATCCTCCCCGTCCACCACTAAATCCCAATATTTGATCCTCCGGTGATCTCAGTTGTTGTGTGTTTTGGTGCTAATGTGCCTTAATTGTGTCTTTCATGCTTCAAGATGTACCAAAAGTACCACCATCAGAAGAAGCTTTATTCTCGCTTTTTATTTCGTAATCACCATCTTCTTGTGTTTTCATTTCATCCATTTTTCTTCTTGTTGCTTTTTCTCATAAAACTTCTCCTACAGGTGACATTATTAATCATTTGCCTATTAAGCGTATGAACATAATATTAAGAAAGTGACCAAAATAGCCCAAGCCTAACTTCTACCAGTATATCCCAAGAGTTAGATAACTACACAAATATCTGCTAACACTAATTTGAATTACAAAAAAGCTAATCATACTTCCAATGAGTCTGTTAAATAGATTTTTGCCTTTCTATTGCTATGGTTAACAAAGAATAAGTCTCATTATATAGAAAAACTATATATCAAAAGATTGTCTTGACCCTTAAAATTCTTCTATAAATTTATTAGTATACATCATGATAAATTAAAGACTTTAAATAGAGGAAGGAGAAAAGAACCAAATAATTAGTGATTTTGGCCAAATGAGAGGGAATAAATGACTTGTGAAGAATTGATTACTTTACATTTTCATGTGAACGTTCGGGGTAAGATACATATGTATATAGATTTTTTAAACACAAAGAATGTGAAAAGAAGCGAATATATAATTTTAATGATAGAAACTAAAAGGAATTCCATGATTTTGCTCTTTTCTGAAAAATCAAGAACCGTCCGGATCATCATTGATGACTATTCTCACCTACATCGAATATTAAGACTCAGAGATTAGCAATTACTTATCTCACTTGATTGACAAATTATAAAATCAAGTTTTCTAAACTATCTCCTCCATGTTGATATCATTTTTTGTTACATCAGGATGAACCCTTCCGGTAAACAATCTCTATTAGATGCGTCATATGTGTATTTTTTTCAAAAATACTTTTCAAAAGAGTGGTTTTGGGAAAAAGCTATTTTTTAGTTTCTGAAAAAACTGTTTCTGCTATTCCCTAAAAACACTTATTTTCTCCCAAAAGCTTGGCCAAACACCTTATTTTTTTTTTAAAATAAGCACTTATTGATAAAATATGTACTTTTTAGGGAAAAATAAACTTGGCCAAACAGGCTATAAGTGTTATGTCCCGTATTTTTATACATTGGGACAACCCGGATTAACTATGATAATTTTGGGCCAAGACTATTCCGGGATTTGAAGTCGGGACTTTTGACTTGTGATTTTATTTTGAGACATAAGTTATATATGAAATTGTTGGCATTGAACACTTACAAAAAATTGGGACCAAAATTCAAAAATTGGAATTAAAAATCTTGCAAATGAGGCCTTGTGGCCCTCAAATGGTCCACACATTGTGTGGCCAATTTTAATTGGTCCAACACATGTGTGGGCCTAAGTCATGGAGATATTTTTAAGGGGACTTAAAAGATGACCACTTAGTCATCTTTCTTCATTTGAAACTTAGCAAAAAAAAAAAATATATACATCAAGAAGGTGAAGACCATCACCATTCTCGGCCAAGACTTGGAAAAACCAAGTCCCATTTCAAGCCACTCTAAAAATATTTCCTTGGTTCAAATCAACTAATTAGAGGTCCCTAAGTAGCGTGGAAGCATTTTTGGAGCGATCAAGGCATCCATTTAAGAGATTGCAAACCCTAACCCATTGTGGAGTTGAAGAGGAAAGGTGAGAAATTCTCTTGTTTTATGAGTTATAAATGTTGTATGCATATTGTAGTATGTTAATATGGATGGAAATCATGAAATATTGTAGGTTGGAAGTGGGTTGTGTGCTTGAGGAGCTAGCCGTGTATATGGGTGGGGAAAATAGAATTGATGAATTAATTCTTGTATCATGTTTAATTGTTGTGGTGTGTAGAATGGCTAAGAATCTTCAATTCATATGTATGTGTAGTGTAGCCGTGTATATAGTCCCAATGTGTGACAAAGGACGAATTGATATCGCTTAGTATTTTAGTTGTTGTCGTTATGAATTCTAGTTTGAAATTTAGCGTTCAAGGACTCAAGAACGATATGGTAAGTGTTGCGGACTGATTTGGAGAATATTGTCCGTTGATGTAACTTGTATATTTTATGAGAATTATATCGTTATAGTGTGGATTGTTGATACAAATCATGAATTGAAATTGAGGAATGTGTCATGGGGGACTGTTTCGGTTTTAGGGGCTGCTCTCGGTTGGGACAGCTTTCGGGTGAAATTGGAGCAATTGTTGGATTGATGAAATATTATGCAAATTGTTCAAAGTGTTCTTGAATATTGTTAGTATGATTTTGGGTTAGTATTTGAATGTATAAGCGTTGATGTTGGCTTGAAGGTAAGCTGTTGATATGAATATTTGGAAAGTTGTTGAATGATGTAAAAGAGAGTTACTATTGTTATTTTGCCTTTCGAATTGATTATCGATGTTGCTAGGTTGGTTATTGTTGTTGTTGTTGTTGTTGATTTTGAGCGAGTTAAATTCTCGGGTTGGCCTATTTACAGGGGAAATGTTGCCGAATTTTCTGTAGAATTTAATGTTAGTTTGGAATAAATGGCTTAAGTGCCCTTAGCTAATGTTTGATATTTGTTGGCGTACTTGTAGACATTGGGGAGCCCGAGGCGTAGATTGGGATTAGCTTTAGTCGGGTTAGCTTGGAGTGCGTACGAGGTATGTAAAACCCAATCTTTCTTTCTTTTGGCATGCCTTAGTTTTAGATAGGCTAGATTACGAGCCTTTAGGAAAATCCTATGATTCGAAATCCGAGCATGATATGATCTATATATATTCCTTGGCACTCTTATGTTTGATTTGATAAAAGTATGAACCGTTACGTCTTTGAAATAGTCGCATTCCGAACTTTGTATAGAAAGGTTTCGCTTTAAGGAATTTCGTAATTCTTGAATGCCATATCTTGCACATAAATGCTCGGATTACCTCAATATTTTTGTAGGAGTCTATATGACATATGATATGTATGTTTTCCATAGGCGGGCCCGACTCGGGTAAATGCCCGTCCGTGGATCCCGCGACTTTCTTTCATGTAATTCGAAGAACCTTTGAAAGAATTTGTTATGACTATGATTCGATTTTCAAGTATGATCATTTTACTTATGTTTGAGTTTATGATAATGATTTTATGCATATGACTACTCACGACTCTACTCGTGCATTCTGTTATCCCTTTCGCCGAGTCCCGGGCCGGTTCTGTTGTCGTGCGCACTTTGATATACTCCGGAGTTATGCTGTGTTTATGATTCATCGAGCCACTCGTTAGAGGGCTATGTTCCATTTACATTTGGTGTTATGCTGTGTATGGCGTTATGCTGTGTTATGATATGTGACGGGGAATATGGAGATTTGAAACTTTCTGGTGTTATGCTGTGTTATGGCGCCATTGACGGGCGGGCGACCATATTCTTCTGTACCCTATGCATGACTTATATTTTTGAAAATTAAACATTTTGATATAGTGGATTTGTACTTATTTTCTGTACCACTATTTTGTTTATGTCTCAGATTTGTTTCTGTATCTTCTGCTTTGCATACTCAGTACATATTTCGTACTGACCCCCTTTCTTCGGGGGCTGCGTTTCATGCCCGCAGGTACAGACGCACAGTTTGGTGATCCACCAGTCTAGGACACCCTCTTCTGCCGTTTGGAGTGCTCTTCTCATTTCAGAGCATATATTTTGGTATATATTCGTTCGCTGTGTATGTATATATTTGTTCAGGGGTACGGCGGGGCCCTGTCCCGTCATATGTTTCGGTTGGTCTGTTTAGAGGTCTGTAGACATATTTGTGGGTGTATGTGCCTACTTCTGTTAAGATGTGGTTGTACGATCTTATTCGCTATGACAACCTTGTCGACGTGCATTTTGTATATGTTTTGGGGCCGTTGTGCCATTTGATAGCCTGGTCGGCTTTTGATATATATATATCTGCATACGGTTGCGTTGAGATGTGTTTGAAATAGTTTGATATAGTTTGAGACGGCATATAGTATTTATGGCCGTATATGCTATTTGTAGGTGATTCGATATGGATAGGTACGTTTGGGTGCTCAACTTGGGCGCCAGTCACGGCCTACGGGGTTGGGTCGTGACAATAAGTCTCCTTATATAATAAAACTATATCTAAAAAGATTGTCTTGACCCTTAAAATTCTTCTATAAATTTAATAGTATATATCTTGATAAATTAAAGACTTTAAATAGAGGAAGGAAAAAAGAACCAAATAATTAGTGATTTTGGCCAAATGAGAGGGGAAAAAAATGATTTTTGAAGAATTGATTTCTTTACAGTTTCATCTGAACGTTGGGTGTAAGATACATATGTATATAAATTTTTTAAACACGGAATGTGAAAAGAAGCGAATGGATACTTTTAATGATACAAACTAAAAGAAATTCGATGATTTTGCTCTTTTCTGTAAAACCAAGAACCGTCGGGATCATCATCGGTGACTATTCTCACCTACATTGAATATTAAGAGTTAAGACTCGGAGATTAGCAATTACTTATCTCATCACTTGATTGACTAATTAAAATCAAGATCTCTAAACTATCTCTTCCATGTTGACATCATTTTTTGTTACATCAGAATGAACCCTTCACTCTAAACAATCTCTATTAGATGCATCAAACTTTACAGTCTCATTTGATAGTATAATGTTTTGCTGATATTTTCATCTTCTTTAAGCCTAATTATCCACGAAATGGATTAAAAAAAAAATGGCCAGATAAACATACGGATTTCTCAAGAGAGGAGTAAGGGCTCTAAACACAGATTTCTTACCACTCTTTGATGACTCCAATCAGGTCAACGTGCTATTAGTTGTCAAAACATCCATTCCGCAGGAATTTGATACTAAAAAATTTTATATTGTAGAAATATACTGAATTGCGTCTGCATACTGCCATGCAAGCATGCATATTGCACATGAAGGATGGAATAATTGTGTTGGTATAAAGAGACAGAACTCTATTAGCACACGTACATGGTAAAAATGAAGAAATAGAGATACAACTACTTGCCCAAGTGGCCAAACCCTCGAAACAAATTAGAGCATCCAATGCATCCATTTCATAAAAATAATTACACTTGTGCCTCTTCGTACTTGTTGCTGATTCTCCATAGAGGAAGATAAAGTCTCTTCCATAGCTCAAAATTGTACATTACATGAACCTAATTAAGTGCAATTAACTACTACTACTAAATTCGACGTTTGGATATTGGCAGATAATGAAAGGAGTCATTTGACTCTTCATTACCTGCACCTATACTACAACTCTTCGGTAGCCAAGTCAACTACAACTCTTCAGGTAATTTTGAGAAAAACTTCATAAATTGGTCTTTCTTCATAATTACTGATGAAGGAATAATTTTGTGGAGGATAAATGGGTCAATCAACTTTTAATGGGTATTTTCATAATTTAACTTTAAGCGTAGGGACTTCCTACTTTTAATATAATAACTAGTCAATTAACCCGCGCGACATTTCTTTTTTTGTAAATATAGTTGGTGTAAATAACATACAAGTTGTTATAATTCCGATCACAGACTAAAGATAAGACTTTAAGTTGTATTTATTGTGAAAAATGTTGCATACCACGTATAAAAATCTATGAAGGTACCTCTATAGAGCAACTTAATTTACAAAAATTTACCTTACGTTTTCCTTTAGCCATTTCCACATGCACATTCCTACTTTCCGTTGGGCTATATGTGGCATTATATATTTCATCCTGCATGGCTGCATCCCAAACAATATAGCGATTTTACAAATTAAAAAATCGATGCTCCATAGAAGGTAGAGAAACCTTACATGAGAAAATTAACCGACGCGCTATAAAAGCTAGAGAAAATTTACCTGGGAAAAAGATCCTCCATATAAGCCAAAGAAACCTCCTTTCTTCTTCTTCTTCTTCTTCTTCTTCTTCTTCTTCTTCTTCTCCAGACATCGTTGTCTTGTCTCCAACTGGAAACCACCGTCGTCTCCTCGTGAGAAGTTTAAAAATGAAATTCTTTTGTACAACATTTCATATGATGCTGCGAAAAAACAATATAAAAGAGAATTTTATCACCTACAAATAATTTACTGAGACAATTTTCCCTAAAATAATGTTAATTAGTTAGTTATTACCAACAATCATGCAATCATCAACAAAAAAAGCTTACAAAAACACATCAAGGTTTGTGATGACCACCCTTTAAAATTACAGCATTTGAAGATAAAGAATCTAATTATAACAACTAACAGAATATAGCTGGTGTAATTTGTATGGAATTCTTTTGCAATGCATTTTGTGTCGTCTCCACGCAGAAGCAAAATTTGGTCAAACTTTCACCCGCGGAAGACTTAATATCGAAAATGAACAACATATTAAATCAACGACAACCCTCTCAAAAGAACATTTACTTTTAATTTGTCAATATATTCCACAAAGATTCTACAGTATTTTACTATGGTCCCAACAGCAAAACGTGCAAGATGATGCACAAGGCTGCGAAACGGGCAAGTTCAACTTTCATTGATGAATAAAGATGTTTTGGCTTTCAAACATATTTAAGAGGCGTTAGTGAAGTGATAAGAGAACGGGGCAAGCAAACTGTCATTGGTAACATTTTAAGAACACAGGCAAGTTAAACTTTCATATGTAAATGCCCTGACATGGTTGCATTTACATATGACAAAAAAGAAGTATTAGAACTACTAAACTTGTTAGGAACTTGCTTTTCTCCATATCTTTTCCTTCTTTCGAAGAATGAGCACATTGTATGAACCATTACAGGGCAAATTTATAACTCCAGGAAGATTGACTTTTGCTAACTTACTTTTATGCTGAAGTCACCCCATGTTAGGTACTATATGGGGCATTTTATTTTTAATTATATTGGATGTGTTTCTTGCAAGTTTAATCATTCACCGAGTCGTCAAAGAGGAAGAGAGAATAAATAATTAAATTAATCAGGACAGATTAATAGTCTGTTTCACTGTAAACAAATTGATAACAAAATATGTTGGCCAAGGATAGAAGTTTTCAAAAGATTAACGATTTAGGGAAATAAATTAAGCAGGTAGATTTTTCAAACAAATTATAACCATTTAACAGCAAGTACTGGACAATTTTGAAGTGCCAACTATTTCTCATTCTTAGGATCAGCATTATTCCTTAGAGCTTTACAAGAATGATTATGTGGTTTACAGGAGATTGGAAATCGCTTCAATTTACGTGAACCAATTTGACTGGTCACAAAGTTTTATAAAGAAAGAGAGACTTTAGAACTTGTAGTCTTAAATATATTATTTGTGAGGCTATAAAATCATATGCAATACGTAAAGTTTAAAGTAAAATTGTTACCAAATATAAAAATAAATTATTCTTTTTGGAAGAGATTGAAAAGGAAACAGTATCATATAAACTGGAACAAAGAGTAATATTTTTTGGCAGTGCAGTAAATGAACAAATATCTCAACAGGCTTGACATCATAACCATGTGATCTTGATCCTTCAATTTCTTCCATTTCATCATATCTATCCAATCATTCAAAGGTCCATCAGGGCTACCTTATGATATAAATAATCATATCATAATATCTATATCTATATAAATATATAATCCCGGGACATAGGCCCGGTGATGTGGCACGTCTAATTGAGCAGGAAACCTAATTATCTTTTTTGTCAATTTTTTAGGCTTTTATCCAATTTTCGCTATTTATCAACTGTACTATTTTTACAAAATCCAAAAGACACTTCAGAAACCAAAAGTCACATCCTCCTCTTTCTCTTACCTTCTATACTATTTTTTCAAAACCAAAAGTGACGTCTCTTTCCCTTCTTTTCTCATTCTCGCGTATCATCATTTCTTCCTTAATAAAAAGTCACGTCCTCCTCTTTCTCATACCTTCTATACTATTTTTTCAAAACCAAAAGACACTTCTTCAAAACCAAAAGTGACGTCTCTTTCCCTTCTTTTCTCATTCTCGCGTATCATCATTTCTTCCTGAATGAATAAAGGCGGTTCGTCTTATGTTTGGACTTTAGGCGTATCATAATTTCTTCCTTAATGAGTAAAGAAGGGAAAGAGACGTCACTTTTGGTTTTGAAAAAATAGTATAGAAGGTAAGAGAAAGAGGAGGACGTTTTCATGACCCAACCCCGTAGGCCATGACTAGTGTCCGTGCTGGACATCCAAACGTACCCAATACCCCAAACCAGCGTATTGTCAAAATATATTAATATAAAGGTTAGTTGGCGCTACTAAATATCACAGATGAACAGATTTTGCACGTGGAGGCCGATAAGGCCATCACAGATCATAACAACCCAAAACATATATAGAACCCACACAATTATGTCTACAGACCTCTACGGAACATAACAGAATCATAAGACGGGACAGGGCCCCGTCGTACCCTGAATAATGTACATATACACAATAGCAGCGGACTGTACCAAAATATAAGCTCTGGACAAAAGAGCGCTCCAAAAATAGCAGAATAGATGTCCTAAGCAGGCGGGTCAGCAAACCTGTCGTCAGTACCTGCGCGGCATAAAAACGCAGCCCCCGAAGAAAGGGGGTCAGTACGAAATATGTACTGAGTATGTAAAGCACGGAACGTAGTAAACCAAAATCATAATCGAAGCAGAAGATACAGAAAATGAACTGAATATCCAGATTAGCAAAATGCTAATCATATAGCATAAATAACACTCGCTGAAAACATATGTCGTACCTGGTCCCACTACGGAACAAGATCATAACCGAAACAGAACTTACAGAGAAGTGAGTGTAACATCCGAAGTATCAAATGCATATTTTCAAAACATGAGGAGTGTGTACAGAAACATATACCATATCATATCCGGCCCCTGCCAATGGACTCGGCAAACAGAACGTGGCCACCCCCCGACGCTGGTGCCACAACATATAAGGAGCAGAATAGGGGATAACCCCGTAACATAACATATCATATCAGATGGCCATATCAGATCATATCATATCAGAATGTGTGTACATGGCACAACATACTCCACAACCCATGTACATATATACCTGCCCCCTCACATCGAGGCACGGCGAACAATGCAGTGGAATACGCTTGACAACATATCCTGGCCCGGGCTCAGTGTGGGAAACATTGAGGCATCCACGAATGGAGTAGTGAGAAACTAAATGCAATAAAAATATCATAGATTTCCAGAGACTCAATGAGGCATATCGAATGACAAATCAAATCAATGAAGTCAGACGGAACCATAGTAAGTGTATGTCGTATGTCATAATGAGTTCGGAAGAATAACCCTTCTGAAATCATTTTCATATTCCAAAATAGCTTACCAAACCCGAGGGAATCACGAAAACAATTTTCCTTAGTAGTTGAAAGGATAGTTAAAACATTTTATTTCATATCGTTCGAAAATAAGGCAATAGTACTAATAGGAGCTAAACGGGAATAGTGGGAGACTAAATGCAACCCAACATATCGTACCTTTACATAGACTCAATAAAGTATTTAAAATAAGTATCATTAGTAGTTGGAAAAGTAGTTAAGACGTTTCCTTGAAAATCGCTTACAATCAAGTTACAAATTACCATAAGGGTAAAATCGGAAATAGTGGGCCCGCCTCGGGACAAACAAAGCGGCGGGCTCAAATTACGTATATTAAGCTTATGGGGTCACCTACAGAGGTCTTAGGGATATTCCATAACTTTCTAGGCAGTTTGGAGAAGTTTGCATAATTTCTCAATAAAGCATACTTAAAGGGTTCAATCTTATTGAATGAAAAAGTGACAATTTCAAACGCAGATTCCGAGAGACAGAATATTTTCCGAGGCTCGAATCCGACCCTAGTACATCTAGGACATGCCAAAATAAGAATCGGGATAGCTTTACATACCTTTTCTTGCCCTTTACGCTTGCCAAAACTCAAATCCCGTTTCGTCCAAAACCTACAAATGGTCACATTTACCAATTTACTATTCATAAGACTTAAAATTTCAACCTTAACCAATTCTTGTCTATAAAAATTTGGGCAGCATCTCCCCTATACATATAGCGTCCCCGAGAATTCAACTCGGCCAAAACAATCAACAACAACCCAACAACAACACCAACAACAACAATAATCACTACAAAACACAATATAACATAATTATTCATCTTTCCAACATCATGTCGTAACCTTCATTCCAACTTCGTATTTTCAAATCAATATCGACATTTTCATATTCATTACTAATCAAGATCATTACAATACAATTCGGAAGCATTTCATATCATTTCTACAAAATATTCACAAGATATACAAAATATACAAACTTTCCACCAAAGTCATAATTCATCCAAAACTTCTAATATTAAACCCACATATCCATAACATATTTCCATCTTCCAATTTCATCAACCATAATCATAATTCACATCTTAACAACTTCATTTCTATAATATCACAAAATCATTCTAAAGTGACATAATCTTCTACATTCCAATTCAATGCCAACTTAAGCCATTTAACCTTCATTTACATCATAAGGTTCACCACAACACAACTAACACATTAAACAAAATTAATCCATTTCCATTCTACTTCTATACACCACATGGCTATATTCCATATTTCCAACCTCAACCAAAGTCATTCAACTTCCATTTCCAATATGAATTCCACCATAACCACAACTAGAGTACAACATAAAATTCAACCCATATTACCTATACAACAATATACATATATGGCCACTTACATATATACACACCCACTTTGCAAACTTCCATATTTCCATAAATTCTACTCATTTCTACATACTACAACACAAACAAACCTTCATAACATAAGAAAAAGGAATTGATTCTTACCTTGTTTTTATGAAAGTAGCAAATTCTTCAACATCTTATTGTTCCCATGCTCCTCTAACTCCAAACAAAATTATATTCGTGATTATGCGTTGCCCGGACTTCGATTAGTACTTCGTAGCTTGAAATTTCACTCACAATCCTCACTTTTATGTGAGATTTAGGCCCCTTTTTGTTGCTGAATTTTCTGGAAAATTTGAGAAGTTTTTAGATGATAAAAATGGGGGTTTGCCCCTTTTTATAAGGGCTGAAACGGCGTCACTGTAGCTACAGTACTGTAGCAGTGCTGTAGCGGTGCTGTAGCAGTGCTGTAGCAGTGCTGTTTCTGCGCGACAGTTCAGTTTGTAGCGTCTATAATTCTCTACTCCGACGTCCTATCGATGAGTGGTTTGTTGCATCATAAACTAGACTTGACGAACTTCATTTTAGGCTTTTGAAACGCCTTAAAACTCCAAATATGCATAGAGATATACCCCTCCAAATTTGACTAAAAATCTGTCCAGCATTTCTCAAATTTTCGTCGAACTTATTTTCTTCAACTTGCTCGATCTCGAAATATTCCGAAACCCTCCATACATGATATTTATCACTTATTATACATGATAAAGACCATATTCTTGTGTTTTAAAATACTCTTTCCCAATTACGACTTACAAGATCATAATCATCCATTATTTAAACAATATACTTAATAATGTCTCATTCCTCATACTCCAAAGTTTTTTTTTACCTAGTCGTAACTCAACATTCTTACATTCAAATTTAACAGTGTTTCTCCGAAGTACGGGGTGTAACAGACGTGACTTTTGGTTTCTGAAGTGTCTTTTGGATTTTGTAAAAATAGTATAGTTGATAAATAGGGAAAATTGGATAAAAGCCTAAAAAGTTGACAAAAAAGATAATTGGATTTCCTGCTCAATTAGACGTGCCACATCACCGGGCCTATGTCCCGGGATTATATATTTATATAGATATAGATATTATGATATGATTATTTATATCATAAGGTAGCCCTGATGGACCTTTGAATGATTGGATAGATATGATGAAACGGAAGAAATTGAAGGATCAAGATCACATGGTCATGATGTCAAGCCTGTTGAGATATTTGTTCATTTACTGCACTGCCAAAAAATATTACTCTTTGTTTCCGTTTATATGATACTGTTTCCTTTTCAATCTCTTCCAAAAAGAATAATTTATTTTTATATTTGGTAACAATTTTACTTTAAACTTTACGTATTGCATATGATTTTATAGCCACACAAATAATATATTTAAGACTACAAGTTCTAAAGTCTCTCTTTCTTTATAAAACTTTGTGACCAGTCAAATTGGTTCACGTAAATTGAAGCGATTTCCAATCTCCTGTAAACCACATAATCATTCTTGTAAAGCTCTAAGGAATAACGCTGATCCTAAGAATGAGCAATAGTTGGCACTTCAAAACTGTCCAGTACTTGCTGTTAAATGGTTATAATCTGTTTGAAAAATCTACCTGCTTAATTTATTTCCCTAAATCGTTAATCTTTTGAAAACTTCTATCCTTGGCCAACATATTTTGTTATCAATTTGTTTACAGTGAAACAGACTATTAATCTGTCCTGATTAATTTAATTATTTATTCTCTCTTCCTCTTTGATGACTTGGTGAATGATTAAACTTGCAAGAAACACATCCAATATAATTAAAAATAAAATGCCCCATATAGTACCTAACATGGGGTGACTTCAGCATGAAAGTAAGTTAGCAAAAATCAATCTTCCTGGAATTATAAATTTGCCCTGTAATGGTTCATACTATGTGCTCATTCTTCAAAAGAAGGAAAAGATATGGAGAAAAGCAAGTTCCTAACAAGTTTAGCAGTTCTAATACTTCTTTTGTCATATGTAAATGCAACCATGTCAGGGCCTAAATGGCCTAAAGCTAGCAAGCATTTCGTGTTAGTTCATGGGGCTTGCCATGGAGCCTGGTCATGGTACAAGATTATGGCGATGATAAAAACTTCAGGACATAATGTAACAGCTCTTGACTTGGGCGCTTCAGGGGTCAACCCAAAGCAAGTCCTTGAAATCCCACGTTTATCTGATTACTTTAGTCCGCTAATGGAGTTCATGTCTTCTCTTCCAGCAGATGAAAAAGTGATTCTTGTTGGCCATAGCCTCGGTGGATTTGCCATTTCTAAAGCTATGGAAAGCTTTCCAGAAAAGATTTCAGTTGCTATATTTGTCACTGCTCTAATGCCTGGTCCAACTCTCGATGCAGCAACCATCTTTAATGAGGTACCATTTTCAAATTTAGCCATGAAATGATCTGTTATGCTAGCTTACACTTTTTCATGTTTGAAATTATTATATTTTACTACAGTCATCCAGCGGAGCAATATCTCAACTTGATAATCGTCTTACATTCGATAATGGACCTACCAATCCTCCAACAACCTTCAGCTTTGGTCCGAAGTACTTGGCGAGTTATCTTTATCCACTGAGCCCAATTCAAGTAAGCAAAGCATAGTAAAAATATAAATTGAAATAGCTGAGTACTGGTACTCTTGATAATGAGAATGTCCATGATAAACTGTCTTTTTTTTCTTTTGGTATTAGGACTTGGCACTGGCTACTACAGTAGTAAGGCCAATATATTTATTCAGTTTGGATGACATATCAAAGGAGATAGTACTTTCAAGCAAAAAGTATGGATCAGTTAGGCGAGCGTACATTGTTGTTGCTGAAGATAAAGTTCTAAGGAAGGAATTTCAACAGTTAATGATTGAAAAGAATCCCCCGGATGAAGTGAAAGAAATTTTAGGCGCTGATCACATGGCCATGATGTCTAAGCCCCTTCAACTTTTTACTCTTCTTATGCGTATTGCCAACAAATGACAAGCTACCTTATTAGCTTAACCAGCTTGTATTACATATTCATGAATAATGCATAATTGAAATAAAAATAGATTACCCTTCTTCTCGTGCGTGATATTGCTCTATCAGTCTTTTGCTCATCATGTAAAGATTCTCACTGTTGTTCCCCATGGGAATCATCTGGGCAATGTTGTACATAAGCAAGTTCTTACTTTTGGGTAACACTTGGCATCGGTTTTTGTTACTTGATGCCTTCCTAATTACATTTCCATTACATAAGCATTAATAGATTAATACAATTTAACTCCATCATGTGATGTGAGAGAGAAGGATCTATGCAACACATGCTGCATGTTTTTCATCAGATCATAGATTCCAACAGTTAATCTGCATATGACTTGTTTGGGCATACAACTGCAGCCCAAACTTACTTTTGACTTGCTGAAATATCAAAGGAATAGCATGTGGCTAAATAATCATGTAATCAAAATGTGCTTATTTTGATTATTCCCCCAGTTAACAATTTTCTTCTGCGGTATGAAATCACTTGGGCTATAGAGTCCTCTATAGATGACACGTATGAATCAACTGATTAATATTACTAATTGCAGCACAATATAGCTTTTTCATCTTATGTAAACCAAATAATCATCTATGACCATTAGCATGAGTAATAGTTGATCTGATGTCAAATGGTTGTGAATTTGTTTGAAAATATCCTCATTTAATGTAGAAAAGCTTCTGAAAGACTTTTATGTTCAGTCAGAAGTTGACTTTTATCTTTGTTTTCCATTCTTTTTCAGTGAAAATGACAATCAATCTGTTTTATGCAACTTTAGCCTAAATAATGTAATAATCTATTCTCTTCCTCTAGTTGACTTGACTTGGTGTATGATCAAATGTAGAACATATTTAATATACAAAGAAAAACACATTAAATTTGAAATTCCCAACAAATAATACTTTACCTGGGGTTGCTTCACCAGGGAAGTAAGTTACAAGGTCAAACACCTCGAGTATCTATCAAGATATCCTTATAATGGTTCACTCTGTGCTCATAGTTCAAACTAAGAGAAAAAGTTAATGGAGAAAAACAAATTTCTATTAAGTTTAGTACTGATACTTTTGTTGCCGTATGTAAATTCAACGACATCAGGGCCTAAATGGCCTAAAGCTTTGAAGCACTTTGTGCTAGTTCATGGCGCGTGTCACGGAGCATGGTCTTGGTACAAGCTTGTGGCACTGATAAGATCTGCAGGGCATAATGTCACAGCTATTGACTTCGGTGCTTCAGGGATCAACCCGAAGCAGGTCCTCGAAGTCTCACATATATCAGACTACATTAGTCCGCTAATGGAGTTAATGGCTTCTCTTCCGGCACATGAGAAAGTGATTCTTGTAGGCCATAGATTTAGCGGGTTGGCCATTTCTAAAGTCATGGAAAGCTTTCCAGAAAAGATTTTAGTTGCTGTATTTGTCACTGCTCATATGCCTGGTCCGACTCTAAATCCAAACACACTCTTAACCAAGGTATAATTTACCAACTTTGCCTTTTCTATGATCTCTCCTGTCAGCTAACACTTTTCATGTTTGAAACTATTATCCAGTGGAATGGTATCTCAACTTGATAATCGTGTTACATACGATAATGGACCCAGCAATCCTCCAACAACATTCATCTTTGGTCCAAAGTACTTGGCAAGATGTGCTTATCAGCTGAGCCCAATTCAGGTAAGCAAAGCATGATGGTAAAATAAATGACTTTTGGTAGTTGGCTCATGAGGATTGCCCTAATGTTGCATGTTTTCACCAATATTATCAGAAGACGTCATCTACTTGAAAAACTAGCTCATCTACAGAACAATTTATTCGAGTGGACACTAAAATGTGTCTCTTTTTTCCCTTCTGGTGTCAGGATTGGACGCTGGCTACAACACTGACAAGGCCGCTATTTATTTACAGTGAGGAAGACATATCAAAAGATATGGTACTTTCAAGCAAAAGGTACGGAACAGTTAGGAGAGTGTTCATTGTGGCTGCTGAGGATAAAATTCTACAGAAGGAATTCCAGCAGTGGATGATAGAAAAGAACCCTCCAGATGAGGTGGAACTAATCTTAGGCTCTGATCACATGGCCATGATGTCTAAGCCCCTTCAACTTTTTACTCTTTTTCTGCGCGTTGCTCACAAGTGACAAGCATCTTGATTACCCTAATCCAGATTGTGAATTCATATTCAAGAATAAAGTACATTGAAATAAATTTTAAAATCTCTCTCTCTTTCACTTGTGTGATTTTGCTAAATCGGGTTTTTGGAAACTGGTTCCTTCCTAAATGCATCCCATACACATGAGCAATAACAAAATAAGTACAGCTTCTGAAAAGCTCCATAATAAAATCAACCACTTAGAATCATAAGATTTTAGTGTTCCTGTTGGTGATAATACAATGAAAAATACAATTACAATTGAAAAATATATGAAGAAAATAAATTATCTTAAGGCTGAGACGCGAATATCTCGCTCTCTTTAAGGAGATTAAAGCCCACTGCAGCAAAGCTTTACCGGTCCAACAGTAATCTTCCTGACTTGTCTCCTCTAGAATACGACAGCCCGACCACGTCGTATAACTCAATAAGCTCTGGATAAGGTCTTGAGTTCAAAGCTCCACAAAAAAGAACATCTTCCTTCAACTAGAAAAACTCTCTTTTATTTTCCTCATTTTTTCAAGAACTCTCCAATATATTATCTACACACCACAAAGTAAGGATGACTAACTATTTATAGCTAGGAAAATCATCCTTGAATGAATAGGATATGAATGGGGTAGTAAAGTAGGTAAATAATGGAGAATTATGATTTAGAGGTTACACGAGTTATAAGACTAAAGAGGATGAATATGAGTGATTAATGAGTAGGAGGTTACAAAGAAAATAAAGCTGAGGTTAAGACCACATGCATCCTTTTAATGGCCTCTAGCTTCACCCCAAAAATTTAGCGGTGCACTTGACTAAATAAGCATGGCATTTGTTAACTCAACCAAAGTTCTATTTTTTTTTTCCTGCTACACCATTAGATGCAGTAGAATAAGGTGGAGTAGTTTCATGAATTATTCTCAATGATCTAACAAAAGAATTAAACACATTAGACTCATATTCACGGCCTCTATCACTTCTAATTCTTTTAATTTTTTTACCAAACTGATTTTCAACTTCGTGGAGATAAATTTTAAAATTTTCAAAAGCATCACTTTATTTTTCATCAAGAAAACATATGTATACTTATAAAAATCATCAATAAAAGTGATAACATATCTATTTCCTCCATGAGTTAAAATTCCTCCAAGTTCAAAAATATCAATATGAACTAATTCTAACAATTCAGTTTTCCTTTCAACTTAAAAATGAGACATTTTTGTGATTTTGGCTTTACTACAAGCCTCACATTATTCAAAATCATTTTTAATCATTGGGATTAGTCCTAAACTACTCATGATTCCTATGTAACGATTATTAATATGACACAAACAAGCATGTCAAAAAATTAGTAGAAGAAAGCATGTAAACAAAATTAGAAACTTTATTCATCTCAACATTCAACTTGAACATCCCATCACAAGCATACCCCTTTACCACAAAAAAAGAAAAACTTTTTTACTATTACATATTGATCAGACTCAATAATTTGTTTAAAGCCTACTTTATTAAGACGAAAACTAGACATTAAATTTTTCCTCATGGAAGGAGTAAAAAGTACATCTTTTAAGCTTAATACCCTTCCAGAAGTGAAGCTCAACTCGACATTTACCTTTCCAAGCACTTGAGTGGTGTGAGAATCACCAAGCATGATGATTTTGGGCTCCTCAAAAGGAGTATACACTTTGAACCAATCTTTGTCATAGCAGACATGATGGTTTGCACTAGAATCAACCCACCATCCATCAACATTTTCAACCATGTTTATGTTTGTTATCACCGCCACAGGTGGCTTTTCGGTAACGTTCGCCTGAGATGTAGAACCACGTTTCCGAAACTTACAAAATCGAGCAATATGCCCACTCTTGCCACAGACAAAGCATGGTGCTCCATTTTGTACTTGTTCATTTTGTGCTTGGTTATTACCACCATTATTTTTCTTGGGAGGTCTACTATTATTTTTCTTGGACATTTTCTTCTTAGGCTTAAAATAAGTATTTTTGTTAGCATTTGGAACAACATTATTTGAAGTAATTATATTTACCTTGTTTGTGACGGATTGTAATGTGCTCTCTTCCGTTTGCAAAAGTGCATCTTGGCCCCTTGCCTCTTCTTCCATGCGGATTTGCATAATCAACGTCTCAAGTGAAGTTTCCTTTTGTTTGTGGCGCATAGTTTTTTTAAATTTCTTCCATGAAGGTGGAAGTTTATCTATTATGCCACAAACAATAAGGTTATCTCCAATTTTTATCTCCTCGGACCAAAGCTCTCCAACGATCATTATAAAGTCCTGAGCTTGGTCTACCACTGATTTTATTGTCCACCATTTGGAAAGGAAAAAAATCTACTAGCAGCATATTTTTTCGCTCCAGCCTCCTCGGCATCATATTTACTCTGCATTGCTTTCCAAATTTTCTTTGCAGTAGAGTAAGTTCTATCATAATAATCATAAAAATTATTCGATAGACAATTAAGAAGATAATACAGACACTTGTATGAATCTTCATCTTACTTTTCAATTTTTTCTTAAAGAGAAATAAGTTCTTCATCATTCATGGAAGAGTTGTTTACTTTGTTTGGATTGTTCTCAGTTAACGCATAAGAAACATTGATAAGACTTAAGTAGAAAAGTACTTTATCCTTCCATCTCTTGAAATGAGTACCGTTGCAACGAAATGACTTGTTAAGATCTCCAACTTTGACATCCGCGAATTTTTCAATTGTAGCCATTGAATCTCCTTAAAATTGTTGGTGATGATACAATGAAAAATACAATTACAATTGAAAAATATATGAAGAAAACAAATTATCTTCAAGCTGAGGCTCGGATATCTCGCTCTCTTTAAGAAGATTCAAACCCACTGCAGCAAATCTTTACCGGCCCAGCAGTAATCTTCCTGACTTGTCCCCTTTAGGATACAACTGTCACGACCCAACCAGAAGGTTATGACGGGCACCCGGAGCTAACCTACCGAGCACCACAAAACATACATGCATCTCATAACCATACCTGAGTAGGCCATAATGCTAACTCATAAATACCATAATCTGTACATATGGAACACAAGCCCAAAAGATAATATACATACATCATCAGGATGAACCCAAGTATACAAGCCGACAAGACTATCAAAATATAATAATACAACAAAATATGGACCAAGATAGCCATAGGACATTTAACTTAGCATATCTGTCTACGAGCCTCTACTGGAGTGCATATCATAATAAGGATGGGACAGGACCCCGCCATACCCATGCAAATGCATATGCAACCATGCTGACTCACATAGCAACTCCGGAACAAGCAGAGTGCAACAACACTATTTCCTGAGCTGATATCATACGGGGAGAGTTGTCAACCTGTATATCAAGACCTACGGGCATGAAACGCAGCGGCCCCAGCAAAGGACTTCAGTACGAATAATGTGTCGAGTATATAAGGCATAAATGCAACATAAAAAACATATACTGCAAAGAATGAGGATAAGAATCAACTTGACGTTTCTAACTTACCAATGAGAATCTAGCATGTATGTCTCTCTATACTCTCATGTGCTTAACTACATCTATGTACAATACTGTGTCTCTAACCTACCTATCATCCTGGTGCTATGTCACACCCCAATTCTGATAGGGCATGATGGGTATCCAACCCTTACTTAGAGTCGAGCGAACCCGCTTGTTACACCTCGTGGATTTTCGCGTCGTTGTAAGCAAACTAACATGAGTTCGGAGAGGCCATGATACCCCTATAAGATCAAGGGAGAATTTTAATAAGTGTTATACATGTATTTAAAGGTTTCGGGATCAAGCGAATCGAAAAAAATAGGTTCATTGAAAATTTGGAAAAAACTTGACAAAATTTTGTCCCAACTTGTCAGGTGAATATCTCCTAGAATATGAGGAGTTACGGAATACATAACTAATGTAAATTGAAGTTAGGCAAGTCTTCTTTCCAATGCAACTGACAGATCGCATTTCTGTGAAGTACAGAGGGTAATACGGCCCGTACAATAAAGTATGTCCCGTACTTTCTGGGCGTATTTTGCCCAGAATTTCCAGAACCGAAAATTTCTGCCCCCCCAAAGTACGTGATACTGTTCATCACGTACTTCAAAGTACGTGATGAACAGTAACACATACTATTCCCGAGATTTCCAGAATTTGGTCGGTGGAATTTTTTTTTTCCCACTTTTATATACCCCTTTCCATAAATTTTGCCTCATTTTTCACCCAAAATCAAGCCCTAAATCCTCTCAAAGCTCCCATTTACTCACCATATCAACACAAATCCAAGAGAAATCAAAGATTAAACACCAAGAATCAAGAGAATTAAGTGTGTGGATGCTCACTAGTGTTGATGGAAGCCAAGAATTCCCTTGGAATTGAAGTTGGTTTTTTTTCTCAAGTAAAGTATTTTTCAATCCAAAGTCCATTCCTATATCACCAAAGGTGAGTTTTGAATTCATCTCATGTTATTAAGAGTATTGAGTGGTTGAATGACTTGGATTGGGAAAAAAAAGTAGAATATGAGGCTCAAATGTAGAAATAGTGATATCCATGAATAATAATTTGACTTGAATCATAATTCTTGATATGCCATGAGTATAATCATGTTGTGAATGATACTAATGATGTTGAGCAAGTATTATATGAAAATGGATATGGTGTTGCATTGTAGTTATGGTTAAGGATGACTTTGAAAGGGAATTTTAAGAGTTAAATAATGTTTAACTTGAAGAAGTTTATTGATTATGATATTATGGGTGTTGCTATCGATATTTGGGAGTTGTTTACCATATGAAGGAAGTTGTTGGAACAAAGAAAATGCTGCCCAATTTTCGTTAGCTCTTAGCCATTTTAGTTTAGACACGAGTATGCTTCCAATTTTCTAATTTTAGTACAAAATCTCTTGAATGTAGAATCGTGAGCTTGGAGGGGAAACGTTTAGTCGATAAAGTTAAAGAGACGTAAAGGTATGTAAGGCTAGTCCCTTTCTTTCAAAGGCATGACTCCTATACTATGATTCTTTTATATTTCTATGACTTTGTCGTATCCCAACGTTGAAGGCTAAACATTTCTAAGAGCTTCCTATGAGAAAGAGAGGAGATATGTTCTATGATAATGACGATGATTATGATAATTTTATTCATCGAAATTCTAAAGCTTATGAAATGATGCTATAATGAGACCAATGATCCTATTGCATGATTTTCTTGATATTACTCATTGTTGATAGTCTCACCTCATAATACTATTTCCTTCAAGGTGAGACATGGCGATCATGATTGTTCCATACCATAATCGGAGGTTACCGACCTTACGTCACTCCGATAGAGTTGTAGCTTTTAATTAGACTCTTTTGCATGCTTATTTTTATGTATGATTACACTGTGCCTAGTTGGCCGGGCAGACACCACTTCGGTGGGCGGCTTATGAATGATGATAGTTATACTGTACCTAGTTGGTCGGGCAGTCACCACTAGTGGGCGGCGTGAGATGATTACCCCGGACGCGGGCTAGTGATGATATTATTTTATGTATGTATGAAAAATGTTTTCTTAAAAGGTTAAGCATGCATGGTATTCGCCTTAAGGGGTAGTTTGATATGCAGGTTATCTCTTTCCCTCATGTTTCTTTATTGCTTTACTACATTATGGTTTATGACTTACATACTCAGTACATTATTCGTACTGACATCCTTCCTTTTATGGACGCTGCGTTCATGCCCGCAAGTAGACAGAGAGACGGACCGGATACCTAGGAGCTCTATCAGTAGTCGTATAGAAGCATTCCACTTCTCCGGAGTTGCCGCTTGTTGGTATATTTTTGTGTACTTATTAGGGGCATGGCGGGGTCATGTCCCGTTCTTATGATTCCAGTATTATAGTAGAGACTCGTAGATACATGTGTGTGTGTCACGACCCAGCTAGGGACCGTGACGGGTACCCGGGGCTAGCCACCGAGCACCACTCGCTCTAATACTCATCTTACTCATTTAGTGCTCTTTTACCAATTTTATACACGAATTGTAGGAAAATCATATTTTATATAGAAACATAAATACTTATATACATTTGCCTCTCGGCCATCAAAATAATATATACATAATAATAACATCTTGTGAGACCATCTGACCCACACTGCGTATCTACGAGCCTCTACTGACATACTAAACATATAGACGGAACAAGACTCTGTCATGCCCAAAATATGCATATATACCAAAAGAAGAATCATAAGCACCTCCGGACAATGGAGTGCTCTCAATCAGCTGACAGCTACTAAGGGTCTGGACCAAGCTCACCTCCCTGTCTACCTGTGGGCATGAACACAGCGTTCAAAGAAAACGGACGTCAGTACGAACATTGTACTGAGTATGAGAGGCATAAACAATGAAGAAAGACATTGATAATATAATGTGAACATCAATATGAAACATCTGAATCTGAATGACAATCATAAAAGAAGTAATGCATGTTGTCTTACTCATACTCATCATAATCTCATATATGCATAATATGCAAGCTGCCCGTCCATATCGGAACGGTGTGATAATCAATAACATTAGCCCGCGTCCAGGCCTCCCGCGTCCGGGGTACCATCTCATGCCGCCCACTAGTGGTGTCTGCCCATGCCAAAAGGTCATGGTGTATCCGTATAGCTGCCCGCCTTGGCGGTGACTGCCCGGCCAACTAGGCGCGGTGTAATATGATCATGACATGCTCATAAAAAAATACTTGTAATAATATGCTTATCATAGTACATGCATAAGACTCAAGATCAACTGTACTCTGTCGGGGTGGCGTAAGGTCGTGATCCCCCGATTTCATTATGGAGCAATTATTGACATTCTGCCTCACCTTGAAGGAATTAGTACATAAGGTGGGTGTAAGAAATAAATAGCATCATTATCAATATGGCATCATCGTATCATATCTCTTATCTCTTATCTTATATAGACATTTATGGACTTAGGCTTCTAGCTTTCTGGAAAATAGGAACTCATGAAGAGGAAAAGAACTTATGCTATAGGATTCATGCCATTAGAAAGAAAGGACTAGCCTCACATACCTTTGTCGTTTAGCTATGTTATCGTTCACTTGCTCTAATGTCACGTCGTTACCTTCACGGGAGAATTCGTATTAACATTAGTTAATCGATTATAAGAACGCGTCGTAAATTCTAGAGAAAATTGGGCAGCATTTCCCCTGTAAACTTAACAATCCTCGAAATTCCAACTTAGCCAAACATCAATCAAAATATCAACAACAACAATACCAACAATTTCACATCAAACTAGGATTAAATCCATTCTTAAATTACTCCCAAAACAGCCCAATATACATTCGAATGCCAATACTTGTGTACACTTCTTTATTTCCGTATATCCATAATATAACAACAACAACTACAGCCAATCCCACGATATTCCAGCACACCAAACAATTTATAACAACCACCAAACAGTCCACATCATAACAACAACAATTTATCCGATTTTCCGCAATTAATTTCGTAGTTCTCATCTCATAATATAGCTATGACCGAGATGAATTTAAATATATCAAGAATAGGAGAATTCTTACCTTATATCGCTAGTCACGTTTCCTCTTCAAAACAACCTCCCCCCAAGGTTAAATTGCTGGAAACGTTCATGCTCAAGGAATTTACTTAAAGTTTATGTAAAATTTCCCAAAGTGGAAGAAAGAACCATCTGAAATGTAAAAGTGTTTGTATTTGTTTCTTGCTGGTACATGTCTTTTAAATTTACATAAGGCATCAATGTGACCACTTTTAAATCAAAGTGGGCCCACCTTAATTATTACACTCAATGGTGCCATTTTAATTCTAAAGGAAACAAAACATTTTTCATCCGTGTGTACAGACATATATATTAGTCATCTCCTTTATTTCATGAAATGAGCCCACGTGGAAAGGTGTACTTTAATACTTGTCCAATTTAATGTCTACTTAATTCCATTTTGTCCCCCAAGTCAGATCTTAAATGCACCATCCCTTCTTTTCTTTTTTTTTGGATAATAATGGAGTCAAAACTTAATCATTACATATATTGTAAAAAAAATACATTCTTTGATAAAGATGCACCTACTTCCTCATAATATGTATTAGTCACCAGTTCCCCCATTTCCATGGCCCCCACGTGGATGCCCATTTCCCATGCCCATCCATAATTTGATAGTCAACTTAATAATATCCCGTTAAAATTCAACACTTAATAATTTATCCGCATGATTAATTTTTTGATCTCAATTCACTTAAATAGTAATCATTTTTTTTTTATATACTTCATGTACCCATTATCATGACCATGTAATATAACACTAGTCCACCGCCTCGTTTGCCATACATAAAATATAATTTCCAATCACCGTTGTTACACTTGTTAAGGCCCAAATTATTTTTGGACTTCATTCCTCACATATACCAAGTTCTTGTTTTTCATGCTTAAATATAACCAAATTCTCCGGATTCGGATAAATTTCCTCATGTTGGACGGTTCAATTTCCTAGTCCAAAAATACGGAATATCATAGCTTGGACCGTATTTCACTCAAATAAATTTTAAACCTCGACGAAACTTATTTTCTTCTATTTGTTTAACTTCTGATATTTACAACACATTTGTACCATCAATCTAACCACCTATAACCTTGGGGGATAACCTCGTGTCCATTACTAATATCATTTAACTCGTACACTTTCCAACGCATGAAAACACGGGATGTAACAGTGTGGGTAGTAGATGTCTTATGATCTTATTAGTGCATATTCTGCGCATCATTTTGTATCCTTGTGGGCCTATGTATATGTATATATGTGTTTGGGAAGTAAATGAAGGTTGTCTCGTAATGGGTTTTACGATGAGAACGGTGTATGTTCAGATTGAATGATATGACAAGTGAGTTAGGTGGTGCTCGGTAGGGTAGCTCCGGGTACCCGTCATGGCCCTCTAGCTAGATCGTGACACCGCTGGTTCTCGTTATACTCATAATCTTACTGGACTCTTAATCATGAAATGATATGCATAATGAAAGCTTTTCAAAACATTCTTTTCGTCTTTCTTAAATCAAGTAAAATCTGTAATAATATGACTCCGTAAAGTAATGCAAAATGATATGTCGGTTTACATAACCGCTTACAAGACTGACATACTGTATACATGACTCTGTCTGCAAAAGTCTCTAATGTAGAACATGATATCAAAACATAATTTGGGACAGGGCCCCAACATACCCATAATGCATCTGACTTAAATCATAAAGAAATACTCTGACTCGGCCATACTCCGAATGAAATGGAGTTTACTAATCCAGCTGATAGCCTGGGAATACCCTACGGTCAGTCTCCTGTATAATCTTTCCTGCAAAACAATCTGAGGTTGCGTGGCATGAACACAGCACCCCCAGGCAAAGGGACGTCAGTACGAACAATGTACCGAGTATGTAAGGTATAAGAACATCAAGTATAGATGAATCATGAAAACCAGTCTCAATATTTGAATGCATCTGTGGTTAACATCTGAGAATGTCTACGTAACTCTATATGACTGAAACTGACTCTGTAGCGTATGATAAGCATAGGTTATTATATAACTGATAGTGCTGTGGAACGTACAACCTGATCCATATATAATATAATAGTGCCGAGGAACGTATGGCCCGATCCATAAATATAATATGTTAGTGCCGAGGAACGTATGGCCCGATCCATATATAATATAATATGTTAGTGCCAAGGAATGTACGGCCCGATTCGTAAATATAATATGTTAGTGCCGAGGAACGTATGGCCCGATCCATAAATATAATATGTTAGTGCCGAGAAACGTACGGCCCGATCCATAAATATAATATGTTAGTGCCGAGAAACGTACGGCCCGATCCATATATAATATATATAAATGCATGTAAGACTCGAAAAAGGATACTCTGAACTCCTCTGGTGACATAAGAAGCTAGTATGATAAGTCTCTGGGAGTTATGGACATAAAACATAGGAGGCTAAGGATACAAATATCTCTACACTATCTAAGAATAGAGTCTTTAGCACTCACTTGCTCACTGTGTTCGTTCATATGATAAGGATCATGCCAAAATGAAAGAAAGGGATAGCCTTAACATACCTTGTCCGCTTCTTAAGCTAATCCAAACTTAAGTCTCGGGCTTCCCAAGATCTACAACAACGTCAATAGATACCAAACATTAGTTATAGGTACTTAGGAATCCAACCCTAAGCTAGCACGTCATTTATAGAAATTCAGACAGCATTTCCTTTATAAATTCAACAAACCCCGAGAATTCAACTAGGCCAAATCATCAACAACAATACCAACAACCATATTAACAACATCAACAATTAATCCCATCGATCCAACCCCTCAACAATATAAAAATAGTTTCAATAATTCAAACAATAATGCGACGAGCGGCAAGCTCGGCTTTTCAATTAAACAATAGTTTTAACCCCATCTTTATTCCGAAATTTCTCAACAATATTAACAACAACACAACAATAACAAGTTTCAAAACAGCCACCAAACAACTCATACGATAACAACAATTTATCCGATTTCTGATATAACTTTCGTATTCCTTTCATCTAGCAATGTAGATACGATTTGGATAACTCAAATATGTCTAGTAGAGGAGAATTCTTACCTCATATGCCAAGAAATAATCTTCTTCCACCTTACTTCACTTGGAAGAAATCCTCAATTTTTGCTATTTCCCGGAGATTACCGACGTGGATATAAACTCTACGGCGTTCCTTGTATTTGGTTCTGTGTAGGGATTTGAATCTTGAGTAGAGCCATATTACTTTACCTTGAAGTGAACGTGAAGCTGCTTCCCACAAATAATTCTTGAGCACATATTTCCTTCATTCTCGCGAATGTAACTATGTATAAGCCAAAGATCCCTTTTCACTTTATCAACAATACCCTTTATTTAAAAGTAGAAATCAAATTCTCATAATTTAAGTCCCTTTCCTAGCCCTCTTAATCATGGCTTCATGTTACAGAAGAGATGATAAATATAAATTATCATTATGGACCATGGGGTCCACCCCTATTTGACATTCCTTTGGAATTGAACATTTGTCCAATAGGTGTCACTATTATAACCATGTAAAAGTGTACTTGTTGGCTCTTTAATTGCTGCCACGTGGGGAGAAGGGTGGTGTCACTTGCCACTTATCATTTAATGTATTTAATTTCTCTATCTCCATTACAAACCAACATTTAATCACTTACACACGTAATTGATTTCTTGATCTCGGTTCACTCAATATTGATCACTTTTTAACACACTTCATATACTTATTATCATAAGCATGTGACATAGCTCTAGTCCATAATCTCATTTGCCACACATAAAATATTATTTACAATCATCGTCGTCACACTTTTTCGTCCTAAATCATTTCGGGACTTCATTCCTTGTATACACCGAGTTATTTAATTTTCATGCTTGAATATGACCAAATTCTATGGCCTCGGTAAAATTTCTCATGTTGGACGGTTCAATTTCCTGGTCCAAAATTACGAAATGTAACATGCTATCTGCCCAACTGATCAGTGGTAACTGCCCGACCGGCCGTAGCACGGTGGTAACTGCCCATCCGATTATCGCCTGATGGTAGAGCGTATCTGCTCAACTGATCAGTGGTAACTGCTCAATCGGCCGTAGCTCGGTGGTAATAACTGCCCAACCAACCATAGCATGGTGGTAAATACATAACTGCCCGACCGGCCGTAGCTTGGTGGTATAACTGCCTAACTGGCCGTAGACCTGTCATACCCCGTTTTAACCGGGATTATTTAGGGTACAACATATTGGTGATTCCTATTTATTTTGTTTCAAGGAGTCGCCACCTAATTAATTTAGCGGTGAATTAGGACACCTAGAGGTTAACTAAGGCAAAGTTAAAACTAAACCTCAATTAATAGTCTGCTTAACCAGTGTGATTCCAGGTAAGGGCTCTATATTATCCTAAAGGGAAGGGATTAGGCATCCTTTAGAATCCGTTAACTTACGGTTATCCGACCAAACTTAGGTTAATTAATATAGACTAAGCACAAATATAATATTAAGAGAATGATTTATAAATTATTGCAAAGGTCTTAAAAGAAAAAAATGTAATAATGCTATTTAAAATAATACTTATAGATATTACTTAAGGCTTTAAATGAGAAATATTAACTAGAATAAGACTGATAGAAAATATGATAATTTATATAGAAAGGAAATTTCAAATGCCGTTTAGCAGAAGATTTGAAATGCTAAATAACACTTAAAGATATGTTGATATGATTTTAAATATTAATACTATTTTAAAATAAAACTTATAAAAGATAATTTGCATGAGTAATAGTTTTAATAGAAGACTTCGCAAATTTGAACTTTGAATAAGATAGTGTGATATGAATATGACTATGTAGAAAAATCTAGACTATTTTTTAAATGGAAAGCAAAAGGAAGTGAGTTTTCTTTCTCATTTCTTATTAACTATGATAACTATGCTTAGCAGAAAATATGCGTGATTGATTCGAACTTGAAAGGGTTATTTATAAAATATGCTTGAATTTATATTTTTGCGTATTAGTGGCGTTTTGAAACGTTTATGATAAAATACGATTTCCTTTTACTTAAAATACATATTCGTGCCATTTTGCCAATCAATTATTCCAAATAATAAATACTATAAATAATTTTAACATGAAAAGAAGAGAATAAAAACTTATGGAATTAGTCATTAACTTCCTTAAATTATCTACCCATTACTAAGAGAAACTATTCATACTAATTTCCATAATTCACCTAAGCTAAGGGAAAGCGCAATAAGAAAAGTGTTAGTCAAATAATATACAAGTCAAAGGCACAAAATAACGCAGAGGCATAAATAAAATTAAATGAGCTTGGCCCATTTTCTAGGACTGCTGCTGTTGGGAATGGGCTCAGCCCATTTTAAAGGTTGCTGCGACTGTTCATGCTTATTGGGCTTTGGCCCGGTACTTCTTTTTCTGCTATGGACTGTTGCTACTGCTGTGTGGGCTTAGGCCCAATAATAATTTTTTATGCTGTTGCGGATAGATTGATGGGGAATGACTCGAGAGGATTTCGTTGGGCTTTAGCCCAACATCGAATGCGAAAGGAGACGAGTCCCTCGGACTCGTATGCGGTGGTCATGCATAAAATGAAAGAAAAAAGGATTAGGATACAATTAGATGAATAAGATCAATATGCAAGATATATACTCGAAGCAGTTCACGTATATGCGGTATATAATCGAGTATACCTCATGTATACATATATACTATCAAATATGACCTGCTTGCAACGTGAAGGCGTAAAAATGAACAGGCAGGAACACAACATGCCTTTTTTAAACAGTCTATTAACAACTTAATGACTTTCGAAAACCTTGACTGAATGTAGCAATCCAACACTCTATATTCCATTTAAAACAATTCAGAACACGCAGAATAAAACAGACAAGCATGCGGGTGTACGTCACAGGCAGAATTCGAATGAGGTATATGGGAATATTCATGCATATACAAACAGGACCAACTCTTTATATCTGCGTGTGCAAACATCTCATGAAGACCAACAGGGTTTCTTAACTGAGATTAAGAACCTGAATTTCCTTTTTTATCAAGCACTAGAACCAAACTCCTTAAGCTAAAACCGATACAATCCTTCCAAACAATGCCCTAGCAAAGAATGACGAATAGGATGGACCAGGGACTAAAGTCTGGATTTCCATCCAGTTAAAATTCTTTTAAACTGAGAATCAAGATCAAGCAGTTCAGATGAACCACATACTACTACAAAAATTAGGAAATTAGGACCCATCCTCAGGTCTATAACCTCAACACAATGACATAGATCGAGTTTCACAGTTTAAAACTTTCTTTATTGAGTTCTTAGATAAGTGATCAAAGGCTAATAATTAAGCCAATCCAACATGATCCCAAATAAAAGCTGGATATGTGACTATTTAACTGATTCATACTAGATCGACTAGGTCATATTAGATTAAGTTCCACCAATGTGAGCAGCTGCAACAAATATGCCGAACTAACCATTAGCCAAATTAAACTAGGAGTGAGACCCAAAATGAACCTACAAATACTTCTAGCATGATTCCCACATATCACTTAGATGCAACAGATTCACAATTCATACAGATTTTAAAATGAAATATCTCCTAAGGATGTATACTCATATGATTCACACAATGCTCATAAATGAACTTAAACAGATGAGACTCAGCAAGATTGATAACTGAACATCAATGAATGTAATGAAACAGAACACTTTCAAACAGAACAGATTCATACAGATTCAGATGCCCAGGGAACACAACTGAAACCAAGGATGAAAATGAGGGATATCTAAACTGGACATTAGGGAACCAGGGGGAATCACACTCATGTAACATTACCTTTTTTCACATAACCAAACTCAGGCGACTAACTACAAACTACAGATCAAGATTTGCTGATTCCAGATTACAGGAATGTCCATTATGAATTAAGCTAATAGCAAATAAATCATATGAAGGGTATTTAGACTTCCCACGAGCATACATAGCCAACTGACACATAATGAACATATCACGAAATAATTGTCATTAAGTTAAATCTGATTTGCCAACTTAAGACCTGCTATTGTATGCTAACATAGGTAGATAGACTGAAACAGAACTAACGTGTATGCTGACCCTCATTAACTACAACTAACACATCAAGGCCAAACTAACCAACTAATTTATATACTAGACATATATGAAACCTCATTGGCCTAACCTAAACAGAGGCCGACAGAACATCAGTTGCTCTCAACAACTATTAGACTAATTTTCAACTAACCAGCAAGCATATGAAACGCATACAACACATAAGACAGACAGGAAACATTTAATTCACTGATAAATTCATGAAGGAAGATGTTTACCGACCTTTTTCGGATGCAGCGAAGTGGGTGCGGGTCTTCGATTCACACTCGAAACACTTCAAATTCGAGGTTGCGAAACTCGGATTCGCAACAAACACAGAACAGATGAAAAATTGTTTGAGTATTTTGATCCGATATTTTTGCGATATTGTGACAACTAAACAAAATATTTCGCAGGGGATTTCTTGAACTGAAAGAAAATCGGCTATTTGGGAATTTGCTGAATCCAAAAAAAATCCCCCTTTACTGGATGATGAAAAATGAATACTTATAGACTGATTTAGGGTTTGAGTTTGAGAGGAGAGGGGACAAAGGCGTGGGGAACAGGCACGGTGGATGGCAGTGAGCAACGTGGAGGGTGTCAGACGCGTGGGGGGAACAGAGTCGAGTGGGGGTGTGATGGAGGTAGTGGAGGTGTCAGAGCAGTGGAGGCGTGCGGTGTAACGTGGAGGGGAAAATCAGTGGGGGGTGTGTGCGGCGGAGAAGGAGGAGGAAAATGAGGGGAAACCCTAAGGGTTTCCGTTATTTTGAACGAAATGGGTCAGACCCGGTCCATTTGTGGACTGGGTCAATTTTTAGACCGGGTATTAAAAGAATGGGCTAGCGAATTAAAACACGGACTGGCCTAAAAATTAGGGTAAAAAATATAGGCTGGTCAAAATATTTATGAGTTGATTGGACTTTTATTTGGAATCCGATAAATCAAAAATACGGATTGAGTACAAGAAATAGTTTGGCTTTTAAATTTGAATAAAAGACCCATTTTAATTAACAATATACCGAGGGTGACAAAATATTGTTTAATACAAAATGTGTGATTATTAGGACTCGGGTAATAAAATTATATGGTGTTATAATAGCCGTGCAATAATATTTTTGAAAATCCACAGTAAAAAAAATACTATTATTTAATTATGCAAAGATAAATGCGATGCGTGTGCGTAAGCTGGTACAATGCCAAAATGTAAAAAACTGTGAATTATAATAATAGTAATAAATAATAATAATAATAATAATAATAATAATAATAATAATAATAATAATAATAATAATAATAGTAACTGTAATAGAATAATGAAGTGCCGGTATTGATAAGAGGCTAATAATTTTAAAAAAATAACTATATATATTTTTAATTTTTCTAAAAATGTTAGAAGCGTAAATAGGTATTTTGGAAGAGAGGCGGGACAAAATTGAGTGTCAACAACTTGTCCCTCTTTGCCCGGTAATGATGAAAAGAGTTGTCGGGCAAAGACGTTGACTCAGTAGCCTATTTTGTCCCGGCTAAAGGAAACTTGAGAGGATTATGACCGAACTCCGTTCTCTGAGTTCCCTACATATCTCGGGCTGTATGAGAATCAGGTCGAGTGTAGTTCTGGGACAATTACGACACCTTATGACTAATGAGCCCCGATTGGCGCGAATCTTGCAAAATATTGTCCCAGTGCTGAATTATGATGGCACTGGGCATTTGAGAATTCTGAAAATTGAATTGTTGGAATGCAAAAGAATACTTGTGATTAGAGACGAGTGTTCGAGGTAGATCTTTGACCCGTGTCGGGAAGTCTGATTATCCTTCCCGACAAATTGCCCCAGTTCGCTGCCGAAGAAATAGTTCCACGATTTGATGTGCGATGCCAACTTTGATATTGTTCAAAGCCACCAGCTAAAAACAAATGTTAGCAATAAAGAAATATATGTGTAAATAAGACAGGGTTGGAGAAGTTACACTTGCAACCCCCGTTTCGAAAGTTGAATCCACATTCGGAGGTGGGTGCCTGAACTGAAATATAAAATACCCGCATTCGGAGGTGGGTGCCTGAACTGAAATATAAGGTACCCGCATTCGGAGGTGGGCGCCTGAATTGAAATATAAGATACCCGCATTCGGAGGTGGGTGCCTGGACTGAAATATAAGATACCCGCATTCGGAGGTGGGTGCCTGGATTGAAATATAAAATACCCGCATTCGGAGGTGGGTGCCTGAAATGAAATATAAGATACCCGTATTCGAAGGTGGGTGCCTGAACTGAAATATAAGATACCCGCATTCGGAGGTGGGTGCCTGAACTGAAATATAAAATACCCGCATTCGGAGGTGGGTGCCTGAACTGAAATATAAAATACCCGCATTCGGAGGTGGGTGCCTGAACTGAAATATAAAATACCCGCATTCAGAGGTGGGTGCCTGAATTGAAATATAAAATACCCGCATTCGGAGGTGGGTGCCTGAACTGAAATATAAAATACCCGCATTCGGAGGTGGGTGCCTGAACTGAAATATAAAATACCCGCATTCGGAGGTGGGTGCCTGAATTGAAAATTGAAATACCCGCATTCTAAGGTGGGTGCCTGAATTGAAGTTTGAAATACCCGCATTCTAAGGTGGGTGCCTGAATTGAAGTTTGAAATACCCGCATTCTAAGGTGGGTGTCTGAATCGAAATTTGAAATACCCGCATTATAAGGTGGGTGCCTAAATTGATAGCCTTATAATGGTTCATGCTAATTGCTATGTCCTCATTGTTCAAAGAAGGGAAAGAAATATGGAGAAAATAAAGTTTTTAATAGTTCTGATACTTCTCGTGCCATATGTAAATGCAGCATTGTCACGTCCTAAATGGACTAAAGCTAGCAAGCACTTTGTGCTTGTTCACGGGGCGTGTCACGGATCCTGGTCCTGGTACAACATTGTGGCATTGTTAAGATCTTCAGAGCATAATGTCACAGCTCTTGACTTGGGTGCTTCAGGCATAAACCCGAAGCAGATTCTCGAAATCCCACATTTATCTAATTACTTCAGTCCACTAATGGAGTTCATGGCTTCTCTTCCAGCAAACAAAAGGGTGGTTCTTGTAGGCCATAGCCTTGGCGGATTTGTCATATCTAAAGCCATGGAAAGCTTTCCAGAAAATATTTTAGTTTCTATATTTGTCATAGCTGGAATGCCTGGTCCAACTCTCAATGCCACCACTATCTATAGCAAGGTACCATTTTCGCAAACTTCAGCTATGATATAATCTCTTATGTTAGCCTATACCTTTTCACTTACTAAAACTATGATTTCCTTGAAATCATGCAGGGTAATCGACTACTAGCATCTCAACTTGATAATCGTGTTACATATGACAATGGACCCAACAATCCTCCAACAACCTTCAACTTTGGTCCAAAGTACTTGGCAAGCAATCTTTATCAGTTGAGCCCAATTCAGGTAAGCAAATTGAGCATAACAATATGTAAAAGTGAAATAGTTGAGTTCTGGTATTCATGAGAATAGCCCTAATGTGAGTTGTATGTGTGAGTTATTTTACCTTTTTGTTGTGTTAGGATTGGGCATTGGCGACTATGCTAGTAAGGCCACGATATTTATACAGTTTGGAGGACATATCAAAAGAGATGGTTCTTTCAAGCAAAAGGTATGGATCGATTAGGCGGGTGTTTGTTGTGGCTGCTGAAGATAAACAACTAAAGAAGGAATTCCAACAATGGATGATTGAAAAGAATCCCCCCGATGAAGTGGAAGAGATACCGGGTGCTGATCACATGGTCATGATGTCTAAGCCCCTTCAACTTTTCACTCTTCTTTTGCGCATTGCTCACAAGTGACAAGCTATCTCGGTTAGCTTATCCCAGCTTGACATTCCATATTCAAGAATAAAGCATAATCGCAAATAACATGTAAACATTTCTTTCTTCATTCATGCAATATTGTTGGATCAGCTTTCACCCATTGTCCGAGCCATGTAGTATTATATAAGCTTTTAGTTAATTACTTTGGGAGCTCGAGTATGCTGTTAAAGTTCTGAGGTCATTGTCACATAGGCATCTGGGCTTTGAAAAATGGAGCTTCCACTAATGAGGATTACAGTATACCTTCTAAAGAGCTTCCAACAATAATGCAACCACTTAAAATATAAATAGGTCCAAGTAAGATAAGGCTACACCAGTCTGTTAAATAACCTATTGACTATAAAGAAGGCTTGACATCAAAACAACCCCAAAGAGATAGAAATGTTCAAAAATAATGCAACAGCAAGGTAGAAGCTTTCAGTTTATGAGACAACAATCCAAAGCGTAAAGCAACCTTGGCAAAAAATAACTAAATGCCCAAATCAAGTCACTTAAAGATTACACCAAATGTTGAGATGTATACATAGAAATTAGCTGTCCAACCTTGATAAAAACCCGAACAGATCTCTAAATTCTTATTTTCATTCTATTTGCTGAGCATACTTTGGTTTCCATTTTTACGAAAGGACGCCAACTTTACAGTACTTTGATGAGCTTTAGGCAGTTTGAAGTCAAAGGGTGACAGAGTCCTCTGCTAGAAAATCGCCACACGTATTATAAAATTCTCATGTCTTTGGTTTATTCTGTATTGTATATGAGATATTCTCTGAAAGACTATAGCAGTAATCGCAGAAATCTCTGTCTACAGTCTCTAGGCCTTAATAATTCAATTATTTATATGATCTTCCTCTAATTGACTTAGTGGATGCTTTTAACTTCCAAGAAACAACCTTCAATTAAAAAATACAACCCAATACCTAATTGTCACGTGGGGTTTCTTCTTAAGGGAAGTTAGTAAAGTCAACTCCTCCAATTATAGTAAGATCCTTTATAATGTTCATTCCATGTTCTCAACTGATCATAGTTCAAAAGAAATGGAGAAAAGCAAGTACCTGATGAGTTTCCTTCTGATACTTCTCTTGCCATTGTGGAATTATAAAGTAGATTTTTTGGAGCTACAAAAAAATTCTAGATATTTAGTAAAGATTCTAGAATAGCCTAGGATAGTATTTTGGATAAATATCTTGAAGAGATTTCTAGATAGCCTAGATTATTGGTAGGAGATAAAATTTACTAGATTTTTTTTATAGATGTATCTAGAAAAATTTCTTGAACAATCCCTAGACAAGTATAAATAGGGGTGGCCTTAAGCATTTATAACCAAGTCATTCAAGCCAAATCAAGAAAGTTTTTCTTCTATAATCAAGTTCACTTAGAATTTTCCTTCTCTTTCCAAAGCTTCCTCTTCTTTAGTTGAACCTTCCGATCTTAGTTAACGATCTTGGATTGGCAGAACGTTTCCTCGATTTACTTTTTCTTCTGCTATATTTCTTTACATGGTATCAGAGCCATAGCCGTAGATTGGCTTCTGGATTTTATTTCAAGATCGAGGAAGTGGTAGATTCAACTGGTTTCTCTAAATAGATTTGAGCGGTCGTGTAAATGGACTGGGGATAGAATTGTTGAACCAGTCCAATTACAAGGTATGGAAGACATGTATGGAGTCATACTTTGTGGGTGAGGATTTGTGGGATGTTGTCAATGAGAGTTACACAAGTCCTCCTTCTGACGGACCGAAAAATAGTGGCACATACAAGAAGTGGAAGCAGATTAATGCGAAGGCAGAGTTCATCCTCAAGTGATCCATCTCGCACAACTTGTTTGATCATATAATAAGATGCAAATCAGCTTATGAAATATGGAGGACCCTTGATCGTTTGTTCAATAACAAGGATGAAGCGCGACTACAGATCTTGGAGAATGAATTGGCTAACACAACTCAAGGTAATCTATCTATTGCCGAGTACTTTTTGAAGATTAAGAATTTATGTTTAGAGATCTCTTTATTAAACCCCGATGAGGCTATCTCTGAAACACGGAATGAGAAAAATTATCATTCGTGGTTTGAAGTTAGAATATATTCCCTTTATTACATCAATTCAAGGATGGGCTCAACAGCCATCCTTGGAGGAGTTAAGGAATTTGTTATCATCACAGGAGCTACTAGCCAAACAAATGGCTAGTGTATGTTTTAAAAAAGGGAGGAAATGCTCTTGTAGTTGACAAGAGAAACTTCAAAGGAAAAACAGCCAGAGATAGGTCACACTCTCGATTTCAGAGTGGTTCCAGCTCGCCGGCAAAGGAGGGAGAGTCTACTAATAACTATAAGAAGACCCTCAGATGTTACCGGTGTGGTAAAATAGGACACATAAAAAGATATTGCTGAACAAAAGAGATCAATATGGCTCAAGCTGAGAAAGCTGCTGAAGAAAAAGAAGACTGGGGAAGGTGCTTCGTAGCTGGGACTCGAGCAGTAGATGCCTTGGCGTCCCTCAATTTTGAAAGAGGCTGGACCGTGGATTTAGGATGTGGGCACCATCTCACTAAAGATGAATCTAAATTTTTCAACATCCAAGAAAACAATGGTTGTGATGTCATTGTGACAGCAGAAAACACGGTCCATCACGTGGAGAAGGAAGACACTGGTGTCATCAACAAGAAGCAAGAAAATTCTGAAGACATTCAGACTGGTGACGTGGTAGCTGCTACCGAGGAAATCAACGAAGCAGATCTTGAAACTGGTAATCAAAGTCTGGACGTGAAAGATGTTGAAGTAAAACATAAGTCGGCAGTGTCTGAAACTATATATGTCAATGGTGACAATTTCAGACAAAGCATTAAGGGAGATATAGTGAAAATTGAAGTCTCTGGTCAATCATCTCACATATCAAGGTCCATCACTGGCTCAGAGGAAATACTGGAAGCAAATGGAGAAACAAAAGATCAACTAAATGAAGAGACTGACCTTGAAGGCTCAATTTCAGATGGAGATATAAATGGTATGATTTTTGGAGGCTCTGAAGCTGCAAAACAGTTTATAGAGGAGTTGGAAAGGGAATATGACAGTGGATCCTACAGTGGAGCTAAGGCTTCAAAGGAAAATAATGGTCAAATCGTTACTGAATCATGTGTTTCTCCAGATAACACAATTGTCAAGGAGCTAAGAGAAAGGGGGAATCTGGAAACTCAAGAATAAGAAACTCAGTATGAAGATGATTCAAGTGGTTCGCAAAGGCCAACAAGAAATATTGTCAAGTTTGCCCACTACAGAGATGAAAATTTTATCAAGACGTATTCATGTTTATTTGGAGGCCTAATTATTAACGGAAAACCATCACCATTTGAAGAATGAAGAAGTGTCGGGAAAATATTGTTGAGATCTTCACCAAGGCACGTCCAAAAGCTTCGTCTAAGTTCTTCTGCGATAAGTTCGGGATAGCTTCCAAAAAATCACTTTAAGGGGGGAGTGTGGAATTATAAAGTAGATTTTTTGGAGCTACAAAAAAATCTTAGATATTTAGTAAAGATTTTAGAATAGCCTAGGATAGTATCTTGGATAAATATCTTGAAGAGATTTATAGATAGCCTACATTATTGCTAGGAGATAAAGTTTACTAGATTTTTCTTATAGATGTATCTTGAAGAATTTCTTGAACCATCCCTAGACAAGTATAAATAGGGGTGGCCTTGAGCATTTGTAACCAAGTCATTCAAGTGAAATCAAGAAAGTTTTTCTTCTAGAATCAAGTTCACTTATCTAAGAATTTTCTTTCTCCTTTCCAAAGCTTCCTCTTCTTTAGTTGAATCTTCCGATCTTAGTTAACGAGCTTGGGCTAGCAAAAGGTTTCCCCGATTTACTTTTTCTTCTGCTATATTTCTTTACAAGTCTCTTAAAGATTACACCAAATGTTGAGATGTATACAAAGAAACTAGCTGTCCAACTTTGATAAAAACCCAAACAGATCTCTAAATTCTTGTTTTCATTCTATTTGCTGAACATACTTTGGTTTCCATTTTTATGAAAGGACGCCAACTTTACAGTACTTTGATGAGCTTTAGGCAGTTTGAAGTCAAAAGGGTGACAGAGTCCTCTGCAAGAAAATCGCCACACGTATTATAAAATTCTCATGTCTTTGGTTTATTCTGTATTGTATATGAGATATTCTCTGAAAGACTATAGCAGTAATCAGCAGAAATCTATCTGTCTACAGTCTCTAGGCCTCAATAATTCAATTATTTATATGATCTACCTCTAATTGACTTAGTGGATTCTTTTAACTTCCAAGAAACAACCTTCAATTAAAAAATACAACCCTATACCTGATTGTCACCTGGGGTTTCTTCTTAAGGGAAGTTAGTAAATGTCAACTCCTCCAATTATAGTAAGATCCTTTGTAATGTTCATTCCATGTTCTCAACTGATCATAGTCCAAAAGAAATGGAGAAAAGCAAGTACCTGATGGGTTTCCTTCTGATACTTCTCTTGCCATATGTAAATGCAACTAAGTCAGCGCCTAAAAGGCCTAAAGATAGCAAACACTTTGTGCTAGTTCACGGGGCATGCCATGGAGCCTGGTCTTGGTACAAGCTTATGGCATTGATGAGATCTTCGGGGAACAATGTAACAGCTCTTGACTTGGGTGCTTCAGGGATCAACCCAAAGCAAGTCCTTGAAATCCCACATTTATCTGATTACTTCAGTCGGAGTTCATGGCTTCTCTTCCTGCACACGAAAAAGTGGTTCTTGGAGGCCATAGCTTTGGTGGATTCGCAATTTCTAAAGCCATGGAAAGCTTTCCAGAAACGATTTCAGTTGCTGTATTTGTCACTGCTCTGATGCCTGGTCCAACTCTCAATGCAACCACAGTTTTCATTGAGGTATCATTTCGCCGGCTTTAGCACTAAGAGGCAATCTCTTCTCTGATAATCTAACTCTTTTCATGTTTCACATTTCATTACAGTCTTCCAGTGGAATAGTATCTGAACTTGATAATATTGTTACATATGACAATGGGCCCAATAATCCTCCAACAACCTTAAACTTTGGTCCGAAGTACTTGGCAAGTTATCTTTATCAGCTGAGCCCGATTCAGGTAAGCTAAGTATAATCAAAATTTCAAAGTGAAATAGCCGAATTATGATTTATTGATCGTGCGAATGGCCCAAATGTGAATTGTTTTCACAAATACAATCAGTTGTTATTTAATCAATTAATCAACTATGCCTCAATTCAAATGAGTGGAGTCAGCGATATGAATCATCAAATCAAGTTAATCAATCAACTACTCCTGATGAACATAGTCGAAAATTTACTAGCTTATCTAATACTTGTACACATCCATTTTGGACACAATATCATAAGGAAGTTATCAAATTGTGTTTCTTCTCCCTTGTTTGGTTATAGGATTTGGCGCTGGCTGCTACACTAGTAAGGCCGGTATACTTGTACAGTCTGGAAGACATATTGAAGGAGATGGTTCTTTCAAGCAAAAGATATGGATCAGTTAGGCGAGTGTTCGTCGTGGCTGCTGAAGATAAAACTCTGACTAAGGAATTCCAGCGGAGTATGATTGATAGGAATCCACCAGATGAAGTGAAAGAGATCTCAGGATCTGATCACATGGTCATGATGTCTAAGCCCCTTCAACTTTTTACTACTCTTCTACCCATTGCCAACCAGTGACAGCTATCTTGACTTGTGATTACATGATATCAAGAATAAAAGCATAATTGAAATAATCAAAACGTTATACCTCAGTATACAATATAGAAGCAAGTTGCCTATCTTCTTTTAAAAAAATTTACAAGTTTTCGTGCACCTTTAGTATCTGCAGTTCTAGAAAATGGTGCTCTGAAGAACTCCATACTTGATGCAACCAGTTATAATGAAAGTAGGTTATAATAAGAACATTCTCATAAAATTCAGTGTCTTAAATAACCTCTGAGCTCTAGATAGAGGTTGAAGCTTCAATCAAGATTCTTTTGTTAATTCTGTGTTGCCTAAATGGTTGTGTAATGCCATGACACATTGACTATTGAGGAACTCTATTTCGAGTACAGCAACATTGAAGGTCCAATGTTTTACGTTGAGTGGGATAAACTCTGTGTTTTGCGGAAGTTGTTGTGAAGAAATAAAGTTGATTTTTTGGAAGTACAAAAAATTCTAAATATTTGGTAAAGATTCTAGAATAGACTAGTATAGTATTTTGGATAAGTATCTTGAAAAAAATCTAGATATTCTAGAGTAGTGCTAGAAGATAAATATTTACTAGATATTTCTTGTAGATGTATCTAGAATAGTATCTAGAATCATCTCTACACAAGTATAAATGAGGGTAACTATAGTCATTTGTAAGCAACCCAAGTTAACCCAACACAATTACCTTCAAAGTAATTCAAGTCAATTCAAGAAGTCTTGTTCCATAACAAAGTTCTCCTTTTCAAAGTTTCCTCTTCTTTAGTTAAATCTTCCGATCTTGGGCTAGCAGAAGGTCTCTCCGATTTACTTTTTCTTCGGCTATATTTCTCTACAGTTGTATGTGTCAAACAACAAAATTAGTGGAGACATAAGTCGGGTGGTGGAAGAGAAAAAAATTATGGTAAATAATAATAGTGTGTCGAAGATCAATGTTTGTTAACATCAAACATTCAGGTCTGAAGTTATCTTGACTTCATACCCGAATGTATATCTGAAGTTCAAAATAAGAAATATGAATCTGAAGTTAGGCTTGTATAGTTCAAACTTCAGATACACGGGTTTGAATTTGGGATTACCAATCCTAGCTTCATACCTAAGTTTGATGCACAAACAATATGTCAAACCACAACTTCAGACTCGCATGTCTGAAGTTTGTAACTTTAGACCTGAACTTTCAACTTCAGTTCAGGTCTAAGTTGATTCTGAAGCAGCTAATTTTTGGAACTTTTAGTTATGCCTTAAAATAGCGATCCTCCAATCAGCTATCTGTGCACTTGCCCTGCTCAAAGACAACGAAAGCATTATGTAACTTTGGCCCAAAATAACCAAATGTACCAGGGAAGAAGACTAATGCAAGGATCTATATTTTTTTCCTTTTTATGCTTAGGGATATCTAATTTAATAGATTAACCTTCCTTTTCTCATCTCCCTATAAAAGTCCCCCCTCACCCCGTCCAACTAGAACTGTTACAAGTATAAAGGAATAGGAGCAAAACACATTGTGTAAATATCGTGTCTGGAAAAACTTCCATGACCCACCTATCTTTTCAAATGAGTGAAATATCACGAGAGAGAAGAATTGGAGCAAAAGACATTTCAATCATTTTCATTACATCTGACATTCTAAATGTTAATAAAAAATTCTGCAACCCCACGTTAACCTTGACCTAGTGAAATGTCGATGGAACAAAAATACAAAATTCATATAAATAATCATGTGATCAAGGTTAATTATGACATCACTGGAGTCTCATCAAGTAATACAACACATTCAATACCTGATTGCTAATTTCCTCATCAGGGAAGTTAGTAAAGGTTAAATTAACTCCTCTAATTGTAAGATTCTCTATATTTCGTGCTCATAGTTGAAGACCAGAGAAGAGAAAAAAGTTATGGAGAAAAGCAATAAGTGTCTAATAAGTTTAGTACTAATACTTTTGTTTCCATATGTAAATTCAACAACATCAGAGCCTAAATGGCCTAAAGCTGAGAAGCACTTTGTGCTAGTTCATGGGGGATGCCATGGAGCCTGGTCTTGGTACAAGATTGTGGCACTGATGAAATCTTCGAGGCATAATGTCACAGCTCTTGACTTGGGTGCTTCAGGGATCGACCCGAAGGCCGAATCAGGTCCTCGAAATCCTCCGTTTATCTGATTACTTGAGTCCGCTAATGGAGTTCGTGGCTTCTCTTCCTGCACATGAAAAAGTGGTTCTTGTAGGCCATAGCCTTGGTGGATTGGCCATTTCTAAAGCCATGGAAAACTTTCCTGAAAAGATTTCGGTTGCTGTATTTTTTTCTTCTCTAATGCCTGGTCCAACTCTCAACGCGACTACACTCTACACGAGGATATTACTATTATTTTGCCAAATTTAGCGGCAACTATATATTTCTTGTTACAAACTTATACTGTCGGTGGTCGTTTGGTTTGAGGTATAAAATGGGTTATGCCAGTACTAATTTTTATACCACGTTTGGTATAAGGTATAGATTTATCTCGGGATTATTTTATACCTTGCACCAAATGTGGTATAAAAATTAGTGCTGGAATAACTCAACTTATACCTTCTTAACCCACTTATACTGGGATTATTTTATACCATCTTTCAGATGGTATAAAATAATACCAACTGATGGGATAAATTAGTCCCGGGATTGTAATCCCGGGACTATTTTGACTAGCAACCAAACGACCACTCAGTATTTTGTTACAGGCTAGCAGCGGAGGATTTGGCTCTTCTCCATTTCCCTTCTCTCCATTTTCCCCAAGTTCTATCTTGGATTAGAGACACATGGCATGAATTAGAATTAATGGCTAAGATTTAATTGACTAAAACAAGGCCCTAACTATGATTACATAATTAATAAATTATCCATAAATATATTAGAAATTTTTTCTCTCTCTTCCTATTTACTTTTCCTACCCATTAAAATATTTTTTCTGATTTATCCGATTATTTTTTGCTACTTAATTTTTTTCCCTAATAGGCCCTTTATTTAATTGGTGATATTTTTAATTTTTTCAATTATGATACTTACTAATTTACATAATATAGATCTCATTATTCAATTGGTAATTGTATATTTCTGAAAGACTTGTCTATATTCTGGAAAATATCACCATTAAAGAGTTGTCGTGATTGAAAAAAAGATGGAATATTAAAATAGGAAGAGAGAGAAAATACTTTTATATATTTATAGATAAGTTATTAATTATATAAACTATGGTTAGGGCCTTGTTTTAATCAATTAATCTTATAGCCTGTTTGACCAAGCTTCTAAAAACAGCTTATTTTAAAAGGTATTTTTTTCAAAAGTATTTTTCAAAAAAGTACTTTTGACTAAAAACAGTTTGTGTTTGGCCAATTAATTTAAAAAGTACTTTTGAGCAGCAATTAGTGTTTGACCAAGCTTTTAAAAAGTGTTTCTATGTGTATTTTTCTCAAAAGTATTTTTCAAAAAAGTGCTTTTGGGCAAAAACTATTTTTTTTAGCTTCTGAAAAACTGCTTCTGCTACTCCCAAAAGTATTTATTTTCTCCCAACCGCTTGGCCAAACACCTCACTTTTTTTAAAATAAGCACTTATTGAAAAAATAAGTACTTTTGGGGGAAAAATAAGCTTGGCCAAACAGGCTATTAGTCATTAGTTCTAACCTATGTCATGCGTTTCTAATCTAAGCTAAAACTTGAGGAAAATGGAGAGAAGGGAAATGGAGAAGAGCCCAATCCAACAGAGGATTAGTATCTGAAATTGGTAATAGTGTTACAGACGACAATGGACCCAACAATCCTCCGACAACCTTCAATTTTGGTCCGAAGTACTTGGCCAGTTATCTTTATCAGTTGAGCCCGATCCAGGTCAGCTAAGTAATCAAGATTTAAACGTGATAGTATCCCACATCTCTAGTTTTCTGTGTAGATCCATTTATTCTCAAAATGTGACATAGTGAACTCGGCTATGAATTGTTTGCACAGATATATAAATCTTCAACTAGACTAAGAAGACTCCTGAACTAACCTACTCGAAAATTTCTCTGGCTTATCTTAGTACAAATCCATTTTAGAGACAACATTATAAGGAACTTATCAAGTTGTGTTTTCTGTTAATCCCCCCCCCCCCCCCCCCCCCCCCCTGTTTGGTTATAGGACTTGGCGTTGGCGACTACACTAGTAAGGCCGATATATTTATACAGTGTGCAAGATGTTTCTAAGGAGATGGTTCTTTCAAGCAAAAAAATATGGTTCAGTTAGGCGATGTTTGTCGGGGCTGTTGAAGATAAAATTCTAAACAAGTTATTTCAACAGTATATGATTGAAAAGAATCCACCAGAGAAAGAGATCTCAGGCTCTGATCACATGGCCATGATGTCTAAGCCTCTTCAATTTTTTAAACTTCTTCTGCGCATTGCCAGAGAGTGACCAGCTGTATTAATTAGCTTAGCCTAGTTTGTGATTAATTACATTATCAAGAATAAAAGCATGATTAAAACAATCAAAAAATTATACTCAAATGTATAAGCAAAAATTGCTTGTCGTGTTTTTAGTTTTGTGCAAGTTCACTCTACCAATTCAGGTGTAAGGTTTCAATCACAACAAAAATATCTAGCTTCTCCACAATTTACGGGTCCATTCCAGCTCCAAAATCTATAGAAAGAGAAAAAAAATCAACTTTTTGTATAGGCTTGACGTCCAAACAAACCCAAAGAGACTTTAAGGAGTTATGCATGGTCATGAATTTTATTTGTTTCATTAAAGTCGCAAAATATAGGTTTGCATCATTAATTTCTCAGAAAACAATACTCAGAACCAATATTTTCACTATGTGAATTCAAAATGTAAAGGAATAAACATATCAAAAAGTCAAGGGAATCAACATCTACTATATAAACATAAAAATAATAATAATTTTGATCTTTGTATATATAGTATAATTTTCTGACAAAAAGATTTCTGATCAATCAAGACCTCTAGCAACCCACTTGTAATAACTCTGTTCCAAATAATATCTCTGTAAATTATTTTAACGAGGAAATATAGTTCTTTTTGAAACAATTACATGGACAGAGAAGTTTTAAAAAAAAAAAAACTCCCATCCATCGCACTTTCGAGATAATCTGTTACATTTGAACTTGGGTGAGATAGGTTTTGCAGTTGAGTCTCAAGTCAGCCAAAAAAAAAAAAAAAAAATCCACTACTTTTATGTTTTTGCTAATGGTTGTTTATTCTATCTTTTTCAAACCATAGAAATATAGTTGTTAAATTAATCTGCACCCAGACCAACCCGCAATTATACCTGAAAGTATTAATGCTTAATGTTAAATAACGCAACTATCAACAAATGTATGACGTTTCTTGGGATTTAATAATCGGAAAGGGAACTTTTATGAATCATGATTTTCTTTGGAGTTAATAATTGGAATCCTCCATAATAATAAGTTAATAACAGAATATTCTATATTCCCCTGTTCTACTTTGAGTAATAAATATAATAATTTAAATTGTAAGTATCAGTACAAATATTTAGGAAAAATAAACATACAGGGAAATGAGTTTTTTTCACCAGTAAAATCTTGTTAAGATAAATTGATAGTGATTTTCATACATAAATAATGGAAAGAGATAATTCCACTTTTGGCCCTAAAATTATTGGTAAATTATGCTTTTAGTCTTTGTAATATATGACTCACCTAAAATAATCTTCAATTAGTTCAAATGTATGTTTTTGGTCCAATCACGTAGAAAACATGTCGTATTTGACTATCAATAGAACTATGTTACCATCAAATATGAATTAATATTACATATTTAACATATCATGGGTGATTAAGTGGTGAAATGGTTGAAAATCATTGCAAAATGTGAGGACCCACAGAAGGTGTTACCCATTCATACAACTGTGAACCCCCTGGGTATCTGACCCCATGAACATGATCTGGCATGACATGACATACTCAGGTATTGTATGAGCAAGAGACACAGACGATTCGATATACGCTGCAGCGGCTGGTATCGAACCCGTGACCTCTCCCCTTTTGTTCTCCCAAAGGAGACACCTCTCACCAATTGAGCATAGTTCATATAATTCTCTTCATCAAACTCAATTATTATTCTCCCAAGAATTCATCAATTCACAACTATAATGATTAGGGAGTAGAAACATTACCTTTTTGGGTAGTCACCACGAAATCAACACCCCCAAGTCCGATCTTTAGCTTAAAATGACGGCAACAACTTGTACTACACTTTATCCTTCACGAGCTTCGGGATTCGGGGCCTTAAATTTGGTTGATTCTCTACTTTCTCTCTCTAGTTCTCCTCTCTCTCACTTTCTCTCTCTAAAAATCTGAAATTTGTGGGAATTGGGGGCTGCTAGGGTTAACATTTCCCTTATATACAAAGGGGAAATGGGTTTGACCCAACTTGAAAACGGGTTGGACTTTTCTGTCTTAAAACGTCAATATCTCCTTATCCCGATGTCACCTGTGAACCCACGACCTATGGTTGGAAAGGTATTTCAATTATCTACAACTTTCATTCTTTGAGTTTTCCCAAATTCCCAAGTTATGATAGAGTTATGGCCTCCCGAAGTCAGGTGACCCGAAACGTAATTGCGGACCAAGATACACCCCATGTTACGGTCCCGTAACACAAAGGACGGACCGTAACTTGGTGTCGTACCTTGGTGAAAATTTCCAGTAAGGTTCTGGAAATTTTCCCCGTGTTACGGTCCACTGTTACGGCCCGTAACACGAAGGACGGACCGTATCTTGGTACCGTATCTTGGAGGAAATTTCCGGTGAGGTTCTGGAAATTTTCTCTGTGTTACGGCTCACTGTTACGGCCCGTAACACGAGTTACGGTCCGTAACGTCACCGTAACGCAGATGAATTTTCCAGCGAACAGGCTCCAGTCGAATGGGCATAACTCTTTGCACAGATGTCCGTTTAATCCCCATAATATACTGTTGGAAAGCTATTTAATAGGGCCACAACTTTCATCAAGGAAGTTCTTCCAGATTCGAAACGGATCAAGGAGTTATCGCTGCCCGAAATAGGCCTATCAACCATTTTCGCAAACGCTCAAACCTTCAGTGTTTCCACTAGAACTCTAATGATATGAGCATAAACTCAGTTCCAGATGCGGGGTGTTACACAAAAAATGTGAATATTCACAAACAAAGGAATCAAAATGTATAATTCAATTAATTGAAGGTTTATTGTGCTTAGTCAGATATCATTTAAATAAGAATTGATTAATAATTGAGCAATCAAAAGTGCTATTAACCCTAATTCTCCTCAAACTGAAGAAAAGAATTAATATATTTTTTTTCTTTTTCCTCTTTTATCTCATGATGAGAATCAGGAAGTTACTATAATTTATTACCTAGTTTCTCCTAAAAGCAACTACTTTAAACAACTGATTTTAGTCATATCAGTGTTTCACGTAAAAAGAAACTTAAAATTCTTTTGCTCTACAGTAGTATTTTAGTAGGTAAATTCTAGTCTGACTTTTTCCATCTGTGTGAATTGTGGGTATACATGGACCGGATTGGTTCCGATTTTTTAAACACCAAATCAAATCAATAAAATTCGGGTTTTTCAACCTTGGGTTTTCTCGGGTTATTCGGTTTTCTTGGATTTTTCGGATTTTTTTTCGAAATAGTCTTGATATAAAACATATAAGATTTATTTCAAATATTTCTTTAGCCCTAGTAAGATACAACTATATAATTAAGATTTTTCTTAAGAAAATAACATAAAATGTGAGAAGATTGATGACATTGTATTAAAATATTCAACAAAAGCTAATAAAATCGGTTAAAATAAACATTGCTAATTAACAAGCCATAAAGAAAATGACCATCATCTAAAAATACTAAGTCATGCTAAAATAAGTACGGCTAATAAGTATTAATTACATGACAAAGAAAAAAAAAACTTAAGTTATGTTTTTTCACTCTCTAAATAAATTATGCAAAACTAAAGAATAGATATCCAACTTTATTGTCATTCTTAGTGGTAAATTGAATTACTTTTGTCAGCATTAGTGTTGAGTTGATTTTGGTTTGGACTTTATTGGAGTTACTAACATTCATAGGATATAAAACTTATTGACATTCAAAATTCTAAGTTCAATCTTGAATAATATGATAATACATAAAGAACTACGAAAAAATTTAAGAAATATTTATAAATTACATTATAAATAAATATTTTTATGTATAAAATATTTTAAAAATTGAATACATGTAATGTCGGGTTGGTTTGGTTCGGTTTGACTTTTTTTTAGTTAAAACCAAATCAAACCAATTATGGTCGGGTTTTTTTTTTCAACACCAAACCAAGTCAAACCAAATCACTAGTCGGGTTTTTTCTCAGTGTGACTCGGTTTATCGGTTTGGTGCGGTTTATCGGTTTACTTTGTACGCCCCTAATTGTGAGAAAGACTTTTCTGATTATAGAGTCCAATAGAGACATTCATACCAAGAATACATTTGCTTTAATTTATTGCCATACGAAATTTTTAATAACAATCATTTCCCAAATGTTCTTGTCAAGTTTACAGGTGTCCTCCAGTGATAATATAATTTTAAAAAAGAAAAGGCATCACATGTACCCAAAAAAAAAAAAAGTGATGGAACAGGAACGAATGTGGTCAATAATTTAGACCAATTAGTTCAATGTTAACAAAAATAAAAGAAAAAGGAGGACAGATATAAAATATTGAAAATTATTTCGCATGGTTATTATTAAAGAATATCACCACTTTACCAGCATCTGAGGGGACTTATTATAGAAATACGGCAATTTCTGATAGGCTGGGTATGCAGAAAATAGATATGAAATTGAAAAAGTCAGAAAACATGCTGATCACATGTTCGAGCATTTTGTGAACACAAGCTATTTAAGAAATCAAATAAAGTGCTAATCATGTAGACTTATGTATAATGTTGCAACCACTAACCTAGTAGGGGTATTATGTAATTGATATTGAAAAATCTGAAAATATCGTCTATCTGTTCAAAATTTGATTTTTTTTTTAACGGAAAAGGGCCAAATATACCCCTGTACTATGAGAAAAGGTTCAAATATACCCCTCGTTATACTTTGAGTCCAAATATACCCCTCGTTATACTTTGAGTCCAAATATACCCCTGCCGTTATACTATTGGTTCAAATATACCCCTCTACTATGAGAAAAGGTTCAAATATACCCCTTCTCCGTTAAGACTGTCCGAGGTGGATATCTAATCCTACGTGGCACTGACATTTGATGAGGTGAATGTCATGTGGCAGGCTACCTCAACGCCCTTAACCCATTTTACCCCTCCACCACTAAATTTGCTTGCTGATACTTATTTTAAGTACTGATGGTCAGATTCATCATTCATGAGTAAGAAACATTTACTATCGTCAATGCGTTATAACAAAACTGTTGTCCTTAATACAATGGTGGAATTGGACAAGATGTTTTAGTCCGTGACTAATAATGCATGCTCGAGGCGAGCAGGGGCGGAACTACAGGGGTGCAAAGGGTGTCAATCGAACCCCCTTCGTCGGAAAATTGCACTATATATATGGGGTCAATTTTTTTATTCAAGTATAAATATTAATGTTGCATCCCTCAGCTCAGCGGCTGAGGCGCCTACTATTGAGCTCATGGTTGCGGGTTCGATTCTCTGTAACGACACTTTTTTAACCCCTTTTCATCCAGTCCCCTTTTTTTAAACCCCCTTATCAAATGTTCTGGCTCCGCCCTAGAGGCGAGACTATTTTGGAAAATAAATCACACTTTTCCTTCTCAGTTAAGAGGACATTAGGTTAGTTCTCATTTTACTGGAGTTTCTTTTCCTTTCAAGTTTATTTTTTTCCGATCAAATTTGAGGAGTCATGAAAACAGAATCGGGTCGACAAACATGTGAGGATTCGGCAATCAAAGAGAAATGCTAGTGCACGCCTAAATTTCATTACATTGCCTCGACCTTAACACTACTGCAAGCAAATTGTATTACAACATCCACATTACAAATAATTAAAATCCTCCACCTGAAAGTGAGTAATTTGAGTTAGTGAATTTGGTGGCAATGGTGGTGAAGGGGAAGGAAATTTTAGTGGTGGAGGTGAGGGGTAAAATGGGTTAGGGGCGTTGAGGTGGCATGCCACGTGTCATCGACCTCATCAAATGTCAGTGTCACGTAGGATTAGATGTTCACCTCGGACAGTCTTAACGGAGAAGGGGTATATTTGAACCTTTTCTCATAGTACAGGGGTATATTTGAACCAATAGTATAACGGCAACGGTATATTTGGACCCAAAGTATAACGAGGGGTATATTTGAACCTTTTCCCATAGTACAGGGGTATATTTGGCCCTTTTCCGAAAAGAAAATGATACTTTCAAGAGGGTAATAGCAATTTGGTCCTTCAGTTATGGATTAATTTCAATTTTAGTCCTTCTGATATATGACTCAACACATTTAACCTTTAGTTAATTAAAATATGTGTTGTTGGTCCTTTATGTATGAAATACTCTATATAAACTATTTTAGAAGTACATCACCTACAAATCGGAACCAATAGTAGAATTTGACATAACATATATAATAAAATGATAAAAGGGTTAATTAATACTCTAGGAAATTTGCTTATAAACAAATGGATCAAATTTGCTTATTTCAATTAATTGAAAGTTAAATATGCTTAATCAAATATCCATAAGGACTAAATCAGAATTTACTAATAATTAAGGCCAATAATACTATTAACCCTAATATCAATGAGTTGATCAAGTCTTTGGAGGAAAATGGTCATATATTCTTCAATAATGTTCAAGGATATTGAAAAAATAAAAAATGCAAATGTCAAACATCATCTAGATTCGTCTTTCCCTTCTTCAAAGGGAAGATATAATCTGAAAACGTGTGATTCTTGAATACTGAAGGACAAAGGAAATTAAAAAAAAGTTTTTTAAAAAAGGGAAAAGGGCCAAATATACCTCTGTACTATGGGAAAAGGTTCAAATATACCCATCGTTACACTTTGGGTCCAAATATACCCCTACCGTTATACTATTGGTTCAAATATACTCCTGTACTATGAGAAAAGGTTCAAATATACCCCTTCTCCGTTAAGATTGTCCGAGGTGGACATCTAATAATCCTACGTGGCACTGACATTTGATGAGGTGAATGACACGTGGCATGCCACTAGGGCTGCGTATCGGGTGGTTCGGTTCGGGTTTGAAAGTTATCGGTTTGTAGACATGTTAAACCGTTAAAGAATCGTTAAGATATTGGTTATTGGGTTATTGGTTAATCGGTTTTTTATCGTTATCGGTTTAACCGTTAAGATATCACACGAAATTTTTTCAAGAACAAAGAACCCATCTTCAAAGCAGAATCAGAAACGAATTAATGAGATGCAAAATGAATAAAGTAGCTACAAAAGAAAGTGTCTGCAACAGTTAACTATAAAAATGTACCATTCAAAGAAATCAATTGCAGCTTTGCTCCATCAAAACTCATAAGGGACTAGTAGCCTACTGGTAGGCAAGTGTTAACTTGGTGGCAATGCTGTGGATCGATTTCGATCAATTGGAGCCATGCCAAACAGATTAATTCTATTCCTTAGTCCCGGTGTTCATGAGTAGAACTTTATCAGACTATTGAGGCATCTTAGTCCTTAGACTCATTGTGCAAGCACTCCTTGCACCTAAATTCACACTTACAAGCGATGGTGATTATACAATATACCAAGTTCCTCTTTAGGTAACAGAAATCATTCACAAAGTTAAATCGAAAAACATATCTAGCTATAATAGGCATAGTAATTATATATGGAAGGGTTATATGGAACGCTGGACAGTGGACTCCACAAATTATATATGAAAGGTTATATATGGAAGGGCATAATTGTAATTAAATAAATGGTTATCGGGTTATCGGTTGACCCGTTAACAAAAGTGGTGAACCCGAGACCCGAACCGATACTCCAATAACTAGAGAACACCACCCGATACCCGAACCAATAACCCATTAACCCAAACCATTAATCCAATAATCTAATAATCGGTTCGGGTTATTGGTTTAATCGTTAACATGCACAGTGTCACGACCCAACCCCGTAGGCCGTGACTAGTGCCCGATCTGAGCACCCGAACCCATCTATTAAGTATTATCTCAAATTCCATCAACTCATTCTAGTATATGGCGGAAGCCGACAAGGCTTTATTTCAAATTTAAGTAATTTCCAGAAAAATTTCGGCAGAGTTTCCTTTGTTTTACGGACTATCCAATATACCCTGCACGCAGAAAATACCAACAAAAGCCACACAGGGCTAACCAAGCAAGATATAAACATATGCGGACCGGCCGCCTCGGCGTATAGGATCGCCCAAACAACATATGCGGACCGGCCGCCTCGGCGTATGGGATCACCCAAACGACATGTACATACATCCATACAGAAAGACCCTAACCCACAAACATGTCCACAGACCTCTAAACAGACCGACAGAATCATATGACGGGACAGGGCCCCGCCGTACCCATGAACGAATATATACAAATGCACTAATAAATATATATACCAAAAGTATAAGCTCCGGAAAGAGAGGAGCACTCCGAATAGCAGAAAGGGTGTCCTAAACAGGTGGATCACCAGGCTGTGCGTCTGTACCTGCGGGCATGAAACGCAGCCCCCGGAGAAGGGGGTCAGTACGAAATATGTACTGAGTATGCAAAGCAGAAGGTACAGAAATAAATCTGAATAATAATCGAATCAGATATATAGAAAATAATACATATCAAAATGTTTATTCCCAAAGTATAAATTATGCATAGGGCACTGGAAAAATGTGGTCGCCCGCCTGTCGATGGCGCCACAACACAGCATAACACCAGAAAGTTTCAAATCTCCGAATCCCCGTCACACATCACAACACAGCATAACGCCAAACACAGCATAACGCCAAACATAAGTGGAACCCGGCCCTCGAGCAAGGAGCACGGTGAACCATAAACACAGCATAACACCGGAATATATCAAAAAGCGCACGACAACAGAACCGGCCCGGGAACCGGCGAACGATATCATAGTAGGCACGAGCGGAGTAGTGAGGAATCATATGCATAAAATCATTATTATAAATCCGAAGGATAAGTAAAATAGTCATATTTGAAATCGGAGTAATAATTATCACTTTTTGATTCAAAGTTGTCGAATTTACATAAAGGGCGTCGCGGGACCCACGGACGAGTATAGACCCGAACTGAGTCCGCCTATGAAAAACATACCCATTATACATCAAGCAAACTCCTATAAAAATTATTGGAGCGATCCGAGCCTCTATGCGAAAAATATGGCATTCAGAGATTACAAAATTCCTTAAAGCGAACATTTTCCATGCGAATTTCGGAAAGCGATTACTTCAAATACATCATGGTTCATATTTCATAAAAACATACATAAGAGTGCCAAAGAATATATATATATGGATCATAACATGCTCGGATCTCGAATTTGGAATTCCCTTAAAGCTCCAATCTAGCCTATGTGAAACTAAGGCACGCCAAAAGAAGGAAGGTTGCTTTACATACCTCAAACGCTCTCCAATATGATCCAACTCCAGCTAAGTCCAAACTATGATTCGGGCTGCCCAAGGTCTACAAACAAGCCATAAAATGCCAAACATTAGCTAAAGACTTTTTGGGCATTAAATTCCAATTTCGCCCTTAACTCTACGGAAATTTGGGCGGCATTTCCCCTGTAAATAGGCTACCCCGAGAATTTAACTCGGCCATATCAATCAACAACAACAGCAACAACCAACCTAACAACATCAACAACTAATTCGGAAAGCAATACAACAACAATAGCTTTCTTTTTCCACTATTCAACAACTTACATAAATTCAATTCGACAACTTACCTTCAAGCCAAAATCGACGCTTATACATTCACATACTAACCCATGCCCCTACCAACAATATTTAAGGACATTCTAAGCAATTCATACAACATTTCCAATAATCCAAATTTTTCTCCAGCTACCCGAAACAGCCCCCTAACCGAAACAGCCCCTCTAACTTTTTCTTCATTTACAAATTATGGTTTGTATTCACAATTCACCTTCTAACAATACTATCTCGCCCATATACCAATTACATTAAATATACAAAAGCCCCCAAATCAGTCCGCAACATCTACAACCTCAATTTGAACCAATGAACATTCATTTCCAGCATAAAATTCAAAGCGACGACGATTAAAACATTAAGCGATATTCATTCGCTCGTTGTCATATAATGTGAACCATTTCAATCAACACTACACATACACATATATGGACGATTCCCAATTGTTCTTCACCTTACAATGATCATAATCAACTAACTAAACATTAATTCATAATTTCAATCACAACACAACAACACCCATCACACGCCCAACCCTCATACATATGGCATCCACTTCACCATTCTTTATTTCATGATTTTTAACCATAATAAGATACTACAACATGAATATAACCATCATAACACAAGAACAAGATCAAATCTTACCTTTTTATCTTCAACTTCCACAAGCCTAGGGTTTCCACAAGATGAGAAATAGTGGATTGATCGCTCCCACAATGCTTCCACGCTACTTAGGGACCTCAATATAGTTGATTTGTGCCAAAGAAATAATTTTTGGAAGGCTAGAATTGATCTTGATTTTTTTTTCAACTTGGCCGTGAGGTTGGGGGTTTTCTCCTTCAACTTTTAGATATTTTTTTTTTTGTGGGAAGTGAGAAAGATGAATACATGGTCATCTTTTAACTAATATGAAGTGCATTGTTGTCCCTTGGCCCACATTAAATGAGTTGGACCACTTAAAAGATGACACCAAATTGTGTGGGCACCACATGGAATTTGTGGATGACTTTCCACTTCTAATTTTATCACTTTTGGTCCCAAATTTTTCCTAATTGATCCATACCAATAAATTCATGCACAACTTATATCTCAAAATAAAATCGAAGGTCAAGAATCCCGACTTTGTATCCCGAAATAATTTTGTCCCTAACTTATCGTAATTAATCCAGATTATTCCACTGTACAAAAATACGGGTTCTAACATCCTCCCCCCCTTAAGAACATTCGTCCGCGAATGTTAGATTTATCTCACGGGTCATACAAACAATTTGGGGGAGTTTCCTTCTCAACTATCACAACCATACATTTATTGATCAAACAACAAAGTCAAATAGAGAATTGGATTACCTGTAGGTTCCGAAAATAAATGAGGATACTTCTTCTTCATATGCTCCTCAGCTTCCCAGGTCATTTCCTCTCGGTTATTGTTCCGCCACAGCACTTTAACAGAAGCCATATCTTTGTTCCGCAACCTTTTTACCTGACGATCCAATATGGCTATAGGCTGCTCCTCATAAGATAGCTCCTCTGTGACTTGAATATCATCTACAGGAAAAACTCTGGAAGGGTCACCAATACACTTACGAAGCATAGAAACATGAAATACCGGGTGTACCGCTCCCAAATCAGCTGGCAGATCTAATTCATAGGCCACCTTGCCTATTGTACGAATAATTTGATACGGCCCAATATATCTCGGACTGAGCTTCCCTTTCTTGCCGAATCTCATAACACCTTTCATAGGCGACACTTTCAGGAACACCCAATCGCCAATCTGAAACTCTAACGGTCGACGTCGTTTATCAGCATAAGATTTCTGTCGACTCTGGGCCGCTAGCAATCTCTCTCGAATAAGTCTCACCTTATCCACGGCCTGCTGGACCACATCTGGACCGATGAACTGAGTCTCACCCACGTCAAACCAACCAATCGGAGATCTGCATTTCCTGCCATACAAAGCCTCATAGGGTGCCATCTGAATACTGGAGTGGTAGCTGTTGTTATATGCAAACTCAACAAGCGGTAAATGGTCGTCCCAGCTACCCCTGAAATCAATAACGCAGGCACGCAACATATCTTCCAATGTCTGAATAGTGCGCTCGGCCTGTCCGTCAGACTGGGGATGGAAGGCTGTACTCAGGCTCACCTGGGTTCCCAATCCTTCCTGAAACGATCTCCAGAACCTAGCTGTAAACTGGGCACCTCTATCGGAAATAACAGACACCGGAACTCCATGAAGTCGTACAATCTCCCTGACATAAAGCCTGGCATAATCCTCAGCTGAATAGGTGGTCCGAACCGGAAGAAAATGGGCTGATTTCGTCAGCCGATCAACAATAACCCAAATAGAATCATACCTCCGTGGAGTGCGAGGTAGACCTGTAATAAAGTCCATATTAATGATCTCCCACTTCCACGTCGGTATCTCCATCTCCTGCAATAGCCCACCGGGCTTCTGGTGCTCAATCTTAACCTGCTGGCAATTTGGACACTGAGCAACGAACTCTGCTATATCTCTTTTCATACCGTCCCACCAATATAGGCATCTGATATCATGGTACATCTTCGTCGACCCTGGGTGAACAGAATATCGGGCGTAATGTGCCTCGCCCATAACCTGTCGCCGCAACCCTGCAACGTCAGGTACACACAATCTGCCTCTGTGAAATAACACTCCATTAGGTGAAATCTCAAACGGAGTCTTCTCCTGTGCCAGCGCTGCGTCTCTGTACTTTGCCAGAATAGGATCCTCATACTGATGCCGCTTAATATCTTCTGTAATAGAGGACTCAGCAATACCTCGAACAGAAACCCCAACATCTCCAGAATCAGCCAAGCGAACTCCAAGACTAGCCAACTGATGAATATCGCGAACCATTTCTTTACTCTCTGATGGCACGTCTACTAGGCTGCCCATAGACTTGCGGCTGAGTGCATCCGCCACAACATTAGCTTTCCCAGGATGGTAGAGAATGTCAACATCATAATCTTTCAGCAACTCTAACCACCTCCGCTGCCGCAAGTTCAGCTCCTTTTGCCTAAAGATGTACTGAAGGCTCTTATGATCTGTATAAATGTCAACGTGAACCCCATATAAGTAATGTCTCCACATCTTCAAGGCATGAATGACCGCGGCCAGCTCCAAATCGTGAGTAGGATAATTCTTTTCATGTTTTCTGAGCTGCCGGGAAGCATAAGCTATCACCCTGCCATGCTGCATCAACACACATCCCAAACCAATACCAGAGGCATCACAATAAATCACATACCCATCTGGACCCTCCGGAAGAGTCAGGACTGGAGCCGTAGTCAACTTCTCTTTCAGCAACTGGAAGCTACGCTCGCAAGCATCTGACCACTGAAACTTAGCTCCCTTCTGAGTCAGCCTTGTCAAAGGCGCTGAAATGGAAGCAAACTTCTCCACGAATCTCCGATAATAACCAGCCAATCCCAGAAAGCTACGCACCTCTGTCGGCGTCGTAGGTCTAGGCCAATTCTTTACGGCCTCGATCTTCTGGGTATCCACCCGGACGCCATCAGCCCCAATAATATGTCCCAGAAATGCCACTGAAGATAACCAGAATTCACACTTAGAAAATTTAGCATATAATTCCTGGTGCCGAAGTGTGCCAAGTACCGTCCTCAAATGGTCTGCATGCTCTGCTTCTGACCGAGAATAAACCAGAATATCATCGATAAATACGATCACAAACATATCCAAGAACGGTCTGAATACCCGATTCATCAGGTCCATAAATACTGCTGGGGCATTTGTCAGCCCAAAAGACATAACTCTGAACTCATAGTGCCCATATCGGGTCCTGAATGCTGTCTTGGGAATATCAGCCTCTCGTACCCGTACCTGATGGTAACCCGATCGCAGGTCTATCTTCGAGAAGTACCTGGCACCCTGCAGCTGATCAAACAAATCATCAATCCTGGGGAGGGGATATTTATTCTTGATGGTTACCTTATTCAACTGCCGATAATCAATGCACATCCGCAGCGAGCCGTCTTTCTTCCTCACAAATAATACTGGAGCTCCCCAGGGTGACGCACTAGGCCGAATGAAACCCTTCTCCAATAAATCTCTCAGCTGCTCTTTCAATTCTTTTAATTCTGCAGGTGCCATTCTGTACGGAGGAATAGAGATAGGCTGAGTGTCTGGCAACAGATCAATAGCAAACTCTATCTCTCGTTCGGGAGGTAGACCCGGAAGCTCATCTGGGAATACATCTACAAATTCATTAACCACTGGGACTGACTGAAGAGTCGGTGCCTCTGCCTCTAAATCATGAACACGGACCAGATGATAAATATACCCCTTTCTGATCATTTTCTCAGCCTTGAGGTATGAAATAAACTTACCCCTCGGCGATACTGTATTACCTGCCCACTCTATAACTGGCTCCCCTGGGAATTGGAATCGGACTATCTTCTTTTGACAGTCAACATTAGCATAGCAAGAAGCTAGCCAATCCATACCCATAATCACGTCAAACTCGATCATATCTAACTCTACCAAATCCGCCTTAGTGCAGCGGCCACAGATAATCACGGAACAATCTCTATAAATCTGACTGGCTATAACAGAATCCCCTACTGGTGTAGCTACCTCAAAAGGCTCTATCGGTTCGGATTCTATCCCAATTTTATCAGCAACGAGTGGAGATATAAATGATAATGTAGAACCAGGATCAATCAATGCATACACATCACGAGAGAAAACCAGTAATATACCTGTGACGACATTAGGCGAAGCCTCCTGGTCCTGTCTGCTGGCTAAAGCATAAATGCGGTTCGAAGGACCGCTAGAACCCGAAGCTCCGCCACGACCCCTGCCGCGGCCTGCTGGTGCTGGAGTACCTCGCCCCGCAGGGCGCATCGCCACCGAGGCTGAAGATGAACCACCGGCTGACCCGGTAGACTGAGCTGAACTGCCTGTACCACCTCTAGCCGGACAGTCTCTCATCTGATGGCCCTGACGGCCGCACACAAAGCATGCACCCGTAGCTCGGAAACACTCTCCCGGGTGCTGTCTCCCACAGTAGGAACACAAAGGTCTGGGTGGCCTCATCTGACTGCTGGAACCTCTGTTCAACTGTGAACCTGAAGCCCTGGAGCTCGGGCCTGCCCCTGAATATCCGACACCCTCAGATCTCCTGCCGGTAAACTGTGGGGGTGTACCCCGGCCTGACGGAGGAGGATGTCTGCCTGACTGCTGCTGCTGAGGCTGTCCGCCTCGAGAGTCTCCGGAATAACCTGCGAATCTGGCCCTCTTGGGCGGCCTCCTGTCCCGATCTCTGCTAGAATAATCAGCTCTATGTCGGTCCTCCATACCTAGGGCATAAGCCTGTAGTCGGGCAATATCCATGTCTGCCTGCAATGCCACCGCCATACAGCCATCAATCAAATAGCGGTCTAACCCCATCACGTATCTGTGCATCCGATCGGCCATATCTGCTACTATGGCAGGTGCATACCGGGCCAAAGAATCAAACTCCATATTATACTCACGGACGCTCCGACCCCTCTGCTGCAGATGCAAAAATCGGTCAACCCGCGCTCGCCGTAACTCTGGGGGCAAAAAGTGGTGAGTGAAAGCAGTCACGAACTCGTCCCAAGTAGCTGGGGTAGCACCCTCACCCCTGGATAGCTCCCAGGACTCATACCAGTGAGCAGCAACATCCCGTAGTCTATGCGAAGCCAACTCAACAGACTCAGTCTCTGAAGCCCTGACCAAATCTAGTGAGCGCCGCATCCCCCGAATAAAGTCATGGGGGTCCTCGTCGGGCTTAGACCCGTAAAACTCTGGAGGGCCACATAATAGAAACTCTCGAACCCTCAGGCTGTCACGCCTATCGTCATCATCATCATCTCTCCGCCCGCGTCTGCGAGCCTGTCCCGCTACCAGAGTGGTCAATAACTGCACAGCCTCTCTCAGTGTCCTGTCCTCCGCCCCTTGCTGAGGAGCTGGAGGCGCGGGAGCTGAAGCCCCTGGAGCTAATGGTGAAGCTGCTCCAGACTCCTCTGACGATGAAGACGTAGCAGAGTCGGCTGGCCGGGATGTAATATCACGCATCATCTGAGCAAGGGTCCGAGTACCCTTCTGAGCCCGGCTGGTCTCTCCTACTACGCCCTTTTTCTTCTGGGCGGCCGTCGCCTTTTTCGGAGGCATCACTGAAAGAAAAACAACAACAGATCAAAACAGAATCATCCTAATAGCACAGTTCTATCGCACGATCTAAGATCAGAAGAAAAGACAACATCCTAAATGTCCTGTAGCCTCCTGTTTATAGATGTGGTGCACAACACACCGATAAACAAGACTCTACTAGACACGATCTGTGGACACTCCGAGGACAAACCGCTCTGATACCACTTCTGTCACGACCCAACCCCGTAGGCCGTGACTAGTGCCCGATCTGAGCACCCGAACCCATCTATTAAGTATTATCTCAAATTCCATCAACTCATTCTAGTATATGGCGGAAGCCGACAAGGCTTTATTTCAAATTTAAGTAATTTCCAGAAAAATTTCGGCAGAGTTTCCTTTGTTTTACGGACTATCCAATATACCCTGCACGCAGAAAATACCAACAAAAGCCACACAGGGCTAACCAAGCAAGATATAAACATATGCGGACCGGCCGCCTCGGCGTATAGGATCGCCCAAACAACATATGCGGACCGGCCGCCTCGGCGTATGGGATCACCCAAACGACATGTACATACATCCATACAGAAAGACCCTAACCCACAAACATGTCCACAGACCTCTAAACAGACCGACAGAATCATATGACGGGACAGGGCCCCGCCGTACCCATGAACGAATATATACAAATGCACTAATAAATATATATACCAAAAGTATAAGCTCCGGAAAGAGAGGAGCACTCCGAATAGCAGAAAGGGTGTCCTAAACAGGTGGATCACCAGGCTGTGCGTCTGTACCTGCGGGCATGAAACGCAGCCCCCGGAGAAGGGGGTCAGTACGAAATATGTACTGAGTATGCAAAGCAGAAGGTACAGAAATAAATCTGAATAATAATCGAATCAGATATATAGAAAATAATACATATCAAAATGTTTATTCCCAAAGTATAAATTATGCATAGGGCACTGGAAAAATGTGGTCGCCCGCCTGTCGATGGCGCCACAACACAGCATAACACCAGAAAGTTTCAAATCTCCGAATCCCCGTCACACATCACAACACAGCATAACGCCAAACACAGCATAACGCCAAACATAAGTGGAACCCGGCCCTCGAGCAAGGAGCACGGTGAACCATAAACACAGCATAACACCGGAATATATCAAAAAGCGCACGACAACAGAACCGGCCCGGGAACCGGCGAACGATATCATAGTAGGCACGAGCGGAGTAGTGAGGAATCATATGCATAAAATCATTATTATAAATCCGAAGGATAAGTAAAATAGTCATATTTGAAATCGGAGTAATAATTATCACTTTTTGATTCAAAGTTGTCGAATTTACATAAAGGGCGTCGCGGGACCCACGGACGAGTATAGACCCGAACTGAGTCCGCCTATGAAAAACATACCCATTATACATCAAGCAAACTCCTATAAAAATTATTGGAGCGATCCGAGCCTCTATGCGAAAAATATGGCATTCAGAGATTACAAAATTCCTTAAAGCGAACATTTTCCATGCGAATTTCGGAAAGCGATTACTTCAAATACATCATGGTTCATATTTCATAAAAACATACATAAGAGTGCCAAAGAATATATATATATGGATCATAACATGCTCGGATCTCGAATTTGGAATTCCCTTAAAGCTCCAATCTAGCCTATGTGAAACTAAGGCACGCCAAAAGAAGGAAGGTTGCTTTACATACCTCAAACGCTCTCCAATATGATCCAACTCCAGCTAAGTCCAAACTATGATTCGGGCTGCCCAAGGTCTACAAACAAGCCATAAAATGCCAAACATTAGCTAAAGACTTTTTGGGCATTAAATTCCAATTTCGCCCTTAACTCTACGGAAATTTGGGCGGCATTTCCCCTGTAAATAGGCTACCCCGAGAATTTAACTCGGCCATATCAATCAACAACAACAGCAACAACCAACCTAACAACATCAACAACTAATTCGGAAAGCAATACAACAACAATAGCTTTCTTTTTCCACTATTCAACAACTTACATAAATTCAATTCGACAACTTACCTTCAAGCCAAAATCGACGCTTATACATTCACATACTAACCCATGCCCCTACCAACAATATTTAAGGACATTCTAAGCAATTCATACAACATTTCCAATAATCCAAATTTTTCTCCAGCTACCCGAAACAGCCCCCTAACCGAAACAGCCCCTCTAACTTTTTCTTCATTTACAAATTATGGTTTGTATTCACAATTCACCTTCTAACAATACTATCTCGCCCATATACCAATTACATTAAATATACAAAAGCCCCCAAATCAGTCCGCAACATCTACAACCTCAATTTGAACCAATGAACATTCATTTCCAGCATAAAATTCAAAGCGACGACGATTAAAACATTAAGCGATATTCATTCGCTCGTTGTCATATAATGTGAACCATTTCAATCAACACTACACATACACATATATGGACGATTCCCAATTGTTCTTCACCTTACAATGATCATAATCAACTAACTAAACATTAATTCATAATTTCAATCACAACACAACAACACCCATCACACGCCCAACCCTCATACATATGGCATCCACTTCACCATTCTTTATTTCATGATTTTTAACCATAATAAGATACTACAACATGAATATAACCATCATAACACAAGAACAAGATCAAATCTTACCTTTTTATCTTCAACTTCCACAAGCCTAGGGTTTCCACAAGATGAGAAATAGTGGATTGATCGCTCCCACAATGCTTCCACGCTACTTAGGGACCTCAATATAGTTGATTTGTGCCAAAGAAATAATTTTTGGAAGGCTAGAATTGATCTTGATTTTTTTTTCAACTTGGCCGTGAGGTTGGGGGTTTTCTCCTTCAACTTTTAGATATTTTTTTTTTTGTGGGAAGTGAGAAAGATGAATACATGGTCATCTTTTAACTAATATGAAGTGCATTGTTGTCCCTTGGCCCACATTAAATGAGTTGGACCACTTAAAAGATGACACCAAATTGTGTGGGCACCACATGGAATTTGTGGATGACTTTCCACTTCTAATTTTATCACTTTTGGTCCCAAATTTTTCCTAATTGATCCATACCAATAAATTCATGCACAACTTATATCTCAAAATAAAATCGAAGGTCAAGAATCCCGACTTTGTATCCCGAAATAATTTTGTCCCTAACTTATCGTAATTAATCCAGATTATTCCACTGTACAAAAATACGGGTTCTAACACACAGCCCTACATGCCACCTCAACGCCCCTAACCCATTTTACCCCTCACCTCTACCACTAAAATTTCCTTCCCCTTCACCACCATTGCCACTAAATTCACTAACTCAAATTACTCAGTTTCAGGTGGAGGATTTTAATTATTTGTAATGTGGATGTTGTAATACAATTTGCTTGCAGTAGTGTTAAGGTCGAGGCGAATCCATAACAAACTTTCTCTCTCTAGCGGAAAAGCTCTCGGCGCACGATTAGCCCTATTTGCAAACGTGCACCACGATCTCAATCCATGGCAAAAAGAGGTCGGGGACGACCTAGAAAGGACCTGATGGAACTCCTACCAGCTGTAGCACCAGATCGACACAGAGAAGAGTCAAATGGAAAGGGGGCTACACTCAAATCGCCGGCAGTGGGGGAAGGAGAAAGCGCAACTAAAAACCTAAATAGAACTCCGGCGGCGACGGTGGTTTCTGTACCAATTCCTCCGGTGGTAGAAATGGGGTCTACGAGCCCACCACTGCATACAGGGCAGAGTGTGGAACCTAATGCTGTGCTATTAGAAGGGACGACGATGGAGAAGGAACAGAAGGACCTTCCACCTGAGGAATATGCAGATGAGGAGGGTGGAAGGAACAACTGGGCTAGCTTGTTCGCGAAGAACCGCACGGCAACGTCGGGACTTCCACTGACTTACATACCTCCCACGATCATTAATGGAAAACCTATGGTGGTGTTGGAAGACGTGGAGCTGGAAAAGAAGACAAATGAGTGGCAGAATGCATTGGTGGTGTATGTGGTGGGGGGAAACCCATTGTATTCTTATATGGCAAATTACATTGCTAAATTTTGGAACTCTGTTGCAGATCCGATTTTGTATAGGCATGACGATGGCTTCTTTATTGTTAAATTCCAAAGTAAAGATGATAGGGATGAGATTCTATATGCTGGGTCGTACTCTATCAACAACAGACCCATTATTTTGAAAGGTTGGACCTCGGATTTTGATTTCAAGCAGGATCTTCCCCACACGATGCCAATTTGGGTGCGATATCCCCATCTTCCTCTGAACTGCTGGGAACCAGCTACATTGAGTAAATTTGCAAGTCGTCTAGGCATTCCCTTGTACGCATATGAATGCACGACACGACAAAATAAGGTTACCTATGCTACAGTTCTAATTGAGATGAATGTCACACAAGACCTGCCCAGTGAAATTGAAGTGGTTGATCCAAATGGAAGAGTCTTTAAGCAAGATGTGGAATATGATTGGAAACCCATCTTTTGCAAAACGTGCCTTCGATATGGGCATGAATGCAAACTTGAGGAAGGCAAACCACAACATGGACATATACAAGGCTTCAGAGGAAGGCCAAGGGACAATGGAAAACAATGGAATACCAAACCAGTTCAAACTGATGCAGCAACCAAAGTAATAGAACATGCCAAGCAGTTAGCTACAACTACTGGTACAAGTAAGGTGACTACGCTGGACCCAACCCCTGCAGAGGCAAATTCAGATGCCACAAAGGGACAGCAGCAGCAGACTCATAAGGGACAGCAGCAGCGAACTCAGCTAACATCACAGAGAGGAACGAGTACCACTCAGGAAAGGATAACCAATGCAATGCAAAATATAGAGGGACCTGGCACAACATCATATGCTACACTGGTTAGAACAAATCCAATACTGCGAGTGAGCAACAAGGATAATGTGGGACTTGAGTGGGCAGAAGAACCTCCTGATGGGAGGAACAAACAAGTGTGTTAATGAATTGGCTCATATGGAATGTGAGGGGAATGAATAGACCCTTCAGACAAAAGGAACTACGGAATTATCTCAATAAACACAAGATTAATCTTGCGGGAATTTTAGAAACTAAAGTGAAGCAGCATAATTTTAATAAAAGTGTCGCACAGATAGCACAAGGGTGGAGTTACGCACATAACTACTCTGAAGCGGATAATGGGAGAATATGGTTGCTTTAGAAGGCTGCTGATATAGTGATAAATATAGAGGAGGTGCATGCTCAATATATACATGCAAAATTAAACGATAGGGCCACTAATTTCCATTGTTATCTTACTTTGGTCTATGGTAAGAACACGATTGAGGAAAGGAAAAGCTTATGGGAGGGGCTGCTAAGACTAGGGCCAAACATCACTGCACCTTGGTGCATATGTGGAGACTATAATACTCCACTTTCTTGTACGGATAGAATAGGTGGCCAAGGGGTTGCAGCTCATGAAACAAGGGACTTACAGCATGTGGTAGATACTTTGAACCTTGCAAATATGAAGGCGTCTGGAAGGCTGTACACATGGTCAAATGGACATGTATGGAGTACCATTGATAGAGCACTCTGTAATAATGCATGGGTTATACAGCATGGACATCTCACTGCCCAGTTTAGAGAGAACAACTTCTCAGATCATTCTCCCATCCACATTGAGCACCATAGACTTACAGGGGGTGCCAAAAGGCCATTTCAATTTCTAAATAGCCTTGCTGATCATGAGGAGTTTCTGCACACAGTGGGTGCCATTTGGGGTACACAAATGCAAGGAAATGCCATGTATAGAGTGTGGCAAAATCTCAAGTTATGCAAAGAGCCTCTAAAGAAATTAATGCACAATCGTGTGGGAAGCATTGACAGGAGAGTACAAGAGGCAAGAGAACGGCTGCAGGTCACTCAGACACAAGTGACCCAAAAAATGCAACTTGGGGCGCATCCGGAAGTAGTACAACAAGAGAAAGAAGCCTTAGCAGACCTGCAACGATGGTCAGAACTTCAGGAGAAGATTTTAAAGCAAAAATCGAAGGCACATTGGATTAACTCAGGCGATGGAAATAACAGGTATTTTTTTACATGCATGAAGGCACGGTCTAGCTTAAATAGTATATCAGTGTTGAAAGATGGAGCAGGAAGAAATCTGGTGAAACATGAGGAGATAGAAAATGAGATATTGAAGTTTTATAAGGGACTGCTTGGCTCTCAATTAGATCGTTTACCTGCTATTGATGCCAGAGTTATGAGGAAGGGACCTAAACTAACTCTAACACAACAACGAGAGCTATGCGCACTTGTCACTCAAGAGGAGATTAAGAGAGCATTATTTGACATTGATGAAAATAAAGCACCCGGGATTGATGGCTTCAACTCTTGTTTTTTCAAGAAGGCATGGAATATAATTCAAGAAGAGGTGTGCACGGCTGTGCAGGAATTCTTCTAGGAAAATAAACTCCTCAGAGTAATAAACAACACTGTTGTGACTTTGATTCCCAAAAATTCTCAACCTGAGACAGTTAGGGACTTTAGGCCTATTGCTTGTTGTTCTACCATGTACAAGATAATTGCAAAGGTGATTTCAAATAGAATCAAAGGGGTGATAGATGGACTGGTAGGAACAAACCAGTCAGCGTTCATACCAGGGAGAGTCATATCTGATAACATCTTACTTATTCATGAGCTGGTCAAGGGGTACACAAGGAAACATATCCCCCACGATGTATGATAAAAGTGGATATCCAAAAGGCTTATGACTCAGTTGAGTGGTGCTTCATCCAGCAAATACTGATAGAACTGGGATTTCCTGCGCAGATGGTGAGATGGATCATGTTATGTGTGCAAACTGTCAGTTACAGCTTTCAAATTAATGGTATCTTATCAGACAACATGGTGGCCAGAAGAGGATTGAGACAGGGGGACCCCATGTCCCCCTACTTGTTTGTCCTTCTGATGGAATACTTGAACAGATGCCTTGGCACACTAAAAGAGGAACCTGATTTTAACTATCATCCGAGGTGCCAAAGACTGGGGATTACTCACTTATGCTTTGCGGACGATCTCCTCATGTTTACAAGAGGAGATGTCGGGTCTGTCCAACTGCTAAGGGACAGATTTGATATGTTCTCTGAGGCATCAGGTCTGAAGCAAATATACAAAAGAGTCAAGTTTACTTTGGGGGGGTTAACAATGATACAAAGGATGCAATTATTTCTGTACTTGGGTACGAGATAGGTGAACTACCTTTCAAGTATCTAGGAGTGCCATTATCTACAAAGAAGCTCACTGTAGCTCAATGTCAACTGTTGGTAGATAAGATCACAGCAAGAATCACATCATGAATGGCTAAAGGACTGTCTTACGCAGGCAGAGTCCAGATGATTAGATCAGTCCTGTTTGGCATTCAAGCATATTGGTCCCAACTCTTTCTCCTACCTCAAAAAGTGATCAAGCTCATAGAGGCAACATGCCAAAGCTACCTATGGACAGGAGAGGCCACCATATCAAAGCGGGCACTGGTCGCGTGGGAAAAGTATGCCTTCCAAAGGATACAGGGGGTTTGAACTTCATCAATCTTAAGGTATGGAATCAATCAGCCATATGCAAGCTATTATGGGCCCTTAGTCAACAGAAGGAGAAACTCTGGATCACATGGGTGCATACATATTATATCAAAAATCAAGATTGGCTGGCAATGGGGGTGCCTAAACAGGCCTCGTGGATGATCAGGAAGATATTTCACATGAGGAAATTCTGGCCAGTGCTTACAAGCAACTAAACACTATTTAGCAGGGACAAATTTCAGATTCAAAATGCATATAAGATGCTGCGGGGGGATATCACGATAGTACCATGGAGAGGACTAGTGTGCCACAATGTAGCTTGTCCGAAACATGTGTTTATTCTCTGGCTAACACTCCTGGGCAGAATACGTACCAAAGACCTACTATTGAAATAGGGAATGGGCATCAATGGAACCTGTGTACTCTGCGACAACCAACTGGAGACCTTGGACCATCTTTTTTTCGAATGCACATACTCACAGGAGGTCTGGCAGCAGATACTGAACTGGTTGGGCTGGAAACGAAGTATTTTAGCATGTGCACTGGAATGGCAGTGGGTACAGCAACACAGCAAGCAGAAGAGAGCTAAAAATATGTTACTAAAGGCTTGTTTTGCAAGCGTGGTTTATGAAATCTGGTGTGAAAGAAACTGTCGGGTATTTCAAAACAAGAAGAGTACGACAGAAATGTTAATACATATGATACAGACCCATATATGCATACGAGTTAGACGAAATAGGAACCTTTTTTTATACTATTTGTTCTTTATAGGAGTTAAGTATTTGGTAGGAACCATAGGAGATATGCGATGAGCAACCGGGATGTGGTGCGCTCAGGTTATGTAAAGCAACACTTTGGTGATTAATAAAAATCTGTTAATTTCCAAAAAAGTGTTAAGGTCGAGGCAAAGTAATGAAATTTAGGCGTGCACTAGCATTTCTCCTTGATTGCCGAATCCTCACGTGTTTGTCGACCCGATTTTGTTTTCATGACTCTTCAAATTTGATCAGAAAAAAATAACTTGAAAGGAAAAGAAACTCCAGTAAAATGAGAACTAACCTAATGTCCTCTTAACTGAGAAGGAAAAGTGTGATTTATTTTCCAAAATAGTCTCGCCTCGAGCATGCATTATTAGTCACGGACTAAAACATCTTGTCCAATTCCACCATTGTATTAAGAACAACAGTTTTGTTATAACGCATTGACGATAGTAAATTTTTCTTACTCATGAATGATGAATCTGACCATCAGTAACTTAAAATAAGTAGCAGTAAGCAAATTTAGTGGTGGAGGGGTAAAATGGGTTAGGGGCTGAGGTAGCCTGTCACGTAACATTCACCTCATCAAATGTCAGTGCCACGTAGGATTAGATGTCCACCTTGGACGGTTTTAACGGAAAAGGGGTATATTTGAACCTTTTCTCATAGTACAGGGGTATATTTGGACCCAAAGTATAACGAGGGGTATATTTAGACTCAAAATATAACGAGGGGTATATTTGAACCTTTTCTCATAGTACAGTGGTATATTTGGCCCTCTTCCGTTTTCCTTTCAAGGGAAAACAAAGGTTTTATTTTCTCTCCCTTTTTTTTTTTAATCCGATTGAGGAAAAAAGAGAAAATGCAACTGAATATCAACAAAAAGTTATCCCCACATGTTTTAAAGAAAAAATGTTTTTAATCTCAACTGTAATTCTTACTAATTGAAATGGTCATAAAAGTCAGATATAGTTTTACCAAAAATCTATTTAGGCATATATTTTTTCGAAAAAATTAGTTGTACTATCTCTATTATTTATGGACACATGGGTTTCCTCAGTTCTTCTTCACCATCTATATACAGATACAAATAGCGACATTGAGTTTCATATAGGACATTATAAGTTATTTCTTGAATATCCAAAAATTAGATAACCAAATTCTTCAAATGCCACCATCTCATTATTTTTGGCACACCGTAATTTTGAAAATATGTAACATTAAGAGTAAATATGATCATATTTTTGTCTTTTTCTTCTTCTTTTCTGCTCATTTGCTCATAAGGATGATTTTAATTATATGAAAATTTAGACGTTATCTTCGCTAGGTATGATGCATCCACCAACAACCTAAAGATGATTTGTAAGTTGTAACTAAGAGTAAATAAGTGTTCTTTTCGTGAAAAGGAAAACTTAATCTTTGCAGTTGTCAATTCCTTATTTGTTACTGAAAAAAAAAATCCTAATTTGTTCATGTGGGATAAGACTGGCTAGACATGTAACTACCAACGACCTTAATCATCAATTGGTCGAAAGGAATACTAAAATAAATACCAAAAACAAAGAAAAAGAAAATACATGAAAGGATTAAAGCGAAGTGCATGGTTTTGGGAATTACTTCGTTAGAATTCAAATAACCCCAGGGAAAGAAAAAAAAAAAAAAGGAAACCCAAAGAGCAAACTGAACCGAATATTATCTTAATTAACGAGAAAGCTAGAGTGGAGGATCAAACTCCAAAGCTGCCAACATAATTAAACGCACAAAAAATCACATCAAATGTAAATCATTAACTCAAAATTACAAAATTAAAAAGGAAAATCAAGAAATTAAACTCTACATGATTTCTCTCCCAAGGAAGCGTTTCTGAAGTAATTTTACAATTTACAAAAGCTCCTCTCAGTGAGAAAAAGAAAAGGGGAAAAAAACTAAAGTACAGTTGTCAATGTTCCTTGCACGCATTAATTAGTCGGACCAGTAGGTCTGGAATATCGGAAAAAAATAGAAAAACAGTTTAAGGAAAAAGGCCGATGTAGGGCGTTGTAGCAACATAGTTGCTGTCGGACAAAGATGATGAATCATTTTGTGAGATAACAGTACCAACTGCTCGTATAAATACCACAACGAACTCAAACACAAGTTTCACAATTTCTATGCACATTTCCAACCTTTGAATCACCATATAGTATAATATATTGTCAAATATATTCTCCGTTTCTTCTTCTAGCTCTTTTTATTTTCCGCGTCTTTACTTTCTCTTTAGTCCAATTTAGCACCTGTTCTATTTATAGTTTCGGAGAAACAACCATGACTTTGAAGAACAAAGAAATCTTTAGATAACTTTGAGTTTTGGAAACCCCCAAGAGACGGGGGAACATAAAATAAACACTACACTTATAGCAATAATGACATTGAACAACCATCGATTTTGTTTCAAGTTCTCTCTCAAATAATACATAGGCTTTCACTTTTAGACGTCCCTGGAATATTAAAATTTTGATTATGGTCCTACATTTTTTTGTTAAACTCATTAGTACATCTTTCTCTCAGTGAAAGTCGCGTTCACATAGCCCTATTGCCCCTCCCCCCCCCCCCCCCTGTGGTATTCTCAGATGGAGCTAGGTCAGTTAAAGAAAAAATTGTCGTAAAGTTTCTTTCTTATTTCCGTTATCGATCAGTCTATCACTCAATCACTGCGGGCGAGTATGTCGATGTTGTCTGATTTTTCATTGTCTAATTACACTCGAAATTATGTAACTACTTATCGTAATTTTACCCCTGCTCGGTAGTTTTTAGCAGGTTATTTTGTACTTTTGATCCATCTACGTACGCTTGTGCATTTTCACAAATATAATGAATTAATAAGCGCTAAACTATTGAATTACTGATCTGTTATACTAAATTTGTATTGTTACTTCATATTTGAAGGTAATATAATCGTAAATATAGTTTATATATCCCATATTTTCTATCAAGGGACCAAATGTACACATTTTGGTTAAGATTGGATGTGCTTATATCAAAGTAATATTATAAAGATCAAAATCATAATTATCAATAATTAAGGGATCAAAAGTGTAATTATTGTACTGTACTATATATCAACTGTCAAGGACAAGTTTGGAAGATAAGATTGACGAGATGAGATGTGATCAATGGTTTAACTTGTGGGTGAATGAGACCCTTGACTATTATTGACAACCTTATCCATCTATCATGTTGGCAATAAAGTAACGGTATATAATAAACCAAAGTCGCATTACAAGGAAATAAAAGGGTTTGTTGATAAATAAAAAGAATTAGCCGTACAAACATCAAGGTTGGTCTACCTTAAATAATGAAACAGTTTGTTATGTGTTTTAGGACATTAATGCAGTATCATTAGATTAATTAGTACTCCCTCCGGATCAAAAAAATGTCTAATTAGCCTTTTTTTTTTTATCAAAAAAAGTGTTCACTTATCAAATCAAGAAAGAATTAACATTATTTTTTCAAATTTGTCTCTATTAAGTGTTATATGATCAAATTCCAATGCTTATTTAATTAGGAATAGTTTAGTCAAATTACTTATTTTTGTCTAGGAGTTAGTATTTTCTTAAGGGTGTGCAAATGGCTAAGTAGACTTTTTTTTTTTTTTTTTTTTATCCTGAGGGAGTAGAAGATTCTCGCTGATTGAGTTAGCTAGTTGACAAGCACTGTGATTAGTTTTCACCTAATCTGAGCTTTTAGAATAACACTGTACATGTTGCCATTGTTTAAGTTACTTTTTGATGAAGAGGCATTTAGTTCTGGATATACTATGTCTCTTCAGAGGTTGCAAGTGCTTTGAGTAAATTTATAGACATTTTAATTTGATCTTTAGAATCTTTTTAGACTAGTACTGATCATAAACTAAGACAAAAGGGGAAAAAGGAAAAATTAAAGGGGGAAGGGTTTTAGTAAGCTAGCTTTGTAAGCTAGGCACTACGTTAGGACGTGGATTGATCATGATAAAAACGAATGTAAATGTAATAGGAGAGGCAGATCCAGTTGTCCTTTCTTCTCAATCGGGTTAAGAAGATATATGAATTCCTTTTAGACGGATCAAGGCTGGGCTTGACCCTGTGTTGTCCTCGTAGCAGAGGCGGAGAACTTATTTAACCCAGGTATGGGAAACCGGTCGGATATCAATGGTTGAGTATGGGAAAAAAATTGGTCCAGGTCCTTCATACATGGCATGCCAACTAATTAGCCATTATTTAATTTGATATATGATATTACAGTGTTTTAAAGGATATATGATATTACAGTGTTTTAAAGGATGTTGGCGAGGCGTACCAAAAACTCCCCGTGGCGTATATGCGGGGCCCAACATTCTGGGCGTTCGTCTAGGCGTAAGCCCCAACATTCTGGACGTTCGTCTGGGGCGTAATCCCCAAGATTTTTTTTTCAAATTTGAGAAAAATTGCGTAGTAATCTAAAAAAAAAAATATATATATATATATATATATATATCCAAAAATTAACTCATAGTAAATTCTCAAACTAAAAGTCTCAAAAAGTGAAAAGTTTTTTCTAATTGTTTATCCTAATTTCAAAATATTTTCTCTTTGTTGTACGAAGTAACAGATACACTTTAGGCTTTTGTAAGCAAAGTGCAAAGTGCAAACTACAAAACAAATAGCTATGTCCTCCGATTCTTACTATATATGCCTCCATGCTTGCATTTTCCTTCCTTATGCTTTATTTTCTTCAAGATTTTTTTAACATTCTTCAATTTATCTTTTTGAAGAAATTTTTTAGTTGGAATTTCTTTTGGTATCACTCTAGTTTGGATAAAATTTTGAAGACTCTATTCTGGGATATGTGTATTATAATGAGTATTAATTTGTTATTTAGTTTTAGGTTCTAAAACAATAATTTTATATTATTCTCATGTTTATTTTTGGACTACTAGTAGGATAGAGTATCATTTTTACAACTCTAATATGCTTCATCATAGTCATATTATTGGTGTGATGCATCTTTACGTCATTCACGTTTTCAAAATTATTTTTAATGGTTCGTACAAATGTTACCATGTTGATAATAGATATATACATTTTCCTACTAATTTTGTTGTATTTTTTTTTATATAATTTTAATGTATTTTTATTTATATGTTTATTTTATTAATTTATAAAATACTAAAATTAAATACCTACGGGGCTTACGTCTCGCCGAGGCATATGTAAAACGTCGTCTCGCCTTACGCCCACGCTTTTTAAAAACATCACTTAAGAATTTTTGGGAGACTGCCTTTAGTTAGATGATTTAATTTTATTATGATTGAAAAAAAGTAATTTTACTACATAATTTATTAATTTGAGTGACCACTTAAGAAATCTATATATAATATAAAGCTAGGCATAGACAAGGTGATGTGGCACCTCTCTATGGCCTAGAATGCTATTTATCTTTTCTCTCATTTTTTTGGATTTTCTTTCATTTTAAAATCAATATGCTATCTACTAAATAATTCAAAACCCACTCTCTTAATTCTCTTAATTATTTTAATACACCTTTACCTCCACCTCTCTATCCGTTTGTTTTCGTTAGCTGTCATTGTAACTGTTTTCTTTTTTAATTCTTAATCAATAGAGCATAAGATCAATTCTTCTGCTATTTAAGTTGGACAAAAGAACGTTGCAAATGATCTTCCACTTGCATTTTGTTCATCCAATTAAATTCTTGCATATGATAGAGTCATATTTTGTTCTTTAATTCTGCCAACGATTTGAGGGAGTAATATTATTTTCTGCTGGATTATTTTGTTTCCCTACATTGTTGTTTTGTTTGTAATATAATTAGTTTGATTTGTTTTATTACAGATCTTTCTGTTTATTTTTTGTGCTATTGCAAATTTTGATTGTTGCATTTTTTCCCCGTTCCATGCTCTAGCAAAAGTATAGGAACTATGATTCAATTAAATATGCTTCGATTTTCTTCTACCATTTATCAAAATTAATATTATGTACCCGATTTTTTTTTCTATTTTGTCCGCTTATAGGATGAAGAAGTTTCCTTGAGTTCTTAGGTAATTCAAGCAGAAGTAAAATATAGACGGAAGAGACAAGGTAAATACGAAGTCGTTTGTGTAATGTTATAATCTCAAATAGTCACAAATGCAATTCCATACTTCATTTTCGTCTTTATGTAGATTTGCGGTAATTTAATGTTCAAAAGGAAGAAGGAAGATAAAAGGTGGTTGTAGCAATGGAAGGTTGTAAAATCTGCTTATTTCAATCATTATGGTGTATCCTTTAACTATTAGTAGTTATTCTTTTTCCAAAATACTCCGTCGCTCTTTGAAAAACTAAAATCACAATCAGACCATTTAATTTGGTAGTACATATATTTTGCTGAAATAATTTCTTTGTTCTGTCATAGGTGATAAGTTTTAATATTTTAGGTTTAAGTGATGGTTTAATAGAATAGTGATTATTTATGATTTTATCTTCTAAAAATATTTAATTGAAATAAATAAATAAAAACTTAAACTTTTTAGTTTTGTTTAAGAAACTAATCCAAATAATTGTATTCTCAAAATTGTTATAAACTAAAAGTACAAGACAACAAGAGTATCCCACGGTGACAATCGACAAACATGTTCTGGTGTGAGAGATATAAATGAATAATGAAAACTCAAATATTTTTGAGTGTTGAATTGTTTAAGAAGTATTTTTGTATATGCAATAAAATAATTGTAATTATATATTGAATTTACATTGCTCTCCTCCACTTGGGCATAGACAAATTTGACATTTTTATGGAAAATGAGCGGGTAGGGAATTAAGAAGGAAAATGAAAAACATAGAGAAAAAATAAAAGGAAAACTGATAGGACTAAATATATACGAGATTCTTACGATTTGACTCAGTGAATTTCATATTATATTTTTTCAGTTTTACTTTATTTTTACCTTTCATTCTTCTTTTGTTGTTGTTATTATTAGTTTAGAATGAAAAATAGAGAAAAATATAAAAGTAAGTGTCAAAAAATAAATTAACATAAAATGTTAAATTTGATCTTTTAGATCTGAAGCCAACAAAAGTTTTTAGATAAAAAAATGTCTATAAAACTTATATGTACGTATACTTTTTCATTTCTCTATTTTAAAAAATTTGATAACGGAAAAAACTCAGTTCATCTAAATCTACTTTTTAATAAAGAATATTATACCACCAAAAGATGTGGGGTAGCCGATAGAGTGCTCCTCCCTTAAGCAGAGTTTCAGGTTCGAGCTCTGGATATGAAAAAAATCCTTGCTAGGGAGCGCTTTTCCCCGAATGGGGCCTTACGCAGCTTAATCAAACTCCAATATAAATACCGAACACTCGACGAGAAACCAAAAAAAAAGAATATTATAACTTTTAAATAATTTTGAGAAAATTTATAATTAGATCAGTTATATCCTTTACATATTAATGTCGTAGTTGTACCGCGCGAAGCGCGGGCTACTTCACTAGTTAACTTATAATAGTAAGGGGAATTGCTCCATCAGAATTTTGTTTGGTCTACAATTTTGAGCAAAGGAAAGGTCATTCCCAGCAGAGTAGTTACAATAACGATTGGACTTTCATTTCTCTTGTTGGGTAAATATAAAAATAAGCATTAACTGATAAAACTTCTTTTTATGTTTTGTGATTTGATTTATTTGAATAGCAGAGTGACATTTTTTTTTATTTTTTTTTTGGTATGGATGAATAACAGAGTGACATATTTTAATGTGTTTTAATTATTCTTAATTAAAACCAAACCACAAATAACTTTGGGTGCACATATTGGATTGGGCGGGATATATAGAGGAGTTTGGTATTGGTTTGCGGAGAACGATTTGAGAGTTTAGACACATAATAATAATGGTTAATATTTTAGGAAAGCCAGAATTTTGTTAGCCGTTTGGAGAATATTTGGTTGAAATGTAAATAAAGAATCATGTAATTGATCTTAATGACTAGCCAGCCCATCATCACTTTTTACCGCGCACGTCCACCCTTATCAAATATCTCAGTACCGTTAACCATTATTGTCACCAACAATTACCTCCCCGATCCGTCTTTCAAGACCAAGCCCCAAAGTTATGGCTAGTTACTACTGAAGAACCATCACTCCGTATTATTATCATCGGTTATCACTGCATAATCATTTAACCACCTCTATCCACCACAAGCACCACCAGAAATCATCTCACTACTAGTATATATCCCCCAACCTGGACCATCACTATCAACTAACTACTACTAATAGCATTTAGAGTGTATAAAATAACCAGTATTTATAATAAATAAAGAAAATTCTGTAAAAATGGTAGGAGTATTTATTTATTCTTGTATTTGAATGTTATATTTACTCATTTTCAAATAAAGATAAATTAGACACATTAAGATGTTGCAAAAACAAACATCCCTAATTGTCCCGTGTTTAAATTTAAAAACAATATCTTTATAATTAAATATATATTCTTATTCAAAGATATTCATCTTGAAAAAACAACAGGGAAGACTCTTGCGGCGTTGACCGTAGTACTCTAATGCTTGATGAACTCCAAATGTTTCAATAAAAAGTCTAGCAAATTGAGAATTTTATCACAGAGCTTAAACATTGGAAATCTAACTATCATATTTGACCACTTTCATGAAAAAAGGACAAACAAGGATACAAACCTTTCAAGTCAAAAGATAAAACCTTCCAATATATATGGAACGGCTGACTATATAAAAAGGAAAAAAAACTACAAAGGTGAGTGAAGAAGATACATAGAGGCATGCACTAAGCACTACAATATGTGCCATAGGGATTTACCATAAAAAAATTTACCGACCAATATTTACACCAAAGTAAACACATAATATTGTTTAACCTTAAAACGTAGAACTTGTACGTGATTCCAAAGATATGTGGCTAAATTCAATTCAAGATTAAATAACGAGATATGTCAAGAAAATGAACAAAGAAGCAGATCTAACCAAATGTTAAATACGTATGGCCTCGGGTATAGAAACCGAGGTCGATACCCTTTTGTTACAAGTCCTCACGAGGTATAATAAAAATGAACTTAAGAACATATGAGAACTGATTTAATAAGATTCTTATGATTGTTGATGTAAACTATTTCTCTCCTTGCTATTGCCAACCCCTTTCATGAATGATGACCTTTTCTTTATATAGTAGAGGAGTTTCAACCCTAGTACAATTCTAAATAAAGCAAGTAAATCTGGTGACAGATGTATTGCCAAGATCGACGCCGAAATATCCGGGTGAGGACGGATATTTTGGTCTCCCACTAATGGCAGTTAATCGCCCTTCCTTTATCGCCTCATCCTGGCCCGGGCTCGAAGTCTCGTTCCTGGTGAGACGGTCATATTGTGACCGAGCATAATCATGACGACGAGAAACCGAGCGTGCCTGTGTCATCGGTTTACCCGTATACAAATATATTTTTTTGTAACAGCAAAGTTATTAAACTATGTGTTGGTTGCCCAAAAAATACATATCGCAAAATTAAATTTTTGGTGCTGAAAATGGCATTTCATCTCCAAATGATCATTTTGCCACTGTATACGTGTCACGTGAAAAGCAAATTGAGCGGAAAGATGTATTTAGCTAGCGCTTAACAAGAAGCTTGTAGGAATGATCGCACTCAAAGCTGCCAACACTAATAATAAGCTCACAACAAATCAGTACATCAGATAAAATAACTTAACCAAAACTTACAACACAGAAAAGAAACTATTAAACTCTTAACACCTCTTTACCAATAAAGCTATTTTGAAGCCGATGACTTTACATTTTACAAAGCCTCGTGACGAGAAAAAAGCCAAACTGCAGTTGTCATGACTCCTTGCCTGCATTAATTCCTTCTCTAACTACTTGGTTTCTTCGTGAATTCAAAAAGACGGAAGTTTGTCATGAAATTTGAATAAGTCGGATCAGTAAGTAAAAGAAAAGACAAAATTATGGAAGAAGGCCGATGTACGGTACTATTGTAGCAACAGAGTTCCTATCGGACGAAGATGAATTGTCTTCGGCTGAGATAACAGAACCAACTGCTTCTACAAACACAACAACGAACTCTAACACCAATTTCACCAATCCAATACACATTTCCAACCTTTGAATCACCATTTTGTTTGTCGAATGTATATATCAGATGTATTAATTGTCTCTCTGTTTCTTCTCCTCTTTTTATTTTCCGCGTCTTTACTTTCTCTTTGGTCCAATTTAGTACCTGTTCTATTTATGGTTTCCAAGATACGTCCATGTTTGTAGAACATAGAAAGATATTTTTAAAGGGATAAGGCATCCTTATCCCCTCACTCAGCGTTTTTGCTACGACACATCTTACTTAATTTTTGGTCCTATCACCCCTCTAAACTATTAAAATCGTAATATTTTATCCCCTTAAGATTGACGTGGACACTCGCGTGTGACCAAATATTTTAGGCGCGTAAGAGTTCCAAAAAATAGTTTCTAACCAATGGGAATCTTCCACGTGTCAATTCCAAAGCTCCATTTTATTCCCCCTCCCCGTCCAAAATTAATTTCTTTAATAATAAACCCGACCCGAATTACAAACAAAACAAATATGACCCAAGTCTCAAACAAAACTCCATTTTCCTATATTCATCCCATTACCCGACCCAAATTAAAAGAACACAAGTTTCAAATTCTCTCATTTTTCAACTAGTTACGGTGTATGATATTTTAGGGCTCGAAAATAGCGAAATTGTTTCTCCTTTTCTAATTTAGGGCTTTTAATTTATTCCCCAATTTCTGTGTATGATAATTTAATCCATGGTTGGGTCGGGTAATATTTGGGTGGGTTTTGGTTTGGGAAATAATTGGGGATGGGTTGGGTAGAGTAATAAATATAAATAAATTAAAAAATAATTTTTTTGTTTTAATTTCTCTCTCAAATAATGTAGGAGCATCTAGTACGAGTTTGGAAGATAGATTGACGAGAGATGAGATGTGAATGGTTTCAACTTGTTGGGTGAATGAGACCGTTTACTATACTAATATCATGTTGGCAATAATAATTTATTGACAGTCTTATCCATCTATCGCGTTGGCAATAAACAAATTAAACGATATATTAAACCAACGTATCGAGTGTTACAAGGAAAACAAAAGTGCATTTTGATTATAATAATATTAGCCGTACACACATCAACGTTGGTTTATGTTAGATAATGAAATTGCTTATGTGTTTTCGGACAATGAAATATTATTGGCAGAGACGGATACAGGGTTTAAAATTTGAAGAATTATTGTTGTGATCAGTACTAGTGAGTCGGTTGCACTTTTATAATTATGAATTTAAAATTTAATATTATTAATTATTAAAATTTTAATGATTTTTACATATATATCTATTTATCGGCAACGGCCTCTCTACCCGTCACAAGGTAGGGCCATAAAGGTAAGGTATGCATACAGTCTATTTTTTCCATACCCCGCTCTAATGGGATTATATTGGGTGTGTTGTTGTTGATCTATGATTGTGTATAAAGTGCTTGGTTCAGTTGAACCACTCGAACTAAAAAGTGCATCAGAATCTGATCATTCGATTAGTAGAAGATTCTCATTGATTGAGTTAGCTAGCTGACAAGCATAGTGATTAAATGTTGGCATTAATTTAAGTTACTTTTTGGTGAAGAGGCACTTCGTTCTGAATATACCATGTCCCTTCGGAGATTGCAAAAGCTTTGAGGCAATTTTTTAGACACTTATTTGATCTTTAGAATCTTTTTAGATTAATACTGCTCCATTAACTAAGATGAAAGGGAAAAAGGGAGATTAATATAATGCTCCATTCTTTGCACCTAGCTAGGATGTTCAAGAGAAATAAATAACCAAACCAGTCCAAGAAATAGACTTGTACCAACTTAAAAAGTGATGTTTTTTTTTCCACTTAACCAGCTTCAGTATCACTTAACTAATTTGAATTCGCATTGAGTGGAAGTTCCGAAGCCGGAGGATTAAGGGTACTTAAGACTTGAGACCTAATGGCCGCTTTGTATAACACTTGTATGATGCACAAATCTTTAGGCGTTTTTGTTATAGTATGAATCATCATCACCCTATACAAAGTGATTTGACAAACTTTAGTGCACAATATGGTTGGATAACGATACCATCTTTAATTTGAGAGAAAATAAAAAACCATCATATACCGAGACGAGCCCCGGTCCATTGATATCCTTTTCATGTTTCTTTGAGTTTCATGATTGCTATCTAGCTATAAATAAAAAGAATATAACAGTAGTAATTATTATGTGGAAAAGTGGATATATAATAGTATACGTTGCTAGTAGTAAGTGAGAAAAGTGTCATCGTGACAATGAAATACTCATGTATTTTATATGATTTGATGTGACGGACCAAATTTAAACCTGTCAACCGGGTAGCCCGGCTCGGTTCCTGCACCGGTTGGCCCAACCGGCCGGTTGCCGGTTAACCGGGGCCAGTTATCCGGTTGAAAATCTCGAACCGTAATCGCCCAGTTATATATATATATATATATATATATATATATATATATTATTATTATTATTATTAAATTATAATTATAATATATATAAGTTTCATATATACCTATGCTTATAAGTGTAGTATATGTAATATAGATTGTATACTTTTTATTTTCAAGTATATTTTTAACTTAAGTATATTTCTACTATATATAAATGGGATAAGAGGACAAACACATGCAAGAAAACTTGTACTTTGTGTTTCATTTAAAAGACATTCCAATTTTTCATTACTTTCATATCCTTTATCGTTTTCTATAAATACTTTTGTATCCTTCTGCCTTTTCACTGTTAGCACGTGCCTTTCCATAAAATTGCCATCATCTCTATCCCTATCTACGTGTGACCCTAGCATTTAATTTGTATCCCAATCAATATTATCTATGCCACTTCAACTTTGTTTCATAATTTTCTAATATATATAAGTGTCCAAGAGGGACGAACACAACAACAACAACAAATTATACAAAAAGCTATTTGAGTTGTACACTAAATTTGGACTTATTTCAATTGTACTTGGTTTCTTTCCTTTTTTTTAGTTGTGGGTCCACTTCATTTTTTTCAGTTGTGGGTCCACTTCATTTGACTAGACACGGAGTTTAAAAAATAAAAATAGACTTTTGAATCTTGTGGTTCTAAATTAAAAATGTGTATAATATAATAAAATATCCTTTGAATCTTGTGATTACAAACTTGACATGTAGGATATTTGAATTGTCAACTCACTAAATATAAAAAGAGGTGGACATAACCAAAATAAGACAAATTTTCACAACAATTGAGAATTTAAAGGAAAAAATAAGAGGAAAAGAATGGAGACTCACTAAGGAGTGATGTGCCATGAAATTACGCGATATTCGATGCTAATTCCTTAAACTTTTGTGACTCTTCAAGCACTTTTGGTGTTACTTTTCGTGTATTTAAGTCGTTTTGTAGGATAATATGCCCGGAGAGCATAACGGAGCAAAATGGAGCAAAAAATAACTGAAATGCAGCACATGTAAGTAGCATGTTGTGCATGCGAGCAGCACTTGCTGCAACATGTGCTGACAGAGATATAAGCAATTGAAGATAGTTGGTGCAGCACCTGCGACACCACATGCGAGTAGCATGTTGTGCCTGCGAGCAGCACTTGCTGCAGCATGTGCTGCACCACAGTTGCTTGCACAACATGCTATAGTTATGCACAACATGCGACTCGCAGGTTGAACACGCGACACCATATGCGAGTAGCATGTTGTGCACGCAGGGTATTTTTGTCCACAATTTGTTCCCGTTTTGGCAATGCTATAAATAGAATGCTAGGGTTTGTAAAACTCATCTTTGGCATAAATCACAAGTTATTGGAGGCTAGGGTTTACACCACACTTTGAAGTTGAAGATTTGGTTGAGCACTTTCTTGAACCATTACTTCATTTCTTTAATTTCTTGCTTTGTAATGAATATCTAAGTGTGTAGTATTTCATTTCTATACTTGAACTTTGTTTATGGAAGTATACATTGTTAAAGTTTGGATTGAAACTCTTGTTTTGCTTATGTATTGAATGATTTTTATTTCTAATGAAGTGGGTCTTTGTTTCTTTAATTAGTCTCGTTTTGAATGATTCTTAAGGGAGTAGCTAACCCTAAGACTCGCCCATTTACTTTGATTGATCTCGGAATAGGAAATCTAGGTTGGGAAAGACTAATTAACAAGAATTTAGGTCATTAAACCTATCTAATAACTTGAGCTCGGAAGAGGATAGTTACTTGAGGTTAAATTGATTGTGCCTAATATCACACTCTAAGTCTTGGAAAAGTTTAGAGTGAAATTCATTGATTTGGTTGGAAGACTTTCAATGTGATTTTAGAAATCATTATCTATTAACATAAACCCGCTCTTAGTTGTAAAATCGTGAAATACATTGGATCGTTACTTGAGCGTAATTTCCTTTATATCCAAACTTGTGGCCATTGATCATTTTACCCGCTTTCTAGTTAGTTTTATCTTTGTTAGTTTTTTAATCAAAAATCAAATATTGAAAAAGTGTTTGGCTTAGCTTAGTTGGTGATAATTCCTTACTTGTTTAAATCGCCTAGTATATTGTTCCTTGTGGGATCGACCCCAACTCATAGTTGGCTAAATTATATTGCGACGACCGTGTACATTTTCTCTTTGAGGAGTGGATTTGAACGTTATTAAGGAGAATCGCGGGATTCTTTGCAAAATATAGAAACCATAAAGACTAACTAAGTGAGTAACCAAATTAATCATGTTAGGCTACATGTATTATTATACTTGGTTTGCCACCTGTACACATGTATTCCACTTTTATGTTATCATATTTCTTTGCTTCTATACTTCATTTTATTACTCTATTATACACTACTAAAAAAACGGGAAAAATCGACGACGAAAACCGACGGACCGCGTCGGTTTTTTTTAATGAAACCTACGGGAAACCGACCCTTTACGGTCCATCGGTTTACATAGCCTCGCTTTTTGGAAACCGACGGACCACGTCGGTTTTTTCCGACGGACTGCTTCGGTTACGTGATCCGTCGGGTTTTATCCAATAATTTTAAAAAATAAAAAAATAATATATATTTTATGAAAAAACCGACGCACTGCGTCGGTTTTTTATTTAAATTTTTTTATTTTAAATAAAAAATCGACACAGTGCGTCGGTTTTTTCATAAAATTTAAGAATTAATTTCCGGAAAACCGACGGACTGAGTCGGTTTTCCGGAAAATTTCCAAAATTAATTTCCAAAAAACCGACGGACTGCGTCGGTTTTCTGGAAAATTTCCTGCATGCAATTCATGCATTTTCTGCAGCCACACCTGCACAGAAATCAGTACCAAAAGCTGCTCAAAACTAGCATTAAAATGCTCCAAATCAATTCTAAAAGAGCTACAACACATAAAATCACCCTAAGTAACAATCAAACACATCAAACACTAGCTAAACACATTAGATACGATCTAAATAGACCTTCAAAGTTCAAAAATATTTAAATGTCCAACCAAAAGTACCATTAACTAGTTCCATAAAGCATAAAACATAAGTCCATTATGAAATCCAAACTAAAACATAAGCCCCACGACTATATAAATGAACCATAACCGCTTCCGGTTTTAAATACTTCTTACACCGGTAACGAGAACAAGCACACCTAATTACCCCTTCATTTTGAAAAGGGTGAAGTGACATTGCATGTGTGTAAACTTGTCAACAAATTCATTGTGTACACCCACACGATCACTATTATTTATATTATACATTCACATACGATCCATCTACAAAAATATACCCACAAATTATTGAGGTTATAGAAATATATTTTAACTTAAGAATTCTAACTTAAAATATAACTTAAGAAAACACAATCCCAACCAATTCTAACTTTGAATTCTCAATAACAATTCTAACTTTAATAACTTATGGATTCTAACTTTAATATAACTTTTAAAAGCACAATCCCAACCAATTCTAACTTTGAATTCTCAATAACAAAACTAGCTTTAATAACTTATGGATTCTAACTTTAATATAACTTTTAAAAGCACAATCCCAACTAATTCTAACTTTCAATTCTCAATAACAATTCTAACTTTAATAACTTATGGATTCTAACTTTAACAACTTATGGATTATAACTTCAATATAACTTTGAAAAACACAATCCCAACCAATTCTAAAAATTAAAAAGTAAATCTAGCCAAATAAAGTCTACATTTTAGTTTTGAGGTTATAGAAATATTATAACTTAACATTCTAACTTTGAAAAACACAATCACAGTCAATTCTAACTTTGAATTCTCAATAACAATTCTAATTTAATAACTTATAGATTCTAACTTTAATATAACTTGGAAAAGCACAATCCCAACCAATTCTAACTAAGCTAACACAAATACATTGAAAATGAACATAAAAATTAGCACAATCTCAAGCAAATATATATATATATATATATATAAAGTTTACATTTTTTCACAAATTTAACAATAATTTAAGAAAGCACAACACCAACCAATTCTAACTTTCAATTCTCAATAACAATTCTAACTTTAATAACTTATGGATTTTAACTTTAACAACTTATGGATTATAACTTCAATATAACTTTGAAAAGCACAATCCCAACCAATTCTAAAAATTGAAAAGTAAATCTAGCCAAATAAAGTCTACGTTTTAGTTTTGAGGTTATAGAAATATTATAACTTAACATTCTAACCTTGAAAAGCACAATCCTAACCAATTTTAACTTTGAATTCTCAATAACAATTCTAACTTTAATAACTTATGGATTCTAACTTTAATATAACTTTGAAAAGTACAATCCCAAGCAATTCCAAAAATTGAAAAGTAAATCTAGTCAAATAAAGTCTACACTTTAGTTTTGAGGTTATAGAAATACTATAAGTTAACAATTCTACTTTGAAAAACACAATCTCAATCAATTCTAATTTTGAATGCTCAACAAAAATTCTACTAACTTATGGATTCTAACAAAAAGCACAATCCCAACAAAAAAAAAAAAACTAGTCAAATAAAGTATACATTTTTGCACGAATTCAACATCAATAATATTACAAACAATAATAACTAAGCTAACACAAATACATTGACAATGAGCATAAAATATAGCACAATCTCAAGCAAAAAAAAAAAAAATGAAAAGTAAACTAGTCAAATAAAGTTTACATTTTTTCACAAATTCAACATTAATAACATTACAAATGATGTTTAACAAAGCTAAATAGACTAACATTAGGCTTAAAATCTACAAACAAAACTAAAATTGAAAGAATTTTAAAAGCCCTAATTTAAAAGAAACTACCTCAAATTACAAGTTAAAAACGGGGCTGGGGTAGGTGGGATTGGGCTGCGTAGGTAGCGACAGGTGGGCGGCGGGTTAGGGTTTTTTATTTTAGAGAGAAGTAGGTTTTTTTGGGGGAAGATAGCAAATGATATGTCAAACCCGTTTCTATCATATTGTTAAAAAAAAATCAACGGAAAAACCGACGCGGTCCGTCGGTTTTTTAAAAATGTTGACCAGCCTTTGACCAAAAAAAAAAATTAAAAACCGACGTAGTACGTACGTCAGTTTCTTTTAAAAAAATTCGTTTATTAATATTTTACAAAACAAAATGAATTATAAATTATTTAATATATTTTTAAAAAATTAATTAATTTTTTTTTAATAAAACCGACATGGGACGTCGGTTTTTGTAAAGAAAATTTGGCGGAAACATAATTTCAAAATTTTGCGGAAAAAACCGACGGACAACATCGGTTTTTTAATTAAAAAATAAAAAAAAATAGAAATACACAAAACCGACACACTGAGTCAGTTTTCCGTCTGTTTTTCAAAGCGACGCAGTCCGTCGGTTTTTTGTCCGTCGAATTTTGCCAGTTTTTTAGTAGTGATAGAAAGCACATGAAATTGCACTCTATGCAGGGACTAACATATATACATTTCAGAAGTTTAACATTAATTCTCCCACTTGTGTGTTTACTTTTTAGGTCCCCACGTGTTCGCAGTGTCTCAATTATCCTTTCATTTCCTTCATTTGGCATATACTCCCTCTGTCTCAATATAAGTGTCTAAGTTTGCTAGACACGGAATTTAAGAAATAAAAATAGACTTTTGAATCTTGTGGTTCTAAATTAAAAATGTGTATAATATAATAAAATATCCTTTGAATCTTGTGATTATAAACTTGACATGTAATATATTCGAATTGTCAACTTACTAAATATAAAAAGAGGCGGACATAACCAAAATAAGACAAATTTTCACAACAATTGAGAAATTAAAGGGAAAAATAAGAGGAAAATAAACAAAATATGGAGACTCACTGAGGAGAATAGCGGTATCTTTTGCAAAATATGCAAATCATAAAGACTAACTAAAATGAGTAACCAAATTAATCATGTTGGGCCTCGTGCATCGCACGGGCATAGTTTGATAGTATATATATATATGTGTGTGTGTGTGTGTGTGTGTGTGTGTTTAAGTTATGTGTATTATATAACTTAAGTTTATATATTTACTAACAACTTATGAGTAATATAAAATTCAAATTTTTTTTTCTAAGTATATAAGTTTCTATTTTATAACTTAAGTATATGTATATTACAAGTATATTCTAAGTATATTTTAGGTCTATATGTTTAAGTTATATGTATTATCTACAGTACAATCGCAATCTAATCCTATCGCGAATGAAAACTAGTACTTGCAAGCTAAATCCGAATAAAGAGTGTCTATGGTCTCCAATTTGTTGTCTTCCTTGGCTAAATGCACTTTCCGAGGCCACGATTGATATTTGAACATTAAGGATATCCTGTAACACCCCGTACCTTTAACCTAAGTGTAACATCCCGTACCTTTAACCTAAGCTTTGACCATGATCCTAGACTTAGAAAACCAGATAAAGAATGTGGGAATTGGAAATTTCCTCTTTAGTTGTAAGATGGTGGTTTACGCCCATGAACAGTGACCGTATTTCAGTATACGGCTCGTAAATCAAATCGTAAACTGGTACCAAGGATTTCTGAGCATTCTGGAATTTGGCAGTTGAATGTCATATGGTTAAATACGGACCGTATTTCATAATACGGCCCGTATTTGAAATCGTAAACTGACACCAAGGATTTCTGAGCATTCTGGAATTTGGCAATTTGATGTCAAATGGTTAAATACGGATTGTATTTCAAAATATGGCCCGTATTTCAAAACGTATTTGGAATTTGAGAAAGCTTCCTTCATGAAAGTTGTAGAGCTTTGAAATACCTTTCCAACGGTATATTATGGGGGGTCAAACGGACATGTGTGCAAAGAGTGATAACCATTTTACTGAAGAGAGGCAGTGTTGTCCGTATTTCAAAATACGGCCCGTATTTTGAAATACGGCCAGTATTTAACTAGGCCGAAAAAATAATTTTTCCAGAACAGTATATATTCGTTCATATCAGTTCAAATCATTATTTTTCATTCCTTCAAGCCCTATAACGACTTCCTACCCTCTTCCATCATCAAGAACACCAAGGTAAGCCTACTCTAATTATTCCAACTCAATTCTAACACCTATCCTTGTAATCTAAACAAGAAATTATCATTCTAAAACTAGGGTTTTCAAGAAAACCCATCTCAAGGTTCAAGAATTCAAGATTTTGGAAATCTTCTTCAAAGCTCGAGTCTTTAATTCAAGTTTTGGAGCGACTAAGGTATGTAGAGTTACTATCTACGTGTGGGAACATCATTGTTCTTCCCCACGCCTTCTAATCCATAAAGTATGAAACTTTACAAAACTAGGGTTTCTATTATATATTATGCTCATGATAACCCTAGGTCCATGTCCATGATTATATTATATATGAATTGCTATGATTCTATCATTGTGTTCTTAATAACTCCATATGATTATTGAGAATCAGTCCGTAATCCATGAAAACCCATATCTCGTATTCCATGGGTTCTTGCATGCATGTTTTTAAATAAAAGTGATTATTTTATGAATATCCTACATGTCTACAAGTTTTCATGCAACTATATTATATAATTACTTTCATGCTATGATACAAGATACATACATACTAAATACAAGTTATTTCATGAAACCATATTTACAAGTTATTTCATGAAACCAGGTTTACAAGTTATTTCGTGAAATCATGATTACAAGTTATTTCGTGAAATCATGATTACAAGACAAGTACAAGTTAATTCACGAAAATCATGGGCTTCTTAGCCAACTATATTATGTTGGCTCAGATAACCTGAAACTATGTAGCCACCATAGGACAAGGATCGCTCCGCCCAGTTAGAACGATACCTTAATTTTACACTAAATGGATCCATCAAACATGTTACCACCTTATACCCTGGCAAGGTATGAGGGCTCTACTGGTCCGGCGAGGTACCAGACTCCACGTACCCATGTGGTGATATCACATGTCGGTTTATGAAATGCTATCCCTACTTATCATATTTTACTTATGTTATATATATATATATATATATATATATATACTCATGCTCATGTTCATGTCTAGGTTTTCAGTTTCAGTTCTTATCATGTTATTCCATGTCCCATGTTATTTCTTTCAGTTTCTTTACATACCAGTACATTCAATGTGCTGACGTCCCCTTTTATTGCCCGGGGCCTGCATTTCACGATGCAGGTACTGATATACAGGATGACACATTAGCTCAGTAGGACAGCATTCATATCAGCTTATTGGTGAGCCCCATCTCATTCGGGGTTTAGTCAAATTTTGTTTTATGATTAGTTATGCATCTAAGGTATGCTGAGGGCCTTGTCCCAATAAGTATGTTTTCCAGTCAGACTCGTGATAGAGGTTTCATAGACTAGACAAGTCAGTTATGTTATATCAGACATTAGGAATAGTATAGCCATTTTGGCTCATTCATGTTATTTCCGCACTCATGTTTAAACAAGTATTTTTATTAAGTATTATGACTTACTACGTTTTATAAAGACTCATCATGCATTCACGTTATATTCCGCTCATGTTATGCCTCATGATGATTCAGCAAGCCATGTGGTTCGCTCGGTCACATGCAGTAAGGCACCGAGTGTCGTGTTTCGCCCAGGCCATGGTTCGGGGCGTGACAAAGCTTGGTATCAGAGCACTAGGTTCAAGTGTCATAGGGAGTCTATGAAACCGTGTCCAGTGGGGTCACTTTTATATGTGTGTGCGCGCCATACATATAAACAGTTGACCACCAAGACATTTAAGATTGTCTCACTTCTTTCAACTCTAAATCGTGCAATGGAGCTGTGTTCTCAGAAATCACTCGAACTCATGTGTTGTTTCCCATTCTACCGAATACGCCTAGTCTCAATGGATGATGAAGATGTAAAGCTAGTCGTTATTGATGTGTTGCTTTCAGATAGAGTTATCAGGAGTTATTCTGACTCGTGCACATTGCATTCTTTCAGAAAATGTCTACTAAGAGAAAGGCAACTTCGGGCCCGAGGGCTACCATTGATGTGACCCCAGAGACGAACTCTCAGACTCCGAGAGTTATAATTTTTCAATTCTGCGACTGTAGGTCATCAAAACCTGCTTCAAGTACCACTAATGTCCCAGCTCAGACCAATGTGAGGAAGAGGGGTTTTCATAATCCTATTTGCTGCAAGTGTAATAAGAGACATCAAGGGGTGTGCCGCTATGGCACCCATAGATGTTTTGGGTGTGGCCGGCAGGGTCACTATCTGAAAGATTTCCCACAAGTGAAACAGGACAACAAAGGTTTTTCGCACCCCATTTGCAGTAGGTGTGGAAAAAGACATGCAGGAGTGTGTAGGATGGGTTCGGATGTGTGTTATAATTGTGGTCTCCAAGGCCACATGCAATGAGAATGCCCTTCATTCAAGTACAATAGTAACACTAAGGGTGGTGCAATTCGTTCCCCCAGACCAGGCATAGCCAATTCAACAACACCGTTCGTTGCCTGTAGTACTCGGGCACTAGCAGACCAAGGCACTGATAGGGATGAAGTATTAGGATTAAGTGGGGATCAAGCACGTTATGATGATATGGTAGATCGCCAAGGCTCCGATGTGCCGTCACATGTGTCATAGGTATGCCAATAATTTTCCCTCTTTGTCACATATGAGATATTATGCCCTAGATCTATTATGTCTTATGTGGTTATTGTGCAGTTGATAGTTTAGATTTAAGACCCTACAAGGTAACATGTTAGGAAGTTAACTGCAGCAGGCATAAATTGTCCATGGTAGTTTTAAGCAGGAAATAGCCTAAGAGCCAACCACCTGTAATACTAGAAAGTCTCTACTTTTTCAAGGATATATATATATATTTTCCATATGATCTATGTACATGACTAGGAAGGGACCGATGAGATAAGAAAATCACGAGCAGACGATATTGAATTTTTTAGGGTTAGTTTTAAATTATTTAAGCTTATTCAGATCAGACCCAGAGAGTATGACGTTAGTAAGTTACTACAAGGAGCAGATATTACTATGAGATAAAAGATATGAAAATTTCCTCTTAGGTTATGTGATTAAGTATTTATCCCTGATGTGTATAGTATGATATAATTTTGAAAGTGTATAGGGAATTTGGGGTTAATTATTCCAATTTCGTGTTTGAGACAGATGAAATTTCCCCAAGTGTGATCCATGTCCATAGTTCAGAAAAAATAGTATACAACCCCAGAATAGAGTCAGATAAGGAGGAAAAGTTAGAAATAACCTTATGTTTCACATTAGTACTCAGAGAAGAATTAGAGAATATGATGCTAGCAAGTGGTTAACAGAAGCATAGTAAGTAAGTTTGAATAGACACGGTGAATTAGAAATTTTCAGCAGAGTTAGTAGAAGTACGATTTGAGTTACTTAGTCAAGTTAGCACTACTAAGTGGGTGACTGTCTGAATACACCGAAGGCGTGTTAGAACCCAAAGGGTTTAAGTTAAATTTGAGCTGTAGAAATTGGTGAAAGAATAAAACCATCTAAGTAGTAAGAGAGCAAGCTACAGAAAAAGAGCCTTTAAGAGTTATCAGAAAAGAGTTTTCCTCAAGACTGACAAAGCTAGTATGCCAGTTATGTACATTAGAAACCCGTTTATTTAAGTAATCCAGTTTTCCCAGTAAGTAAGACTTGCTTGAAGTAAGTCGAAGAAATGAGTCGTCAGTATGTTAGAGGAAATTAGCGAAATCACTAAATGACCACTTATCTCTAACTCAAGGGATCCACAGGCTTTAAACGTTAGCTTTTGAAACAAGGGGGAGATCGTGCGATAAGGTGCTGATATAGATTATGTGTTTCGTGAGTTGATGGCTATTAAGGTTATTATGTCATAGGATCACAGTTTCATGTAGCCAAGATAAGGTGCGTAAAAGGCGATTTTTGTTATGCCAGTTGAGATCAAGTACTAGGAACTTATGTTATGAGATAAAGTTCTAGATCGAATAGCGGGTTTTAAGGGTATAACGGTTCCAATTCCAGAGTAATTCATGTACCGTGTGGTACTAATACCCAGACGTACTCTACTCGTGCCTTTCGTACACATATCATGCCCATGTTAGAGATTGATACTCCGCGTTTAAGATACAAGAATTAAGATTTCATACGATAGTAAGTTATGCAAGGGAATGTCCTTTCATGTCTGGAACTTCTGGTGTGCTCATGTCTAAAGTTAAAAATTGCATTCAGGTCTCACATATCTATCATGATTTTATACTCAGGTTCATGTTCTAGCATCTAAGTGCTTTTTAAATCTGATGATGATCTTGACTCCTATGATTATGTTCTCCATGTTACCACATACTCGTGCCCCAATTCATTTCGCTATGCATTCCACTTATAGCGGTATCGTAACAATGATTTTGTGTGATAATAATGAAGGTGAACCAAGATGGATGTCCTACCCATGATTCTATATAACTCATGTTTATGTTCCTCTGGCTACTGTTTTAAAGCAGCTCGTAGCTTGGCACAAAGGATGCCATTTTCTTTTCCGAAGTACCTATGCCCTATTTAAGTTCAAGGTAACTTTCTACTTATGTCTTAGATGCTCGAGGAACGAATTATTCATGCCTATAATCCATTCTTTCATGAGCCTTATTTATAACAAGGGCGTTTACTCACGGTGATAAGAGTAAGCTATGTTGAATCATGTCCTATTCTTTCAGTATATCTAAATTCTAAAGGTAATGATTTATCCATGCCTTACGTCTCTAAGTATCCAAATCCACATGTTGTAACAATCATGTTTTCGACATTCACATCCCATGTCACGATATCCATTTTCACACGTATTCGTATCTCATGACAGTTTAGCACTCATGTATTCATGTCATCCAGTCTTCGTGTATTTATGTCCCACGTCATGCATCTCACGCCCAGGTAATCATTTCATGTTCGTGCCTATTTCCAGTACTCATGTCATTCGTGCCTACGAATTTTCTTCCAAACCCCATGTATAGTAATCATGTAATCATTCAACCAATATCCGTGTGTTCAAGCCAGCTCAGTATTTATGTTAGCTACATTCAGGATTCAGTAATCACGTTATGTCACATCATGCGTATTAAGATGCTATGTGAGTTATGTGTTGGTACTTTAGTTAGCTAGCAGGCGTTTGAGAAATGTCGTGAGGGTACAAATTATGAAGGAAGTCCTACCATAAATTTTGTAGATTCTAGAGTTAGTAGCGATTCTTAACCACTAGTCATAAATCGAGGACAAATGTTTCATGATTCTCATTCATGTAGGCGGTACTCAGTTTCATGTTCCCCATGTACATGTTTCCATGAAATCACGTACTCAGTTCTCATGATCCATGACCATGTTCCCATGTAACCATGTCAAGCTCTTATGTTTTACGTCATGTTTCTTTCATGTTCATACATTCAAGCCATGTCCAGCCATGTTCTTATGACCCATCATTCGAGGACGAATGATCCCAAGGGGGAGATATTGTAACACCCCGTACCTTTAACCTAAGCTTTGACCATGATCCTAGACTTAGAAAACCAGATAAAGAATGTGGGAATTGGAAATTTCCTCTTCAGTTGTAAGATGGTGGTTTATGCCCATGAACAGTGACTGTATTTCAGTATACGACCCGTAAATCAAATCGTAAACTGGTACCAAGGATTTCTGAGCATTCTGGAATTTGGCAGTTGAATGTCATATGGTTAAATACGGACCGTATTTCACAATACGGCCCGTATTTCAAATTGTAAACTAAAACCAAGGATTTCTGAGCATTCTGGAATTTGGAAATTTGATGTCAAATGGTTAAATACGGACCGTATTTCACAATATGGCCTGTATTTCAAAACGTATTTGGAATTTGGGAAAACTTCCTTCATGAAAGTTGTAGAGCTTTGAAATACCTTTCCAACGGTATATTATGGGGGTCAAACGGACATCCGTGCAAAGAGTTATGACCATTTTACAGAAGAGAGGCAGTGTTGTCCGTATTTCAAAATCGGCCCGTATTTTGAAATACGGCCAGTATTTAACTAGGCCGAAAAATTAATTTTTCCAGAACAGTATATATTCGTCAATATCAGTTCAAATCATTATTTTTCATTCCTTCAAGCCCTATAACGACTTCCTACCCTCTTCCATCATCAAGAACACCAAGGTAAGCCTACTCTAATTATGCCAACTCAATTCTAACACCTATCCTTGTAATCTAAACAAGAAATTATCATTCTAAAACTAGGGTTTTCAAGAAAACCCATCTCAAGGTTCAAGAATTCAAGATTTTGGAAATCTTCTTCAAAGCTCGAGTCTTTAATTCAAGTTTTGGAGCGACTAAGGTATGTAGAGTTACTATCTACGTGTGGGAACATCATTGTTCTTCCCCACGCCTTCTAATCCATAAAGTATGAAACTTTACAAAACTAGGGTTTCTATTATATACTATGCTCATGATAACCCTAGGTCCATGTCCATGATTATATTATGTATGAATTGCTATGATTCTATCATTGTGTTCTTAATAACTCCATATGATTATTGAGAATCAGTCCGTAATCCATGAAAACCCATATCTCGTATTTCATGGGTTCTTGCATGCATGTTTTTAAATAAAAATGATTATTTTATGAATATCCTACATGTCTAAAAGTTTTCATGCAACTATATTATATAATTACTTTCATGCTATGATACAAAATACATACATACTAAATACAAGTTATTTCATGAAACCATATTTACAAGTTATTCATGAAACCATGTTTACAAGTTATTTCGTGAAATCATGATTATAAGACAAGTACAAGTTAATTCACGAAAATCATGGGCTTCTTAGCCAACTATATTATGTTCATGTTTTTGGGATTTGCACGAATTACCGAGAAGGCTCAGATAGCCTGAAACTATGTAGCCACCATAGGACAAGGATCGCTCTGCCCAGTTAGGACGATACCTTAATTTTACACTGAATGGATCCATCAGGCACGTTACCACCTTATACCCTGGCAAGGTATGAGGGCTCTGCTGGTCCGGCGAGGTACCAGACTCCACGTACCCACGTGGTGATATCACATGTCGGTTTATGAAATGCTCTCCCTACTTATTGTTGACACCCAATTTTGTCCCGCCTTCCTTAAATATTTATTTACGTTTCTAGTATTTTTGGCAATTTAAGAAATAATTATTTATAATTTACTATAATTATTAGCTTTATTAAAATCGGCGTTTCATTATTCCATTGCATTCACCAGCTATTTTAATTTCTATTATTATCATTATTATTATTATTATTATTATTATTATTATTTATCATCATCATTATTATTATTATTATTATTATTATTATTATTATTATTATTATTATTATTATTACCGGTATCATTGCAATTCACATTATAATCATTTTACCATCTTACGCACATGCATAGCATTTATTTTCGCAATTAAATAGTAGCGTTTATTTATTGTTGAATTTTCAAGATGTTATTGCACGACTATCATATGATCTTATTTTATCCGAGCACTAACAAATACGTACTAAATTAGATTTAGTATACATTAATTGAAAAAGGGGATTTTATTTAATTTAGAATCCAAATCTGAGCCCAATTAGCCAACATTTCGGACCAGCCCATTTTTTTTAATTTGCCCAGCCCATTACCCATTAAACCCGACCCGGCCTAACTTATTAAACAAATGAAACCCTTAGGTTTCTTTTCTCCTTCAGCCGCATACCCCTTCATCTCTCTCTCCTCTCTCTTTCCCTTTCCCTCTCTTCCTCGCCATTTTATTTAGCAAAACCTATCTTCTCTTTAGCCATGGACAGTTTGTCCACTCCCTTTCCGCGCAAAACTTGTTCGTTTCGAACCTTATCAGACGCTCCCCCTTTTTTTCTTTTCTCTCTCTGCTTGGACGATTTGAGCAAATTCCCAGAGTTCTTTTGTGATAATAGGCCATGCATGGCCATTTGAGGGAAGAAATTAATACCCTCGTCAGTGTTTCAACCGTTGACGAGTTCAATTTTTTTTGTCTGCTTCCTTCCCTTCTGCTTCGATCTGAAACTCTTTTAATGGGTTTCGTCCCTTTGTGAAGGTAAAGCTTGTTCTTTTGATTTTTTCAGGTACGGGTTTTAAATGGATTTTTGTCCATTCCTCTTTTCTGATTTTGTGTATGAAATGCCCATAAAGATCCGAATATTCGATTTACAATCCGGCCAAGAATTTGAACCTAGCAAACCCTAGATTTTCCCCCTATAAATAATCATTTTCTGGATCCGTTTGAGGGGAGTTTTTCATCCGCCTCAACCCCCCCCCCCCCCCTCTTGAAAACTCTTCTTTAGCCGCCTGAAAAATTCCATAGAAATTGGAAGTCTTTTTTTTAGCCGCAGAAATCCCCTAGAAATTAAAGTTTGAAACCCCTTAAAACCAGAGTTCTCTAGCTGCTCAAATTTCCCTTTAAAAATTCGTTGTTAATTTTCTGGATATCGTCTTAAAACACTAAATCCCTTTCTGTTTTTTGTTCTTGGTATTTGTTCGAATCCGAGCACACGCGAACTCGAATTTGGTGGTGTTCGAGTGTAGATCAAAGACTTAAAATCCAGTTCGCTGCACTCGAAAAAAGTGAACAGCTCTTCTTTATTTAGTTGATTTCAGTTTTAGCAGTTTAAGAGGTGTTTATGTGTTTATATGCTAGATTCGGCTTATGTTTAGTTAGATATGCTTCTGTGTTAGTTTAATATGAGTTTCGTGTTTATTTGCAGTTGTTTGTCCGGTATTTGTTAGTTGAATTTGATGTTTTGTCCTTGCTGTGTTAGTTAGTTTAGGATTGATAGTTTGTTTTTTTCATGTATCTGTTAGTTTAGGTGATTATTTAGTTAGTATTAATCAATATATGTTGTTCTAGGATTAATGATAGTTAACATGCGCCTAGCTAGATGTGGTTTAGCTATAATTACTAATGTTGGTCCTGCCCTGGCTTGAATTACGAATTAAGTGTTTAAAATTTGAATGTTCATTCTCAAAAAGGGATTGGAAATGGACATATGGTTGAAGTGGCAATCTAAAACTACCTAATTAAATGAACTGTTACAATAGGCATGCCCAACATTCATTGTGAAACTCCCTCCCTAAAACTAAACTTATTTGGCATGCGTTTTTTTTTCTTTGTTTGTAATTCGGAGTCTCATCACCTTATGTTTGACTTAGCATAACAATGAATAGATTATTAGCCATCTTGTTAAGTAATTCTCCCTTCCCTTTCTTATTTCTGTTTTATCTATATTTCGTAATCGATGTGTAGGCTGTAAAACATGCCGATTGTAATCAGACAAACAAAGCTCTCCTACTTTATTTAATAGATTAAATCTGTTTGGTGTGCCTAGATTAGTTTAATCCAGTAGGTCATATATGATTATTTCATTCGGTTAAGCATGACCATGCGTTAGTTAGTCCATTCTTCCTCGTTTAGCAGGTTTACGTGTGGGTTTGTTTAGCGCGATTACCTGATAACTTGGATGAATTATGCTCCAATCAAACATGCTCATATTGGTTTTAGTTGCTTTATACAATAGAGATGATGTGGCTATTCTGAAATGTTTTTTTCTGGATCTGGTGAAAATCTAATTTTCCTTTAATGATTGAGAGTGTATCCTGTTAAAGGAACTGTATATCCTACAATTGGATGTTGATATGTTGCAGATTTTGTTTGTTGGAGGATAGTATAAGCTGTCCAAAACCAGTTTTCATATTCCAACATGCTTAAAAGAGTCAAACTCAGTTTGGTCTTATCTTGTATTAAGTCATTGTTAAGCAGTTTGTTTCAGCTATAACAATAAGTTGACTTTTACATTAGGCAAGAGCAAGTTCACATCTCTATTCTAGTTATCAGCAGTTTATGTAGTATAGTAATTGGAATTTAGTTACTGGGATGCTATGTTTTGGTGCAATTATCTGGGTAATCTCTTTATCATGCAATATGTCTGGCCTCGTGGTTTGGCTGTTAAATATTGTCAAATTAATGTTAATTCTGTTCTAGCAATCAGTAGTTACATGATATAATAATCGGATTTTTAGCTACTGTTCATATAGAGTCTTTCCCCTTTGCTGTAACATGTTGGGGCAGAGAGATAAGGTCGGGAGAAGGGAGGTTATTCGTTAGATTTGGGTTGCTAGTTGTTGAATTGAATTAATTGGAGAAAAGGATCAATTTGGGTTTTTCTTTCTGATTCCTAATATGTTGTCCTTTACGCATTTATGACCCTAGCTCGGTAATTAATCTTTGAAAATGCTTCTTCGTGTAAAGTGGTAAGTCACTGGCAGTGAGGACATTTTGCTACAAATATTAGTGTTTTGCTTTGTTAATGTAAAGAGTATGAGCTGGAAAATGTGCCCGAATACCATAAAATCCCTCCTGAATTCAGTATATATTTGTATATCATGTTTGGGCTTGGCATGTATCATGAATTGGCAGCACACCCTTTTAACTATGCACGTGCATATATGCAAAAATGCTTGATTTAAATTCTTGAAATGGTTGAATATTGTGTATATGCTTAGTCTATATCATGTGCAGTTTCGTGTGAGTAAATATATATTAGCAAGTCCCGGGGATAGTTTGTTATCAGTTTGGCTTTCTTTTTATCTTGTGCGTTGTTGCAAGCATATTTCAGTCAAGATATACATTGAATATACACAATCTGCTGATTTGTTTTTGAGTTTATATTTCGTATGTTTAGCATTATTCATTGATCGTATACTAATCCTCTTCTTTCGTTTTATGCATGACTATCGCACACGAGTCCGAGGGACTCGTTGATACGCTCAAATTACACCTATTAATGGCATAATGCGGACGTTGTCAAATATAGTAACCCAACAAGGTTGGGGTCGAATCCCACAGAGAACAATATGTAGGCGATTTAAGCAGATTAGGAATTATCACTGACAATAGCTAGACCGAACGCATCAATGGTGGTTTTTTGATAGGGTTTTGATAAAATACGGAAATATAAATTCTAATCTAGAAAGCAAGTAAATTGATCAATGGCAACAAGAATGGAATAAAGGAAACTACTTCTCAAGTAACGATCCAATATATTTCACGAATTATAAATAATAGCAAGTTTATGTTATTTAGCCTCGGATAATGACTCTAAATTAACTTCTCCCGAAGATTAACTAGACTACCCAATTGAAGATCCCTCAAGCAATTAGGAGCATTAAGAACACCTGAATATGGCTACAAGTGGTATCGGCTATTCCTAGGTCAATTTCCATTAGATGAGGGTTAACGCCCCAAATTCATGTTAATTATTCTATCCCAATCCCGTTTTTCCTCTTCTGAGTTTCAAACAAAATAAATGGGTGAGTCCTAGGGTTAGCTACTCCCTTGAGAAACGTTAAAGAAAAAGAATAATTAAAATAACAAGAATAATTAAAATAACAAGAACTTACTTGAATATAAATAATGTCGATGAATAAATAAGCACAACAAGAGTATCAATCTTAATTGTCACCAAGAAATTCCCATAAACAAGGATTAAATCAAAGAAAGAATATTTACGTAGGAACCCTAGCCTCCAAACTTGTGTTTTATGCCAAAGATAATTTTACAATGCTCGCAGTTGGCTTTTTAAAAGAACTGGAATAGCAAAAATCGTCAAAATCCAAGTTCTGTTCGGACTGGTCCTGAAAACCTTCAATGCGAACGCGCCACGTGTCTGCGCGAACGCGTTGATGACGTCAGCACCACTTCTCTTTACTTCAGCGCGAACGTGTGGGATACCTGCGCGAACGCGTAGAGTCACTTCCGCGCGTAGGTGCGAACGCGTGTACTACCTGCGCGAACGCGCAGAGTTATTTTCCACCAAAATTTTCAGAATCTCCATTCGTTTCCAGTGATCAACTTTTTTTCATCTTTTTTGCTTGTTTTCCACACTTAGGCTCTAGGGACCTCGTATTACCTGAAACATAACAAAAATCACGTAAAATCACATAGACTTGCTTAAAAACAAGTAAAACTTATAGCCAAAAAGCATCGATTGTGGCGTAAAATCACGCCACATCACTCGTTTTCTTCCACATTCGGCGTTGGGCTAAAAGCCCAACATAATCTCGCTCCAGTCGTCTCTGTCCAGTCCAGTCTGCAGTACCCCAAAAAAATAAAAATAAAATTGTTGGGCCGAAGCCCAACAGCAGCAGCCAATCCGCAGCGGTTCTAGAAAATGGGTTGAACCCATTTGATTATGCTTCCACTTTTATTTTTGCGTAGTTAATTTGTATTATACGACTAACCCTTTGTTTTATTTTTGTTTTTGATAATCTAGATGAACCTTAGTGAAACTAAGAGGTTTAGTTTTAGTAATGGGTAGTTAATTTGAGGAAAACCAACAATTAATTCCATAAGTTTCGTTTTCTTCTTTTTACATTAAAGTTATTTATAGCATCCATAATATTTACTTCTAGAATAATTGATAGTATAAATTCAAATTTTCGAATTAAAGGAGTCATATTCTTATTATCTTAATTTCAAAACATCACTAATACACAAGTATAAACTCAAGTACATTCTATAAATAATTTTTTTTAAGGTTAGTCCAGTAGTACACATCTTTTAGCCAAAGAAAGAAAACTCATAATCTTTCCATCACATCTTAAAGAAAATAAGTCTATGTATTTTTTACATCACCATATTAATATAAATTTTACATAAAATCCACATTTGCTAAAAAACCTATTATTTATAAGCAAGTTATTATATTTTGCAAGCCTTGTTTTCAATAGCATTATTATACTCTTTTCAAAATCCTAGCAACATTTATAAGATTTATCTAAAACCTTCTTTCATACAAATTATTATATTTTCTATAAGTCTTTATCTTAGATAGCGTTATTATATTTAAAAGCCTTAACGATATTTGCAAATCTTATTTTAAAATATCATCTAAAGTATTCTTTTATGCAAATTATTATATTTTCTATAAGTCTTATTTTAGAATAATATTACTATTTTCATTCAAAGTTTTAACAGCATTTATAAATCTCATTTTTAAAAGCATTTCCTTTATGCAAATTACTATATTTTCTCTACAAGTTAGTTTAAATGGCATCATTATATTTCCTTTAAAACCTTAGTAATATGTACAAGATATTTTCTTAAAATTTAAGCACTATATCTAGCCTTAATTAATTAACCTAAGTTTGGACGGTAATCATATTTAATGGATTCTAAAGGATGCCTAACCCCTTCCCTTTAGGATAATCTAGAAACCTTACCTAGAATCACACCGATTAGGCAGACTATTAACGGAGGTTAGTTAGCTTTACCTTAGTTAATAATTAGGTGCCCTAATTCACCTTAAAATCAATTAGGTGGCGACTCCTTAAAATAAAACAAATAGGAATCACCAATATGTTGTACTCAATTTGGACCCGGTTTAAATAAGGTATAACACTTATCATGTTTTACTTATGTTATATATATATATATATATATATATATATATATATATATATATATATATATATATATATGCTCATGCTCATGCTCATGTTCATGTCCAGGTTTTCAGTTTCAGTTCTTATCATGTTATTCCATGTCCCATGTTATTTCTTTCAGTTGCTTTACATACCAGTACATTCAATGTGCTGACGTCCCCTTTTATTGCACGGGGGCCTGCATTTCACGATGCAGGTACTGATATACAGGACGACACATCTGCTCAGTAGGACAGCATTCGTATCAGCTTATTGGTGAGCCCCATCTCATTCGGGGTTTAGTCAACTTTTATTTTATGATTAGTTATGCATCTAAGGTATGCTGGGGGCCTTGTCCCAGTAAGTATGTTTTCCAGTCAGACTCGTGATAGAGGTTTCATAGACTAGACAAGTCAGTTATGTTATGTCAGACATTAGGAGTAGTATATCCATTTTGGCTCATTCATGTTATTTCCGCACTCATGTTTAAACAAGTATTTTTATTAAGTATTATGACTTACTGTGTTTTATAAAGGCTCATCATGCATTCACGTTATATTCCGCTCATGTTATGCCTCATGATGATTCAGAAAGCCACGTGGTTTGCTCGGTCACATGCAGTAAGGCACCGAGTGCCGTGTTTCGCCCAGGCCATGGTTCGGGGCGTAACACTAAGCTTTGACCATGATCCTAGACTTAGAAAACCAGATAAAGAATGTGGGAATTTGAAATTTCCTCTTCAGTTGTAAGATGGTGGTTTACGCCCATGAACAGTGACCGTATTTCAGTATACGGCCCATATTTCAAGTAGTAAACTGGTACCAAAGATCTGAGCATTCTGGAATTTGACACTTAGAGGCTACATCGTTAAATACGGACTGTATTTCAAAATACGGCCCGTATTTAAAAACGTATTTGGAATTTAGGAAAACTTTCTTGATGAAAGTTGTAGAGCTTTGAAATACCTTTCCAACGGTATATTATGGGGGTCAAACGGACATCTGTGCAAAGAGTTATGACCATTTTACTGAAGAGACGCAGTGCAATCCGTATTTCAAAATACGGCCAATATTTAACTGGGCGGAAATTTTAATTTTCCAGAACAGTATATATTCGTCTGTATCAGTTCACATCATTATTTTTCATTCCTTCAAGCCCTAGAACGACCTCCTACCCTCTTCCATCATCAAGAACACCAAGGTAAGCCTACTCTAATTATTTCAACTCAATTTTAACATATACTCTAATAATCTAAGCAAGAAATTATCATTCCTAATCTAGGGTTTTCAAGAAAACCCATCTCAAGATTCAAGAATTCAAGATTTTGGAAATCTTCTTCAAAGCTCAAGTCTTTAATTCAAGTTTTGGAGCGACTAAGGTATGTAGAGTTGCTATATACGTGTGGGAACATCATTGTTCTTCCCCCACGCCTCTTAATCCATAAAGTATGAATCCTTATGAAAACTAGGGTTTCTATACCATGCTCATGATAACCCTAGGTCCATGTCCATGATTATATTATGTATGAATTGCTATTATTCTATCATTGTGTTCTTAATAACTCCATATGATTATTGAGAATCAGTCCGTAATCCATGAAAACCCATATCTCGTATTCCATGGGTTTTTGCATGCATGTTTTTAAATAAAAATGATTATTTCATGAATATCCTACATGTCTACAAGTTTTCATGCAACTATATTACATAATTACTTTCTTGCTATGATACAAGATACATACGTACTAAATACAAGTTATTTCATGAAACCATATTTACAAGTTATTTCATGAAACCATGTTTACAAGTTATTTCATGAAACCATGTTTACAAGTTATTTCGTGAAATCATGATTACAAGACAAGTACAAAATAATTCACGAAAATCATGGCTTCTTAGCCAACTATATTATGTTCATGTTTTTGGGAGTTGCACGAATTACCGAGAAGACTCAAATAGCCTGAAACTACGTATCCACCGTAGGACAAGGATTGCTCCGCCCAGATAGGACGATACCTTAATTTTACACTGAATGGATCCATCAGGCACGTTACCACCTTATACCCTGGCAAGGTATGAGGCCTCTGCTGGTCTGGCGAGGTACCAGACTCCACGTACCCACGTGGTGATATCACATGTCGGTTTATGAAATGCTCTCCCTACTTATCATGTTTTACTTATGTTATATATATATATATATATATATACTTATGCTCATGCTCATGTTCAGGTCCAGGTTTCCAGTTTCAGTTCTTATCATGTTATTCCATGTCTCATGTTATTTCTTTCAATTGCTTTACATACCAGTACATTCAATGTGCTGACGTCCCCTGTTATTGCCCGGGGTCCTGCATTTCACGATGCAGGTACTGATATACAGGACGACACATTTGCTCAGTAGGACAGCATTCGTATCAGCTTATTGGTGAGCCCCATCTCATTCGGGGTTTAGTCAACTTTTGTTTTATGATTAGTTATGCATCTAAGGTATGCTGGGGGGCCTTGTCCCAGTAAGTATGTTTTCCAGTCAGACTCGTGATAGAGGTTTCATAGACTAGACAAGTCAGTTATGTTATGTCAGACATTCGGAGTCGTATAGCCATTTTGGCTCATTCATGTTATTTCCGCACTCATGTTTAAACAAGTATTTTTATTAAGTATTATGACTTACTACGTTTTATAAAGGTTCATCATGCATTCACGTTATATTCCGCTCATGTTATGCCTCATGATGATTCAGCAAGCCATGTGGTTCGCTCGGTCACATGCAGTAAGGCACCGAGTGCCGTGTTTCGCCCAGGCCATGGTTCGGGGCGTGACAATCCTGAGCCATTCTTGCAAGTACCAGATAATTAGCCTTGTATTTCTTCCACCATACTAAGATGTCCACTTCGTCGTTCATTTCCACCACCAGCTGCGTCAAATAAAAGTGAAGTTCATCAAAGTTTGCACTACTACTAGAAGGAGAAGTAGAAATGTTTCTCCAAGTTCCAAAACTAGACATGCCACGTATTTTAGTTTGAGAAGTAGAAGTAGTAAGGCGCGGAGCAACGGATGTAGCATTTTCTTCCAACTTAGAATAATGTGCAAAAAAAAAAAAAAGTTTAAGCTCAACATCTACCGCTTTCTTGGCCTCAAATAAAGATGGTTCCTGGGTAGTAATATCTAAATAACGATAAATTTGTCTAACCAACACAACGGTATAACAAGTTTTAAGACAAGGATTTAGAATAGAACCTAATATAAATAAAGTTGGGATGGGAAAAATGATACTTCTTAAATTTTTTCCTCATACTATGAATAGCCGTTTGATAACCCGATTTTTCACTATACTCATATAAAACTCTAGTTATTTCAGCTAAGTATGCTAAAATTCCGATAACCGCGGGATAGAATTGTCTAGAAAAAACAAGAGTAGCATTATAAATTTTTTCTAAAAGTTTAGTACATTCCACAACATCTTCCCAATCAGAATTACTTAACCACTCATCAATCTCCTCATTGTGATTGTTGTGAGAATTTTACATGGGAACCTTATATTCATATGCTTGTTGCAACATAATGTAAGTGTAGTTCCACCTAGTATCAACTTCAACTTGAATTTTCTTAGGTATAAGACCAACACTGACACATTGACTCTTAAAATCTCTAATTTTAACCCTATTGGCATTACAAAAAAAGAAAAGCAACCGCATTTCTAACCTTGTGAATAGGATCATCAAATAACTTAAGATCATCTTTAACAATCAAGTTTAAAATGTGACAACTACATCTCGCATAGAAAATATTTTCTAGCGGAAGGTTTAATACATTTTTTATAAGGCCAACCGCCTTTGTGTTTTTAGAAGTATTATCTAAAGTAATACAAAGTGTTTTTTTTGTAAATGTTAAAAAAGTTCATATTAGTTGTTATTCCATTCGCTAAAAATTTACCATCGTGACGACCCTTCCCTTCATCATATATAAAAGCTATAATTCTTTTTTGCATTACCCAATTATCATCTATCCAATGACATGTAATAGCAAAAAAATCTAACTTATTAACACTACGACCAAGATCAGAGGTAAGGGAAACATAACAATTTAAAGAATTAAGTACATGGCACAAATAAAATCTATACTTTCTATATAAATCAATAATATCTGCTCTACAAGTACTTCTAGGAATACCCTCAAACGTCGGATTATAACTACGTTGAATATAAGTCACAAAATCAGACCCCGAAGGAAAGGAAAATGATAAAGCATCATAAGCTACCATTTTAGCTATCTCTACGCGGTCTTTCTTCTTGTTGTAACTAAAAGTTTTTCCGTGGGTCTATTATTTTTTGAATACCCCCGGAACCCATTTGTGATCCCCAAACATCCCTATGTTTTGCTGCTAAAATGACTCGATAGTGAACCCTTTCCCCCATCCTTATTGTTCCTACACCTGAACACAAATGTTTTATTACATATATTACATGTGGCTATTTCTTTCTCCCTATCTTTAGTCATGTAATTCCAAACTTTAGAGGTTGGCTTTCGAGCGGGTTTTGACTGTGTTTATGATTGTTGTGCTTGTGTATTTCCTATCGGATGTTCCGGTGATTGTGTTTCATCATCATCAACTTGATGAAAGGTTGGGCCAAATCAGTGTTCCATTACTTCGCTATATAAAATTGGATTATTTTCATTAATGTCATAACCTATATTAGGTGTTTCACCCACAAATGTTTCATCCATATTTCCCCTCCCCCTACCACTACTGCTACTACCAAAGAAGCCCCGTCTCTTCATAATTAAATAGCAATATTGCAAGAAAACAAATTGCAAGAACTTAAATTGCGAAAATTAAATTGCAAGAATTAAATTGGGAAAATTAAATTGCGGAAATTAAAGATAGAGCTGGAACGAAGGTACCAAATTGCCGAAATAAATTCCAACAATACAAGCGTTGAGTTGAAGGCGGCTAGAATTGCAAATCCACCAACACTTTGTTTGTATAATTGCAAAATATAAATTAAAACTTGAAGGAAACTTTATATTGTATAATTGAGAGAAATTGTAATTTTAAAGTGGCTAGTTGTTGCAAAATAGCTAATAATTGAGAGAAATTGAGAAGAGAAAATTAGTATGGATGAAAATAAAATGGAGAGTGATTTATATAGGAGTAGGGGAGGGGTTAAAGTGTTAAAAATAAAAATTTAGGGGGTTGGGGGTGGTGGGGGGCCAAATACCTCAATTTTGGTTGTTGCCAATGGCCAAAAATGCAAATTGGACCGTTGGCCAACGGCCCTTCAACGGCTATTTTTCTTTTTTTAAATGATTTCACCAGTTAACCGCGAACTAGTGGTCCGGGTCCGGGACCGGTTGAGCCGGTTCCGGTCACCGGTTTCAACCGGTTCAACCGGCCCGGTTGACAGGTTTAACTAAATTGAGACATTTCGGCCAAAAGTGTAAATCGTTTGTTCAAGAGAAAAAAATAGGATAAGATCGATCAGTTCACTTGAATTTCTTTTAGATACTTTAAGAATATTTTGTATAATTTATCCAAATTTAAAATTAAAAAATTTCTAGAAGTATGGTAGGAGCTTGAGAAAACTCGAAGTTTGAAGTGCTCCCCGATTTCAATTGTTTTTGACAGTATGCTATTTATTTCATTAAGACTTTTGTGGCATCGACTCATATTATTAAGTAATTGATCATCTCTTCCGATATTTTCACAAAAAAAAAAAAAAAAAAAAAAAAAAAGTAGGTCGAGGTGTGTTTGATATGAAGAAAATGTTCTTCGCATAAAATATTTTTCAGAAAAATGGGTGATTTTGATTATTTGAATTTTATATTTACTAATTTTCAAATAAAGTAAATTAAATGTATTAAGATGTCGCCAAAACAAATAACCCTACTTATCCAGTCTTTATATTTAAAAACAATATCTTAATAACCTCTTATTAGAAAATCTTCATCTAGAAAAACCAACAGGAAAGCTTCTTGTGGCGTTGACCATAGTAGTTGCTTGATAATCTCCAAATGTTTCTAATCCAGCAAATAGAGAATATTTATCACAGAGCTTAAACACTGAAGGGGTCGTTTGGTACGAAGGATAAACATAAATAGTCCTGGGATAAGAATTTAGCAATTCTTTATTCCTTGTTTGGTTAGTAATCATGGGATAAGTTATCCCACGAGTAAAAATAGTGTTGGATAACTTATACCTACCATAGGGTGGACTAAGTTGTCCCCGGATAAGTTATCCCGGTATAAGGAAGAAACCTCTTCTTTTTAGAAATTATCCACTGGAAAATACTTTTAGTCCAACATATCAAACAGTCAATCAAAAATAACTCCAGAATAACTAATACCAGCATAACTTATCCCAACGTAATTAATCCCAGTATAACTTATCCCAACATAATTTGTTTTTTAACAAAACGACCCCCGAGAATATAATATATGTTTGCAGTAATGATCAGACCACAAAGCTTCCAACATTAATAAGCTCACGACAAATTACATTATATAAATTAACCAAAAATCACAATACAAAAAAGGGAAAAGAAAAGAAACTAAACTCTTCTGATGCTGATTTTACATTTTACAAAGCCTCATTAAGGAGAAAAAAGCTAAACTGCAGTTGTCATGAAGTCCGATATAGTAAAAAGTTTATGAAATTCGAATAAGTTGGACTAGTAAGGTTAAAAAAACAAAAAAATTATGGAAGAAGGCCGATGTAGGGAACATAGTTCTTGTCGTCCGAAGATGAATTGTCTTGTGACCTAACACTACCAACTGCTTCTACAAACACAACAACGAGCCCAAACACCGATTTCGCGATTCCGATGCACATTTCCAACCTTTGGATCACCATAATTGTTGTAAGTATATATCAAATGTATTAATTGTCAATTTGCTTCTTCTCCACTTTCTATTTTTCGCGTCTTTACTTTCTCTTTGGTCCAATTTAGTACCTGTTCTATTTATAGTTTTTAAGATATAGCCATGAACACAGAAAGATATATTTTAAATATGGCTATTGAAAACCCCAAAGAGACGGGGATTATTTAAAAGCATTATTGCATGCAATAACGGCATGGAACAACGTTGTTTTATATGTTTTTACTTGTTTGTGAGTGGTTTTGGGGGTGAATGAGACCCTTTACTACAAGTCTACAACTATAATGTTGGCAATAATAATTTATTGACAACCTTATCCATCTATCGTATAGGCATGGCAATAAAATAACGATCGATAATAAATCAACGTATAGTATTACAAGGACGAAAAACAAAAGTATTTTTTTATTATAAAAAATTAACCGTACACAAATCAACGTTAGTCCATGTTAAAACAATGAAATTCCTAAAAGCATTTGTATATAAACTAGACAAATACTATGGAAGGTGGTGGGTGAGGTTAGGGGTGTGGGGTGGGGAGTGAAAATAAGGTGTGTTGGAGAGTGGGAGGACACAATCGATCAATATTGTGAAATGTTAATTAGCTTGTGAAACTTATTTTCCGTACTTCCTAATAGGGAAGTCATTTTTCTTATTTTTAAGAAACTTATTCCTAGAAAAACAATTTTTCAAAAATTTTAATTAACTAAACATGAAAATTTTGGAAAACATATTCTATCTAAACATTTAGAACTATGTGAAAGAGGCACTTCGTTCTGGATGTACCATGCATGTCTCTTCAGAGGTTGCAATTAGTGCTTTAACGGAATTTTCTAGACACTTAATTTGATCTTTAGAATCATTTCAGATTAATATTTCTCACTAACTAATATGAAGGGGAAAAGGGAGATTAATATAATGCTTCATCGCTTGCAGGCTTGCACCTAGCTAGGATTGTTCAAGGGATTTTTTTTTTTTTTTTAAAGTCAAGAAATAGACTACTGCAAACTTAATTCTTTTGGCTGAACCACCCGGGCTTCCGTATTTATTAACTTAATTAATTTGAATTTGCATTGTATAGAGGTATTGACGGGCTTCACTATTCACTGACTTGATTAGTTTGAATTCGAATTGCGTAGAGGTACCGGACCCCGGATTGTTATCAGTTAACACCTGAGAACCAATGGTCCCCTTGTATAAACTTGTATGGTGCACAAATTGTTAGGAAATATGTTTTTGTTATAGAATTAATCATCACCACCCTATAGTCTCAAAATGATATGATAAAATTTAGTGCACAATATGGCTGGAAAATGATTCCATCTATGAAAAATAAAAACCGTCAAATACACAGACAAGCCCCGGTCCATTTATCTCTTTTTTATGTTTCTTTTTGGAGTTTCATGACATTGCGATAGCTATAAATTAAAGGAATATAGTAATAGTTATATTGAAAAGTGTATATATTTGCAAGTAGTAAGTGAGAAAAGTGTCATGGCGACAATGAAATACTGAGTTTTATAGGACTTGATTGTGACGGACTAGACTGAGACATTTTTAAAAGTTAAAAATGTTTGTTCAAAAGCAAAAATAGGATAAGATCGATTGATCAACTCGCTTGAATTTTTTATGTATGCTTTATTTGGTATCTTTTGTCCAAATATAACACTAGAGATAGAAAATTTCTAGAAGGCATTGGTTAGAACTTAGAAGTATGATGGGAACTGGGGAAAACTGGAAGATTGAAGTGTTCCTAATTTCAGCTCTTTTTGGCAATATCCTGTTTATTTCATTAAAATTAATAGTAATTGATCATCTGCGGATATTTTAAAAAATATAATACTCCTAGTCAAGGGCGTGTTTGGTATGAAGGAAAATGTTTTCGAGAAAAATAAGTGATTTTCTTACTTATATTTTTGTGGTTGTAAGTAAATATTATTTTTTCAAAAGCATTCTATTCAAACACTATGAAGTGGGGCAGGAGTAAGGGTGGGTAGTAGGGATTAGTTATGGAGGGTGGGTTGGAGTTGGATGGTGGGAAGAGAAAATAGTGTGGAATTGACTTGTTTCTCTATGTTCATACAACCAAAAGTTATTTTCTTCATTTTTAAAGAATTTATTTTCTTTAAAAATATATTTTTCAAAAAAATTGATAAATCAAAAACATGAAAAGATTGAAAATATGTACCTTAAAGCTTTGTAAATCTAACATACTCCTCTTTCACTACATATGAAACGAAAAGGACATGGAGATACATACAGAGAAAAAGGAAAATAAATGCAAAGGGCAGGAGAAGATCAAGAGAGGCAGAGGCATGGGGCGGGGGAGAGTTGGGGTGGGGGGAGTGGGGTTTGCTAGTTTTCTTTTTGGAAAGTTAGTTCAATTTGATCTAAGTAAACTCAAAATTGTTACAGGATAATAATTTCGGGTAGATGGGTTATTTTGTCCTTAAAGGGCCGCGTGCTGGATGGGCTAGTCCTTCATTTTTTTCAATCTATTTTTATAAGAAAATTTATTCTCAATCTAAATTCAAACCTAAAAGTATCACAATCCGTTAACATTTTTAACATATGATTATACGAAAGGGCATAAAAAGTTTAAGAGCATAAAGTTCAAACCGAAAAGTATGCCAATCTATTGACATTGCCAATAATAATTGCTAATAGGGGATGGATACGCGCTAGGTGATGACGAATTGGTGGTTTGTCTGGCTGCTGATGGTGTTGTTGGGAACTTGGAATTGTACAACAAAAGAATATCTAGGGTTGGCAATATTAGTCAACACACAACACTTATGACTTAAGCTTATTAGAATTTTTTACCAAAGTAAGCCATTATTTCAGCCAATTGACCAAAATAATATATTCTTTTGAAAATTTACAGAAGTAGAATAAACGTATTCCGCAGTAACGTATTATGCATTATTTTATTCAAAAAATTCAACGGGCAAAAAAGTTAAAGGTTAATGGTGTTAAAGGGTAATTCGTTACTGTGAGTAACATTTTATAGTTAATACGTTACTGTGAGTAACGTTTTATGGTTAATTAATGGTTTTAATGTTCCACTGATTTGAGTTCTTTATTTTATCCTAGCTGATTTGAGTGCTTTATTTTATGGAGTATGTATGATTCACTAAGGCCTCTTAGTCTACAACTTGATGGAAACCATTCTTAGCTGCCGTTTTGCTTTATACAAATTTAGTTCCAGAGAAGTGAATTAAGAGACCAAATTTAGCTGTTGTTTTGCTTCTAGAAGATGGAGTATTTTTCGTTAAGCGGTAGATATGAAAGATGGTTGCTTCTTAATTTTCATATATGAAAAGACTGTGATATATAAGCATTAATTACTAGTAGTTATTGTTGTAAACTTAAGACATTGTATCTTTAATTTCTTTTGGGTCTTAACCATCCTGCACTTTAAAATGTATAAGAAAATGTTGAAAGGGAGAATTAACCAACTTCTGCTCATATAATTTCCCACTGCTGGTGTTGTTTTGAAATTGAAAAACTGCTACTTTATTTAGCTAATCAATACTTTTTTTTATAAGGCTAATCAATATTTTTTTAATCCTAATTAATTTTTTCAAGGCTAATCAGTATCTTTTTGTAAGGCTAATCGATACTTTCTTTTTTAAGGGTAATCCCTATTGTCGGTAAAGTTTTATAATTACATCAATCAGAAGGGTTCCTAATTTGATGAATTCTTTGCAAGATTTAACTGCTCGTGCCTGGATTCTGTAGAAACGTTACTGTCAATTACGTTTTAGCCTGAAGTTGTAACTCTGAGTTACGACTTTAAGATCAATCAATGTCAGATTTTGTATTCTTTAGAGTCGTTACTCACAGTAACGTATTAACCATAAAACGTTACTCACAGTAACGAATTACCCTTTAACACCGTTAACCTTTAACTTTTTTGCCCGTTGAGTTTTTTGAATAAAATAATGTCTAATACGTTACTGTGAAATACGTTTATTCTAGTTTTGTAAATTTTCAAAAAAATGTATTATTTTGGTGAATTGGCTGAAATAATAACTTATTTTGGTCAAAGAATCAGCTTATTACGCTCTTTTTAGTATTTCCTTTTCTTTTTCACTTTTTCTTTGAATAATAAATTGGATTTAAATTACTTTGGCCCACGAGCCCGCCCAAGCTGAGCCTCGGTCAAGCCATCGGGTCAACGGGCTAACTTGGGCCGAGCCTACCAAATCCTACCCAAGTAGCAGACTGAGTTTGGCTGGCCCCACGAGCCAAGCCCATTTTGACGGCTCTAATCCTGAGATTATTAACTTTGGGATAAAATAACGAAAAGACACTTTTCCTGTTCTCAAAATCTCTTCTTCCTAAGTTCTTTTAAAATTGGAGTTAAACGTTTATCCAACTTTATTTAAGTGTACACCAAATATGAATTTTATATCAAACTCGTATATTCCTTTTTTAACGAACCAAATATTTATCAATAAAAGTGTATCCATTAAATTTCGGTTATTATTTAATCCCCTGCATTATAATTCTAGCATAACTTGTTCACAAACTAAACGATTTTGCAAATCTATCATTATATTTAATTCACCTATTCCATTATTTACAGAAAATAAAAATGAAAAGTAAAAACTAATGTGTCTTGGAGTTCAAAAGAAGTCCCATTTGTGAAAAAATCTCTTTCAAGATAATTTCATATTATGGTATATCTTTTGAACTCAAGGACAATATCTTAGAATTTCAACTTCTACCATAATTGTATCATGGAGTTCGAACGTCGAGCCTCACTATAAATATTGTATTCTCTCAGTTTCAATTTGTTTGTCTGGTTTTGACTTGGTACGAAGTTTAAAAAAATAAAGAAGATTTTTGAATCTTGCGGTCTTAAACTCAATGTATGTTTAATGTAAAAAAATATTTTTTAATTTTGTTGTCTTAAACATGTCACGTAAAAAGTTGAATTAAAGAGTTGCTAAAGAAAAAAAGGATATTAGCAAAAGAAAAGATAGATAAACAAATTGAAACGAATGGAGTAGCAAAAAATATTTTTAAAAGATTGGGTGGGACCTAAGCATACTGCGCTGGAGTTTCACTGTAGAGAAAAGTTCGAAATCCAGCATAATGTGATAGAGTTCACTTGTAAAAAATTTGAATTCTAGTGTACTAGGCCGAGGTTCTCCGTATTTAAGATAAGAGTACTATTTAAATATTTTTTTCTGCATTAAAGAGTGGTTAGTCACTGAGAACCTATTTGGAAGCCACTAGAAATTAGATTTGTGTGTAATTATACAGTTTGATATGTTTGTTTGGCCAAGTAATTACTTGAGACAATTTGCACTTATTCGAGGGTGGTCTTTAATTTTTTCCCCTCAAATTGCTGATATTTAATTTTTGCCCTTCGCCTAAAACTCTTGTGTTCCGGGTTCGAATCCCGCTCAGTTAAAAAAATTTTAAAAAAAAATCTGAAGGGAGTTTGCCTACAAAACTCTACCTTTAGACAGAGTTTCGAACTCTCCCTTAAGGCAGAGTTTGTCTGCAAGCTCTACTTAAAGCAGAGTTTTGCCTTCAATTTTTTATTTTTTTTTACTTAGTTATAATTTTGCAAACCTCTACCTTAAGGCCTAACTTTTACCTGAATAGACTTAATTTTGCTACAAAACTCTGTCTTGCGAATTTTTTTGACTGACTCGGAATTCGAACGCCGAAGCCCGGGGTATTAGGCGGAGGGTAAAAATTAAAGACCAGCAATTTGAGGGGCAAAAATTAAAGACCATTGCCTTTGAAGGGCAATCCGCGTAAAAAAAAGAAAAGAATTACTTGGTCAGCATGGAATTGGGTGTAATTGAAGGGGTGTAGTTACACTCTTCAATTCTCAAAAGGGAGGGGAGTTGAGTATTGATGGTAATTACACTGTGTAATCACAAGGTTACTTTTTAATTCCTTTCATTTTGTGTTTTATTTTAATTTATTTCTTTATAATATTTTTATTTCTGTAATTTTTTTTAATTTTTAAAATACCTTTTTTATATTATTCATCTTTCATTTCCTAACCTTTTAATTCTTTTGATTCTATGTAATTACTCTTATTTATTTATTTATTTATTCTTATTTGTTTTATTTTCTTCATTTAGCGTAACTATGTTATTATTCTAATTTTTGAAATTACACCTCATAATATTAGAAATAATGAGTCACTAACAAACTTGACATATATAATGATTGATGTCCTTAAAGTAGAATTTTGTAGTTGAATAAGTCATAAATTTAATATGTTTTTTTTTTTAATTTCTTTTGAATTATATTTACTTAAATTATGTTGAAACTTATTTTATAGGAATAAGTACTTGACATAGCTACTTCTAAGAGGTAATTATTGATAATAGCGCATAGCTACTTCTAAGAGGTAATTATTGATAATAACTATCTTTTAATTTATTTATATTTAGTAGCTACAGTGATTTTGTAAATTACCATTTGTAGCTATACCAAAATATATCAAGCTTCTGTGGCTGGAGTGGTTATTAGGTGTGGCTCTACCCTTGCACGCGCAGGTTCAAACCCAGCCAACCACAGTACTTTTGGCCTGAGTGTCAAATACATGTGACATCAGATACAATTGAATATGTACAGTCAAATAAAGCGAAAACGTAGCTACGAATGGGGATAATAAGGTAGTTATTTATGTAAGTTTATCTATTTTATATTATGTGGGAATTTGACATAGGAGTATTATGTTAATTTTTTTTTTGACGTTTTTGGTTTTATGTCCTTTTTACGAGAGATTTTCATTTTTACACATAGGAGATCTGGAAAAAAGTAATTTTCTTTTATTCAATTTGTAAGTGGTCTAAGAGATCTTTTCACTATACTGCGCAATTACTAGGCTGTGTAAGGGTATTCCAATTACCAGATGACTTTCCAAACAGACCCTAAATAGTTTTTTAATCGGGACTAAAACTTGATTGCAATAGGAAAAGTACCCATTTGCCAATTTCATCCCTTTTATTCAAAGCACCATTCAAATTAGCAGTAGAACCATGGTTAATCTTGGCACCCCAATCATTCTTGGTAGAGTAAAAGCCCAAAAAAAGTGTGGAACAAAGGTAATAAAGGAAACAACAAGGGCAAAAGAAAGAATAAATTTGAAAAAAAGGAGGCCCACCGCTCTATAACAATTTTTAAATTGTAGCCGTTAGGAATCATTAGTAGGAGTATGATTTTTCAAAATCTCCCCCTCCTATTCCTTCAATATTCCGTAATAAACCCTTTCCTATTTCAAACCCCAAAGCGCCATTTCAAAAACCCGATTAAATCATAACCGTCCATCTCTGTCCCCAACAGATTCATATTTGAAAATCTTGAATTCAAGAACTCAACAGTCTTTACTTTCAGACAACTAGAGAGAGAGAGAGAGAGAGAGAGAGAGAGAGAGAGAGAGAGAGAGGAGAGAGTTCTCTACTCGAGAATGAATTGCCACTTCAAGATTTGAATTATTTAAAATCAAGATTCTTGATTTCCAAATTTAGCTGAAATAAACCAAGAAAGGGACTAACAATTTCAACATATCGAGGACTTGGTATTCTATTCTTCAACAGTTCTTTCAGGTACTAACTCCACATTCTTTCACAAATTACGGTTTTCGTGATATTCAGGATTCACAAAGAAGATCCAACTAGTTTGGGATCCAAGTGTAGTAGTTATTGTTATAATCGCGTAGTTTCTTTTCTTCAATATGTATTATGTTTCATTTGCCTTGTATCTTGCTATTATGCTATCATATTTTACTTGATACCTTTGCTTCAAATTCTTTTCTTTCCTTTCGAGTCGAGGGTCTATGGGAAACAACCTCTCTACCCAAAAAAGGTAGTGGTAAGGTTTGCGTATATCTTACCCTGGGGTTACATTGGGTAATGTTGTTGTTGTGGTTTTTGTTGTCATTGTTGTTTTTGAGTAATACAATTTATTGTAAATATTTTTGTTGCTACAGAATGTTGAGGGACTTCAAATTCTTGCGCCGGAACAGTGGTAAGAATACCCAACCAGAGGAAATTGAGAATGTACCAGTGAATCCGAGGGATTCGATGGGTCCTCCAACTAGTACAGACTCAACAAGGCCTCCTTTAAACACAATTCAAGAAACCACCACCAGGAGTTTGAAAGGTGGAGTAGATCAACAAGGGAGTGTTAGGGTTACTAAAGTTGATAAGACCCCTTCTAAACGTAGATATTCCGATATCACTAAAACTCCAGAAAAACCCGTAGGTCATCAAAAAAGTCGATATGGGTGGGGGCCGAAAGCTGATTCCAGCTCGAATTCTGTTGAAGTAGGGGATGAAGGAAAGATGGATGCAGGTCAACCGAGGACAGTATCGGCCAACACTACTCCTCGGTCCACTAGGACGATAGGGAGGGCGAATTCTAACTATTCGGAGAGCCATTCTAATCAAAACACACCATGTAAAAGTGTAACTAAGCCTCCAAATCCTGCATTTTCTTTAGCTAGTGGTTCAAGGAATTTAGCGAGTGGAGCTGCCCGGGTGGCCAATTATGCATCATTGTATAGGGGAATTCCAAGCAGTGCTAATTCATCGACTGTTGTTGATACAGCTGAAGTTCCACATTTTGAACTCAAGGAAAATCCATCTTTCTGGATGGAGCACAATGTACAGGTACGCGGACTTTCATTTCGTGATTAAGTACTAAACTGCATGAATTCTCTGTTAACATATCATTTGGTGATCAAGTACCTAACTGCATTGAATTACTACAGGTTTTGATACGAGTGCGTCCTCTCAACAGCATGGAGAGAAGTACTCAAGGATACAATAGGTGCTTGAAGCAGGAAAGTGCACAATGCATCACTTGGATTGGGCAGCCTGAAACTCGGTTCACATTTGATCACGTGGCATGTGAAACAATCAACCAGGTCCGTGTAGTTAAAGATAACTTGGAAGGATATGGTCTTTTCTGGTTGGACTATGGGTGGTGCTACAAGATACTGAATATACTATTGTGCAGGAAACACTTTTTAGAATGGTTGGTTTACCAATGGTGGAGAACTCTTTATCTGGATATAATAGCTCCATCTTTGCATATGGACAGGTGAGACACGACTAACGTTAAAAGTTGTTACTCCACATGCTTAAACAAAGTTTATGGATGGGAAAAGCCTTATTGTTTAGTGGTGGAAAGGGTCCATTAAGTTTTCATTGTCTATTTAAAACTCGGTGAGGATTTTTCTCTGCAAACTGATGTAGATATTTTTGTAGTTCTAGGGAATCAGGATGTGATTTGTATTCATCAAGTTACTTGATCAATTGAATGTTGAGATATCCACCAACCCCTATAACCCATTAAAAAAAAAAAAAAAAAAGCATTCCCTGAGGTGTCTAAAGTCTAGATCATCATCCTTACTCTAAATGCAACTCTTTTTGAAATAATCTGCAAATGTTAGGACGCTAAGGCAACTGAACACTGTGTATTTATGATTCTTGTCCATATATCTCTCTATTTCTCAAAGCAGTGACACCTATTCTTGATTCTTTTTCTAATTAAAGTTTTTAATCACAAGTTTAACTCAAAATTAGTAGCGCATTCAGATATCACATCTTCTTGCAGACTGGTAGTGGGAAGACACATACAATGCTTGGTGAGATTGAAGAATTGGAAATCAGGCCGAGTCCCAACCGAGGAATGACACCACGTATATTTGAATTCTTGTTTGCAAGGATCAGAGCAGTAAGTAGAATATTTTGGTACTTTTACCTAATACAACTTCTAATTTAGGAATTGTAGGTGACACCACTTTTGATCTTTATTTTTCAGGAAGAGGAAAGTCGAAGGGATGAGAGACTACAATACAGCTGCAAATGTTCTTTTCTGGAGATTTACAATGAACAAATCACCGATCTCCTTGATCCTTCATCCACAAATTTAATGGTAGTTTGTTTATCCCGTATCTGACTTGACCTAAAGATAAGATACAACTTACTGCTGTTGCTCACATTCGTATTTTTTTCTCTTATAGTTGCGAGAGGATATCACGAAAGGCGTGTATGTTGAAAATCTGTCCGAATATGAAGTCCAAACTGTGGGTGACATTCTTAAGCTCTTGACTCAGGTGACAATATCTGTAGATATTGAGTTTCTTCAATAATATCTTACTCTTTCGTAGAACACACATGATGCAAGTTTTGCAAGTGGCATAAAAAATATTCTCATGAATTTGATTTAACTTCTGGTTCAGGGCTCTTTAAACAGGAGAGTTGCAGCAACACACATGAACAGAGAGAGCAGTCGCTCCCACAGTGTCTTTACCTGTATAATTGAGAGTAGGTGGGAAAAGAACTCTACTGATAACTTCCGTTTTTCAAGGCTTAATCTTGTTGACCTTGCCGGTTCAGAAAGGTAATTCTCAGATGGATAGAAGTAAATACACTATGTTTTACTAAGGAAAGAAAAAGGTACAAAAATTTCAGACACATCATGTACGTGGCCACATTACCTATTACAGGCAAAAATCTTCTGGTGCTGAGGGCGAACGTTTGAAGGAAGCTGCAAGCATCAACAGATCTTTATCAACTCTAGGGTATTTTTCCCTTGATGATTTTCCCTGATAGCTCTTGCTCCATCTCCTGGTCTTTTTCATTCACTTGACAGAGCATTTCCTTCTGCAGTCATGTAATAATGGTTCTGGTGGATGTGGCCAATGGGAGGCCAAGGCATGTTCCTTATAGGGATTCGAAATTGACATTTCTACTTCAGGTGAACTTTATATCACATTTTCTACACCTTAGTTTTAAACTTCGAGTATATCAACGTCCTTCTTACGGTATTAAAATGCAGGATTCACTGGGTGGAAACTCAAAAACAATGATTATATCCAACGTTAGCCCTTCAATCTGGTTGGTGTTATTTTAGCCTTTCCTAATCTTATGCTGACTAGTTTTGGAGAAAAATTACTGGACCATATGCTGATTTTTCTCTCCGCAGCTGTGCAGCTGAAACACTGAATACGTTAAAGTTTGCTCAGAGGGCAAAACTTATTCAGAACAATGTAAGCATATAACTTAGCTGATGACAAAATGGTGAACCCACATTCAGCCTCAATATTTTAACTTTGTTCCTTTTCTCCTTTTCAATATGAAGGCTGTGGTCAATGAAGATTCTTCAGCAGATGTCACTGCTCTTAAACATGAGATAAGACTTCTAAAGGTGGAAAACCTCTTCTTAAATATTTACTATGCAATGCAGAAGTTCGCGTGAACTTAAACCTGATGGAAAAGATTGGTGGAATTTTTGAAACAGGAGGAGCTTTCATCTCTGAAACGTCAGAATGTATCTAGAGCTTTGTCATTTGGTCAAACAATTATTTCAGGAGACTCTAGACTGGAAGATGACAGCAGTTATGATGAAAAGGCACTTGAGACAGATCAGCATGGTAGTTTGATCACAAAGGATGCCAAGGGCATCGTAAGGTTATCCTCTAAACAGGTACATCATGTTGTTTTTAGGCTGCTTTTTTCAATGCTTGTCATCTCACATAATTTCTTTTTCTTTCACGAAGAAAGTTTGCAAGTCAACAGTATGACTCAACACTTTCAATAAGCTTTCAAGTTATCATTCCAGATGGCGCTACGCCACCTTCAGATGTACAAAGACTGAAGAGTACAACTATGTTTAATTCAATTTCATTTTACATTTTGATTTACCATGGTCTAAAGTTGCTTGATTGTGTTACCACAACATACACACTCAAGGGAGGTCAATGAAGTAGGTTGAAAACCACACGGTTTTAGGTTCATCAGCAGGCAAAGACACTAGATGATTTCTTCCCATTTGTCCAAGCCTTGGTGGACAGAGTCACCCGGTACCTGTGCTGGTGCGAGCTAGCAGGTAAACCGTGGAATTAGTCGAGATGTGTACAAGATGTTACGGACACCATGGTTATCAGAAAAGAAAACACAAAGTGTTACCACAACATAAACAGGTTATTCAATTAACGACAGATTTAAATTAGACAATAGTGAGACTAGAGGTGCGAATGTGAATTAAGATAATGAGATTTAGTGCCTAAATACATACAACTCAGAAGTATTCTAGGAGAATAGCAATGACACATGAAGATGTAACATATATAAATAGAACAGATGACTGAATAGAAGAATGTTACTATGTGTTACGTGGTAGAAGGATATCTAACAAGATAAATAAGTTACATAGCGTTGAACGAGCGATATTATATTGTAGTAAAGATGACTGTCGTAAAACGCATATTTTTATATAAATATGCTGTCATACAAAATTAGATAAGAGTAGAAATGATCGTATCTGAAAAGGGTGCAACTACCACACATGGAGGAGAAAATGGGAGGTAGCTTGGGATGATTTTTTCATGTCCATCATAGACATCTTAGATATATCAGTTCATGGGTGTGACTGTATAATGATTGAAGGTGATAAAACAGGATGAGCTGTACCTAAAAAGCATCGAGGAAAGTTGCTCACAATTGGAGTAAAGATTCCATCTAAGCGATACCAACTAGTTAGGATTAAACTAGTTAACCTGTGGTGTGTAGGATAAGTGTTGTCAGAGAACTCCTAATTCTATGTGAAAAGGCAAGTTTACTCAATGAGTCAATGTCAGTATGAAGTGTACATATCACTATATCAGTATGCAGTGTACTTGACTAAAGCGGAATGGACTAGAGAATTCATATAACCAACACCCACTGATTTGGACTAATTCGATTGAGATCAATTGATAAGCACGAGAGCAGGAAAAAAGGAACTCTATCTGTGTGCTGAATATATGACTTCATGTTCTCAGTCAATGTCAGTATGAAGTGTACATATCAGTATGCAGTGTACTTGACTAAAGCGGAATGGACTAGAGAATTCATATAACGAACACCCACTGATTTGGACTAGTTCGATTGAGATCAATTGATAAGTACGAGAGCAGGAAGAAAGGAACTCTATCTGTGTGCTGAATATATGACTTCATGTTCTCAGCCTACCTCTTAAAACAATGTTTTTTTCTTTTCTGATTTTTATTCAAAAGTTCATTACAATAGTTACTTCTCATAGTATCTTAACAGCAGCAGACTCTGCTTCATTGCTTGTCCCAGCTTGGTTCCCTCTGATTATTGCATCTCTATCTGGTGTTCTTACATTCTTGCATATTCATGGTTAAATCAGACCTCACGTTTCTTCATCCAAGAGATCTGGTGTTCTTACTTTCTTGCATCTTCATGGCTAATGAATCAGATCTCAGTTTCTTCATCCAAGGGCTTATCTACTCTGTTGTGCAATGATTCTTCTCGCTTTTATTTTGTTATTTTCAGTTCAAATCACTAGAGACCACACTAGCTGGTTCTTTAAGGAGAGAGCAGATGGCTGAAACTTCTATGAAACAACTTGAAGCTGAAATTGAGCAGCTTAACCGTCTGGTGACCCACTTCACACTTTCTTGTTTTCCTTCCCATTTCTTTGTTTTAGTTTGACATTTGCAATAGGTATTGCAATAAGATACTAATTTTCATACACGGTTATCATGCTTGTCTCTTAGGTTCGTCAGAGGGAGGAAGATAATAGGTGCACCAAGATGAGGCTCAAGTTCAGAGAAGAGAGAATTCAAAGGATGGAGTCCCTTGTCAATGGAAAAATACCAGCAGATAGTTATTTATTGGAGGAAAACAAAGCACTTACTGAAGAAATTCAGTTGCTTCATGCTAAGGTTGATAGAAATCCAGAAGTAACTCGATTCGCATGTGAAAACATTAGGCTTTTAGAAGAACTGCGGAGGTAGAGTGTTCATACATTTGCAATAGCCTAAATATTGAAGATCGTTGCTTTTTTATTTTTCAACAATTTTTCTTTCTGTTGGGCTTGTAGATATCAAGATTTTTACGAAGAAGGAGAGAGAGATATTCTGTTAGCTGAGGTTTCTAACTTGCGGGATCAGGTATATTCTGTGCCTTTTGTCTTTTGTAGTTCTTTGACTTGTTTGAGGCTACAATGGTAAAAGACGATGTATGTATTTACAGCTACTTACCAATGTTGATGGGAACTTGAAGCAGCACAACCATTTGAACATGAATATTCCATCTCAGGTAATGTACAACAACAGCTTGTACGGTGTGTTCTCTCCTCTTTCAACTGCTTTAAAGATTCAAATTCAAACTTGCTTATGTTCAAGCATCTTTTGCATGCTGCAGGAGTCTATTCATGTCTGCGGCGAGCAAACTACACTACATTTAGAGGTTGGTCTCTGATGACCCCACAACTTGAAGAAATTGAACAAATTTGGTCTCTTATATGTATTTTCATGTTTCAGTTAAAAAAGACTTTACATGAGTTGGAGGAATGCCGGACTAACCTAAACTGTTGCTTGGACAAAAATGAAAAACTCAGCAGGTTAGCGACCCTTTTTAGCACCTTAGTTTTGGTAACGCATCTGTGTTGTCTTGTTCCAACTGAGCTTCTACAGCTTTCCTGACGTTTAACATGTTGAAACTCAAACTGCTCCGGTTGTTAGTTTCCTCTAACTTGCTATCAATCCTCCTCAGGGAAATAGATGAACTACGACGTTCATTAAAGAGCATCAGTTCTGCTGACAATGATAATAATGGTCGGGTTGAAGTCATAAAGGTAATTCTCCTTCTGAACAAGCATGTTTCTGTCTTTATATAACTGAAAATAAGAGAAGAGGGAGAATGATAAGGGAGAACACGACACCTTTATCATGATTCAGAAAGTTGATCCAGACATTTGTATTAACTAACGCTTTGCCTGACTTGGTAATGAATCCGAGATGATTATATTCTAGTACAAAGTAATGCCACGAAATAACAGAACAAACTTGAGTCGTGAAGTAGCTCAAGACTCAAAAAAATTTGGGTAACGTAATGTTCAGCTATTAAAGCCATTGACATAAGTTGCCAAATCAAATGCAAGATATTAGAGCATAATCAGCCCGAGTTCCTACTGTTTTCTGATGATTCTGGACTATGCATATTGCTTGTTTGTATAAGATCCCACTGCATAATTTTGTACACTTTAATCATGTTCTTGATGTGATGACTATACCCATAACTTTTCAGGAGTCAATATCAGAAGCTCTGGCTCTTAATAGCAAATCAAAAACTTCTGATGAGAAAGAGAAGGAAGATCCGAGGAAAGAAGAAACGATGAAGCACATAGAGGAAATTATGAATTTGCAACTTGAGTTGGACATTCTGAAAGTTATAGTTCAAGAAGAAAGGTTGCATCGCAATGAATTGGAGCAAAGTGCTCAATCCATGATGCAAGACCTAGAGTCATCAAAAGAACAGCTTCTGTTGGTGAACAAGAAATGTGAAGATGTTCAAGCAGAACTTGGGGAGGCCAAATCCATTATTGAAGCTCTTGAATCCCAACATCTCTTAGCAATCGCTGAGGTAGATGATCTAAGAAACAGTAACAGCCATTATGCTGAAGTAGTGCAAAAACAGCAGCTTGAAATCACTTCCTTGAAGGAGCAAATGTTTCGTCAAGAATCGCGAGATCTCTCATTTTCAAAGCTTTTGGAAAGTGATGATTCTCCTTTGCAAGCTAAGCTTAAAAAGATGCATGATTCCCTTGAGAAGGCCAAAATGTTGAATCAGCGTTACCAAAGTGACTGTGACTTTCAAGGGTCAAATGAGGAAGCGATGGATGAAATAAGTAGGCAGGCTGAGGCAGAAACTGCTGAAGTGATTGTATGCTTGCAGGAAGAACTCCTTCTTCTTCAGCAGGAAGTCAGCAATAGCAGCTTGAAAGAGGGGGAGAGCAGGAACAGGTTAACTGAGCTGGAAACTGAGGTTAAAAACTTGGAGGAAAAATTGTCTTTAATGACAGAAGAAAATCGAAAACTTGTTGAAGATGTAGATGACAAAGAAAAAGAGTTAATAAATATGTCTGAAGAATGGGAGCTGGTAAACAACGAGATTGAAGCTATTGTAAGTGGGGGGCATGAGGCTCTCAAAGATGCCTGTGAGCAACTGGATTTAATTTCCAGTACATTTCCAGATAAGAGAAGTAGGATATCTGAACAATTTGGCAGAATGACAAAATACATCTTTGAAAAGGAGTTACTTATTGAAGAACTCAACCAGAGTCTGGAGAATGCTCTCAATAGAAGAAATGATATGGAGTCCATGTTGAGATCTCTTAGAGGGGCAGCTTTAGTTATGACGGAGGCTCACCAGCTAGATTGCCGTGAAAAGGATGCTGAAATATTTTCTCTGACATCCCAGTTGAGCTCAAAGGAACATGTCATCTCAAAACTTGAGAACAAGATTAAGCATGGGGAGGATCAACTCAGAAAGGCATCGGTCAATGCAACAGTCGCGTTCTTGGTGGTTAACTGGTTGTCGGAACAGAATTCCAACTATAATGATGCTTTAAACCAGAAGGAAATGCAGCTTATGGAATCTCTAGAAACAAGCAGACAAAAGGATGCTATTCTCTGTGGTCAGGCTTCAGTAGTTGCCACTGCAGAGAGTCAAAATGAGTCTCTTAGAATGGAGCTACATACTCTTAGACAAAAGCTTGAAGAAAATGATATGTTGAAAACGATTGAGAAACTTACAGAGCTGCAAGCAGGTGTTTCAACAGTACGTTCGCACCTCAGTGAGTGTGTGGAAAGAAGTGGAAGTCATGGAAAAGTCATTAGCAATGAAACTCATGCTTCTGTTTCTACTGATGACAAGTTTGAAACATGGGTAAGTTATGTGCCTTTATGTTTGAAAGTAACTTATATCTTATAGTCTATCTGCTACTTAAGTGGCATGGTAGGCTCTTCGTGATGTATGCATTATTATGTAATACAACTTTAACATATTGTTGCAGACAGGTACTGTGACACGACAACACAGCCAGCACCTAGAGTCATGCATTTTTGGATCAGTCAGCAAGCATAAAACTTTTCAAACGAATTGGCAGGATAAGGACAGAGATGCTACAATTATTCTACTAAGGAAAGAAATGGAATCTTCTCTAGAATGCTTAAAAGGAGTGCAAGCTGAGATGGCCGGATTACGCGTTGAGAAAGAAGTACTGTGGTCATCTGAGCAAAAGAGTAAAGAGACCATTGGAGATTTTCTGGCCGCAGCAACTTCTCTACAGACCTACATGGACAAGTTTGAACAGGAACTTGAACTTAAAGTGGAGTTAGTAGACAATAAGTTGCAGAAAATAGAAGGTGCTGTGAAGGAGTCCTCCAGCTCCTGGTATGAGCAAAAAATGGTAAGCCCATATCACTAGAAAGCACATCATATATTACCGCTCATGACTTGCAATGTTGAAATACTTCTTTTTGACTGTTTATTACAATTTCATCACTGTATAATCCTTGATAACAATGATCATGATGGATTAAGTGAGGCATCGTAAAATATAAGCATAGAATTTAATGTAAAGGAAAAGTTCCTAACCACTAAATTAAGTATGATAGAATCAACAACCCAGTCTGATCTGCTCTCTCGGTATCCTTGTCTGCAGCTACTTGAAGCTGAACTTTGTGATGCTAAGGCAGTGGCGGCACAGAAAGCTACGGAAGCTTCCTGCATTCTAGCCAAATTTGAAGAGGTTCAAGACACCATGAAAGAAGCAGACATCATGATAAATGAGCTGATGATAGCAAATGAATCCTTAAAGCTTGACAAAAAAAAGCTTAAGAAGAAGAAGACCAGCTTAACCGAACAGAGAGACATCCTAGTTAATGAAAATCAAAGCTTGCAGTCGGTTAATGATCTAAAGGATGTGCATTACAAAAGACTGGAGAGTGAGTTTGAGTCAGATCTAGCAATGATGCAGAGGCTGGTGTTGGAGCTAGAGGATATAGTTTCACAGGCAGCGACTACATCCATGGATGAGCTCAAGTCTGTAATGTCTGATCTCCTTATCATAAAGTCTCAACTTCATGAATCAACTAAGTGCATGAGGTCATGGCTTGAGGAGATCTGGTCTGATATTATTGTCAAGGACTGTGCTCTGTCTGTCTTGCATCTTTGTCACATGGGCATTTTCTTAGAAGCTGCAGCTGGATTGAATGTAGAAAATGGGCTACTCAATCATGGGCTAAGTGAATCAAGTTCATTAATATCTAAGCTGAAGGAGCAGAACTTCAAAGCACAGAGAGAGCTTGAAATGTGCAGAACTCTGAAGGGGAAATTATTGGCCGACATTAAAAACAACTTTGATCGTGTACTACGGAAAGAGTCTGATGCAGGGGATTTCACCTCCAAACTTGGCTCTTTTGAGAATAAAATATTGGACCTGCAGTTCCAGGAAGAGACAATGTTAGCAAGGTCAGAGCAAATGGGATCTGAGTTTGTTGAGTTAATAAAAGAGATAGATCTCAGCAACAAGGCTGTCTTGGCATCTCTTATAGATCAAGAAAGGGTGCTGAAGGACAAAGAGGAAGCCTTGAAATCTCATGAAGATAGTTTGACAATGGAATTTTCTGCAAAAGATTTTGAGTCATTAATTTTGTTATCTGCGTTAGAAGAGAGGACCATATTAATATCTGAGCTGGAGAGAAAAAATAAGCATTTTTATGAAGTTGCTGAAAGTTTGAAGAGAGAAATCATTTTTGACAATCTGGATGTTGCATTAACTGCATCCATCTTACTTGACAAGGAGGTTGAAGTTTCTATCCTACATGAGGAAGTTGCAGAAGCAGGAAGGAAGCAGCAGAATTTGTTGGCTGAACTTAATGTAATGAATTCAAAGATTGCCGAAGTACAGTCTAGAAAAAGTGCCCTTGAACAAGATGCTTGCTCACTGAAGGAAGTTTCTTGTTTGAACGAGTCGTTGGAGCGTGAACTTGGAGAATTGATGGAAGCAAAGACTGTTCTGAAAACCCAGGTCCAGGAACTTAGCTCTAAAAATGAGAAGTTGTTTGAAGAATTACAAAAGAAGGACTCAGCCCTTGAAAGTTCTTCAAGTCGCATTGTTGTCCTTGACCAACAAAACCAGATGTTGCAGAACAAAACTTGCTTGCTGGAAGCAGCATCATGTAGACTCCAGAATGATATGGAAATGAAAGAAGCAGAAATTAAGAAAGAGAATTGTCTTGGAAAGGAGATTGAAGAACTGCAGCATGAAATAACAGAGTTAAAAGGAGAACGTTGCCAACTTATCCAAGAGTTGGAGGTCAAGAAAGTAGAGATTGAGAGAATCAATGCTTTGGCAGCAGAGAATACTTCCTTGAGAATCCAACTCAGATCTCGCGAGAAGGGTAACAATGACGCTTTTGATATGGTGCTCAAAGTAAACAGCACTGCAAGTAAAGCACTTTATGGGTTTCAAAATAAAAGTGCTGAGTTAGATGCCATTTTACAGAACATATATGGAGAAGTTGGGAGGGCATCCAAGTTTTTTGAAGAGTTTGAGTCATTGGAGAATTTAGCAGAAGAGATTTTATCACAGAGTGCTTCCCTGCAAACTGAGTTAGTTCGGAAGGATGACATCATCAAAGGAATGCTGTTTGACCTTAGAATGTTACAAGAATCGGCATCCAACCACAAGGATCAAAAAGATGAAATTGATGATTTGATGGCTTCTATAAATTCTTTGGAAAATGAGCTTGATGAAGCTGTTTGTAAAGGTCAAGCGCTTGAAGTTCAGTTGCAGGAAAAGATAATTAAGATAGCTGTTTTGGAGTCAGATATCGCGGAAAAGTGCAAGGACATAGAATTGCTTTCAAGCGAAAACTCGGAGCTGGCTGCCACTGCCAAGGACATCATGGAAGAAAAATGTACCATCGAGGAGGAATTGTTGGAGAAAAGGCAAATCTGTGAGAACTTAGAGATAGAAATCACCAACTTTGGTGATATTGTTAGCGAAATGAGCAATTCAATTGAATGCTTGAAGAGAAATCTGAATGATGTTACTAGTGAGAGGGAAGACCTCCACGGAGAAATTCTCACATTGAAAAGGGAGCTGAAGATGGCACAAACTCTTGCGAAGGAAAGTGAAGCAATTGCCATTGAAGCAAAAGAGGTGAAGTCGTGTTTTAAAGCACTTTCTTTAGTTATTGATCTACAATGTTTCCTTTTTCTTTCTTTTCCACACTCCCCCTTTCTTACAACAGTTATCTATTCATGTCAGGTGGCCGAGATCGCAAAACTCCAGGCTGAAGAGAAAGAAGAGGAGGTTATATTGTTAGAGAGGTCTGTTGAGGAACTAGAGTGCACAGTGAATGTACTAGAAAACGAGGTACTCATTCTTGCAAAGTTAATGTATTTATCTATTTATTTATCATTTAATAACATGATTTCCCACTTTTGTAGGTTAAATTTGTCAGAGGAGAGGCTGAGCGGCAGCGTTTACAAAGAGAGGAGCTTGAACTGGAACTTCAGGCTATCAAGCAACAAATGAACAATGTAGAAGGCAGTGATGCTGATATGAAAAGGTTTCTAACAACTATATCATGCAACAAGAATTCTCAAAAATAGGACCCGTTTAGGTTTCTAAATGTTTTGACATCTGTGTATACAGGCATCAAGAGGAAAAAGAAAAGAGTCTTCAAGAAGCCTGTCAGCGCATACAACTTCTTGAGGAAGAAATCATCTCTAGAGACGCTGAAGTGAGTTGGTCCTCTATATCCTTACTACAACTTTTTGTTCTTTAAGCTTCAGAAAGCTAGTTGGCATTCAATTTCAGTATTGTTACATTATCTTTATTTCATTTTCTTTAACAGATAGCCCACTTCAAGGCTCATATATCAGAACTAAATTTGCATGCTGAGGCACAGGCTTGCGAGTATAAGGAAAAGGTAATTCCTCATTCCTTCTGATGATAGTGATAGAGTTGGGGTTGGTTGCTAACCTGTGATTTTAACCTAATATTAAAACAGTTTAAGGCATTGGAAGCATTGGCAGAGAAATTCAAGATGGATCCCCATGCCTCCCAAGCTCCAACTTTATCATCAAGCAAATTGGAGAAAAATTCTTCAAAGCCTAGGGGTTCTGGTTCCCCTTTCAAATGCATGGGCATAGGCCTGGTTCAGCAGTTGATGTCTGAGAAGGATGAGGAGCATAGTGCAGAAAGATATCGTATCCAAGAACTTGAGGCTCTAGCTACTAGTAGACAAAAAGAGGTATTTTACATCCTAAAACAATGTGACTTATTTTTGTAAAACATCCTTTACTCAATTGTGATTATACACTCATTACAGATATTCATGCTGAACTCAAAATTAGCTGCTGCTGAAAGCATGACCCATGATGTAATACGTGATCTATTGGGTTTGAAATTGGACATGAATAACTATGCGGTAATTTTTAATAAACCTATAATCTTTCGCTAGAGAATGTTAAAAACAAAGGTCATTTCCTTTTTCCAGTTCTCTAGTATGCCCTGACTATTTCACCTTTGTTTTTTTTTTGCTTATGTGGGTTACCCACCAGACTCTACTGGATAATCAGCAATTCCAAATGTTGATGGAGAAGGCTCGACACCTTAATGTTGATGGTCAGTTCAAGGTAAACTTAGTAAGGATAATGACACCATCAACATGTAGTCTGGACTTATCTAATATTATTAACTGATTGCTTGCTTGCAGGAGCAAGAGATTCTTAAGCTGAGGCAACAGCTAAATGAGTTTATAGAGGAGCGGAAAGGGTACTAATTGTCACTTAGATTTTGAGAGTCATCTTACTGTTGTTGCATTTCTCATTTGCCTTATTGATAATTAGATGGATTGAGGAAATCGAGAGAAAACAAGCAGAGATGGTGGCTGCACAGATTGGACTAGAAAAACTGCGCCAGCGGGATCACTTGCTTACAACTGAAAATGAAATGATAAAGGTTAGAAATTTTATTAACTTTTTTCTATCACACATCAGGAGGTTTATATAAAAAATCACTTATCCTCTGGACATTTTCTCAGATGGAGAATGTAAATCATAAGAAGAAGGTCATCGAACTTGAAGCAGATATAAAGAAGTTGTCTGGTCAGCAAAACCTTCAACAGCGCATCCATCATCATGCTAAAATTAAGGTAGGTACCATCTTTTATTATGCTTCAGCCTTTCCAGACTCTGAAGATCAACATCATAAAAATGTTAGTTGTATTTTTTGCTATAGCACTAATCCCCACCATGGCTTCTATGTCTTTGTCACAGGAAGAGAACAATGTACTGAAAAATCAGAATGATGACCTTATTGTTAAGCTGCGGAAAACTGAATCAATTCTTTCGAGAGTCAGGGAAGAACTGACTCACTTCCGTCAAAGTAATGGAAGAAGCCCCTACATTAATTTTGATAAGGAGCAAACACTGGAGAACAAGTTGAAGGTTAGTATTTCTTTAGTTGTTAATCATTTAATGTTTCTAGGAGGAATTTCGCAGTGTGACTTGGGACGTGATTATGTTAGGACAGAGAGAAGATTATTTCTTTGTGTCTCTAGGACTTAAACACTTGGGAATTTATCCAACAGGAAAAGGAAGAGGAAAGGCTGCAATTGGCGCAGAAGTTACTTGGTTTGTGCGCTACTGTGCTAAAGGTAAGGAAACTTCATGTTTTATTTACTTCAAAATATCATAGAAAATGTTGTAGTCTCCAGTTCTTTGGCATTGGTTTTTTTTTATATTTCTTTAATCATTTGGAATATATTCTGTAGGCTGCTGGAATAACAAAACCAACATCCGAGATTGGGATCTCAGCAGCTGAAGAAGCACTTGAGCAGCTCAAAAATAGATTGACTTCACTGGAAAGAGAACTACAGGATGCCAAATTTAAGGTAACAAATATTTTAATCATTCTTCATCAAAAACCTCAAAATACTGATTGTATTAAACTGACGACACCAAGTCACTAACAAGTAATCTCCCTTTTACCAGAACAAAATGACTAATGAACGAATCCGATTGTCTGAGCTCATGCCACAATCTTCCCCTCTAAGAACAGATGAAAATGGACATCCTCCAAACAGAGGATGCTCCCCTCTAACGATCTTTGATCGGTGAAGTTCTTTTACTAACTTAAAGAGGAGTGAATTATCTGTACATGGTGATGGTGACTCCAAACAGAGGATGTTCCCCTCTAACGGTCTTTGATAGGTGAAGTTCCTTTTACCAACTTAAAGAGGAAGAGTTATCTGTACATTGTGTTAGTTTTTTGCTAGCAGTTTGTTCATATATGCTTTTGTACTTTATATACATATAGTGTACACAAATCATGGACATCTGTAAATAGTGAATCCATGATTTTGTATTATTATCTTTCTTTGAAAGTATTCGTGTAATTCATTTATTCTGTAAATTTCCATGTGTAACTTCTACAAAAGGCATATGTTGTACAATCACAATTATGTTTACAGCTGTAACAACTTTTCCTTCTGCGGTAAGAACTGCGGTAAGAACTCTTTTTTCAGGATACTTAGATACTATCTCCATATGCAAAACCAAATTCATTTCTTATTTCGTTTGTTAAAAAAGGTTTGACATTTTTTCTTAAATAAAAATATTCCAAAAATCAAACAAATATTCTGCCCTACCCTTGTTGTAAGGAGATTACACAACACCGAGTGGTGCAAGATGAATAACAAACATTACTAAAGAAACAATAACTTGGAAACATAAACTTACACTTCCATACAAAATGAATTTGAGACTTCTTGGTCAACAACCCAACACCCTCTACCTTGGATTTGGTAATCACCAAACCAAGGATTCGTTGGCTAACTTTGATTTTTTTTCTCCACCAAACAATACTTTTGTATGTTGACAAAAAAAAAAAAAATCAATTTTCTCCCTATACAAACCAAATAAATTAGTAAATGTACATGACTAATGCTTTTTTCCAATTAAATTAGTATCACACGTATAAATGCTTTTCTTCTATTGTGCTCTAGTTTTCGCTAAATTTGCAAAGACCTTTTGAGATAATTTCATGATTTTGTGGTCCAACTCATCTCTTTTTAATAATCTATTTCAGATTTGCTTTACATTATCCATCAACTATTCCACATTTTTCGTATTTAAAATTTAAACCGTTATATTAATCAATCAATTAATAGTATAGTCCTATGAGTCCGCAATTTTTTTAACCCAAAAATTGTCAAAAATAACCAAACTACCTTTTGCGCACTAAATTAGTGCGCAATAGGGGTTTACTAAAAAAAAACCCTCGTCTTCTTCCCCACCCGACAGCCCCACCATTTTAATTAAAAAAAATGACTTTCCACGTCGTTTTCAATGGTCCCACCTTCTAAAAACATTGAGTTCGTGTTATTTTTTAACCCAAAAGTCAATATTCTTGGTATATTCAAGGCAAGGAATAAGTTTCAAAGCTTTGATCTCGGAATAAAGCGGCATAAAACTCGATTTCAAAAACTAAAAACCACCTTCATTCTAGGTATTTCACTACGAATTTTGTATTACATTGTTAAATATATTACTATCCTAAGCATGATTGTTGTGTAATAGTTGCGGATCACTAAATTAATGCGCAAATGAGCAGTCCATTGCCCCTTTTTTTCTTTTTAATTTTTTTTATTAATTAATTGTTAATTGTTTGTTAGGTAATTATTTATTTGTTGATTATTTATTTCGTATTTCTTAATTGTCGGATTAACTAATTGTTTATTTGTTAATTATTTATTATTTATTTGTTAATAGTTTCATTAATTAATTGTTTATTTGTTAATTATTTGCTAGCTAATTGTTAATTGTATTTAATCCTTAGGTTAGGTTTGAACATCCCTAGTTTAAGAGTTAAAATAGCATTAATATAATATTAGTTAGTTAATTGTAGTTAGTATAATAATTAATTAACAATTATTAATTCGCAAATTTAGATAGTTAATATAATTTCCCGTTAAAGTCTTAGTTAGTATGTATAATTGAACATCATTAGTTTATTTTTTAGTTAATTGTATTTAATCCTTAGGTTAGGTTTGAACATCCCTGGTTTAAGAGTTAAAATAGCATTAATATAATAATAGTTAGTTAATTGTAGTTAGTATAATAATTATTAACAATTATTAATTCGCAAATTTAGATAGTTAATATAATTTCCCGTTAAAGTCTTAGTTAGTTAGTATAATTGAACATCCTTAGTTTAGGTCTGAACAACTTTAGTTTAGGATTGAACATCCTTAGTATAATTTTTTGATAAAAGATTACATAATTAATATTACATGTTAATGATTAATTAAAAATGCGTAAAACATATACGACACCTCCATAGATCCCGCCCCCCTTCATTCAGGGCCCTTCGAGCTAGAGGTGCTTCACCTACAGTAGCAGCAGCATAGGTCCCAACTAGTATGGGATTCGGATGTAGATCCCACCCGCTTGGTCCGTCCCAAGGTTGTGGAGCAAGCATGGGATATTTTAGCAGCTCGACCCCCACATCCTCGTGTCTTAGAGATACTATATTGGGGCGGTATCTACCGTTGCATCGCTGTTGGTCGCGTACAGCATGACAGGGCTCTTGTGACGGCCATGATTGAGCGATGGCGACCGGAGACCCTATACATTTCATCTCCGCACTAGTGAGGCCACCATCACCTTTCAGGACGTGGAGGTCCTTTACGGTCTCCAGGTCGATGGACGTGCTTTGGTTATTCAGGAGCCCCAGCAGATGTCGTCGTATCGGCAGGAGTTGACCAAGCTCACTGGTTTCGCGCCTGAGGAGGGTCATATATGGGGACAGAGTCGGTTGTTGATGTCTTCCATCTTCGAGCACTTGCGCCTCATAGATATGCAACATCTGATTACAGAGGACACACCTCAGGCTGATGTTGACCATCGTGCTCATCTGTACCTTCTTGTTATATTCGGGGGCATCATGTTCCCGAACACATCGGGTTCGCATGTGAGCTTGAGGTATTTGCCCTTTCTGGAGCATCTGGACGAGTTGGGATGTTACGGTTGGGGCACTGCTATTCTGTCTTTCATGTATCGCGGATTCTATCGAGCGTCTGTTGGCGTGAAGACCGATATCGCTGCATTGTGCCTGCTCCTCTAGGTACTATATTTAAGTGTGTGTATTTTTATTCTAAATATAGTTTTTTGAAACGACGACTAATGTTTTTTTTAATGACCCTTTCAAATATGGGTGTGGACTAGGATGAGACCTTTTAGCCCACAGCTCCTGACCCTCCGCTCGACTATATTGATGAGGCGATGTCATACGAGCGAAGATGGACAAGGGAAGGCGTTATCCAAGATGTGGATATGTACCACAGTATTCTCCCGTTCAGGGATCAACTAGATTGTATGACGTCAGACACGGTAAGTTGTTTTGATTTAACATTAGTATGTTATTTTTTTTTTTACTATTTTAATCTTTTATTGTTAACTAATTCAATTATTTTTACAGGCTTTTATATGAACGCTGTATGATCAGATTTTGGATCAGCTGCTGATGTTTTGTAGGGCTGGAGAGCCCTCGTAGAGGTCGCGGTGTCCGTTGATACATATGGACATCGTTGAGGAGCACGCGCCCGACCGCGTCTTACGACAGTTGGCCATGTACAAAATTTACCTGAGCAGGCGACTTAAGAGCACGACCATTAATTAATTGTTTTATGTATTGAGTTACAAGTTTATTTAACCATTAATATTTGCAAACAAATGCAGCTACGGACCGTACAGAGGATGCGCTGGGAGAGCTTGGACCATATGGACGCCCCCGAGACAGCGAGATATGCAGCACGAATGGTTCAGCTAGCCGAGGGTGGTGGTATGCAGCAGGCGCATTGTCACGACCCAACTAGGGGCCGCGACGGGTACCCGATACTTGTACCGAGCACCCCTTATCTCGTATCGTACTTTTACTACTAGGTGGGCCGTATAGACTATACCGTATATTTTTTTTTTTCTGTTGCTTAACGCTAACATTAATGGCATAATTGTAGACATGGACTTATAAACTTTGCTAGCACATTATACAACGACGAGGACCACAAAAGTACAAAACATCTGACTGTACATATCTGTCTACGAGCCTCTAAACAAAGTACATCTACATATACAAGAAGGACCGGTTCTACCGTGCCCGAATATGTACACAAAAGTAGTACCAAGAAACTGAGGCTCCGGAACAACTGGAGCGCTGCCACAGTACTGCTGATGGAGCTTCTAAGAGTCAAATCTGTCTACCTGTTGACCTGCGCGGTATGAAACGCAGCGTCCACAAGAAGGGACGTCAGTACGAGTAATGTACCGAGTATGTAAGGCATGAATAATAACATAAAAGAGATATAGCGCATGTCATGAAGTAGAAACACAACCTGTACATATAAGTGCACGTTGGCGGATACCATGCATGCTTAGCGCTGCGGAACGTGCAGCCCGATCCATATGTGCATATACTATAACGTATTGCTGCGGCACGTGCAGCCCGATCCATATACATATAATACTTTGCTTTCTTGGAAAACATTTCTTTTCATATATATATAACATAGAACATATCATATTGCCGAGGCGTCGGCTCCGATCCATTTAACCATATATCCCGCGTCCGGGACGATATCATGTACCATACTCCAACTGATCAGGTGGCTATGGGTCTATAGCGCCTTCTCTTTCCCAATCTTCCCCATATACATGTACATATACTTATCGTTCGATAAACGAAACAATTAAGAAAATCCGGGAATAACGGGCCCACCTCGGGTCAAATGAGGTGGCGTACACGATTTACATACGTTACATTTCATGACGTCACTTGTGAGAGTTTTAAGGTAGTCGGGTCCTATTTGTGCAAGTTCTAGATGTTTAGGCAATTTTTCAACATTTCATACAATATTTAATTCAATTCTACTGAATGAAAAAGGGGAAACTTTGGGTGCGGATTTCGGAGAATAGAGTTGTCCCCGAGGCTCGTATCCAACTTATTACGTTTAAGACATGCCATAGAAGGAAGGGTGAATCCTTACATACCTTTTCCGATTCATACACGTCTCCAAAATCAAGTTTCAAGTTCGCCAAAATCTACAATTTGGTCACAATTACCAAATGTTAATTGTAAGGCTTTAAGATTTCAATCTTAACCAATACTTGTCTACAAAAATTTGGGCAGCATCTCCCCTATAAATACACCATCCCCAAAATTCAACTTAGCCAATTTTTTAATCAACAACAATCCGGGAATTCAACCCGGCCAAACTATCAACACAATGACAACAACCATGACTACAAAACACAATATAACACAACTAGTCTTCTTTCCAACATAATGCAATAGCTTTCGTTCCAACTTCACATTTCCAAACCAATCTCAATGTTTTTACATTCATTACTAATCAAGATCATTACAATCTAATTCGGAAGCATTTCATATCATTTCTACCAAATATTCACAAGATACACAAAATATACAAACTTTCCACCAAAACCATAATCCATCCAAAACTTCAAATCTTCGATCTACATATTCATAACATATTTCCATCTTCCAATTTCATCAACCATAATCATAATTTGCACCTTAATAATTTCATTTTCATAATTACATAAATCTACCATAAAATCACAAAACTTCTCATAACCACTTAACAACCAATCTTTCATGCCAATATGGACTATTATCCTTCCAAATTCACCAACTAACATAATAATTCACATTTAAAACTCCACTTCTATAATTACATAAAAACTTCATTAAAATCATATAATTTCCTATAACTATTCCCAATAATTTTCCATGCCAACTTGAACCATTTTCTTCCATTTCCAATATAAATTTCACCATAACCACAACTAGAATACAACATAAAATTCAACTCATATTATTTATACAACAATATACATATATGTCCACTTACATATATGCACACCCACTTTGTAAACTTCCATATTTCCATAAATTCTACTCATTTCTACATACTACAACATAAACCAACCTTCATAACATAATAAAAAGGGATTAATTCTTACCTTTTTCTACAATCTTCTTCACTTGACCAAGTTGTCAACTTGAAGAAACAAGTGTTCTTTCTTCCAAAATAATTACACCAAGTTGCAAAGGACCCTTTAATTGGTAGAAAATGATTTTTGAAAAAAAAAAATTTTTTTTTTTTTTTGGTCTATAGCTTGGCCGAAAATGGCCTTCTTATTCTTGCTCTTCTTTCTCTTGTTTCTCTCTTTCTCAATTGTCTTGAAACTTCTAAATGTTTCAAGACAATTTAATGATCCTTTATATTAATTATCACATGGGAAATTTATTAATTTTGTGGGCTTGGGCCATAAGATGGCCGGCCACCCCTCTCCTTTGGGCCTTAATTCGTTTTTTATTTTTTTGGGCCAACTCGGTTGATCCCGAGTTGGGCCTAGCCCACTGACCTTTCGACCTTAAAACGTCCATATCTCCTTGTACCGATGTCACCTGGGAACCCACGACCTATGGTTGGAAATCTAATTCAATTATCTACAACTTCTATTTCTTGGTATTTTCCAAATTCCAAACTTATAATACCGTTTTTGCCCCTAGAAGTCAGATCACCCGAAAACGTTTTCTTAAAAATATTCGTTTGGAGGACTTCCACTTTGATTTGGCCCAAGGGTCCTTCTTGAGTTGTGTTTAACTTCACATATGTGATTCATATGACTTTTCAGATGTCCCAAAAAAATCTCGATGTGTGGGCCCCACCTCAGCAAATAATCTGACGTTCAAAAATACGGGATATAACACGAATGAGCTCGGACGTGTCGACGAGCCTGTTCCAGAGGTCCCACATCAAGCAGCGGGTGGTCGTGGTCGTGCGAGAGGGGCTGGTGGCCGAGGTGATAGGGCCAGAGAGGCTGGTCACAGAGGAGGTGGGGCCAGAGAGGGTCGTGGTCTAGTGGATGAGCATGACGACCATATACCAGGCCCAGCTCCAGCCAAGCAGCCTCTGTCGACTTTAGAGATCCCGTCGACTTCTTGCCGGCCGTCGGCATCAGAGATCCCGTCGACACTTGTATATACGCCGGATTTATTTTCAGATCACATGTTCTGGCCATCGCCTGCACAGCCGCCAATTCGTCATCCACAAGGTGAGCGGCCAACTCATGATCTACAGGAGGGCACAGTGCTGGACTTCAATTTCTTATTCGAGGAGTTCGAAATGTCTCCGGCTCCGGGGCCTGCTCAGGCGACCGTTGAGGAGCCATCTCAGGATCCCTCTGGCCAGCCATCTCAGGAGCCCGTCGACACACAGGTTTGAATTTTTACAATTAAATAATGTATTAAATTAATTGTTTATATGTTATTTTATGTTTAGTTTAGTATAAAACTAAACTATATTGTTTATATGTTATTTCAGGTTCATTCTTCGGCGCCTGTGAACTCGTCTCCTGCTCCAGCACCATCTACATCTCCGGCTCCGAGGCCCACTCAGGAGACAGTTGAGGAGCTAGCTCATGAGCCCTCTCACCAGCCATCTCAGGTGCCCGTCGACACATAGGTTTGATTTTTTACAATAAAATAATGTATTAAATTAATTTTTTATATTTTATGTTTAGTTTAGCATAAAACTAAACTAAATTGATTATATGTTATTTCAGGTACATTCTTCTGCGCCTGTGAATCCCTCTCCTACTCTGACAGAGTCATCTCCTGAAGATCACAGTTTGGCCACCGTCGTCTCCCATAGGAAGCATGTTTTGAACAAGCCCCCTAAGAAGGGAACGCAGGATGATCACGCCATAGAGCGTGCACAGATTAAAAGGAAGAGGGGGGATGGAGATGATGGTGAGAGTGGTGGGGGTGGTGGGGTTTGCCTTAGGCCTAAGGTTATTCTAAAGCCTCCCACATGTGGGACCTAGGGTGTCACGCCCCGAACCATGGCCTGGGCGTAACACGACACTCGGTGTCTTGCTGCATGTGACCGAGCGAATCACATGACTTGCTGAGTCTACATGGGACATGAACTGATGCGGAATATAAAGTAAACATGCATGAATTGTGAAAACATGGAGTTCAATAATCATAAGTCTGGAAATATTATTATTATTATTATTATTATTATTATTATTATTATTATTATTATATCATGAATGCAGAATGTAGCCATTAAGGCCAACTCAACTGAACATGACAACTGACTAGTCTATGAAACCTCTGACACGAATCTGTCTGCTAAACTGTTCACCGGGACAAGGCCCTCGGCATACCTTAAATGCATAGCTGACATAAATAGAAGTAAAGACACAACCCCGAATAAGATGGGGCTCACCAAAAGCTGATACGAGCAATGTCCTAACGAGCAAATCTGTTGTCCTTTCAATCAATACCTGCATCGTGAAATGCAAGCCCCCGGGCAATAGAAAGAGGACGTCAGCACATTGAATGTACTGGTGTATAAAGTAATTGAAAGAAATAACATAAGACATAGAATAACATGATAAGAAGTGAAACTGAAAACCTGGACATGAACATGAGCATGAATACATATAAATAAAGTCAGAAAACGGTAAATCAATGGAAATACATGTATATATAATTGCTTGTAACATGGGGAGTGCTATAGTATAACCGACAACATGATCTGGTACTTGCGTCCTACCAGCAGAACACTCATATCTTGCCAGGAATATGAGATTTAAGTAATAATAAGCATGTAAAGATCCAAACTGCATAATGAAGGTGTTGCCTCCTTGCTGACAACCCTTATCCTATGGTGGCTACGTAGTTTCAGGCTATCTGAGCCTTCTCGGTTAACTAAGCAAATTCCAAAAACATGAACATGTAAAATAAGTGGCACTTGCTGCCCAACTTGAAGAAAAGTCTGAATCTTTGAAGAAGAATTTCAAAAGCTTTGAATTTGGAAACCTTGAGAGGATTTTCACTGATTTTCGTAGCTACTGTTCGTGGCTCAAAGGGTACTGTTCCGGACCTCCAAAGCCAATCTCCACCGTTCATATTTTAGACTTATGTGTTATGAACACTCAGTTAAAATTTGGGCTTGATCCAACGGTTAGATTTTTGCACGGATTGCCCTTCGTTTGGGGTGGTCTTTAAATTTTGCCCCTCAAATTTGTGATCTTTAAATTTTGCCCTTCATATTTGTGGTCTTTAAATTTTGCCCTTTGCTTGGAAAGATGAGCGAATACATGAAGTTCTGGGTTCGAACCCCCGCTCAGGCATAAAATAAAAAAATAATTTTGCAAGGCAGGACTGGGGGATTGTATGCCGGATCCAGCATACAATCTTTAAGAAAAAGTTAAAGTTATGCCGGATCCGGCATAACTAAAAGTCTGCCCCTCAAGGCAAAGTCTGCCCCCTCCGGCAGACTTTTAGTTAAACATAACTAAAAATCTGCCGGAGGGGGCATACAAAATTTAAACTTTACCTTGTAAGGCAAACTTTTAGTTATGCCTTAAGGAAAACTTACGCCTTATGGGGCATACTTTTAGTTATGTTTTATGGGCACACTTTTATTTAAGGCATTACTAAAGGTTTACCTTGAAAAGTTTAAAAAAAATGCATATATATGCTTCAAGGCAAAGTTTGCCCATAAGGCATAAGTATGCCCCCATCGGCATAGGTTTGGTAATTCCTGAACAAGTTTATGCCGATGGGGGCATACTTTTAATGGGCAAACTTCAAAATTTAAACTTTGTCTTATAAGACAAACTTTTAGTTATGCCTTAAGGAAAACTTACGCCTTATGGGGCATACTTTTAGTTATGTTTTATGGACACACTTTTAGTTAAGGCATTACTAAAGGTTTATCTTGAAAAGTTAAAAAAAAATACATATATATGCTTCAAGGAAAAGTTTGCCCATAAGGCATAAGTATGCCCCCATCGGCATAAGTTTGGTAATTCTTGAACAAGTTTATGCCGATGGGGGCATACTTTTAATGGGCAAACTTTTATGCCGGATCCGGCATAAACTTGTGAAGGAATTATCAAAGTTATGCCGGAACCGGCATACTTATGCCAAGTCTGCCCATAAGGCATAAGTAGGTCAGGTCCGGCATAACTTTGCTAATTCCTTCACAAGTGTATGCCGATGGGGGCATAGCGAAATTTAAACTCTGTCTTGCGATTTTTTTTTTTAAATTTTGACTGTGTGGGGGTTCGAACCTGAAACCCATGGGATTTAGCGAAGGGAAAAATTTAAAGATTTCAAATATAAGGGACAAAATTTAAAGACCACCCCAAAAGAAGGGCAATTCTGCGAATTGCCCCCAGGAAATACCAATTAAATATGGCTGGTCGGAGTGAAAGTCAACAGAAAAATACTAGGGGTTTCTCTAACTCTTTACAACTCTTGATTTTATAGGTACCGGGGTGGATGGATTTATTCTAGTGTTTAGAAACTATGTAACCTTGTATAATTCAGAGGTTCTTGATTGAATGATTTACCTTAGAGGAAACCTCAACAAACAAGATTGTCAAACCAACTCTTGAAGGTTTCTTGATAGCAAGAATGATTTTCTTGCGGTTCTTGAAGGATTGGAGTGCATAGGTTCTTTAGATATGGAGGTAGAGAGAGAACAAATAGTCTCTTAGGGTTTAGAATAGTGTTAGGGACGTTTTTAGTTCAGAAAATAACAAAATAAGGAGTCCCAATTAGAGTAGGAAAAGGCTCAAAACGTAACCCAAAATCTGAAAATTCTGCTCCAACCAGCGTTAGTAAAACAGGTATAACTCTTAGCAAAGAGCTTCATTTGAGCTTCACAAGATACCGTTGGAAATATATTTCAAAGTGCTACAACTTTTATGATTTAAGTTTTCTCAAATTCTCAATAAATCAAGGGGTTATGGGTACTCGAAGTAGGCCTGTTGACCATTTTCGCAAAACGCACAAACTTTCAAATTCTCTGCTAAACTCTAATGATATAAGTCTAACCTTTGTTCTAAGATACGGAGTGTTACATAGGGAGATGGAGATTGTATATTTTATATTTGTAAATAAAATATACATTTTATGTTAATATTATATATTTTTTTGGTATTATTTTCTTAATGATAATTAGTTATCTTAGTTTTTATTATCATTTAATAGTAACTCGTGCGACGTCCTAAATTAATCAAAATCCTATAAAATAAAACACTTAAACTTAAAGATAACAAGTTTTCAAACAAACAAAACTTACTTCGGGAGGCTTTACAACCCCTAAAACGACGATCCAAATGTATAGGTATACTTGATGCGTTGAGCCTATATTATTGTTCGCAGAAAATGATATCATGTTCTATATATAATATTGATATTCCGACATTTTTAAACATGACTAATCTTTGGTCAAAGTACGGAAAAAATATGAATTTCACAACTATTCAAAAGAATAAAGGGTTGGGATGCTTAGTAAACCCCTATTACACACTTTTATCCTATTGCGCACTAATTTAGCGTGCAAAAGGTAATTTGGTTTTTTTTTTTTTTTTTGTATGATATTTTGGTGCCATTTGATCATTTTTGGGTTAAAAAAATTACGGACTCATACTATACCCATAGTACCCACCTTCTCTCACGAATCACGTGTAAAATGGGAGTAGGTGGAGTCGGGTACAACCCGTTGATTCTATATATTCATCATCGGGCCATATAGACATTATGTAGGTGGAAGTGTGTGAATTTTGTGCTTTGCTCTTCACATTGAACTAATACTTACAATTTTGCAAAATTAATACTTACAACTCAGTTCTAGCCACTTCAATGTCTTCTTTTGCTGCTCTCAGTTCTAGCCACTTCAGTGGAGGTCAACTTTGGAAATATCAGGTTTGCAATTTTACCCAGAAATAGTTAGGCTCGGCTTTATGAATTCTCTCTCTCTCTAATATATAATCTATGTTTAGATAATTTAAATGAAATGTACCTTGTTATTTTCCTTATTTCTGATTTATGAAGTGATTTTTGTAGGATGAACTGAAGGTTTCCAAGGTTGGGAAGCTCAGAATTAGAGCTACTTCGATGGCGTCATCATCACCACCACAAAGCTTGCAATTTGGGGATGGAAAAGCTAACAAATTGGATAAATTGCGTATTGGTGTGCTAGGTGCTAGTGGCTACACTGGTTCTGAGGTGTGTGCAACCCCCTTTTTCGGGCCCCGCTTCAATTTCTCATCTTTTATTGCATTATGTTTGAAAAATGATGTCGGATAAGTATCTATTACTTTGCACGAATAATTTGTTTTTGGAGAGATTCATTTTTTTTTAAAAGTTAGCTTTTTGAGTGATTCTGTCGGAAACAACCTCTCTACCTCCCAAGGTAGGGGTAAGGTCTGCGTACACAATACCCTCCCCAGACCCCACTTGTGGGATTGCACTAGGGGTAATGTTGTTGTTGTAGTAGTTAGTTTGAGTGATTCATGGTTTCTTCTGAGAACGAAACAAAGGTGCAAAGGCACTTGGTAGAGACTGTTTCTTGCCCGTGTTTAATATTTTTATTTAATTTATCGCAGATGCATTCTAAAAGTTGCTATTGTCTACGCAGAAAGAGCTACATGTTGCCCTGATATTTTTAAGACTAAGCTCAATAAACATGCTTAGATGTAAACCTAAAAAGTAAAAATAAAAAATCAATAAAAGAAGAATTTTGATTTTGGTCAAGGAGTGAACCTGGATCGTTGTTTGAGACTCTGCGGATGCAGTTGTTCTGAACTTGGCTCGTGGGAGGTTTGTGCTTTACGGTACAACTGGAAAGTAACCTTTGGCACTACATTGCTGATTGTTGTGTGCTTTTGAAACAACCAAGATAGTTTGAATACTTCCTAATATTTGGGAAGACAAGTAGGTTGTCCTTGCTATACTGTTTCAAAGAGATTGAAGATGGTGAAAATAATCAGGGAATAATGTGGAAAATGAATCTTCCATTTATTCTAAAATATTGTCTGGATAGTCAAGTCGTTTTTGGAGATTTTACTCAGTGTAAGAATATACTTATTGTTCTAATTCATGATATACTGGAGAAGGAGATTTTGAGCATTGGAAGTTATGCGTTGTAAATGAGAGAAAAAATCCTGGAAGATGAATAAGAGAACATTATTTCCTCCAATTGTAATTTTGATACTGGCTAGAAAGTCAAATGTGGCTAGAACATTTATGGCCCTTTTTCTGTACTCATTTGATCCGATTAAGTTAAGCTTCTGTTTCTGCAGTGTAATATCATGTCATTTCGGGTAATTCTGCTTGGTTTCGATCATACTCTTGGTTTCATATATTGTTAGACTTATCATGTGTATCCCTTGGTTCTATGATTTTCACTTGACAAGTATAAAATTTGTTGCAGATTATTAGACTCCTGCGAAATCATCCACATTTTCAGATTACTTTGATGACGGCTGACAGGAAAGCTGGCCAAACAATCGAATCTGTTTTTCCTCACCTGGTCACACAAGTATGTATCTTTATATTTGCATGATTGTATTCTTTCTTGTGCTTTCTTGTTCGACTTTACTTTTGAATTGATTTCATATGGGACTGAAAAGTAGGAAATTATTTGATAAATACTTATGGATATGCTTTGTTATCTTTACTTTTTACTTGACTTTATGACTATATGAAAGAATCATGAGAGAGATTGAGTCTCTTCTAATACCCGACTCTCTTTTATTAGAATTTTGTCATTCCGTTCCTGCTCTTTTCGTTCTGAGAGAAAGGATTGTGCATTTTCAATTTAGATCATGAAGTATTAATTTTATTATCTCTATAACTGTTCCTTATCAACTATTCCCATACAGGATCTACCAAATCTAGTCGCTGTTAAGGATGCAGATTTCTCTGCTGTGGATGCCGTTTTTTGTTGTTTACCACATGGTACAACTCAGGTTTGTAGCTATTTCACGTCTTGGATTTTCAAAAATCAAATTAGCGTCATACACTCATACCGAAGGAAGATGGTCTCACTTTGCTTATCATAATTTCTAATGGAGATTTTGAGCCTTGCATTTAAGTTTTTATTTTTGTTAATTACTTACATTCTGCAGGAAATTATCAAAAGTCTCCCAACAAATCTAAAAATTGTTGATCTTTCTGCGGTAGGCATTCAGTTTATACTTCTGCTATACTTAAGACTGTTTCTTGACCCTGCATCTCAAACATCTTCTATACTTACTGTCATCATGATGGTCTTGTAGGACTTCAGACTGCAAGATATTGCTGAGTATGAGGAATGGTATGGCCTGCCTCACAAAGCAACGGCTTTACAGGTAGTAGATGAAATCTTCTCTCCGTCCTCCCAGAAAACTGAAATTAGAAAGAACTTCATGTTATCTAATATATAATGTTATATCACCCATAAACAAACAAATATATGATGTTGTGTGAAGGTGTACAACCAAGAGTCATAATTAGAAAATTTGGAGTCTCATATGTGGAAATGAGAGAATTCTTCCATTAGTTTTCCTCTTATTATTTCTCTTTGCGACCAATATAAGCTCACCATATTGAATGACTTCCGATTGATGCAGAAAGAAGCAGTCTATGGCTTGACTGAGATTTCAAGGAAAGAAATTCAAAGTGCACGTCTAGTTGCAAATCCTGGCTGTTATCCAACATCTGTTCAACTTCCTCTTATTCCCTTGATAAAGGTTTGGGGCTAAATTGAAAACAAGCATATCTTTTATTGCATGCATTGTGAGTTTGTCAAGATTTCTTGAAATTGGAAGGATCTATATATAGCAATTTGTGTTTTAAGACGTTCCCTTTTGGTTGAGAACCCGATCATCTGTATCATTCTAATGTATTTAGTTTTTCCTTTCCTGTGTTTTATCAATGGCTCACACTTGGTTGATTCTGCCTTTATTTCTGCAGTTCAGCCTCATTGAAGTAAGAAACATAATTATTGACGCCAAATCTGGTGTTAGTGGAGCAGGTTTTGTACTTTTCTGTATCCTTTCCTAGTCATGACTGCCACTTGTAGTACTTTAGCAGAAGTAATCAGCTTCTCAAAATTTATCTTGCAGGTCGTGGTGCAAAGGAAGCAAATTTATACACTGAAATAGCCGAAGGAATACATTCTTATGGTATAACCAGACATCGGCATGGTCAGTGATCCATTTTAGCTATACGAATAATGAAGCTTTATTTGTTAAACCAAATTATCTTAGTTATTGTTTCTTAAATTTTTTTAATGGAAAAATTTACAAATTTAAGAGCTATATTAGAATTTCTAAAAATTAACAATTCATCTTACTCTAACATGATACTCTATCCGACCAAGCTGAAGGTTGAATCAATTTAGAAATGGATAAAAAATATTTTAAGAAGTTATAAAAGAAGCAAGATTCATCTGACTTTTCAAATAGCAAACATGACTCTTTCCTTAGAAGAGTAGAAGTAGTATTTTGCTGTAAAATGGAAGACTATTATTAAGCGAATACACTAGGATCGTATCACACTACTCAATGTTTGATGAATATGTCAATATTATTTTGTAATTGACGTTAGTTTAGAAGTAATGTCAGAAACACAGAGGCTTTTAACTTAGTGGTACTAGTTGAGTGACTTTGATTCTGCATGAAGTTCAATTGTTTATCTCGTCCATTTGCCTGATTTTATCATGTAATGTACCTCAAGGATTCAGAAGTTCGCAAAAAGGGTAGTTCGTGCTGACAAAATCTCCATTCACCTGAGTTTTGCTTAGGAAATTCTTATCAAGTGTAATTTTACTAGTGAGAGTTCTGATTTTCTTTACAGTGCCAGAGATTGAACAAGGATTATCAGAAGCTGCAAATTCAAAAGTTACTGTTAGCTTCACTCCACATCTTATGCCAATGGTAAAAAGAGCTGAACCCAGTTCAAGTTTGTCTACCTGCCCTGCTCAGCAGGTCATTCTCTTAGGTTGTGTTTTTTTTTTATCTGCATTACTTTTTGTGCCACAGAGCCGTGGTATGCAATCGACTATTTATGTGGAAATGGCTCCAGGAGTGACAACTCAGGATTTGAAAGATCACCTTGGTAACTACTATGAGGTATGTACTTTCCGCCGCATGACCTGAGCAGCATTTAATTCATGGATTTCATTACCATTTTTATTTCTACACTTCACCCAATAGAACTCCATTTGTCCTGTTAGTATATTCCTCAATCCAATTCTGTTTTCAATGTATTCTGAGGTTGCTTACGATATTTTTTCCTTTTCAAATTTGAAAGAGTTCTCATTTTGTTAAAAGGCTTCATGCTATTCATTTGTGACTCTTAGATACGGTTTGTAGTTGTAACTTTTGACAAGAGGTCTCCTTGTAATGTGAGAAACTTGAAGCAGTCCACCTAATCTATCTTTCGTGTGAAGGCTACAGTTATGTTAAATTGTTTATTATACTATCTGAAGGTAGAATTTAAGAAGTTTTTTGCTGAATCGGATAAGAAATGGTTGTTGTCTAAGAAGGTCGATAAAGAGAGCTAAACTTGAATTTTTAAAATTACCAAGCATTTAGCTGTGAGGGGATTAGACCTGCATTTTCTTAGATCGTAGGGTCAATAAATGCTTGACACTTAATTTCAAAGAGTAGTATTAATTTCAAAGAGTAGTATGACTAGTCTGGTTCTTTATTAGGTCATACAAATTTAACCAAGGCTTAGTCTGGATCAAGCCAGTTGTTTCAACTTTCAACTAGCATGGCTAGAATTAATAGCAATACATATTACACTTCATATAGCTGACCCAACGAGTATTGGGATTAGGACGTTGTTGTCTATAACATTTCATCCCACCCGCAAATGATTTTGAGATACATATTTTTGTGCCAGTGGAGGGATGTTACCCCGTCATCTTCAGAGTCCAGGATAAGTAGTTATGATATACCATTCATCTGCATATACCCAAGTAAAAAGGCTATGTTTTCTCTTAGGATGATTGATATATGTATGTATTTCACCTTCTCCAGCATGAAGAATTTGTGGTGTTGCTGAATAACAAAGAAGTTCCCCATACTCGACACGTTAGAGGATCAAATTACTGCCTCATGAATGTATTTCCAGACCGGATTCCTGGGAGAGCAATAATAATCTCTGTTGTAAGTTTAGCAGCTTTTTTCTGTAGACTGAACGTGATAGTTTGGTTAAAGATTAGGTCTTGCTTACTAAATTGACTCCCAATTACCTTGTGTAGATCGATAATCTTGTTAAGGGAGCTTCTGGTCAAGCCTTACAGAATCTGAACTTAATGATGGGAATTCCAGAGAACTTGGGACTCAGTTGCCTGCCTTTGTTTCCGTAGAATATTTTTCTGGTTTGATGCTCCTGATGGTTTAAGGTTAAGCTCTTTTATCTTGCAATTGCTTTCCGGACGTATGGTAATGAGCCATTGTTGTCAACATACCATGTTTTTCACCTTTGACTTCTCTTTTTCTCTTCTCTCTCTCTCTTTCTCTTGTTTCTTGCATTGTACCTGAAAAAGGGAAAACAAAATAAAAGAATCTGTAATGTAGCTTGTAGCATGAAGTGTTTCTGATTTGTCCTCTGTGAAGCAATATTTGTATATGTATGTACTGGCAGAAGTTAAATCCTGCCCGTTGTTCTGCATCAGTTGTTTTCTATAGGTTAATACATCGATAGCCCCTTAAACAACAACAACAGCAACATACCCAGTTAATCCCACAACGTGGGGTCTGGGGAGGGTAGAGTGTACGCAGACCTTACTCCCACCTTAGGTAGGGAGGCTGTTTCCGGAAGACCCTCGGCTCAAGAGAAAGCATAAGAAAGGTCAGATACGGGCAAACACATCAAAGCAGTTATGACAATGAAAGCAGTGAAAGTAAATAAGCCATTATAAACCAACAGATACTCGCAGAAATCAAGAGACAAGAAACTATAGAACAACATAGCTACTCGTAAGAAAGGATAAACACAACTACTTACTAGCCTTCTACCCTAATATGAGTCCTCCATACCCTCCTATCTAAGGTCATGTCCTCGGTAAGCAGGAAATGCGCCATGTCCTGTCTAATCACTTCCCCCCAATACTTCTTCGGCCTGCCTCTACCTCTTCTGAAACCGTCACTGGCCAACCTCTCGCACCTCCGCACTGGGGCATTTGCATCTCTCCGCATCACATGCCCAAACCATCTCAGCCTCGCTTCCCGCATCTTGTCTTCCACTGAGGCTACCCCAACCTTGTCTCGGATGACTTCATTCCTAATCCTATCGCTCCTAGTGTGCCCACACATTCATCGCAGCATTCTCATTTCTGCCACTTTCATCTTCTGAACATGAGATTTCTTGACTGGCCAACACTCCGCCCCATACAACATAGTCGGTCTAACCACCACTTTGTAGAACTTGCCTTTAAGTTTCGGTGGCACCTTCTTGTCACACAACACTCCAGAGGCAAGCCTCCATTTCATCCATCCTGCACCAATACGGTGTGTGACGTCATCATCAATCTCCCCATTTCCTTGTATAATAGACCCAAGATACTTGAAACTATCTTTCTTCTGTGTGACCTGGGTGCCAAGCTTCACTTCCACATTAGCCTCATGCACTATCTCACCGAACTTGCACTCCAAGTACTCTGTCTTGATCCTACTCAACTTGAACCCTTTAGACTCCAGAGTTTGTCTCCAAACCTCCAGCTTAGCATTAACCCCGCTACGAGACTCGTCAATCAGGACTATGTCATCCGCAAATAACATACACCATGGCACCTCACCTTGAATTTGCCACGTCAGCCCATCCATCACCAAGGAGAATAGAAATGGGCTAAGCGCTGATCCCTGGTGTAACCCCATCATCACTGGGAAGTGCTCTGAGTCTCCTCCCATAGTCCTTGCCCTGGTCTTGGCCCCATCATACATGTCCTTGATCGCCCTAATGTACGCCACAGGTACACCTCTAGCCTCCAAGCATCTCCATAGAACCTCTCTTGGCACTTTGTCGTATGCCTTTTCTAGGTCGATGAATACCATGTGTAGGTCCCTCTTCCTCTCCCTATACTGCTCCACCAGTCTCCGTACAAGATGAATAGCTTCTGTAGTTGAGCGCCTCGGCATGAATCCGAACTGGTTCTCTGAGATAGACACGCCTCTCCTCACCCCCATCTCCACCACCCTTTCCCACACTTTCATAGTGTGGCTTAGCAGCTTGATCCCTCTGTAGTTGTTGCAACTTTGAATGTCGCCCTTGTTCTTGTATAATGGAATCATTGTACTGCATCGCCATTCTTCGGGCATCTTAGCCGTCTTAAAGATGACATTAAAGAGTCGGGTCAACCACTCTAAACCTGCCCTGCCTGCAGTCTTCCAAAATTTCCCAGGAATCTCATCGGGCCCGGTCGCTCGACCCCTACTCATCCTACGGATAGCACCCTTAACTTCCTCAACCTTTATACTCCTACAATATCCAAAATCACGACACCTCTCAGAGTACTCCAAATCTCCCAACATAATATCTCTGTCCCCACCATCGTTCAAGAGTTTGTGGAAGTATGACTGCCATCTCCGTCTAATGAGAGCGTCCTCCACTAGTACCCTGCCATCCTCGTCCTTAACATATAATAAAGTGTTTCTATTAGACACTCTTGATTCAAATTTTGGAAATCTTGTGTGTGTTTGCAAGTGCTCATTACATAGATGATATGTCAACCACTTAAAATATCTCATCTCCCTTAATTATACACATTGGCCTCAATAAGCCATAAAACCTCAAACATGTTCCAATTGAAGCTGATGTGTATAATTAAAGATGACACCATATCTTAAGTGGTTAACATATGTATGTAAAGGGCAAGCTTTTTTCCTAGCATTGAACCTTACTTCAAAGACCGGAAAGCTTACAACACAGGTAATAGAGTGAAGCCTTAGGCTGATAAACTGATTGAAGGCAGACCAAGAGCATTACCTACGAGGATTTATTAGGATGACTCAAAGACTGATTCGGTCTTTTCCTCAAAGGCACTTGAGAACACGTGCGGCTAAAAAATTCAATTTTTTTTAACCGCAAGTGTAATAGATACGCCTTATCATGTGTTCAGGTGCTTAATAGGAACAAGCCGTAGTTCGAGCATGTAAATGATATTTACTGGCAAGTTTAAGGGGCTTAGTCCGATGTATTAAGCCTTTTCTATAATTAAGGAAATCGTCATTTTTCTCGTTCAGATATATTTTTCTTCTGTGCTTATAATTTGAATTAGGTTTTACGTAGAATATTGCTGGGTCAAATGATGTATTCTCAAATTCAAGTATCAACTTCAGATATTTACAATTTGTCCATACCCTGCTGAACCTGATCAAGCAGCCGCAAGAACTGAGTGTTCCCTAGCTAATCTAGTCTCTGAGAGCAAATAACAAGGATTGGTTTAGTTACAATCCTTTGCTTTTCTTTCCAAGGGCGAGCGATACGTTGGAATGTGTATATGATCGTATCCTCAGCCCTGATCATCTTTTGACATGTGTTTTCTTTTGTTTCCTGTCTTCCTTGCAGGTATTTGTGAAGTCTAATTATTTTCCACTAGGAGAGACTGCCTCAAGATTTGCTCAGGAAGAGTTTTGTTTGCTGTAGAAGTTCCGGCTTAGCTTTCAGATGTATCCTATATTTAATTGCTAGTTGTACGCCCAGAAGGAAATTATGTGCCATAGATAAAGTTGAATGGGGTGGATGTGGGTGCCGTACTGTATCCTCTTTTTCTGTCCTTTTGTTTACTCTTTGTTCATGCAAAGTTAACCCCATGGGGCTGATATTAAATTTGAATAAAACCAATTGAGCTAATGGGCTGATATTAAATTTGTTTACTCTCTTAGTCGGGGCTCTAAGAGACCCGGACACCCGGTGCTTAATCAAAAAAAATTTGAATAAAACCAAATAATTCATGCGTAAACCTTTGGGCAAAAGTAGCTTTATGTTTTGGTGAAGGACTCAATTGGCTCTTCTCACCCAGAAGTGAAGAAAAACACATCATGTATTTATTTGAAACACAGAGGGCTTATACAGAAATAAGTAGTTATATTTCAAGCTTTGAAAATTTATCCCACTTAAAAGTCTCAATTATTTAGCGTTTTAACATTTTCGTAATTTGCTTTTCATATTACAATATTTTTCTTGGACTTGCCGTACTGAAACTGTCATTTTATCATCCTTTAATGCAAGGTGATACTTATTTCTTATAAGTTGATACATTAATAAATTAGATTTTGCAAGAATTTACCGGTTTGGTTTGGACAATATTGCGCATTTTAATAAGATTTTGGAGTTTTATATTCCAAATCACTTTGGTTAGTGTATAAAACATTCTTTTGGCAAATAATGAGCTTTTCTAATGAAACCATTCAAATTTAAATTAATTGCCTAATTATCATAAATAAAATTAAAATCCAAACCCGAGGGTCTATCGAAAACAATCTTTCTACTTGCTAAGTTAAAGGTAAGGTCTGTGTACACTCTACTCTCTCCAGATCCCACTTGTGGGAATACACTGGGTATGTTGTTGTTGTAAGATAAAAATTCAAACCATAAAATATTTATTTGACAATGTGACACCTCGGGAAAAGTTAGAGAGAATAGGAAGAAGAAATTGGGTAAAACGATTTGGATATTCAACATTCACAATTTCTTTTTCTAACTTCAACTCAAATATTGCTCACATGCCTACTTAAATCTTGCGAAGAACGAACTAGAAATTGTTCGCGACATGAAGAAATTGCCCGGTTTGTCCAATTTTTATCCTTCAAAATCAAACTTATGCTTAGCGAAAAATAAGTTCTTTAAGGACACGGGGCATTAACTCGTGAGATATTATGATGTGAAAATATAAATTTATGCCCCACGAAAAAATTGTTCTACTTGAGGGCCAAAAATTAAAGACCAGCACAGAACAGGGACAAAAGTGCATTCAAAGTAATATATTTACGCGGCCCATTTAAGATCATCCAAATTTGATGCCGTGGGGTGTAACCGGATCCGGATCCGGATCCGGCTCCACTCTTGCAAGTTTCAAGAACCTTAAACCCCTCAAAAGACCTTATCATCTTTCATGGCAGTTAAGAGTGTTTGTGCACAAGCCAAGTTCCCATGATGGCTCTCAAATTCAATTCTCCAGCCCCCAATGCTTTTCAGGTGACCAAGATTTCTATTTTTCATTATTCGTTTTCTGCCATGTACATAAGTTTATAATTGCTTAGCGCGTATTCATGCGTTTCTTGAAATATTTAAGTAAGGATATGACTCTAGATTTGGAGTATTGGATTAATGGAACATGTCATATGGCATGGTGAAATTTGTATTGTTAGCTGGAGTTACTGTGTGCTAGTACTGCTGTTGTAGTAGGTGTGACTAATCTAAAAGTGTTTCTATATGCCACCACGTTGACATTATAGCACTGAATATGGCAGATATACATACAATGGAAAGCTGATGTTTTGAATGTGTCGACAGCAGCATCCAAAGATGACATGTTTAATTTGAAAGGGATCTTTTTTCCTCGAGAAATAAAAAGGGAAATGTAATTTAACTGCTCTTTGGTGGGTTGGAGGTTGATGATCTGAAATTTGGTATATTGGCTTTTCTTTGTATAGAATTTTACTTGCAATATTCACATATCCATGTAGAGCTGATTGTTGAAACTTGATAGGCTCTTTTGTTTGTTCTTATTCTAGTCATCTGTCCTTGTTCTTATCGTATTAAAACCACTACTATCCAATTTCATATTTTACATCCAAATGGGAATATACGCGTATTTCATTCCTTTTTGGTTTGACAAAGTTTGTAGTCCTCCATTAGATTACTAGGTTAGTTGAGATCCGTTGTCCAGTGCCTACCGCCACCACCACTACTACTACTATTGTTGTTTCTTTTTCTGTTGTCGACATCATCCACAGCGTCATCTTCCTTTAGTTTAGGAAGTAGATCGAAGGGACCCACCCGGTCATCATGGAGAAAACTACCAATTGCTCTTAGTTTATTGTTATTGTCATTCTTGTTATTCGGTTATTCACTCAATCGTTGCCTTTTATCTTGGCAGATCTTACCATCATTGACTAAGTCTAGTATGTGTATTTTGAGCATCAGACCAAATGGGACATGCCCAATTGCAAGACGTAAAATAATCTGCAATATGAACATAGCAGCAGCTGGACAATCAGATGAACCTCACAAATTTAACTTGGTGAGCATAATAGACCGGGCAAGGAAATTGTGGGACAGCACTCCTGAACCTGTCAAGAGTTTCCCTTGGAATAGAGCGCTGGACAATTTTGTTCAACTTATTCTTGACATTGTTTTGTCAGTTACCAAATACTTATATGTACCAGTACTTGTAGTCACCTCAATCAGTGAGTTGTCTTACTGTGCACATGAAAGGAAGCTTTATATCACCCTGCTTCCTATTCTAGTTGGTGTTACTATTGCTGGCATCTTAAAGTCAGCAGCTCTGGAGTCATCTCCATATCTGAAGGTGATCTTTTTTGCTCTACATAGTTCATGAAATTCTAGCAGAAGATTGTTGATACTTAAATTCCGTTTTGCAGATTTTATTTTGTTTCATGTAAATAATATACAACATGACCAATTAAATGCATCTGCTAGATCATTTCCAACAAAAAAAAAATGCATCTATTAGATTGGCTCTAGAGTTTCACTGCCTCCTAGTTGGTAAAACTTGGAAACTAGATAGAGGAAGAGTTTGCAATTATATTTTTACAACAAGGGACTCTTCCATCTCTATATTATTCTGTTTTTTTCTATCCTTGTTTCTTTTTTTCCCCCAAATTCAACTTATTCCTGTTTGGCTTTTGCAATGGTGGACAAATGTTTGCGCTATATGTCTAAAATTGATCTGCTTCTTTGTCCAAGAAGAAAATAACATGAAACCCACAAGGGTGGCTCAGTTGGTTGAGCATGGGGCTTTCATAATGGAGGTCTCAGGTTCGAAACCCCCTGCTTACGAAAGTAGGGGATTTGCCTTCTGGGTCGAGCTCGTCGCACATGGCTTGCCTAGTGCGGGTTATCTCTCCTGTGTGGTTTGCGGGCTATTGCATAGGAGTGGGGTTTACCCTTTGCGCACCCAAAGGGTAGCAGCTAGGGGTTCCCTTGTCATAAAAAAAAAAAAAAAAATTAACATGAAACAAATTCTGGTTGTATTCTGATGTGCTTCTGCTTTGTTTACCATGTTAGAATGCAGAAGTTCCTTGGCATTTGATTGGCATTGGCATTTTCTTCACATTGCTGAAGTTGCCCGGACCATATTATCCATATTGGGGTCGAATTTTTATTCCACACATCGCAAATGGGGCACTGTTCAGAACTTTGTGGTTTGCTTTCCTCTGGTACAGAAGGCCCAGGAAGTCAGTAGAAACGACCCTGCCTGATTCAGTAGTTGCTGATCCTGAACAGAGGGGGCTATAAATTTTTGGCGACGAAGTATATGAACCGGTAATAATATTTGTTCTCCTAAAATTAGTTTCTTTATATGAACTGGTAATTAATTATATTTGTTCTCCTAAAATTAGTTTCTCTTGCTTATTGAAAATTGCTGCTACTTACGCCTTTAAAAATGATACAGCCAATATTCGGCCATAGGTGTTCTCTATGAAAAAGGGATAAAATTTTGCTGTACATTGTATTGGTTAATGGCATATTTTTGCCTATGTAAGTGCACATGTACTCTTTCATGTTAAGGGGCAAAGGGAATCTAGAGTGCAATCTGTTTGTAGTAAGTCTGCCTAGTAAATCTTGCGCATTTGCAAAATGTTGTTTTGACCAGTGTCATCTACCCTGCTTAATTAAAGTTCATCTACCCTGCTTAATTAAAGTTAACTCCAATTAATAGCATAGATCAACTCTATGATAATAGTTCTGAGAGACAAAACCCGTATTCATTCTGCAGTTGCATTAAGCTGATTTTCTGCCCTCTTGTGTGTCCTTTATACTACAGTATTGACTGTATTTTAATGCTTACTCAGAGAAGTGGTTTGTCTTGACAGCTCTTGAATACTTTCATCAACAATTTGAACTTTCAACTTGAGAGACTGTTTGAAGTTCTAAGTTGCGCGGACTCTTCGTTTTTGATGGCGCACCCGTCTCGACACGGGACGGGTGCGGGATACGTCTCGAATACGGTCAACCAACTTCGGATACCTTGACCGGAGTCCATGGACTAATTTGGGGGGAAATTGAGATTTTGATTTCTCAAAATAAAAGATAAAACAGATTTAAGACATGGGAAATGGCATGCCTTCAATATTATAGTCCTTTTGTCTCATATCCATGGCTTAATGTTTCAGGCCAAATTAAGAGAAACCAAGAATTCAAGGGGTCGTGTTCTTTATAGCTCTATTTTTATAATTTTGAATTATCTTTGCCGAATCCCCGCACTCGTATCCATACCTTGATCCGCACCCCCGAATCTTAAAATTTAGATTCTGCCGAATCCGACACTCGAATGCGTACCCGTATCGGAAACCCGCACCCGAGTCCGAGAAACTTAGTTCAAAGTTTGAATACATTTGGACTTGATGTAAATGATATGATGACAAAGTTATGTGTATAGTTTCTTAAGCAATCCCTTTGTAATAGTCAGTATGGTTAATGTTTCTCTTTAATATTTGATCATTTGAGTAATTGACTTCAACCTTTTGACGTGGAGTTCTTCAATTATGAATTTCTAAAGTCCGAGCAAATCTCTTTAATTTTGATATTTAAGCTGTTAAATGTAGTCATGAAAGCAATGCAAGTGATTCTTTGATTTGGGTATCAATGTGTTGCCATTAGAAGTTTCTTTAATAGTTTAGAAAATTAGATTTTTTAAGGCACTGTTATCGACTGATGAAAATATTTTATTTAGGGGCAAATCACTACTTTTGGCAAATTGTACCACAGCAATCAATTGTCTGGATCTTGGATCGACCAAGTTTGAAGATATTTGATTTTCACTTTAAGAGGGGCTTTGAATTTTAGTTCCAGTGAAGAAAGCCAAGGCTTCTTTGCAATCAGACAATAGGTATAGCATTAGTAGTTTCCATTGTAAACATTTTCAGATTTATCTTCAATGTACTCATCCTTTTGAATAAGTGTCACTCTTCTGTATTGCTTGTATTTTGGTCTCACTATAATTGAATCTCTATGAGTTTTGTGGTTCTCCCCTTGGAAAAAAAGACCATGCCTTGCTCTTGACTTGATGACCCTGCACGACCTAGAATTGTGAATTTCGGGTAAAAATTATGCTCATAAGTAAGATTAATCCCCTCCGCCCCCCTCGTGCATTTTCTCTTAATTGGGAGGTGACATTTATCGTGCGCCTCGAGCATGGTAGGGCAGTAAAAGTACTCCTAATGAGAGGGAGATGTTATCTGATTGTAGAGCATATCTGAACTAATAACCAAAATATGTGCAAGTTTGCAGGTGACATTGTGTTTATCTTTGACATCATCTTAGATATTATTGGAAACTTGATTGCATTAAGCATTGAATATGATATTGTAGGGGAGCATGTGATAGAGAATGCGTAAAGGTAACTAAGGCAAACACCAAATCAAAGAGCGTGTTCTTTTAGTTTCAATTTTTTATAGGCACTTGTTATTGTATTTCTCATCTTTAAATAGTGCCCTAAGGGGTATAGTAGGAAGATTCAATAGATTATTTGAGCGCCCAATTTTAAATTTATTGTACTACTGAAATCACCTGATGCGTTCAACGCAATGAATAATCGAGAGTTTAAGTTGGTAAAAAAGTTACTTTAGTTCTCTATCATATCATGGATGATAAGTCACATTACTACAGCGTGAAACATACTTACTGTAAATCTGGAGTAACTCTATCAAGGTGCTTGAATGTTAACCAGTTCAAACTGGGAGAAGCATGATCTTATTTCTGATGCTAAGCTTCCTACAAACAGTTAAACCCTTTGTTGCTAATCTCAGGCTTAAAAATAGGGCTGAAAGATAAAAACAAGATTAACAGATAGTACATCAGGATACTTTTATTTGGTACTAGTCAAAAGAATAGTAAGTTGTTACAGAAGCTAAAAGGGGCATTCCCCGGTACATGAGAAGCAATGAGGGTCTATCCTTCGAATGTAACAGATTAGTGAAAACCCCATTGACAGAATTGACTATAGAGGCTTAGACGAAGAGTAAATGACTGATAATATATGACATGCGTCTACTGCTGCTGTTGTTTTTTTTACAAACTTGAATTCTGGGAGTACAAATCCTTTTTTGCTGAACAGCGTATCCATCAGGTTCTCCACAGCCCCAGGTGTCAATCGAAATCCATCCCAATGTAAATACGAAGCCTTATCAGAACATACATCAACTCCTTCCTCTCCGCATTTCTTATGTCCATCAACGTTGAACAGACATCGCCATTGTCACAACACGCCTTCATCAAAGTCTTTGTCTTGAATCCCAGGAACGTGTGGTTCTCAAGAAGAGCCATGAATGCTTCGTAATAGTCTGCATATATAATGTGAACTTCAGGGTGTTTCAAAAGCATCTCCAGAATTGCTTGCCAGAGGTGATCATTGTGAAGCTTCGCGAACATATTGAGCCCTTGTGGCATCTGCTTTTGCCAATTGAATCACCCTCGGGAAACTAAGCCCGGAAATCTGGAAAGCAACCGATGGGAAGAATTCCAGAAATCATAATAGTTCTGGATCCATCTAGGTTGATGAGTCTTTCCACTAAATTTTTTACTGTGTCCACTACTTAAGGCACAAGATGGGAAGCCTCTGAAACAGATTTTCCATGTAAGAAGGCATGCTTGTAGTCGTTGATGCCAGGTTGATCCGGAAAGATAAGTGCTTTCTGAAGAATCTTGTTTTTGCCGCAGTAATGAAAAATGCAGTCGTCTTTATAGAAGAACTTCATGAAAGATAGGTCATGCGACTGAGGAGTTAGTGGGATACCATTCTTGAGGAAGAAAGAGGGACACATGATGGTATCTCCAGGGGTCTCATAACTGAGACCAGACTCGAAGAAGTCGGTGGCTTTTTCCGCGTAATCAGCGAAAGAAGGAACTACTAGAAGACAAGAGAAGACAAATAGCAGACGCAACAAACAACGGCAATTGCAAAACGAAGCCATTGAAGCAGAGAAAATAACAAAGAACTCAAACAATATGAGAAATTGATGGCTGCGTGTTAATAACTATTTTAAGGTCGAGATTATATTTACAGAGGTTGTGATGTTTGGTGTTTAACAAAAGTAATTTGTTTCCTATATTGATTAGAAGATTGACTTATAGCTTTTCATATAGGAGATTACCGAATTAGTTATGGAATGCTCCCGAAAGAAAGTTACAAGTATGTAGTTTAGGAAAAGGCTGGACTATTTTGCTTGATGATACGCTCAAATTAGACCTAAATTATGGCGTAAGGCGGTTGGTGTCAAATTTAGTAACCCAACTAGGTTGGGGTCGAATCCCACGGGGAATAAAGTGTGAAATGAATACTAATCATATATTTTACTAATCTCTAAAGACTTTAGTTCTATTCCGACTAGTATAGAAAAAGGGTTTTGGTTTGTACTCCCTATTTTGAGGTATTGGAATTTGTTTGGATTAAAAGAATCAAAGTTGTGTCCCTGCTGTGATTAGATGTTATGCTATGGGTATCAATATGATATATTTCTAATGGGTTGAGATTTCATATGCACTTAATCTCTAATGCACTTCCTAATATTTTCTAATAGTTAGAAAGTATTTTGTTTCATGATTTTCCCAAATATAGAAAAGTTGTAAGTAAAAACGATTAAATATGCCAAGTAGAACTCATCTTATCCCTAAGTGAGTTCATTAAACGAGGGTTAGCGCTCCAAGTCCTTGTTATATTATTTCAACTCAAACCCTAGTTCATCTTTCCAAACAAAATTAGGATTTGTGCATAAGTAAGTGTTTGCAACCACTAGCTAACAATGAATAATATGAGAAATAATTAAACACATCACAACCCATTATATATATATATATATATACAATGTTAGACATCCATTACATAATACTCATCATTTGGGTCCACAACTTTGATTAAAGAAACTACTCACACATATTAGTCACAAAAGTAGTAAACAATAATGGAGACATAAAACTTACAAAGTGTAATAAAGATGGTGGGAATGAAATCTTTTTGTCTTCACTAAGCTCCAAAAGTGATGTATTCAATGCTCACCCACCAATGCAAAAAGTGTTAAGTGTTGAAGAAAAATCTGATGTGTACAAAAACCTAAAATGTTCTTTAAATAGGCTCAAAAAACACACATCAGCAATTGACAAAACTACCCCTGGTATTATGATCGACGGAACGTCGATCAGTTTGACGATCTGTCGATGCCTTCATCTTTTGCTTCTTCAGTTTTATGGTCCATTCGACGGTATCGTCTACCGGTTCGATCATCCGTTGATTCTTCCGTCTTTCTCTCTTCTAGTGGACAGATCTGTTTGGCGATACAAACGACGAAATGTCGATCAGGTTGACGCTTCGTCGATGGCTCCGTCCTTTGTCCTCTTCAACTTAAGGCCATCACTGGAAAATTGAACTTATCGACGCTTCAAAGGACGGTCCGTCGAATCTTCATTTCTGGGCAATTTTTTCTTTTTTTTGTTTTTGCTTTTGGGCTATCGTCTTCCTAAAACACAACAAAACACATTAAAATGACCCATAGTTACTTGAAAACAACCAAAATTAATAGTAAAAAAGGGTCGAATGTGCCACAAATCCGCGGCACATCACTTGACAACTCTAGTTGCTTTGTTAAGGGATGGCCTATGGCTTTACTGACATGCACAAATGTTATGAAAACCGGAGTAAATGATTTCTGTTTCACACTCACTTCAACACGTTCAATAAATTCAGAGTAGTAATTTTAGAGAATCAATTGTTGTAAGCAAATATCGTTTACATATATCTGGTTTATTACGTTGATTTGCAGTAACAAAGAACTTTGAACTGATAATTTCACCCAAAACCAGAGAAGCATGACATCCCAGAAGACATTGCAGTTATAAGCAACAACGTAGTTTATTAATATCCAATAGAAGATTACATATGCAATTTGCTTCAATCAGATTTTCCAAAAGAATAAAGCATGTAATGGTTCTCACGTAGGTGGAATTGTTATGTTTTGTGTTATCATACATTACATATTATGAACACAGCATATTTCTGAATATTCGGCCAGCTTTCAACAGTATGGCCACTGGATGTGGTCTTCACTCTTCAAGATAAGTACAAGCACCTCCATATTCTCTAGATGTAATTGCACATTTCATCAATCTCCATCCCTGCTGGCTGCTGCATAGAGAATATTTGCCACTAATGCTAAGTGATTAAGATACTATTTACCATAGAGTAAAATGAACATAGAGGGTTCATATAGACGAGTTCGACTAGTTTGAGATTGATGTGTAGTGATAGTTGATTGATTAATGTCGAAGGGAAGTCTTTTTTTGACGTTATCAAAAGAGTTATCACTTGAAGGTGGCTCATCTTGCTAAGCCTTGCACCCATGAAATTCTCAGACTGATATTTGTATCACTCCACGGATTACCTTCACAAGGAGAAGATACACCCAATTTTTTTGGAAAACAGAAACTTTGGAGTACCACAATAAACAGGGAGCAAAGTGTTTTTTGCTAGATTGTAATATAAATTACTTCTGTAACCTAACTAACAATTCCATGATATTCAGAAAAGATAAAATAAGATATTGTAATAAGAAACATCATCTTCACACAAATATTTGATTTAAATCAGGCTAGTTGTATAGGTATGAGTAGAGAATATTTAGATGTTACAGAAACTAACAGAGGTACATATGAAAGCAATGAGGGCCTACCCTTCGAATCAAACAGATCATAAGTAAATCCAATTGAATAAAGAAAATTGGCTTATAGCCGTGCCTAAACAACACGAGACATGTCTGTAACACGTGCATGAAAGTTTCAGGTCAACTGGGAAGAGCTTTATTTCTGATGCTAAGCTTCTTACAAGCAGTTACACCCTCTTTCTTAATTTCAGACTTAGAAATAAAGGTTGAAGGCAACAGCAAAATAAATTAGATAACAAACATATAGTAAATGAACTTCAGAAAAATATATGAATCAAATCGCTCTACTTTGATTGAGTATGAGTAAAAAGTATTGCTGCTACAGACACATATGAAGCAATGAGAACCTACCCTTTGAATTAAACAGACTAGGAAAAAAAAAATCAGTGCTATTGAATTGAATACATAAGAAAAAGGCTGGCTTAGACAAAGAGTAGATGCCTAATAACATAAGACATGTCTCTAACTCGTCCATGAATCTTGGAATAATGCCTTGTTACTGCTGCTGTTGTTTCTTCTCCAAACTTTAATTCTGGAAATACGAATCCTTTTTTGCTGAAGAGCGTATCGATCAGGTTCTCCAAAGCCTCAGGGGTCAATCGAAATCCATCCCAATGTAAATAAGAAGCCCTATCAGAACACGTAGCAGCTCCTTCCTCTCCGCACTTCTTCTTCACATCAAAGTTGAGCGGACCATCGCCACTGCCACAACATGCCTTCATCAAAGTCTTTGTCTTGAATCCCAGAAAGGCGTGGTTCTTAAGAACAGCCATGAATGCTTTGTAGAAATCTGCGTATATGATGTGAACTTCAGGGTATTTCAAACGCAGCTCCATAATTGCTTGCGAAAGGTGATCATTGTGAAGCTTCGAGAACAAATTCAATCCCTTGTGACATCTGTTTTTGCCAATTGCGTCGCCCTCAAGAAACATACTCCTAAAACCTGGAAAACAGCCCATGGGTAGAATTCCAGAAACCATAACAGTTTTGGCTTCAGCTTCCTTGATGAGTCTTTCAACTGAATTCTTAATGGTCTCCACCACTTCAGGCACAAGATGAGACGCCTCGGAAATAGATTTTCCATGTAAGAAGGCCTGTTTATAGTCATTGATTCCAGGTTGATCCATAAAGATGAGAGCTTTCCGAAGAACCTTGTTTTTGCCACAGTCGTGAAAAGAGAAGCAGTCTTTATAGAAGAACTTCATGAATGTGACAATCGGGGATAGCTCATGAGACTGCGGAGGTGGTTTGATGCCATTTTTGACGAAGAAAAAAGGGCTCATGATGGTAGCTCCGGGGGTGGCAAAATTAAGACCGGACTCGAAGAATTCAGTGCCTTGTTGGTTGTGGGGTTGTGGAGAAGGCAGATTGAGGGTTGCAGCAATATGATCAGCAGCTGATGAAGATGAATAGTCGCCAATGTTATATAGAGAATTAAAGGGGCCAACAGTTTCTTTAGCCTGATCAGCGAAAGACAGAACAACTAGAAGACAAGAGAAGCCTAATGGCAAGAGCAACAAACAGCGGCCGTTGCAAAACGAAGCCATTGGGAACAGAGAAACTAATTAACCTAAGAGCTCAAACAATATGAGAAATTGATGGTTGTGTGTTGATAAATCTTTTAGGGTCGACATTATATTTATAGAGGTTGTGACGCTTGGGGTTTAAGCAAAGTAATTGTTTCCAAAGTTGATTAGGATTAGAGTTATAGTTTTCCGTTGAAGTTTAGGAAAATAATTTGCTTTCTTAGTTGATTAAGCTTAGAATTATAGTTTTCAATTTAGGAAAAGGAATGCTCTGGAAAGAAAAATTTTAGTTACCCGATGCGGTTGTATTGTCTTTTTCTTTCTTCTATTGCAAGTTTCTCCCAAGCTTTAATATGGTTCTTTTAAAAACATTACTAGTAAATTTTCATTATTCAAACAACCTAACAATTTTCTAGCTTTTTAATATATTTATCTTTTTTAAGAAAAAGAATGTCAAGAAAAGAAATTATACGATCAAATAGGCATTAAAAGGACACAATATATAATTTTTGGTACCTTTCAGTTTGGGCTTTTATTATATTGGTATAATACCGAACTTGAAAACATTTATAATGAGGGTTGATATATAATAACGCCTGGATTATATTTCCCATGAAAACTCTAGTTGCTTTTTGAAGGGATACGGCAGATAAGATCTAGTATACAATAATATAAACAACATTACTGGACATCAAAGATGAATACTGAAAGTAGTACATCTTGTTTAGCTATAGGCCTGCTAATATCTTCAAAAAAAGAGAGCACTGTTTCTCTTATGTAATATTTTGTCCTGATTTTTCCATTGCTCCAGTATACTGTAGATGCCTTCATCCTTGTTACAATCTCTACATAACAATAAATGCGTGCTGAAACTTCAGTACGTACCCTTGGAGAATCAAGACTAACTTATGTTTAAATTTTAATTTGCTTTTTCTGATGGATGAGCGGTCTGATATTTGAAGATTTGATAAGAGTATGAAGTCAGAGAAGCCTTGAATTGTGCAATCATTAGATAAACAAGTTAAAGCTGAAGTGTGAAAATAAACCAGATAGCAATTATATTGGCATGCTTATTTTTTCCTTAATCAAAGTATCATTTACTACTGGTGCAGGGAGGAGGCAGCAGAACGAATCGCTCTCCTGCAGTCCCTTGGCTTCCTTGTCATGCACAATACTATGAAAGATCTGTACATGATTTCGGTTTCGTTCTCACTTCAACATGTTTTGCAACTTCTAAGAGTGACACAAAGGTGACTGCCAAATAATAAAGAAGAAAAGCAGCGTACTGATTTCAGAGAAGCAGCTATTGCAAGCTGATTTCTTTTACATATAGATGCTTTATTACGTCAATTTGATGTAACCAAGAACGTCGAACTGATGATTCCAATCATAATTGGAGAATCATGACATCTAAAAAGATATACTCGCAGTTATAATAAGTAAGAATAAGACAGTATCACTAATATCCAATAGAAAAAGGGTACAAATGGCAGTAGGCTTCAATCTAATTTCTACTGAAAGAATTTAGCATGTAATAGTTCTAATGTAGGTAGATAGAAGTGTTTGCATTGTGTTATCATACATTACATGTTATAGCATAGCATATTTCTGATTATTTGACCAGCTTTCAACAGTATACCCTCTTGATCTGGTCTACAATCACGAGCTATTCCAAATATAATTTAATCTTCTGTTTCTTCTCTTTCTCGTGGAACTGCACCAAAGTTCTTAATTAGTAAGTCCACAACAAGTGGTACCAAATCATCACAGGGGACAGCCTTCTTATATGCTTCTCCCAAATGTGAATCACTCCCTATTCTGCCACCTAAGAAAACATCGGCGCCTTCCACAGTCTTCTTGTCCTTATCTCTAGTCAGGCATCCCATGAATCCAATATCTGCAACTTGAACTTGTCCACACGTATTGGGGCAGCCAGTCCAATGCATCCTTACTGGCCTTGTCAGAGATACTTGCCTTTGAACCTCTTCGGTAATCTTCAAGGCACGAGCTTTTGTCTCAATTATGGCTTGTCCACAAAACTGGTTACCAGTACAAGCCACTAAACCTTTCATGAGAATAGGCGGATCAGGTGAAAATCTGTTAAGAAGAGGCTCTTTGAGAAGTGCCTCAATTTTTGAATTTTCAATGTTGGGAATAATAATGTTCTGTTCCACAGTCAGCCGGAGCTCTCCTGAACCATACTCATCAGCTAAATTAGCTAGATCATCCATGTCGTCTGCTTGAACACGACCCACTGGAATGTGAAGACCAATAAAGCTGTAGCCTTGCTGCTTCTGTGGATGCACACCAAGATAATCTCTTCTTTCCCATTGTTTCTTAACCAACTCTTCTGGAGATGCTCTCTCTAGCTCTTGCTGGGGCATTCTCTTTTCGACTTCTGCCCTGAATCCTTCTACACCCTGCATACGTTGAAATTGAAACAAGTTAGACCAGCTGAAAAAAAATCCGGTCTGAAGATAATAAAGTAAGGCCCTGGATATTTAGTCAAATAGTTATAAACAGTTCAACTTAGAACTCTTAGTTGAAGCCATATGCTAAGACATAATATGTTCAATGTACCAAATGTATCACTCACCAGTTCATCGATTAACCACATCATTCTACATTTCTGCCTGTTCCCTCTGAAACCAAGATCTCTAAAAGCTTCGAGTATTGCTTTGCAAACCGGAACAACATCATCAGCTGGAACCCATGCATCAAGAGGAATTGCCTCATCACATCGTTTCGCACTGAAGAACCCTCCCACGAGCAGGTTGAATCCAAATCGTCCATCTTTTGTGGCAGGCATGTATGCAAGATCATTGATATGAGGATGCTCATAAAGATCATGGGACCCTACTACACACGGATTCCACTTCCTTGGCCTACAACAATATTGCAAAACCTTGTTAATGCAACTACTTTAATTTTCTCCCTGAATAACGAGAACATGAGGCAAATTCTCTTTCATTATAAAATGATGGTTTCATTTTTGGCCTGTCAGCCAAAATTAATTACAATACAAAACATGTATTCTAGTTATGTATATGATATGTACATTATATGTATACTTTTACTTAATATACATTACATATACATTAGCCGGCTAATATTTTTTTTAAGAGGTCAAAAAAGGTAATTATCCCCAAAATGAATGATCTCATTCTTCACGATTCTTATTATTAAGATTATTACTCCTTGACTGATTTACAAGTAATCAAGCTACGCAAAAACTGAACAGAATAGATATGTCCATAGGTATGTTAAATCCATTAAGAAGCAACTTGATAATTATAGCATGAAGCAACGCATAGGAAAAAAAATACTGTATTGAAGACTTACAAGTTAGAAACAGCCGGATTGCCTCGTGAATTACCAGTGATAAATTGGGAGAGCAAATTAGTGTAAGGCCTTGTGTCTACTATTTCTTCAGGATCAATTCCAGCCAGAGGATTTCCTACTGGATTCCTGACATTATCCATGCCACTCTGCAAACTGGTCAAGCCAACTTCTTCAAGTCCCTTAAGTATCTCAGGCACATCAGGCAGTACAACTCCGCGAATCTGCCAATTTTGTCTTGTCGTAATATCAGCACATCCTTCCTCCCCATATTTCTTTATAACACTTGCCAAGTATCGAGTCTGAGCACTCGTTGTTACTCCATTTGGAAGCTTCAATCTCATCATGAACCTCCCATCTGGTCACCAAAATTCGGTTCTGATATAAGATCTTGAAATGTATTTGGTTTCCTCATTAAACAAATCATAAAATAGAGCAGACGAGCAAATATCTAAAAGTTCAGCTGAGCAAGATAAACTTTGGGGCATATATATAGCCTAGTACTAGCTCCGCTATGTGAGTTTCGCGAAGCATAGCCAATCTCAAGGCCCGAGGTTTTGGCGGATCCAAGATTTAAACTTAATAAGTTCAACTTGCAATTATGGGTTCAGATTTTGATATTCAATGAAATTTTAGTCATTTTTGACACATATATCTATGCTCTGTGTGAAAAATGTTGGATTCAGTTGAACCGTTGATTATACATTGCATTCGCCTCTACCCAAGATTTACATAAGTTGATGGGGAGCATAGAAATAGTCAAATAAATACCTCAGCTTATAAAATTATGATGAATCCTCATAATATGAAAGATTCATATAATTGTTTTAACTAGTTTGAGACTAAGGTGTAGTTTCAAATAGCTATATGTTAAAAGAAATCTGGAGCTGAGGTTCAGTACTTACACTGATTCTTTCTCCTATGGAAGAGGCCAAGCCACTTCAGTCGGACATCAATGTCATCCTTAGTAAGCTTAGACTGATCTATCTCTTCAATGGGTATCTTAGCAAGCTCTTCAATACCATTTTCCATGAACAACTTCATTGGTTCCTTCTCAATCTTCACCTTTTCTTGAGGATTAATCCCTTTCCTAAACTGCTCCTTGAGTATCCAATAACCATCTTTTTCCTCAACTCTTGGCTCTAGTCTCTCAGCAGCAACCTCTGGAGGTGGTGCTGCCACCGTCTGTGGCGGAGTTGCATTGAGCTTGAGAGTTGTACTCTTGGAAAATCTAGTTGGATTTGGCAATGAAGGTGCCAAAAATTTGATAGAAAAAGATGCCATTTTGGAAGTTGAAGTGGAGGAAAAGAGATGTCAGACCATTTTGTAGAGTAGTGTGGGAGTGTATGTGTGGCAAAACGTTGGTGGACTCTTGATTGTTCCAAAGGGTCGTTAATATTAAAACTTGTTTGGACAAGAATGTCCCTTTACCGTTAATTTTTCAAAATTGTAGGATATTATACAGCAAGCTGTGTGTCAGGTGACCGTCAAGGTATCGGATGTGGTGAAGTGAAATTTATAAATAGCGTTCTATTGCAATAACCAAAATAATTATATTCATGCATAAAAATACTAGATTATCGAGAAAGAAAGATTAAAAATCATCATAAACTTTCTTTAATACTATAATTTTGGATTACTATATGATGCTTTTTGAACTCGTCATATAAAAAAAACGAGTAGAAACAACATATATGTGCTACGGCGGCGATGATACCAAAGGATTTAAATAAATAATTGGGATATAAGATAGACTGTAATGAAGTAGAGTCATTTTGAGGTTTCTCTGAAACGAATTACATAAAGAGCCACTATGAAGAATTCTGGAATTACGAAGAATTCGAGCTCATGTCAATCATTATTTGTGTCGCTTTCGTTATTTGCATTTCAATATCGCTTTGAATTTTTTAACCTTATCTGACCTCTTTTTATGCTTTTTATTGAACCGAGAGTCTTTCGGAAACAGCCGTCCTATCTTGGTAGGAGTAAGGTCTGCGTACACTCTACCCTCCCCAGACCCCACGTTGTGGAATTTCACTGAGTTGTTGTTGTTGTTGTCGAGCTCATGTCAATCATGAGTTTGAGAATTGAAATTGAATGAAATCAAATTTCCTAATTCCTATATTCTTAACCAAGGTTTCAAATTCCAATCTTGAAAATAACTTTTTTTTTTTTTGTTTAAAGGAGTACTTTACCCGTCTTAATGAGCCTATCAACATACTTTACCCGTCTTAATGAGCCTATCAACGTGAATTTAATTTGCGTTAGCCGAATAAATAAACTTAGATACCGAATGGTCGGCCTTGAAAGAAAAATAAAATTGGTGCCATGTGTAGCATGTTTGGCGGGTGTTTATGGTAAATTAAGGGTACCCTTTTGGAGTATCAATGGGACACAATGGTCAGACTAGAGAGGCGTGTGGCTATGGTGTTAGTGACATTGGTGATAAGAAACAGTTTTCCTACTTGGCGGGAGCCCACCCTTCCTTGTCCTGGAATTCTTGGAATTCTACATGATAGAATAATAATTCATCAACTACTGTGACTAAAGAACCATAACAAAAAATCATACCCAAAAGAGTAAATTAAGGTATAAATTACCTGAAGTTTAATGAAAAGAGCTAAATTTATTCAGATACTTTGTAGAGGCAAAATCTGCTACATTCTATCATCCTTAGACTCCACTTATGAGATTACACTGGGTATGTTATTATTGTTATAGTACTTTGTATGAGACCATTGTTCTGTTAGAGGGAGACACACTGGTGATTAAAAGACTAACGGCAGGGCAAATTTATTCTAAAACTTAAAGAAAAGATTAAATATAAACAATTTTTACGAGCTATAAACAAAAACTAGGCCCTTTGCAGTTTTCCCTAGAATAATTCGTCAACCATTGTTTCTCCATTCAAATAGACAGCTACATGGGAAGATTTTTTGTGATCAGTAGAGAATTTTCTTTTCGTTGAAAAGTAACCTTTTTAAAACTTTTCTTCAAAAACTTAAAATACTTTTATGAGAAAAAAAAAATAGCAACTTAACATTATTTTAGCAAAATTTAATTTTATATGAAGATAAAATTTCTGTATCCAATCAACCAAAAACTTGCAAGTGTATTTAAAATCACGACTTTCCGAATGAATCAATATTTTTTATTTTAAAATTCAAGTAATGAAATAGTAACTGAAATTGAGTGGGGGTGAAGTTCTCATTTCCAGTCCTTCCCCTCCTACTGAAACAAAAATGAAAAATCAAATGTGATCGAAGCAAATAACTTGGTGTTAAGCTGTATTGAGGAAATCGTTTTTGTTTTATCTCAATCAATTAAAAATATTTCAACTGAATAAATTCAGTTATTTCACTCTAAATATTTTCTTCAATTTCGTAGATGTAGTATCCTAAAAAAAAATTAAAAGAAATTAAACTATTCCACCGTGAATCGTGATCATCAACCTTTACGGGCAACATGATGGCATAAAATGGTACGATTCTATGCACACGGACAAGAAGTGACTGATTTGAAAAAAGAAAAAAAAAAAGGCAAATTTGTTATAAAATAAAACTATGAAGTAAATACACAGAAGAAATATGTAGAGAGAATATGTAGAGAGATATCAGATTATATTATTTCTGCTCTTTCAACATTGCATCTGTGCATCCTATTTATAGGAGCAACAGGACATTGGATATTTTGAGATATTTTGGGATATTTTGGGATATTTATAACTTAATGGATATCCACTACTTGGGATATTTATAACACTCCCCCTTGGATGTCCATTAATAGATGATGTACCTCGTTAAACCTTATTAAAAAAAAAAAAACCCTGTGGGAAAAATTCCTAATGAAGGAAAAAGAGTGCACATATCTAGAAATACGCTTTGAGAACTGCCTCATTAAAAACCTTACCAAGAAAACCCAATGGGACAAAACTTGGTTAAGGAAAAAAGAGTACAACACGTATTTCACTCCCCCTGACGAAGACCAAGATTCAGATGTCGGAGTCTTCGCATTCCAATCTTGAATATCATCTTCTCAAGAGTTGAAGTTGGCAAAGATTTAGTGAACAAATTTGCAGGATTGTCACTTGAACGGATTTGTTGCACATCAATATCACCATTCTTCTGGAGATCATGTGTGAAAAATAACTTTGGTGAAATGTGCTTTGTTCTATCTCCTTTTATGAAACCTCCTTTTAATTGAGCTATGCATGCAGCATTATCTTCATATAATACTGTGGGCATTTTTGTATCACACTTCAAGCCACATCTTTCTCTGATGAAATGTATCACTGATCTCAACCACACACATTCTCTACTTGCTTCATGAATAGCGATTATCTCAACATGATTTGAAGAAGTAGCAACAATGGACTGCTTGGTCGATCACTATGATATAGCAGTACCTCCGCATGTAAACAGATAGCCCGTTTGAGATCGAGCTTTATGTGGATCAGATAAATAACCTGCATCTGCATAACCAACAAGATCTGTACTACCTTTGTTAGTATAAAACAGACCCATATCGCTAGTTCCCTTCAGATATCGCAATATATGCTTAATCCCGTTCCAATGCCTCCGTGTAGGAGAAGAGCTATATATTGCTAGCAAATTAACAAAAAATGCTATGTCAGGTCTTGTAGCATTAGCAAGATACATAAGTGCACCTATTGCACTAAGATATGGTACTTCAGGACCAAGTAGCTCTTCGTTTTCTTCCTGAGGTCGGAACGGGTCTTTGCTCACTTCAAGTGAGCGAACAACCATAGGAGTACTTAAAGGATGCGCATTGTCCATGTAAAACCGATTTAAAACTTTCTCAGTATAGGCAGATTGATGTATAAAGATCCCTTTTGCGAAATGTTCAATTTGTAGACCAAGACAGAGTTTTGTCTTTCCGAGATCTTTCATCTCAAATTCTTTCTTCAAATATTCAATCGCCTTTTGGAGCTCTTCTGGAGTTCCAATGAGGTTTATGTCATCAACATAAACAGCAAGTCTAATGAACCCTGATTTTGTTTTCTTAATAAAAACACATGGACAAATGGCATCATTTATATATCCTTCATTTATCAAGTACTCACTTAGGCGATTATACCACATACGCCCTGATTGTTTTAAACCATATAATGATCTTTGTAATCTGATTGAATACATTTCCCGAGACTTTAAACCAAATGCTTCAGGCATTTTATATTCTTCAGGAATTTTCATATAAATTTCATCAAGTAAGCCACATAGGCCGTGACAGCATCCATCAGTATAATTAATGTGACATCTTCTGTTGTTTGGACTGTTGGCCCAATAAACATTACGTTTACCAAGATGGATCATTTTACTTGGTAATTATTCTACGTCAACATGCTTTAAGAGACGTAGAAATCAAATCCTCACAACATTATACAATATTGCGCTCTATATTGTATATTGTCGACAAGATATCATGTTGTATCGGTTCGCAATTCGACATAACTTACTGAGATCTCATCACTTCATTATTTTCAGGTACCTGAACCTCCTATAAGGTTTATGAAGTGTTATGTCGTAGCTCTTCAAGAGCACATTGCCTCCTTATTATGATCATTTGCTCCTCCCTTTTTCAAGGATTATTATATTTGGAACCGATTGGTTTACCATGCTCCATGCACGCTGTAGACTTTGTCCTTCAGGGACATTAAGAGCATTTTGCAGATGAAATATGAAATAGTTGGGTCAGCAAATGCTTCCAGCATTTGACTTGAATTATCTGAGGATCATACTGATGATAATTCACAACATATTTCTTAGCTGCTTATTCTCTCCCCCTTATTTTAGTGACATATGTCCCCATTTTCTTTGGGAAAATCCATCTGTGTGCATCATGGTATATCCATTAATCATATACCGCACATCAAATGCTAAAAGATGAAAATATCTAGTCCTGACCCTGAACCAAATATGAGGGGAGAATTTATCAAAATTTATTGATCTGAAGCATACAAGTGCTGTTGTATGCAATATATCATATCTCAGACCAACATCTGAAACTCTGTTCTCATAAGCAATGGTTTAGCTGTATTATGGAGACATCCAATGCCAAACCAACTTAGATATAAATCAGCATTATCAAGATGATTGTCTTGATTACATATTCTGAAAATTGTGCTTCCAACTCAATTATTTTGAGCAAGCAACTTTGTAAATGTCAAACTGCCAGTTGATAATAAACATACATGTGACTGTCTTAAATAGATGCATCTATTTAAGACATCACATTGCAGGTGAAGGGGCCCACATTCACCTTTTATATTTTTCAGAATTTTGGGGATTCAGTCCCAACATTAGCTGGTGTAATCAACTTATTATGAGAACAAGCAACACAAACAAATTCTTGAAGAATCTTCTAGTTCTTCAATATGTTTTTTAATACTCAATTAGCACATCAGATTTAAATCGGGACGATCAAAATGGTCTTGTCAAATGATAAAATTATCTGTACCCGTAAACTTCAAGTTTACTATGACGAGTGTTATTTCTTTTAATAAACTTCTGGTTTACTATTGCATAAAATTTTATGTCAAAACTTCTGGTTTATTGTGACATGCGATCTCATCATGTTCGGGTAACGCTTTACACACGTGACCCTACCCGTAATAAGTTGGAGATATTCAATCTTCCAATCATCTGTAGTCTCAATATGATGACCATTTTTCTCGCTAGTAAACTTCAGGTTTACTATAATTTATTTTCCGATCGAAATAATTATGATCTGAGATGAATGGTACTATCATATATAAGCTCTTCGAGAGACATCAATTTGTTCACCATAATCATATATTATTTGGACACTGCTAGTGTCATGATACTTGTAAATAAATAATTAGCTCTTCTGGAGCCTTTGATCATTAATTTCTATTACCAAATATTTCTTAAATACTTCTGGTACCATTAAAGCAAATTTCGATACTACTGGTGTCACGAAATAAACATTGAATTCTAAACTTCAATATTTCAAACATCTCCTTCAGGGAGATTCATCATTAACTGAGAATTTTGTATCTAAGCTCAAACACATAATAATCAAATCCTTCATAAAGAAATACATTAATTGTTATTTCCTTCAAGGAAATCAATAACAACTAACCATAATGTATTAATGTGGTTATAGGAGAAAGCATTCTACTCTTCTTCCTTTTGCCTTAGAAATATGTTTCGACGTACGACAGGTACATATAGCAATGTCTGACTTTCATACCACCAGAATATAACATCTACATTCCTTGTATTTTATCCCTCCAGGAGATAAGTTGTGGTATTTGTTCATTCACTTCGGGGAATGAAACCTGATTATTTAAATGTGCTTGAAATACGACGCTCATCAATAGCTCGTTATTTTGCTCAAACACAAGAAAATATTGCTTCAAAGTATTTCTCAGATATTTTGGTAATTCTTTCTGCTTCAGGAGTAAAGTTTCAGAGTTTTACTGCTTCGGGAGTAAAGTTTCAAGTTTTACCACTTCGGGAGTAAAGTTTAAAGGTTGACTAATTCAGGAGTAAATTTCTGAATTCTACTACTTCGGGAGTAGATTCCAGAGTTGTACTATTTCAGGAGTAGAATTAAAAACCTTACTACTTCAGGAGTAAATACATAGGCTTACTACTTCTGGAGTAGAATTCAAAGTTTGCTACTCGTGGAGCAAAATTATGAGTTTAGTACTTCGGGAGAAAAACATATAATATTCAGAATATTTCTTCTCAATTATTCTACCTCTTCTGGAGATGGATCATAATATTTTCACAATCAAATGCACGTTTATATTTATAGGCTTTACTATATATTATCATATTCACTTCAGGGAATGGATCTATATTTGCAACATTTATCAAAAGTTTTCATTCTTCAGGAATAAAACATAATTATCTGAACGTGCCTTAAGCATATCAAATCGTGATAGCTTATAGCCTCTTTTAAGATATTTGCTACTTCAGGAGCAAATCGAGGCATACATATAATGTGAAGAATTTTTCTCTAACACATCTTCAATCATAAACACAATAAGCCCGTAAAAATATTACCACTTCTGGTGTTCACTGATATAAACTCATTTAATCATTTCATATTTGCGAACTAACCTTCTAGTAGAATATTGACATAAGGCCTTCAGCAACTTTGGTTTCAAGATATTTTGTCAAAAAGAGGCCGAAGTGCTATATTCCATAGTAATATTTAAAAAAAAGAAAGGCCATGTTTCTTAGTTCTTACTACGCTGATGGTGAGCTTCTCCCAAAAATCAGTTTAAAATTTTCGTAGTTGTTAAAGTCAACAACAATCAACCATCAAAACAAAGATAGAAAAATACTTGGAACATGTTACCTGAACTGTTTAGACTAAATAAGTACTGCAAGTCCTTTACTTTATCTCCAGTGAGGCAACGACTTGTACTCAGTGTAATTCCAAGAATTGCACCTTCGAGACTTTCAAAGTATTTGCTCAAGATGGCTAAGGCTCGTGCTGATAACGTGTTATAAAATAAAACTATGAAGTAAATACACAGAAGAAATATGTAGAGAGAATATGTAGAGAGATATCAGATTATATTATTTCTGCTCTTTCAACATTGCATCTGTGCATCCTATTTATAGGAGCAACAGGACATGGGATATTTTGAGATATTTTGGGATATTTTGGGATATTTATAACTTAATGGATATCCACTACTTGGGATATTTATAACAAAATTAAATTAATCTAGAACTAGAGAAAGCAAAAAAATTGACCACCAAGAAGAGCCAAGAGTTCAACACACAGAGACACCGACTCCGAGCCGCCTCAGTTGCACCAAATTATACAATTTGCCCACTGCCATAACGTGTGGCCTAAATGCTTTTGTCACTATCTTTGCCCACACTGTTAATTATTTGTTCCGCCCATCTCATTTTATGTGGTATTGTTTAATTGAATATGAAGTTTTAAAAAAAGAATTATTGAAATTTGGGATCTAACATAAGAAACTGATATTTAAGTGAAATCATCGTGAAAAGTTTAAAATTAGTTATTTATTAATATAAAAAAATGATCATTCTTTTTTAAACAACAATAACATAACCAGTGTAATCCCACTTATTTTTTAAACAAATTTTAAAAAAAGAATTACACATATAATGAGATAGAGAAAAGTAATTAGAACCCAATAAGTTTGGTTATGCATGGTAATGAAATGCAAGAAGCGGAATTCAGATTGTTCATGGCGATAACTAGGGGTGTACATGGACCGAGTTGGTTCGGATTTTTTAAACACCAAATCAAATTAATTGCGTCGGGGTTTAAAATTTATACACCAAACCAAACCAATAAAATTCGAATTTTTCAACCTCGGGTTTTCTCGAATTGTTCAGTTGTTTCGGGTTTTTTTTCGGAATAGTCTTGATACAAAACATATAATTTTTACTTTAAATATTTCTCTAGTCCTAATAAGATACAATTATATAATTAAGTTGATTCTTAAGAAAATAACACAAAATGTGAGAAGAGTGATGACATTGTATTAAAATATTCAACAAAAGCTAATATAATCGGTTAAAATAAATATTGCTAATTAACAAGCCATAAAAGAAAATGACCATAATCTAAAAATACTAAGTCATGCTAAAATAAGTATTGATTATATGACAAAGAAAAAAAACTTAAGTTATGTATTTTTACTCTCTAAATCAATTATGCAAAACTAAAGAATAGATATCCAACATTATTGTCATTTCTAGTGGTAAATTGAATTTCTTTTGTTAGGATTAGTGTTGAATTGGTTTTGATTTGGACTTTATTTGAGTTACTAACATCCATAGGATATAAAACTTATTGACATTCAAAATTCTAAGTTCAAGCTTGAATAATATGATAATAGATAAAAAATTACGAAAACATTTAAGAAATATTTATAAATTACTTTACAAATAAATATTTTTATGTATAAAATATTTTAAAAATTGAATACATGTAATGTCGGGTTGGTTTGGTTCGATTTGACTTTTTTTAGTTAAAACCAAACCAAACCAATTATGGTCGGATTTTTTTGTCCAACACCAAACCAAGTCAAACCAAACCAATAATCGGGTTTTTTTCTCGGTTTGACTCGATTTATCGATTTGATGCGATTTATCGATTTACTTTGTACACTCCTAGCAATAACAGACCTTTTAACTTGGCGCTTTTTTTCAGATCTAAAAAGACGTGGAAACTGTGACGCTTATTTCAAAGAGTGAAACAGAGCAATTTCTATGCTTAAAAGAAGAAGTAGGTTCTTCTCAATAAGTAATCTGATAAAAAAAATTAATAATTGTGGTGTCATGATCAGTTTGCCTACCTCAACAGTTTCACGAGATAACTGTTAGCTCTCACTAGCATGGATATCAACTCTATCCACTAAAATCTAGTAAATTGAAAAAAATCATCTACGCTCCGCGAAGCCTGAAGACCTTAGAAATCTGATCATACCGTGTGGATAAAGATTCTGCATATCTTTTAAATTACATAAGAGGATGTGAAAAAAGGGAAAGGAAAATGATCGCCAAAGTTGAATCCGCACCAATAGTCATCTTCTCATCGACCCCGCCAAGTGCCACAGCAGTAGATGCCTTGGCGATTCTTTACATACTTGAGACGGAAGCTTAATAGGCTGTACGCAGCTGCTGCCATCCATCAAAAGATGTAAGGTAACAGCAACACGTTCAATTGGTATTATCATTTTGCACCTTCCACAAGTCACCAACTAATTGAAAAGAGGGGAAGGGTTTCCCAACCTATAACAGAGTACTTGAAAACTGCAAAATTTCAAGATATATACACAGCCAGAGTACATAGCTGATCCAGGTTCATAATTATACAGCGAAGTTCTACAGGATTTATCTCATATGCTAATGAGTCTCCGGCAGGATAGATACATTATGTACATGTTATGTACAATATAAAACATCACGACTTGCAAAGGCTCCCGTGTAGTATCAGCATATCCCCAGAAGCCAGTAAAAGTGCCTTATGTACATGATATTACCAACATATCCCCTGAAGCAAGTGGCTCAAAAGCTTCCCAACCAATCAAATGGTACATGTTGTTTTCCAAACCACACGTATTAACAGCTCTCATGCACACCACATCATGTCTGCCTATCCCATCAAGATAGGAGATATGTTACTCATTCAGCCTGTACAGGATATGTTACCCATTCAGCCGGTACACTTCATGCAGGCAGCTCAGTCAAATCAGATCATCTAGTTAGTTGCACCTTGAAAATTGACCCCCAATATTTCATCTTAAACTTTTTACACCATAAGAGGTAAAATTTTGATATTAATCATATAGTGCATCTTCGAAGAAATTCGAAAAGCCAAAGTGAGTTCCACAAGAAATAGTCTCATAACCGTGAACGGCGGAAGTATTTCATGGCATTTAATGGTGAATGCTTAGGTGCTGAGGAAAATGGTTGGCCTTTTAAGGAAGAAGTATACTTAAAATCCCAACCTTCAATATTCTTCGGAACACAAGCATCAAAAAGAATTTGGCCAAGCACAGTGTGTGCACTTAAACTGGGATTTGGCCAAATAGACGGATCTTTTCTTTCCTCAGAGGAAGAGCCCGAATCACTAACATTTTGATGCTCGGATGAACTTGGCAAGAAAAAGTGATCATGCGGACCCCCTGCAACTCTTTGAAAACTTCCGTTGGAGTCAGCTGCTGCATTTTGGAGGTCACAAATCAAGTGAGATATCTCATCATGCATATCATCGAAGCCGTTCCTCTCTCCTAGTTTCTTAATTCTGCTAATGAAAACTGAAACTGCATGAGCAAGTAGTTGATCTATAGCAATGCTGTACTGGATTGGATCACTCTCGTACAGACCTGCAAGATGAAAATAAAAATGTCTGATGCACACTTTCAAAATATGGATGCAGAGAAAATTGGAACCAATGGTATATCGACAAGGACCAGGAGAAAACCAAAGGGGATACAAGTGCTAGATGCAGGACACAGTTTGTCCAAAGAACAAAAATGCTGAAACACCCTAAGGATATGACAAGAAAAGAATAAAGCAAGAAACTGGTATAATATCAACTGACCTACATGACAGGAACTTTTCCACATTATCATTTTGACATCTGCCCCCATGTCTTGCAAGCCGTGAGCAAATTTACATACAGATTGATATGGAGCAATATCATCATTTTCTGAGCACAAAATGAGAAAAGGGGCCCCAAAACTCTGCAGCAAAGCAGGATAACTCAGCTAGGAGGATAACATATTAGAAACTCATAAATGACTTCTGGCTTGAAACTTACAAGTGAGGAGTAAAGAGTTCGCCAATATTCAGAACGCTGGGATCCAAACCTAGTAATGAATAAGGCATCTAATCCAGAAGTAAAACCTTTCGCAACCAAAGACAGTAGCTTTATGGAGCCGGGGAACTTTAGAATTGTGGGAGGCACAGCAAATTGTGTTCCAAAGTCTGCAGTGAAATCAACAGGACAAGAATCATAAATTTGACCTGAGATGCAGTTAATGACCAATTGGCTGTCCTCCTGCAAAAGAGAATGAAGGATCCAATAAACAGTTATATGCTATCAATAATTCATCACAGGGGAAAATATGGATCTCTGGATACGTAGCAATTTATGTATCCCAAGTTCACAGCACATTCAAAGAAATGCATACCAGATTAACTTGAGCTTCGGATCTCCCTTTAACAATCTGCATCAAGTGGAAAGTATTAAACACGTTGCTTTCCATTAACAGAAGACCAAGAACTTTATCCTTAGGTCAACATGATTTGCCGGTTGGACCCAAGAGAGACCTCAACAAGGTGGCATAGGGGAGGTAAACACGCGTAAATAAAAATGCATTCAAACAAAAGTGAAACCGTGTACGTCAAAAAGTCTTGTGAGTGATTGTCGAAGTCACTATACCTGAAAAAACTTATACATGCAGGCCTTAGAACCACCAGATATAGCTGCAACAACAACTGGACAAGGGCGACATCTTAGTTCCTACGTAGTTCAAAAATAAGAATATTAGGACACGAAAATAGGAAATTTGGGCCAAGAAATTACTAATCTAATGCAAGTTATGACTATATCAACATAACCCCATCTTCGTTGTGCATTTCACAAATGGGGTTTCATAAATCAAACTCTTAATTAACTGCATGTCTTTTAGCTCTCATCCAATTTCTCTTCACAATTTTTCAGATATGTGGTTGCTACCCCATCAACAGATTCTGTTTCGTACAGTCAGCAAAATCCTATAGAACAAAGTATACTAACATCAGCAAAAGCAAAGGTAAAAAAAACTGACCTCGACGAGCTCCCTTAGAAGAGAATATGCCAGAGATGTAGCCTTCTCAGGTATGTATCTGCATAGATTATTCACTGACTCAAACTTTTGAACTACCCACTTAATGATGCAGCATGAAAACAAGGGACAAACTCCAGATCATGATATATTTGCAAGATAGGAAAACGAAAAGAATTCAACATATGATCAGAATCAGAGTGGTGTCAATGGCTATGAAAGCATCAAGAACAGAGATGCACCACATTTTCACTGGGCATGTTGTTGTATGAAGCTTCAATTGTTAACGTTTTCCATCACTACCAAATACACACAGTGCCTCATACTAGTATATTAAAATCCTACTGCTGCCACACGGGAATCACATAACATCTCCACCATGCCCATGCCCTGACCCAGGGTTTCTCTATTGTCTCCTTCAATCACATAAAAAGCAAGATAATCCTTAGCTGGCATTCAGAAATCAGTCTTTAGCTGTCCAAGATCAAGTGCATCTCAACTTTCGGAGTTTCAAACCCTTAGTAATCTTAGGTGAAGTTATAATGGCAAGACACAATTATACCTGTTTCCTAAAGAACCTAAGCTCTCATCTGAAGAAAGTTGCAAAAGATTAATTTGTGCATGTACATCACCGAGCTCTCTAATTCCTATTTTGGGAAAAGGTGTAATGTGATTGCCATCCACTACGTTTACCAACAAAAGGAATTCCCAGTTACCCGCAAGGGTGGCTCAGTTGGTTGAGCATGGGACTTTCATAATAGAGGTCTCAGGTTCGAAACCCCCTGCCTACAACAGCAGGGGATTTGCCTTCTGGGTCGAGCTCGTCGCACGGAGCTTGCCTAGTGCGGGTTATCTCTCCTCTGTGGTTTGCGAGCTATTGCACAAGAGCTGGGTTTACCCTGTGCGCACCCGAAGGGTAGCGGCTGCGGGTTCCCATGTCATCAAAAAAAAAAAAAAAAGAAGGAATTCCCAGGGCCCCTTAAAACTCCAGCATGATCCCTTGCACTACCACAATTGTAATATCAAATCTAAATTAAGCTAAATGATAATCTAAACGAAAGACGAATAGAAAAATACAAAATGTGCCAAATGTTCTCTGTATCAGGAAGATTACTAATTAATGTGAACTCACTACAAAACCATCAGAACTTAAACACCTTACCTCTGAGTGAATACAGACCAACTTTTCAATACTTAAATACGAGCACTTGGTCCAATTTAACATAACAAATATATGGCTACTAATACCAATTTCAATACTAAATATCACAACCAATTACATAGTCCATAATAGGTTTGCGTTAAACCAATTCAACTAATTAAATAAACTCCTAATTAAGCTGCAGAAAAATGGAGTCAAAATTCGCTCAACCCGAAAACAAAAGAGTTGAATTGAGCTTACAGGGTGGCGAAATCGGCAAGGCATATAAGCGAATTCCAGCCAAGAGAAGCATAAAGATTAACATAATTCTTCAATTCAGTTTCCTTAATTGAAACCCAAGCAAAGATTATCACTATTCCTTTGACTATTTCACCCGAATTACTCTCATTTCGATCCCAGTAAAATCTTCCACCACCGTCGATTGACATAACAGAAACTCCGATAATTAAATCCTGTCCGTATAATGAAATTGAACTTTAATCTGTGAATTGGTAAGTAGAGAGATGAAGGGTAGAATGTGCGTGGGTGTAAGTTGGTGTGATGGATGTGCCACCTCAGCTTGTAAGCACGCGTTTATTATGATTATCCTCCGCCACTATTAGAAAAAGGCCCCAACGGCGTCGTATTTGCTTAGTTGAGCGTATCATCTGCTGACGTGGCGAGTAGGTACTCGTATTTGGATTTGGATATGTTTCCCCCTGAAAACGTGGTTGAAAAAAACGAAGGGTCAGCGAGGCGACCACACTTTGGTTGTAAATTAATTTAAGAAAAATAACAAGGTATCGAATTGAGCATATCCCTTGTGCAGGAACAGGTTTTCTTTTTCCTTATACTGTAAAATCTTCATTTGAATTTATACCAATTCATGTGTCTCCATTCCATATCCAATTTTGTTCCGTCACACATTCTTAATAATTTACGTCCACCCTTCTATAATTTTACTAGGTTTGGAGTTTAAGAAAAAAAAAAATTGAAATTTGTGGTTTAAAACAAGTTCCTTTCGTATTAGTAGTCGCAATTTCTTGTACTTCGATTATCTTATTTATTTATGGTAATTACTGCTCTTTTTTTTTCAAACTTCTTTATCATGGCCTTTTCGCTTTCGTTAGTTACTGATTGTCTTTATCTGACCTTTTACCTCAGTTTTCTCTTGAGCCGAAGGTCTTTCAGAAATAGTCTCCTACCTTTCAAGGTCTGCGTACACTTTACCCTTTCAGACCTCACATTGTGGATTTCATTGAGTATGTTGTTGTTGGTCTAAGATAAGTCATGGATATTTTTGTAGTTGTGGAAAATTTTAAGTTAGATTATTTCTAAATATAAGATTTTTTTTAGACAGATTAAAAGGAAAGTATATCACATAAATTGGGTCGGAGAGAGTAATTTTTTAGTTGGAGTCTTTTGACAATTTTAATTTCCTAATTCTTCACTCCCTTCTTCATTAGCAGGTATGATGGAAATGCCATATTTTTACTATTCCTTTGACTCAATTCGTTTGATGGTGTTCAACCGGCACCGAATTTAAGAAAACAAAATGATTTTTGAAATGTTGGATCTTGAAAGAAAATGGCGAAGACAAATAAATGGGAGAAATTTTTCTGTTATTTTCCATTGAAGAAGAGCTCCTATATATACAAGTGTATTATGCTATAAAATAAATATAAAATCTATACAAATTTGTCTAACTCCTATTGTCTTTGCACAGAACACTATGCAACCAAATATTATTTCTCCATACTTCCTCCATACAATGTTGCATGCTTGTAGAATAACTAGGAGAATCTTTTTGTTCCTCCATACTGCTGTCTCTGATCTGGAATATGTATATCCTTTGTATACAGCTGTCTCTAATCTGGAATATGATTTGGGCTGTGTGTCTTACATCTATTTTGGGCCAAATGATAAATTATTGAGAAGGCTGCAATTGACTTGGGCCTGGTCCAATTCGTTTGATATACTTGGGCTCCTTTGTTGAAGTTATGACCCTTTTTCCCTTTTCTTCTTCTTCACAGTTTCTCTGAAACTGATCTGGATCAATTTTATTTTTATTCTTGACATCCCCCCTCAAGTTGGAGGGAGACGAAGAAACACCCAACTTGCTAAGGATGAGATGGTGACTTGGGCCAGAAAGTGATTTTGTAAAGAGATCGGCCAGCTGGTCCTTTGAAGGAACAAAAGTCAAAGAAATGAGACCGGAAAGGTATTGTTGCCGGACGAAATGGCAGTCAAGTTCCACGTGTTTCGTCCTCTCATGAAACACGGGATTTCGAGCTATATGTATAGCTGCTTGACTGTCGGAATGAATTGGTATGGGAAGTTTAGGTGGAACTGAGAGATCGCTCAGTAGTCTAGTAAGCCAAGTCAACTCAGTCACAAGTCGTCGCATCGACCGGTACTCCGATTCAGCAGATGACAAAGAAATGGAGTCTTGTTTCTTGGATTTCCAGGAAATGGGAGATCCGCCTAGATTGATGAAGAACCCACTCACTGATTTTCGAGATTCGCGACATGAAGCCCAATCAGCATCGCAAAAAGCTTGAAGATGAAATGAGGGATGAGATGTCATGAAGATACCTTGACCTGGGTCATTTCGCAAGTAGCTGAGGACTCTTAAAGCTGCATAAAAGTGATCCACACATGGTGTTTGCATATATTGACTAAGGGTAAGAACTGCAAATGATAAATCTGGTCGAGTGTGAGTGAGGTAGTTAAGTTTTCCTACTATATGTCTATAAACAGTAGGATCTGATAGCAAATTCCCTGATTTTGCAGATAATTTAGATGAAGGATCCAGGGGACAAGAAACATGAGGCATATGTGACACATCAAACTCACTCAACAGATCCAAGGTATATTTCCTTTGATAAACTATAACACCTTGTGTTTCTCTGATGATTTCCATGCCTAGAAAATAGTGTAAAGGGCCAAGGTCCTTGATTTGAAATTCTGAATGTAGAAATCCTTTGAGGTTGTTGATTTCCGTTGAGTGATTTCCTGTGATGAGAATATCATCCACATAAACTCCTACTATAGTAGTATATTCCCCTGATGACTTATAAAATAGGGAATAGTCATTAAGTGATGAAATGAAACCTTTAAACTTGAGAGCCCCTGCTAGCCTAGCATACTATTGCCTTGAGGCCTGCTTTAAACCATATAAGGACCTTTTCAGTTTGCAAACAAGATCAGTAGAAGTAGGAATTAAACCAGGAGGAAATTTCATATACACCTCTTCTTGCAAATCCCCATGCAAGAATGCATTGTTAACATCAAATTGTGAAATTTCCCATCCCTTTTTGACTGCAATAGCAATGAGACACCTGATTGTGGTCATCTTGACTACTGGGGAAAACGTCTCATTATAGTCAATGCCCTCCTTTTGAATATCCCCTCTAATAACAAGTCTTGCCTTTAACCTTTCAATAGTACCATCAGAATTCTGTTTTACCTTGTAAACCCATTTACAAGGTAAAGCTTTCCTTCCTTGGGGTAGATTGACCAATTCCCAAGTTTGATTATCCTGTAATGCCTTAAGTTCAACTTCCATTGCCTTTTTCCAACCAGGATGTGTAGAAGCTTCGTAATAACTATTAGGTTCTTTGATATTGGAGATAGAATGAAGAAAATGTTGATTTGGGACTGATAAAGCAGTACTAGATATGGTGGGAACAGGAATGGGTTGAGACATACAATTAGTAATATCACACATTGAAATGTTATTGCAGTAATAATCAAGTAGATAAGAAGGCAAAGTTCCTTTGTTTTCTCTAGTGGAAATTCTGGTAGGGAGAACAGGAGGTGTAGAAGTAGGAATGGAAGGTGAGATGGTTTGAGGTAGTGAAGGTGAATTAGTATGGTCTAATATGATAGTAGGTGAAGTGGATGATGAAGTTGAAGGATGATTTGAGGACTGAGTTGTAGATGGTGATGAAGTTGTAGGTGATAATGGTGTAGTGATAGTTTCATTTTGTATGGTTTTCTCATTGGAATTATTTGGTACGTTTGCTTGATTAGGGATATTAGAGAAGGGGAAAGTATGAGAACTTGTAAGTGTAGGACTAGGGAAAATGGTAGTTTGAGTGAATGAAGGATCTGAAAATGGAAAAATATGTTCATAAAAATGCACATTTCTGGACACAAGAGTCTTTTTGGTTGCCAAGTCAAGTAATTTGTATCCCTTTTGATTGCTAGGATAGCCTAGGAAAACACAACATTTAGCTCTTGGTTCGAATTTTCCTCTATTTTGAGATAGAGTAGATGCATAACACAAACACCCAAAACATCTAAGAAATTGATATGTAGGCTTTTTCCCAAAAAGAACCTGATAAGGAGTTTTTCCTTTTAATACCTTTGATGGCATTCTGTTAATCAAGAAAGTAGCAGTTAAAATACATTCTCCCCAATATTCAATAGGAACCTTTGATTGAAATAACAATGCTCTTGCTATCTCAAGTAAATGCCTGTGCTTTCTTTCAACCACCCCATTTTGTTGTGGGGTGGCAACACAAGAAGTTTGATGTACAATACCTTGTGAATTGAGAAAAGTAGAAGCAGCATTGCTACTTCCTAATTCAAGGGCATTATCAGACCTGATCACTTTAACTTTAGTATGGAATTGTCTTTCAACCATTTTAAGAAAGCATTCTAGTACTGTGAAAGAATTACCCTTGGTGCTTAGCAAAAATGTCCATGTGGCTCTACTAAAATCATCCACAATTGTAAGAAAGTACTTGTAATTGTTGTGAGTGGTAACTTTATATGGCCCCCAGGTATCTATGTGGATTAAATGAAACACAGATTTAGTGGAAATGTCACTGTTATGAAAAGGAAGCTTTGTTTGCCTAGCTAAGGGACAGACATCACAAAAGCAATCAGAGTTTGAAGGAGTAGAGATAAAACTAATGTTCTTCATTGATGAAAATGGCATATGTCCAAGTCTGATGTGCCAAAGCTTTACATTGGAAATAGCATTGGCACAATTAGGGATAGAAAGTGAAGCTGGAACAGAAACAGAAACAGTAGAAACATTACTGCTATGACTACCTAAATAGGATAAAGAAACACCCTCATTAGACAATAAACTATTCTTGACACTGGTAGGCTGGAGTAGGTATAAACTTTCTTTGACTTCACCAAAAACTTGCGGCCTCTTCATTAAAGGGCCCTGCAACATACACCCAATAGAAGTAAATAAGAGTGTGCAAGTAAATTGATAGCAAAATCTGTGAACTGAAAGTAGATTGTATCTAAAACTGGGAACATGAAGAACATTTCTCAAGGTAAGATTAGGAAGAATAGTGACTTGACCAATGTGAGTGACAGTAATTTGATGGGAGTTAGGCAGGTTAATACTTAAAGGTTTGTCTAGGAGTGTCATAGTTAGAAAAGCCTTATCATCAAAGCACATATGCTCAGATGCTCCTGAATCAATGATCCAGGAGCTAGAATTGAAAACTGAGAAAGAAGTACCAAAATACTTAGTTATAGTACCAGCAACAGAGTTTGCATTGATTTCTGAATTTCCTCCTGATGTTGACTCTGAAAGTTTTGCCTGTTTGATCATTTGCATCACCTGTGAATGTTGTTCCTTGCTGAGATGTTGATTGAAACAGTTCATCTCCATGTTTTGGTTGTTCATCCTCTCAACTTCTTCTCCTGCTACTGCTGCATTTCCCTTTATGTTCTTAGTAAATTGAAAGTCATCAGGAAATCCTATTAGCCTGTAGCAATCATCAACAGTGTGTCCTATCTTCTTACAGTATGAGCAAGTCACATTAGGGTTATATTTAGATTTCTTTCCCTTAGAATGAAAGTTCATGTTTCTTTGAAAATTGTTCCCAGTTCTTTGTGGTGCTCCCAAATTCCTCTGATTTGCATTAAGCCTTGATGGTGGTCTTGGGTTTTTGTGAAAGTTTTGTGCGGGGCTGTTTACCATGAATGATGCAGAATCAGATGGAATAGAGGGGTTTACGTACACCTCTCTCTGGTTCTCATCTTGCAAAAGCAGAGAATATGCAACATTGATGTTAGGAAGAGGATTCATCGTTAGAATGGTTCCTCTTGCTTGAGAGTACACATCATTTAGTCCCATGAGAAATTGGATAAGCTTCTCATCTTCTAGTGATTTCTGCAGTTTTGCCTTTCCTTCACAAATACACACACATTCACATTTCACACTGATATTTAATGATTCCAGTTCATCCCACAACCTCTTGAGTCTGGTAAAGTAACCTGCAATATTGAGTGTTCCTTGACATAAACCACTCAATTGCTTTTGCAGGTGGAAAAGTTTAGCCCCATTAGATTGTCCAAACCTATGTTCTAGGCTCGTCCACAGTTCTTTAGCAGAACTGGAGTAGATTACACTGTCTGCTATGTCTTTGGACAAAGAATTGAGGAGCCAGGAAGTCACCATGTCATTACACCTGCTCCATGGTTGGTAGTCTGCTTCTTTTGAATCTGGAGCAACATGAGCACCTGAGATAAACCCCAATTTGTTCTTTGCTGATAATGCAATGAGTATGGTTCTTTTCCATCCCTGATATCCCCTTCCATCAAAAGGAGTGTTAACAAGAGCCATTCCAGGAGCATCCGAAGAGTGGAGAAAATAAGGATGATTTGAGTCGATTGTGGTTTGATTTGCAGCTGTTACTACTGCTGCTGGTGTATTAACAGCAACTGCATTTTCTGCCATTGTAAATGATTGAGTGAAGTGATTTTTTTTTTTTTTTTTGGATAGATTGGTGTATTTAGTGAAGAACTGATGTATTTTAGAGAGGAATTTTAACCTTGCTTTGATACCATGAAAGAAAATGGTGAAGACAAATAAATGGGAGAAATTTTTCTGTTATTTTCCATTGAAGAAGAGCTCCTATATATACAAGTGTATTATGCTATAAAATAAATATAAAATCTATACAAATTTGTCTAACTCCTATTGTCTTTTGCACAGAACACTATGCAACCAAATATTATTTCTCCATACTTCCTCCATACAATGTTGCATGCTTGTAGAATAACTAGGAGAATCTTTTTGTTCCTCCATACTGCTGTCTCTGATCTGGAATATGTATATCCTTTGTATACAGCTGTCTCTAATCTGGAATATGATTTGGGCTGTGTGTCTTACATCTATTTTGGGCCAAATGATAAATTATTGAGAAGGCTGCAATTGACTTGGGCCTGGTCCAATTCGTTTGATATACTTGGGCTCCTTTGTTGAAGTTATGACCCTTTTTCCCTTTTCTTCTTCTTCACAGTTTCTCTGAAACTGATCTGGATCAATTTTATTTTTATTCTTGACAGATCTAAAATAAACTGTAGAGATCTATATAATTATAAATTATCTCACTAATACTCCTAGTAAAATTAGGAGGGAGGAATTATTTACAATGAACAAAAGCTAGTCAGCAATTAAGGAGATGTGCAAGACAATTTGTATAATCGCTCTGGCATTCAGTTAAGTAATTGCAGATGATATCCTATTTGCTGAGAGGCTGCCTCTTTCATAATCCACAAACAGAATGTGTACTACTTTAGATATGAAGTCATCTTGGACTTGGGCTGGTAAATGATATTAGCATCTGCAATATATTGACATAACTGATAAGAATTAAGATGCAATTAATTGTACGATTTTAATTCGTTGCCCTTATTTTAGACTTCAGGAAATTATCTATTTGATGGATCATGCATCACTTGTTAACCACACATTGGGGTTTAATATTATAGTCTAATATTGATTGTTCATCACAAAGGATAGAGAGTGGGCCTTCGCTCAAGGAGGAGATGGCATTGGTGTCAAGTTCTAGGGTATAAGAGCAACCAAAAGAGGAAAGAGTTAAGAATGCATTAGAGGGAAGAACTAAGAATGCATTATTTCCAATCTTAAAAGATAGAGTACTATATAATTTTATTAATTAAGCAGTTAGATAATTTTCCCATTAATTACAATTTCTTAAACAGGCTCTAATTTTACTAAAGAGTATAAAAATCGTTAGACTTTATTACTTTTCTCGGTCTACTGACATGAAAATTTCATTGAATCAAATCCTTACAAAATTATGTTTTAATATTCTTATAAAAAAAGAATTATCTTGACCTCGACACTTTTCTGGGATCGGGAGAGTGACGCATTATTCTGATTATTCCACTAGAAAATAGACCACATTGTACTTTATATTGTAGGGTGGAGTCTGGGCAACTGTGACAGCAGTTACTGCAGCCGAACAGCAAAAAAGAAAAACTGAAATATTTACTATACTCGCTCCACTAGCTAGCACAACTATGTATGGTCCCAACTCCTATTCTTTTGTCTGCTACTAATTACACCAGCAGCACTGAAATCCATTTTAGAGTCTAGAAAAGATCATATAAAAGTGCGTCCCTAGTGGATTGAGCATTGTAATCAGTTTCATTATCACTGTTCACAACGAGAACCAACCTTCTTCTTCTTTGATCCAATGTGGATTATATTATATTTACAACATTCCCTCTTTTCTCTTCATCTCTATTTCAAAAATTCTTGATGCATCAGATCCAAAGCACATGGAAGTCAGCTCACCCCCACTCCTCCACGGCACGTGCACACCTCCTCCTACTTCTATACATCGATCTCATATCCATATTGTAGCATAAGTAACAACAATAAAATTATTACATTAGTAATTCAAATTTGTGATACTAATAGTCAAATCGTGAAGTCTTAGCAACTAAATCGTCCAAAGAAAGGGTCATGTAGTTTATGACTTACATATTTTAAAATTAAAAGGTACAGCTCATACCAAATGTAGTTTATTGAACTCTTTTTGTCGTCACATGTGTGTGGTGGACTTCTCTTGCTTGACACAAGGGTCCCATGGAAAGGTACATGCATTTGCTTTGTACTTCTTCCCACATTTTTCTTCCTTTTCCTTTTATGAGGCTTCTTTTGAAAAAGCAAAAAAGAAACAATAAAGTTCAAGTAAAATTTTGTGCCCAAGATTCACACAGATCAGCAAGCGAAACAGTACCCAAGTTCTATGCACCTTACTAGAAACTGGCTTCCACCTTTCTCCATTCTTGGCAGATTTGACTATCTTCCTCTTATTTGTTTGTACCTTACCAGTGTATCAATTTATCTGCCTTCCAATCATGCACCATGTTCAATATCAATAGTTGACTATGTCCTTTTAACTGTCTTATCCAACTACTAACTCTTTAAGTAAATCAAAGCAAAACAATTGGGGCGATTATTGAACCCAAAACAAAAAGTACAGAAGATTAATTAAAAGACAAAATATTGATGAAACAAGATTATGATCCTCACATCACCAAGACTTAGCAAATTAAGCAAACGAGACATATGCATATATTTTCTGGGCGGTGGGCTAATCTCATTTACTTCTTTCCTTCAAAAAGCATGGCCATCTTCCTTAAAGCTAAATGACAAAAATCTTTAAATCCTTTCACATGCCCAACGAAAATAAGAAATAGTCGTATATGCATGCCCACAATTCCATGAAAGATGCGCTTCCATCTCTCAACCGAAAAAGAAGAAAAGAACAATTGAATGAGCACTTCCAAATAGAATCACCTCATGATACTCTAAGCAGAAAAAAACAGCTTTCAACATTTACACACTTCGTTATTTTCTCCCTTTAAGAAAAGCCAAACATACGCCCAAACAAAACAAGCTTTTCAACATCAATAATAAATTTATAAAAACAAAGTGGACACAAGAATGCTAATTAATTTGTATTTCAAATTAAAATTCCAACAGAGATAGATAATCACTGGCTGGCACAGTAAGTCTCAGTGTACTTTTGCCATCCAAAAAGAGAACCAAAACAGCACACATATTTTAATGCAGATAGTTGCTACTCATGGAGAAGGTTGCTGCAGATTGCAGAAAGAAGGTTCAGTTATGGCACTACTAAAATCAAGGGAGTTTCACATAAATAGCTTCTTTACACAAATATGGAAAGACGAATGGCTGTACACCCATGATAAAGCTAAACTAAGCTGAAACAGTAAAATAGTAGTAAATGCTCATCTAAAACTAGAAATGGAAATAAAATTAAACGATCAGAGTATTGGATTCCTCGCCGTGTAAATTTCAGCAACTTTTCTTCATTAATTCTTCAAGGCTTCAAACCAACCCACTGGTAACGTCCTTCTAATGGCACGTCCTTCACGATATCGTAATTGTACCTGCAAGCACCATAACAAGGAAATCATTACTACCATTTCCTCTTTTTTCACCCTTTTTTTTTTTTTTTTTTGTCACACTAAGGATCTGTTTGCCATGAAAATTTCAAATAAAATTTAAAATTGTATTTGAAATTTAGAAAACACTTAAAACCTTTGTTTTTACTTTTTTTTTTTCACACAATCAAACAAGGAAATATTTTTTTAGCATAAACTATAACCAAACACAACTCTAACTTCAAAAAATCCAAAGAAGGTGAAAGTATTTGATTTCTTTGAACAAACGCATACTAAAATGAGCTGGTAGGGGCGTATGTTTGTTATCATGCGCACTTACTTTTCTGCGAATCTTTTTTCCTCGCGCTTTTCTGCTGCTGCAAAAAACTCTTCAATCTCCGCTTCCGGTGGAATCTTCGCCGCCTCAGACGGCAGTTTCCGGTGAGCATTAACGGCTGACGTGGATTTTTTCGTTGTGGTTGATGATGACTCCATTTCTTCCGAGTCTCCACAATGCTCAATTTGCTTGAAATTTTCACTGTTCCAGAAGAAAATGGACAAACAAACGATTAAAAAATAAAAAAGTACTTAGATAAATTGAAACGCGCTTCTCTACATCTAAAAACACGTAAAAATAGCAAGTATATAGAACATGAAATGAACTCGAGTAGAGGAGAAGATTTTTGTTACGGTTTCCAGTTGGAAAATGAAGAGAAGCGAATTTGTCACTTAAAATTCTGGAAGGAGAAGAAAATGTTACCTGAAAGCGCCGTTAAAAGAAGCTGAATTGTCAGTTTCGAATCCTTCGGCCTGCAGCTAGCAATTTCAAAATTTAAAAACCGAAAATACTTTTGAATTTATTCAAGCAGTTATGGCATTATTTTAAACAAACAATAAATTGAGGAAGTAAATGCGTTTTTTGCATTTAACCTCTCACCTTCAGATCTAACGATTTGAAAATACTCTTCATAACTTCACTAGACTCTTGACAATTACTCAAGCACTGCGAATAATTCGTCGGAATATTAACGGACGTTACAGATGTAGCCGGCGAAGTTGAATTATCACTAAAATTAGCAGAACCAAATTTTCTTCTCTTTGTTGATGAGCTTAAAGAACTCGTAACCTCCACATCATTATCTCTTCTAATCTTCTCGCATTTCCTAAGATAGTTTTCCATTTCTTCATACAAATATGGAGGTTTTCATGTATTTTTACATGAATATGATTATAGTAAGTATGTGGAGTATTATATGAATATATGAATTTACTCTCTCTTTCCGTCACTCTCAGTATCAGTGACAGCTGAAATTAGTTAAAAAGCAGGGTTGGGGTAAAATAGGAAATTCATTAGGGGGTGGATTTTAATCTAACGGTGGAGATTAAATGAGGCGGTTACGGGATGAGAAACATGTGGTCCTAGCTCCGTTAACGGTGACAGCGAGCACATGGGAATGCCGTTAAGAAGATCTGGCCGTTTCGTATGAGGAATGATTACCGATGGATTATCGAATCAGTGAGTGACACGTAAGGGACTTCACGTTATGGGTGGGTTGACCGCTTAATGCCGGTAACAGTAACCGGGAATCAAAATGGGTAAACCGAATCAGGTAGAAAGTTGGTTACTTTTGTTTGGTAAAAATGGCGTAATATAAGTAACAGAACTGAAACGTACATAATTTTCATGCAGTTCGTTTCTAAAATGCCTTTCGGGTAAAAAGCAACATCAATTCTTTTTTTAGTAGTTTATTTTCTTTTTATAAAAGAAAAATTAGTTTTCTTTGTGTGAAGTACTGTTTGGATATGAAATGAGACTTGGGTTTCTTTAAAGTACTAGTCATAGTTGTGTTTGGTGGAGGATTTTCTTTTCTTTTTTATTGTTTTCTTAATCTAAGTTTTTCAATTATATTGTCCCTAATTTGTATGGAATATAAAATGCTTAGTGAATGATAATCATCTAGCAATTTACATATTCAAGAATAGCCCCCCGAAGAACCTAGCTAGAGGCTTTTAAATTAGTTCACAGATCAAATCGAATATGTAATTATTGAAATAATTGTTGAATACTCAAACTATGATATTCAAGCACATGATAACTTACTTCTTAAGTCAATAATAATGATTAGAATTTTAAATTCTCTGATCCCTAATGCACAGAATAGGATACAATTATATCTTAATAGTTTTACGCTTAGTTCTTATTTGGTCCAAATAATTCATACTTTCACAACTTTCAAGAGGGAGAATTTGGAAGTTGACGACACAAAATTCTAACTCTCCAAAAGATGTGCGAAGTTCCAAAATTGTCCCTTCTGGAAATCTTGTGCTAATGTATAACTGAAGAAACTTCTCTAGCACATGTAGTGCAAGAAGACATTTTAAAAAAAAATATATAATGTCATAGTCTAGAAATTTAAGACAAAAAAACAAGGAGTGTCGATATATGACCACACCCGATTCATATACATTGGGGACAATATAATTTATCAATTCGTCAGGTGTTTACGCTGATTTTCTTATTATAATTAGATTTTTTTTTTTCTAACTTGGCAGCATCCACAATGTAGTCCTAAGGGCTTTAAGTCTTGTTTAAGGAAAAAATTTGTGTGACACAAGTGTTTCTCGATATTTTGTATTCTCTTTTATATAGTGGATTGCCCATCTCTACACATGTGATATATGTCGATTGATTGAACCACGTAAAATTATTGTGTCTCTTTTGGTATATTTTGTTTTTGTTGTCTTCGTTATCACCTTTCGAAATTTACTTTGTTAGATTCTGCAGGACACCCGATCATTTCAATTCTAATAAATTCATCACTCTAACACAATCGTTACTATGTTATAATACTTCGCAATTACTTAAGTATACTTGATTTGAATCCTTATATAAAAGGTTAAAATTGAGACAACTGCAGAAGGGAAGCTCATGTACATTTGCTCAAAAGTGAAGTAAAAAGAAAAGTTTATCTAATAGCTTAGCTAAGGAATTCTTTAGAATACTTTAATTTAGGTTCCTCCTAAACCACTTCTTATTTTCCTATGTATGAAATTGGGAGAGAGGTCGTTCAGTATTATTAACAATAATATACCCAAACAAACATGTTTAAAGATTTTAACATGAAGGAGAAAAGAAATCAGCCTCAGATACACGAAAGGTATTGATGATCGATCCACCTACTTGCAAGACTCAAAGAGTACTTCCCTTCATTAATTACTAATCCAAGGTTCCAAGACTCTGAGTTAACCGGGGCTTTTTCAAGAGATTCCCATATTTTTACAAGTTAAGTAGATGCGATATGTAGAAATTTTCTTTCGCGGTTGTGGAAGAAGTTCTGTTGTTGGCATTATTCATGGTGTTACCGTAGAAAGTATTTTATTTGAAGACGGTGATTGTGTAAAAACTAGCACACACATTGATATATTCTTAAGAGAAAGAGATTGGTACTTTAATTTTTCTCTATGGTTAGCTGGTTCAAGATCTTGAAATATAGATACATTTAGGAGATATATATGTCATGGAAATTGGTCAAGTACATACATTATAATAAGCTGAATTATGATTGGCAATAGCTTTGGTTATTAGCCTTATCAAAGAGTCTCCGAACTGGAATGCAAATAAATACTTGCACTTTGAAGGGGACCTCCCCATGCACGACTGATATTGTATGGCACTTAATTAATTTCGTATGGGACAATGTGTGTAAAATGACTCAATTCCCCTACTTTAAAATAACCTTTGACTTCAACTCCTAAGCTTATTATTTCTTCAATTTTGTAATCGTACGTGGCCTATTTATTTTCAACTACTTATAGTACTACGGCAAAATAAAAACATAAAAGAACAATACGGAAGGGCTGTATGATGTTTGAATTTGCAGGTATTGATCGAGAATTAGAAAGAAAAATAGAAGTAAAAAGCACTTCTCGCCTATTTCTTTTTGGTAAAAAGTTGATATTAGGTATCCTTTAGCTCAACTGATCTAAATTTGTGGCCTTCGGGATCTATTATTAATAGGAGAAGCACTTCCTACCAAGAATTTCTCCATTTCCACAAATCGAAAGTTCTGATTTAAAGTCGAGGAGTCTCGTCCATATATCCCACCACATAAATGTGCATCCGTCCCTGTGGTTGACATTTTGTCTAATGATTGAATTCTTTTGAATTAGTCGGGTGTTTATTTCTTTATGGTTTTTACTTCCCTTAATGAAACCCTTGATTCCGCCACTCTCTATCTCTATAAGAGCAACAATATGGTTGAAAGAATCATGTAAAACTACAAAGTAGAAGTATGAAAGTGGAGGATCTGAAAATTTAAGCGACGAGTACCTTCCCTGAATAGATATTGGACGAGTAGGTAGGTATCAGTTATGGTTGAAATTAATTAAGAAGCATATAAAATTAAACTACAAAATGGAAGTACGAAGTAAAGGAATAAGTGAAACTTTCATCTACTTGCTTATTGCTTCGGGTTTAAATTGGATGGATCTCCAATTTACTGCCAAAAAATTCTTTACACGCATTTTATAATGTTTCAATTGAATTATGAGATCTTTCTATAAGAGCACAAGGATATATCATTACTGATAATAGTAATTCATGTTAGTTAGAATTAAGTATAATTTTGTAATTCATGTTAAGATGATCTTCATTCACTTCTTGGCACCAGTATAATATATTATACCAAAAGATCTTACTACTAGATTAATTTATTCAAGAGATAATCCCAAACCTCCGTTATTTTCTTTGTTACAATCGTTTCTAATATCTAGAGCCTGTTTGGCTAAGCTTATAAGTTGCTGAAAACAACTCTGTTTTTAGCTTTTTTGAGTGTTTGGCTGGTCAGCTTATAAGCCATTTTGTGCTTAAAATGAGCCCAAAAAAATAAGTTGGCCCGTTTGGCTTAGCTTAAAAAAAGCAACTTATAAGCCGCTTTTTTTAAGCCCATCCAAACAAGCTCCTAGTCTAGAAGTAGAAAATGTATAGTTTTAAAGAATTTTAGTGCATGGCAAACTTCTATTGTTATATAAGAAGGAAAAGATATACGTACTTGAGATATAAATTGTCATAGATATATTTTTTAATAATCATGGTGTTCGAGCCAGCTTGCGTGCACCGCAACTAATTTCACAATATACCGACAGCCTCCAGGTATCGAGTCATTCTGGTCTTAACTATACATGTATACAACATAAATTGGTAAACAAGTTAATTCGGAGTCTTAACGGAAAGGGAGTGCCTAACAATTCTCATAAAAGACCATAAATGCAAATGAATAACAACAACAACAACAACATACCCAGTTGAATCCCACAGTGTGGGGTCTGGAGAGGGTTAAATGTACGCAGACCTTACCTCCACCTTGGTAGGAAGGCGGTTCCGATAAATGCAAATGAATGAAGACAATTAATAAGTATTTAGCAGTATTTATAGCAAAGTATACAATACCCGTTACAAGTTATGACTATTAAGTTATATATTTCTTTACGCAATATGCATTGATTGCCCAATTTCAACCTTGCAGCTTTCTCTTAATTGATCTTTAATAATTAAGCAAAAAGAACTAGTGGTTAAGCAAAAATAATTCAAACCAACGTCTACTAATTAATGAAGAGAATTTTTTCATGGTACAGTCATTTTCTGGTATTTGATAGGGCGAAAGTTATTCTCCATGAAAACAAAAAAAAATCATCAAAAGGAGGAAAATAACTTTCCTCGCTCGTAGGCGAAAGTTTCCTGATAACTATCTTAACTTTTAACTTCATATTATTTGTTTTAACTATCACTTAGACGCGATTATTAATATCTAGTACTCAAAAATTTCATCAAAACACTTTTCAATTTGATGATATTACTATTATCTTTAACAAAAAAAATTTTGTTTTTACAAAGAAATCTGTAATAGCTTGGACACACATAGGATTCCCGTTGGTGAGTCCATATTGATCAGTTAAGGGGTGTTGCAAATGGCACACACTTATGTGTAGAGACATGGCCCCCTAAAAACTAGGGCAATGTCTCTTTTAACTGTTTTGCAACTGTCTCCACATGCCCACCATTTTATGCAATGTGGAGGACCACCTCATCTTCGTTCTGCCCAAGAATGGATGTAACAATTCAGAAGTATGTTTCTATATCCTAACATTGAGCTACATAATGAAAATATATTCTTAAACCACAATTAAAACACTGCAAATAAATGTAAGCTCTCTTATTACAATATGCTTAGGATCAACTATCGACCAATAAGCATTTCTAAACAATAACTTCGGCCCAATCCCAAGTATATATACACTACAAATAAATATAAACTCTCTTATTACAATATGCTTACGATCAACTATCAACCAATAAGCATTTCTAAACAATAACTTCGGCCCAATCCCAAGTATATATATTTGTGTCAGCTATGAATCCGCATTGATTCATCATAAAATTGATTAGTGTTATGGTGATTGCAACCCTACCGTAACCCTCCTCGTTTTACCTAAACTTGGGAACCAACAATGTGAGCAATTTCACGCAGGTGGAAGTGTAAAAAAGAATTGCTTTTAAATATTTTCCAGCATTGTGGACAAACGAGAGAGGACTTGTGGACTGTCTGTGTCTGTGCAACAACTCTCCATCACAAAGTTCTGATGTGAGATAGGAACAGCTTTTTGATTGCTCCAAGTGCTCTCACATATATTCTAATATCCATTCTGTAAGTTGGACTAAAATTTTGTTAACAATTTAATATCTATAGCCTAAAATGGAGGAACCCAAGTACTGACAAGTACATTTCCTTGTTAAAGATTTTTGTCCGGTCCTGTCGATTATTTAATGAAGGATTGAAAGGTACAAAGAGACCCTGAAAGCATGACATGCTACTTAGTTGTCCAAACGGTTTCAAGCAGTGTAGAAATGCCTTAGAAGTAGGGATGAGCATAAATCACCGAATTACCTAACCGAATCGAGATTTAACGTGCCGAAGTTTGATTAACTATACCGGACAAACATTAAATGTTCAGTATTTCGTATCTACTTTTAATTATCATTGGAAATACCGAACACCCGCCCATAGTGAATTGTTCACCATATATATATGGACATTAACGAGTGATTTGAATGTCCTGATTGACCTGTAACGCCAAATCATAATGTTAGGGCTTGAGAGTGAAAATCTAACCTCAATATGTAACTTATCTAAAAATTGACATATCAAATGTTGGACAAATTAATAACATTCTAGTCAAAATATCTTTATCTTTCAATACGTAATTATCGAATGACCATACCGAAATTTACCATACTGGCTTTGATTTACCGTACTGGGCCGAACTTTCAAGATATTTTTCAAAAGCATTTGTTTTGAACCTAAGAATCTGTACCTCCCTTGCTCTGCAAGGTGGTATTCTATTTCAAAAGTTTAGAGGGGAGTAAGGGAGCTTTTAATTAGATGTATAACATTCTGTAAATTAGTGGTGGCAATTTCTACCCACTTTTGCCTAATCCGCCCAACTTGCCTGTAATAAACCAGCATTCAACCGTCCATTTAAAATATGGGTCGACCCATTTTCAACTAGTAAAAATGTGTCGACAACAGGTCAAACCCATGTGGGTCTATCATACCCAGTTGTGCTAATGTCGGCTGCATAACTCGTATGTCTTGTTTGAGACTGAGGCACAATTGTTGTCATATAATTGCTTTATAACTTGTCCGCAGACCAAACAATGGCTAACCGTAAAAGGTCACAGAAATAGTTTCTTTATAACCTGTAACAAGTTAATGACCATGAAAGTGTAAACTGGAGTAGCACTATCTCGACATTCAAGCGACTTTTGTACCTTAAAATCAGATAAATTGTTAAAAAACTATAATCTTGAAACTTTAAATACATGTGAAGTTTAAGTGGTTATTGGAATTATAAATATATCGGCACTAATTTATTAGCCTTCCAAGCTTCTGTAAAAGCTACTACCGCATCTATGTTCTAAAGAAAAAAGAATTTTGTTTTCTTCCCCATTCTAGCCTTGATCTAGTCTTCTCTTCCCATTCTTGCCTTCTTTTTTCCTTTAACCCAAGATTTGAAGATTCTAACATCAAATAACGTGTACAAGCATTTTCCTTGTGCCCTAATGCTATGAGAAAAAAATTAAAGCAACCTTGATCAGTATCACAGTGCTTTCTTGACTTCCAAGAAGTTGGAACGTTCCTTGTTGGCTGCCTCGACATCATCCGGTGATGCTACAGCAACAACCACCCCTTTATCTTTAACTGCCTCCATGACGTCTCCAAATTTCTTGAAATCGTCCAGCCTATGAAGGAAAAGAAGCATGATTAATGGTAAGAAACTGCTATTTCACCAGCATAGAAACATGACAGCTTTGTAATTGCAAATTGAGAACAAATGTCCTGACACATTCTATATTGATCTTTCTATACATTGTATGCTGATCAACATCTGTATTGAGAATTACAGGACTAAGAGTCGTCTTCCATTGCTTATCTATGCTTTTATATACTTCATTAATCATTTACTAGGTCAAATGATCTCATCATCACTAGCTTTAAAACGGAACATTTTGTCACAAGGAAAAGTGGCTTAGTAAATGAAAATGAAATAACATAACAAATCTTATCAAATAAGGCAAAGTTTACTCAACAGCCAGCAAATAGTAGCATTATCAAATAGACAATGTGAGTTCATGAAATAATAGATCATTTGCAGCAGCTCAGCAGTGCCGCATAGAAAAGCACCAACTATATATGTGTCATACATACCACATATGCAAACAAAATTCAGCTGAATTTGGTACTGTGTTTAAATCTAGAAGAGAAAAAGAAATTAATTCTTGTCAACCAAGAAACTCATTCATATCAGCAAGAGAAACACCAGTTATATATATGTAGTACAACAACATACCCAGTGTAATCCCACAAGCAGGGTCTGGGGAGGGTAGTTAATACGTAGACCTTACCCCTACCTTGGGAGGTAGAGGTTGTTTCCGATAGACCCTCGGCTCAAGGAAAAGTATTTCAAAGATACGTCATACCATATATGGAAACAAAATTGCACTTAATTAAAACTGTATCAACATCTAAAGAGAGAATTCATTCATATCAGCCAAGAGAAGGGGTGGCTATGGCATTTGCTGTTGCTAGAAAATAATGGTATTAACATTACTTGCACTCATACTAGGTCAATATTTATGCTAAATACAGAAAGGTTCAACACTTTTACCTTGTTGATAATATCTCCTCGCGTCTCCTTTGTCTTTCTTCATTTGTTACTCCCAATAAATATCGTAATAAACTGAGAGCATGAGTACACATCAATTAGATTCAATACAAACCAGTGAACATTTTATCAATACCGACGACAAGAAAATTCTCAATTAGCACACAGACTGGACTGAATATAAAGTCAACTATCACTCTTCTCTCCAGAGATTATAGATTGAAAAGCAGTTAGACATTGGTATATATTAAAATAAACTCATTATCCAATCCTTATAGAAAAGAAAACTTTATTCTCGAACCAAAGCCAATTAATCTAGCATTTTCACTACATTTTGGTAGTTTAATTTCTTTTGCTTCTGTATTTTAACAGTTCTATAGACCACAACAATTTTAAAACAGATAAGAGCCTGACTAATCTGATAAGAAACAATATATGCAGCCTATAAGCACGTCCTGAAAAAGAAACATCGACAAGATATAATGTGTGTATTACCAAACAGAACTATCATTCACAGAAATAAGAAACCCTTTACAAAGCACCCAACAGTACTAAGGTAAATACAGAATCAGGTTCAATATTGACAAGAAATAAGAAAGAAATTTTAGTTGCGAAATAATCAAGCTTAAAGAATTAATAGTTAGAAATGGAAGCATACTAAGATGTTCTTGCGATCAGAGAGTAATATGATCACAGAATAGGCATAATCATCCACTTACCTACTGTATCCTTTGGCATCAGGCAACTGGTAAGCATCTACATCTCCAATAGTCCCAATAATTGCCTTTGTGAGTGCATCATCGTCCAGTTCAAGTTCTTTAAGAAAACTACTTGTTCCATCATACACATCAAGTGTTTTCAATAAATTTGGGTCTCGGTAGGATAAAAATGAGAATACCCCTGATGAACCGAAATATAAGACCTTAGCTAGAGAAACTTTGTACCTGAAAGTGCATCTTCAGATGAGATAAGATGAACACAAAATCGTACCTGAATGGGTGTCAAAACCACAAAATCCTCCATAAGCTCCACCACTAACACGTACACGATCCCACAGCCATGTATTACTTATATAATTAGAAATAACATAAGCACTGCCACTAAGCTCATAGCCAGCTTCATACAGATTAGCTGCTTTTCCAACATAATTCACCTATAAGAAGGATCCCTCAAAGTCATCACCTGAATTTTGACAGTGACTAGAGTTTAAAGTCAAAGAACAAAACTTTTAGGAGACAGCTAACCTGGGTAGGAACAACAAAAGCTTCATTTGAGCGAGACAATTGTGCATTCCAAGCAGCTGACTCCACTGGGGATGTGCTTGGAAGCAAATCAACAAATTTGCTGATATGTTTCTCCGCGTTGGTGAGATTCTTCCCATTAGCTGTCAAATTTATCAGACACTCATTCTTAGAAAGTAAGGATTTTCGGATCTCCTCAAGGGATGAAGATATTTGGGGCCAATCGTTCTCAACTTGGTCTTCAAGACCCTTCAGAAATTCCAAGTAGCTGCAAACACAAAAAAAGAAAAGAGGAAGAGGTAAACTATTCTGTTCCAAATATTTACATTGTCCTTCTTCCAGTGAATGGAGGACGTTTAAACATAAGTCAACCTGAAACAGATAATTTATGGAAACCAAACACAGAGAGAACATCAGAAAGATAAATTTAAATCGGCCAACGCTGGCCAATCAGGATAAATATGTAGGTATAACCAGAGGGATAAAAACATTGAAGATTGAAAAATTTATCCAACAACCATCATTGAGACAAAGTCATTCAATATTAAAAGGACAAAAGTCATCTAACCTGACACCACCCATTTGTTCAGATATCCACCCGGCAGTGTTAAGCTTTGCACCCATCCTTGCAGCAGCAATGCTATGACCACTGCCTCTTAGTCGATTCTAGAACCAAAAGTTTATGGGAAAAAAGTTAGACAATACGTTGCGCAAATTCATTTACCATAGCTCTTCATGTTACAAGACTTAAGGTAATACCTCCATTCTCGATCTGCTTTGAGAAACAAAATTCTGGAAACGCTTTTGGTCATTAAGTTGGACATCTTGAAGAATGCGGTTCATCTACAACAAACAAATTGACAAGATCTTGTCTATAAAAAAAATGGTTCGACAACATTACTAGCTTCATAGATATCTACTACCACACCAAGTTAGAGCATCAATTAATAGATAGAAAAGGTTCATACTACCTTATATTCACTATACTAGCATGATTGATGAATTCAAATCATAAATTGGGGAAGCTAGGAGAAAAGACAATAAAGCAACAGTACTTTTACCAAGACAAGGTCCATTAGTAGACCTTGGACTAATTTTCTACCAAGTAAATTGACCTATACCAGATAACTATGACTGAGATTTACATGAAATCTCCATCCAGATTGCAACTATGACTTTATGATATTGTCTTCCTTCCAATGTTTTTTTTTCTCAAGGTTGTCTTCCTTCCTATGTTGGTATGAGAAATATGGTGCTTTGCTCCAAATCAAAGTTTAAACCTAAGACTTGAAAATGAGGAAGGTATGTCCTCTAGCGCTGCCACAAAATTACAACTTAGTATGACCCTCATCTCCTCTTTTAAGATAGAACTCATAAATTGAACCATTAGGAAACTCTAAATATACCAGAAAATTGACATTTGCAGAGGGAGTAGTAGTGTTGTATCATGTTGGAAAGATGCATAAATCATTTAGCTCTCCCTAGAGGACATACCTTCCTAATTTTCCAAGGCCACATAGCAAACATGCTAGGCACAGGTACACCGTCTCAGTACTAGCTGACTAGCACTCAATCTAAAATTTACTTGATACAGTACTTAAACTAAAATTATAAACTGTACTCAGTTATACCAACTAAATGGAAATCTACACAAACATGATCATTTTCAGGAAATCTATATAAGCATGTCATGAATAGTAAAACTTAACAAACACCTTTTTCCTGTTTAATTTAACACAAACTTTGACAGGTCCTTTGTCATCGCTACAAAGACCTTCAAACATAACATCACACCCCATTGTTCACACACAACAACATCACATCATGTTTCATGTAGCTTGGAAGCAGTGGCGGAGCCAGGATTTATGCCAAGGGGGTTCAAAAATATAAAGAAGCCATAAATGAAGAAGCTAAGGGGGTAACGTCTACTATATATACATAAAAAATAATTTTCACCTTGTATATACAGTGCAATTTTTCGCCGAAGGGGGTTCTCGCCCCCCGGGCTCTTACTAGGTCCGCCACTGCTTGGAAGATGACCATATACAGCTATCAATTAACAAAGAAAATGATTTACCAGGTTAAATAGATCCTCTGTACGTTGTGACATGGCTTTGCCTCGAACAATTATCTTGCTACATGGCTCCGCCTTCCCGCGGACTGATGAGGTGAAAGGATAGACTGATATACCTCCAGTTTTCCTTCCAATCAACTGGTTCAACTGCACAAAGTCTAAATCCTTTGTGCCCATTTCCAGCAGAGACTGACTGTTAAGAAATTTTGCACATCAGAACCAAATAATCTTTAATTCATGAACTCACATCTCACTATTAAAAAAACTAGTCCACATAAGAAATACGGAAAGCGTGGACTTATTTACACAACTCCAATGGCTAAAAGATGCATTGGCCTATTATGATATAGAATACACTTACCAGTTAAAAAAAAAAAAAAAAGAGGGATGCATTGGTCTATTAGATCATAACCCTGCTACTCATCATGTTGTAGCCAACTATCATCAGCTTATGATTTTAATTGCATAATACACAGTTGTGAAAAAGTTCTAAAGTAGAATCAACCTACCTGGACACACTTTTGAAAACCACAAAGTGTATTCTAAAGAGTCATGTGAATATGATACATGAGCTTCAAAATATAATGCGGCCAAAAACTAGAGACCACATGAACAACAAACAGGAACAGCCAAAGAAGGAAGGGAAATAACCACCACAACCGATCTACTGAACAAATTCTCGAGAAGTAAGAACCAAAGAAAGCAAACAACAAGGCCTTCATGAGTGTTAAATTTTACTATGTCATAGCCTATGGGTTCTAATTTCATTTATTTCTACTTTGTTTGTCTCACTTCCCTATTAGAAAATTTCTTTTTTTCCTTTTCTTTTTGAGAGGCAGGAGGAGTCACTGTATGATACATATTAATATCTAAGCAGTTCAGGGAAGCATATTACCAAAAAAGTGGGACCAATGGCAGCAGCTCTTGCTTCAATGAGCTCATGTTGAAGACAACTTCAGCATAAAGAACATCATTTGTGAAGAGGTCGTGCTGCAAAACTTTCACCCCATTGATATCTCCAACCTACAACAAAAGGCGCAACAAGTTAAACTAGATGGAATCCATTAAACAAAATTAAAGCAAAGAAAACGAGTAAGTTATGGTTACCTCAGTTGGAACATGTACAGGTTCTCGAGGAATATCTTGTAGAGAGAGGCTGGGCACGCTCTTTAGGGCTTCTGGTGGGTCAGGAGTTTCTTGCTTTAACCGTAGCTCTTGTGTTGCCCGAGCCAGCTCAGCAAGATCCTCTTGGGTCATGCTTGCTTTAACTTTATCTAATGTCTCTTTTTCCATTTGTTCCTCACGAGATGCCTTCTCTCGGTCAGGCTGAAGAAAACAACACCCATATTTAACATACACAAAAAGCAAATCTTCTCAGAGAAAGGAAGTCAGTATTAATGATAATAACCTGCATCTCAACCGTTACACGGTGTGGATTTCTCAAGATGTATTGGTCAATTAAAGGAGCAAAAACAGCTTTGGAGCCTTCCTTAGCTATTCTAGCTTTCAGGGCGTCCAAAGGTTTCTGATACTTCAGTGGTTCAAATGGATCCATATCGTAAACCCATTTCCCCTGAAGAAACATCACAGTGAAAAACATAGCTCACTCTTTGCAAGAGAAACGAAAAGGAAAATGTAAATGACGAAAATCAAGATAAATGATAGAGTTATGAAAGTTTTTTCGTACAATGGAGCGGAGCATCAACGCTAAACCACGTGGGAATGAGCCAGTGTTATTTTCTCTGAGAGAAAATTCAATGGTATTCATTGATGCCTCCACAGCATCTGAATCAAAACCTTTCTCAGCTAAGCCTTCCAGAGTGCTCATGACCAATTCTTCAACCTTTTGAATGTTCTCTTCTGAGACACCCTTCAACCCAATGCTAAACTGAGGCTGAAGAAGCTCATCTTCAATTCCTCCACCAACAATAGCATCTCCTAAACCACTTTCTAGCAAGATCTTCCTCAAGGGAGAAGCTGGAGTCCCCAAAAGCAGATGATCCAAAAAACCTAGGGCAAGCTCAGTTTCTAAATCCAGTGGCTTGTCAGACAGCAGCCAATTAAGGCACACCATGTTCTTCTTTTTCAGGTCCCCATCTTCCCCAACAGGATATTTTTCTACGATCCTGACTGGCTCTGAAAATAGTTTCTGTGGTTCAACTCTTGACTCATGTGGAGCTGAACTGGCATCAAACATGTTCAAATACTCTGCATGCATAATTACACATATTATAGGAACATGAGATGCACCAGAGTTTTCAAGACAAGCTTCAGGGTTGTAAAATAAAACTTAAGGCACTACTGGTTAGAACAAACACAGCTAATACCATGTAAAATTTTCGCAAGTTTGTACGACATTTGATCAATATAATTGACAATTCAACTCAATTTTAGCATGTTATACTTCTTTATTTCCTTATCAAAAAATGTTATACATCTTTATTTCAATTTCTATTTCCTGTTCATTTTAACTTTTGGAGAACTCCCAGAATTTTGACAGCCAGCATAATACTCACAGAAAATAAAGAAAAAACACGTATATAAGCTCCCAGAAAGGTACAGAAAGCGAGGCCCCCCACGTAGCAATAATATTTTTGGCAAATTCCATATGCCTTGACTTAAATCAAAAGAAAAAAAGGAAAACAAAAGCACTCCAACGTAAATTACTGACTATGGAGGGAAAACACGTATATAAGCTCCCAGAAAGGTACAGAAAGCGAGGCCCCCCACTTAGCAATAATATTTTTGGCAAATTCCATATGCCTTGACTTAAATCAAAAGAAAAAAAGGAAAACAAAAGCACTCCAACGTAAATTACTGACTATGGAGGGGTCTGATGACTGGCACTACTATACAACATCTGAGGATTTATAAAATTATGAGAAGAAAAAACCCAAGTACACAGTTAACAATGAGACGCATAATAAAATAAATAGAAAATTGGAAACGAGCTTAACATTACCTTGAAGTTACAAATATTTCTTCCAGTGTGTTCTTGTTAATCTTGGTTGTACAAAATTACATACACAAAATAAGTAATGTAAAATTTTTCATGTCCCCTAAATTTTTAAAATTTTGAGTCATGATTCTATATGTTTTGAGCTATGGGCATAAAAAAAAATAACAAGGCCTCCGATAGGTGTAGCTTCCCCAATTTTTAATGACATGACCTTTGATAGGTGTAGGGAAAGTTTCTGACATTGGCATGATAAGAATTTTGTTATTTCCAAGTTTCGTCTAACACATCAAAAAAAGTACAGAGAAACCCACAAGGGTGGCTCAGTTGGTTGAGCACGGGGCTTCCATAATGGAGGTCTTAGGTTCGAAACCCCCTACCTACGACAGCAGGGGATTTGCCTTCTGGGTCAAGCTCGTCGCACAGGGCTTGGCTAGTGCGGGTTACCTCTTCTGTGAGGTTTGCGAGCTATTGCACAAGAGCGGGGTTTACCCTGTGCGCACCCAAAGGGTAGCGGCTGCGGGTTCCCTTGTCATAAAAAAAAAAGTACATAAAGTAATGAATATCCGAGAAAAACCCGCTCGTTCAAGAAGGATACCTAGTGTAGGCAAACAATATGAAAACACCATTCATGCTCGAAATTGTAAGAGGTAAACGAATACATACCACTTAAGATCCGCAGACGTTCATTTGGGTCATCATCTCCATAAAACCATATCCTTGCATTACTGGGATGGTAAAATTTCCTATGGAACTCCTGCAAAATATATAGACATAGAAAACAAACAGTCTCGCTAAGAGGCTAAGAAATCAAAATCTTAGTAGCAGAATTCCAGACATATGTTAGTTAATTAGACACGACTACTCTCCCTTTTGCCAGCATTACCAAGTTAATTAGATACGACTACTCTCCCTTTTGCCAGCATTACCACGTACTTAGTTAGTTTGAAAGAAATTAAGAGAGCTTGATGCATCACCAACCTATATGAATAGTACATATTCATCAATAAACTATAGTGGTCTAATTGTGCATTTTCTTTTTGATCCCTTGATGCAACCATATATAGAGCTCAAATATAATACACAATATTTGTCCATGTGTAAAAGCACCCACTTTAAGGTCTTATTTCTTTCAATAATTTAACTTTAAACATTTTAAATGTAACCCTAAAGATTCTAACAAGCCCTTCTCAAAGTCTAGGTCGAGAAATCAACTTGTATTACTTATTCTGGAAACATAAATGTTACCACAATGGATGATGGAAACTTGCGTGAAAGTCACCATCAGAACCCCACAGGAGAAGCCTTGGTTGTCGAAATTTCACAGAAGGTTAATGTCTTAAAAATTATCAGAAATAGAAGACGTAAGGTGCTACCAAATCAGCCATCAGAAAGATAAAGAGAGGTAAAACTTGGGCCAGGAAGTAGCATAAGACCATTTACTAATAGCTGAAACTTACTTAAATATCTACAACGATCAAAGAAATTCTAAAACTATGTGCATGAGAGGTTAGAAGATTTTAATTGAATACAAGACACATGTATTGGCAACAACAACAACATGCCCAGTGAAATCCCACAGTGTGGCGTCGAACATAACACATATGATATTGTCCAGTGTAGGACAATGTCCAATTTAAGAACTTAACTCTGCTTATAACTAAACAATCTAGGGAATACTAATACCTAACATTCTAGCAATCAACGTAACCTATAAACCAAATTTCATTTTTGACCAATCAATGACAAGGAAATCACTAGAATGGCCAAGGCAATTCTTTCCTGAGACCCAAGTACTGACAGCTTACACTTCAAACCATGATTTCATGTCCTTCTAGGTGTTGTCAAAAGCAAAGCATAGAAACACCAAAGTTAGCTATTAGTCTACTAATTGGTAACAGTCATGTTAGTTAAAAAAGGCCTATATGAAGAAAACATACACACATGCACACCCACAATGCAAAAATTAACTATACTAAAAACAATTATCTGGGCAAAAGGATTGACGAAACTACTCATGTAAAACATGTGAAGTAAGGGCAGGGGCAGCCAGGGTCCAGGGAAGGGCCGCACCCCAAGGGGTGTGATGTAGACAACCTACCCTAATGCAAGCATTAGAGGTTGCTTCCACAGCTTGAACCCGTGAGGCCGCAACCTATAAGTCACACGGAGACAACTTTGTCGTTGCTCCAAGGCTCCCCTTCATATGAAGTAAAACCATGTTAGCTAAACTCAAAAATTATTTTAATTCTTTTATTTTTTATAAGAATAAATAGTTTTAACCTCTATTCAAATCTAGTGGCTAGATTTCTCACACCAACTTCAAATATCTCTAGCAACTATTTTATTAATTTTATTAAGAATAAGTATGTCACTTCATCCATCTCAATGCAGGGTCTGTGGGTTAGTTAGCTAGCTTGTGTAGAGACGCACACCTTCGTCTTAATGCATGGAAGGAAGTGGTACCTCAGCAGAGCAAAATGTTCAACTTTCACTATGCCTGATACTTGGGATAATACTTGGCCTTGGAAGATGATTTGGAAAACGAAAGCTCCAGTGAAGGTAGCTTGTTTAGGATGGACCGCAACATGGGGAGCATGTTTAAATCAACACAATTTGCAGAAGAGGGGTTTTTCTTTGTGCAACAGATGTTACTTATGTGAAGATGACCTGGAAACAGAAGATCATCTATTTCTTCACTGCAGGTTCTCTAGACAATGTTGCGAACTATTTCTAAACCTTCGTGGCATCCTATGGGTAATGCCCAGAGATGTAAGGAGTTTAGTAGAAAGCTGGAAATTTCAAAGGGTTCCCAGGAGACTGAAGAAAATTTGGAAGACCATCCCACTTTGCATTTTTTGGACCTTATGGCTGGAGAGGAATAAAGCATGTTTTGAAGGGCGTAGGATTCACATCTCTAGAGTCAACGATAAATGCTTGCATAATCTGTTTTTCTGGTGTAATAACAATCTATTAGTTAGTATGGATGGACCAATACATGAATTTTTTTAGACTTGTTAGAAGGGAAAGAGTAATAGCTTGTTTGCTTGGTCTTTGTATGAATCCTGCTTCCTTTTGTACCAGCTTGGTACTTTTTAATAAAATCTTACCTTATCAAAAAAAAAAAAACTATGCATGATATCAATGTTTAAGGACGCCTTTAACAACAGTGATCCTTCTAAGAGACTCAACGAATATTTGAGTGATATTTCTACCTTGTGTGGCCCAAAGCATGTTACTAAGCACTTCATATGTAAAACTTATGGTGTCTCACCTTAAATATTAAAGCCCATGGTCCCTAGGGTCTCCTCTAATTTCTGCCTAGGGAGTTCAAAACCGACAAAAAGCAAGAGGGCAACAGTATGATGGAAGAACAACCACATCTGCACAACTTGATTATAGCATGATGACAATACAAATATGATGGCCGTTTAATTGTGCATGGAGCATATACAAGCCTTGGCATAACTTGTAAGCAAGAGTGAATCCATTGAACATCATAACTCTAGCTTCTAGCATATAGGCTTTACTTCGGAAGCTACAAGATGTCAGTTAACAACATAAGATAATGATTTATCAATCACCAAAAGGCAGCAGCTAAGGATTTCTCTCTGCATGTCAAAATGCCGGTATACTTATAATAAATCCATGGAACATTTGTATACATGAAGCATATAACACAACCACAGACAATTATGGCCCACAGTTTTCAAGAACATCCAAATTCAACTAAACACCTCACAAGAAACATTGGGAAGTATTATGAAGCAATGGGGATCCAAAAGTTGACATAATTAAATCATGATGATTAGTCGTGTGATAACAAAAACTTGTGAATTTTTTTAACTTTATAATCCGTGAGCAAGAAAACTAATGTGAAAGAGACTACCAACCTTAAATTCCTCAAAAGAAAGGCTAGGAATTACTTGTGGGTCACCGCCACTATCAACACCATAGGTATTGTCAGGAAAAAGCGCCTGTAGAAGAAATAGGTCACTACTTATAAAAACAATAGTATGATACAATATAACACTACTATTTTGTGGAAGAAACCCATGAATTGAACTATTGAATAGAGAAACCTCTGAAGTGTATTGGCATCATCAAATTATATATCCACCTCTCACATGAATTATTAGCCAAGTAGACATCTTTCTGATGTGCTCATTGAATTACCACAAGATTCAGCATTCCATAACTTACTTTCCAAGCATGACCTTAAGTAAAAATGACAATATAAAACAAAGTACTTCACCTTGAAATATGCACAAAACATTTCATTAAACGCATACAGTTATTCATTGTTCTTTTATCCTTCTGAGTCCACTTTATTTGTTGAGCTCATGCACGAAACTATTTTTTGGCCTTTAGGCTCTAAACCTTGTTATCATCTACAGTGATTACATGCTTGATATGTGATACGATATTAACTACTCCAGTGAGGCGCCATGTAATCAGGACCTGGGAGGATTTTAAATTAATGAATGAGTTAAAATTGGATTCCGTTCATTGACAGCACTTCTAAAGCAAATCATCATCAATTATATCCAATCAATAACAACCTTATTATCTAATATAAACATTCAGCAATAAAAATCAATCCTATCCACATACTCACAAAGAAATAAGAACATTTAAACAAATAATCAGTTTGTCAGCCCTCATACAAATGTTTGATAACAACCTTAATTCAGAGAAAAACCAAGTCAGTCAATAAGTGTGGCATCCATACCTGCTGGGAAGTTCGGCCCAGTAGATTATCAGGCTGAGAATAAACTCCTTTCATCTCATTGAACACAACCCCTGAAGTTTTATGCATAAAGCTTTTGTAAGATATGCAAGGACAAGCTGCAGATGCACCACTATCGATGGGAATCAAAGAAGAAGGAAAAAAAGAATTTGTTCAAAGACGCTACTAGAACATTAATAAAAGCAGAAGAAAAAGAAGTTATCACAGGAGAGTAACAGAAATTCAAGAGGCTTCTGAAGGAAACCTTTAAACGTTATGTCGTCTGAGGGGTCATTCAGTTCATAATGCCAACCCTCTTGTTGAAATGTTTGGAAATCCTCCACACATTTAGGGAAAAAGACAGCATCCAAGTATACATCAACCAGGTTGTAGAAATCCTGTTAGGAAGAGGTAAGCATATATTAGATGGAAAGCAAACTTTACGTTCCATAATGATGTTCAACATGTAATGCTGTCTTCACCTTTGTATTCGTGGACGCCACAGGGTAACATGTCCTATCTGGATATGTGAAAGCATTCAGAAAAGTGTTCAAGCTTCCCTTCAACAGTTCAACAAAGGGTTCTTTCAAGGGATACTTTCTTGAACCACACAGTACACTATGTTCCAATATGTGAGGAATTCCAGTAGAATCTTTCCTGCATTAACAATAAGTGATGAGGCACAGGCTGCCACTCGTTTTCCATAACGCAAACCGCAAGCATATATATCAAAATCTCGTTTTCCATGGGCAAGTAGCTCTTGCTTTATACTGCTCTGTTTCATTAATCTAAAAGATAAAGAACTTGTTAAAGAATATATTCTTGATGTAATTGTTTTTTTTAATGACAAGGGAACCGCAGCCGCTACCTTTCGGGTGCACACAAGGTAAACCCCGCTCCTGTGCAATAGCCCGCAAACCACACAGGAGAGATAATCCGCACTAGGCAAGCCCCGTGCGACGAGCTCGACCCAAAAGGCAAATCCCCTGTTGTCGCAGGCAGGGATTTCGAACCTGAGACCTCCATTATGGAAGTCTCATGCTCAGTCAGAAACCATGTTTAATTAAGTAAATACGCTCATCAGCTACATTGACTGCTAGTAATCCATATAAGCATAATTATAAGACTGAGATAAACTTACGGAGGCTCCCAAGTAGCTATCGATTTGTACTGATTTGTTTCATTACTCAAAAAAGTTAATGAACTTGTTAAAAAATATATTCTCGATGTAATTTTACAGTCATAGCATGTTTAACCAAGTATTCTCATCAGCCACATTGACAGCTAGTAATCCACATAAGCATATAACTATAAGACAAAGATAAACTTACGGAGGTGTCCGTAGAACAATGCCAAAGACCTTATTCTCATCGTCATTCGAGACCGACATTACTTCGGCACCGGTTTTCTTGTGTTTATACAAAACAGCTTTAGATTTACACTCATCAATAAACTGCTCCGATACTTTCTCAAACCCAAATTTCTCAGCAACTTCATCGTCAGCACCAACAAACTCTAAAAATTGAAAAACAAGAAACAACGTCAAAGTCAATCACATGAGACATAGTTCGGATTCTGAGAGTCAAACAAGAAAATCTTTCGCCGCGATTTATTCGTATGTCCTTTAAATTATTATAAATTCTTGTGACATGTAGTTTTTTTTTTTTTTTTGTAGTTTCTAAATATGTAAATTATTTTTCAAGAAATTTAAAGATTGTATGTCCGAATCCACAGTAAAAATAAAGAAGTTTGACTCAGGCAAGTGAGTACTACCTAGAGATGACTGAGGGGCAGAAGTGGCAATAGCTCGAACAGAGAGAGGGTAGAACTGTCTTTTCAAGTTGATTGAAGTGGATATGCCACGTACGTTGTTGCTTCGGAGAAGTGAACGACGGCGGTGAAGGTTGTGGAGTAAACGCTGCCGTTTAGCAGAGTAAGAAGCGAGACTGTGTGAAGAGCGTGAGAAGATTCTAGAGAAGGCGCGCGTGGAAGAGGAAGACAGAGAGCGTAGCAACACCGCCCTCTCCATTGATGATGGCTTGTGTGAGGAGAAAGAAGTGTGAAGGATGGGGTTTTGGGTTGAGAGGGAAATATCGAATGGGGGGTTTTAGTGGTGAACGGTCAAAAATGAATTTGGTTTCGTGTTTCCCAAAATTGTTTTCTGTGGAGAACTATTAGGCCATTTTGCAAGCTTCCCTGCCTCCCAAATTAGAGAGGGAAATAAAAAAGAAGCATACGGCTATTCTTCAATTTAAGCAACACATAGATTTTTATGATTAATTTTTTTCGACTTTTGAATCAAAATTATATTTAGTATAATTAGATTGATTGGTCGAAACCTTTTTGTATTGTAAAAGGCGAAGGTCGACCTTATTATTCAATAAGTTTTAAAAAATAAAATACTAGTGGCTTAAGATATTTTGATTATCAAAAAAAAAAAAAAAAAAGACTTGTGAACGAGAATGAGCTAGTAAAATTTTAAAGTAAGATGATGCATCACGCCATAATTAGTTATTTCTTCCCTCTTGTGTATTGTTTTTAAGCAGTGTTTATTAACTAACCTAGGTTACTTACGAATTCAAGACCTTTGTGTTTTGTCTTACCAAATATTATACCTGTCCCTTATCGATTGTGAAAAAAATGTCAAATGAGTTTAAAAAGTCCTAAATGACAACCATAAGATTTTTTATCGGATGTTCATGTTTTTCTTCACAATTTCTAACTCTTTCTATCGCTCTAGACTTCTCTATCTCAATTAAACACATGTTGCCCCTCTAGGCGTCTCTCTCATTTTTTTTAAAATCAACCCACCGAGTCACTGGCATACTGCACAGTCTACTCATTAGCATGTTGAGCCTAATATAAATATCTCTTTATTCACTTCAGGACTATTTTCGTTAAGTCTCATAATTTACTTCAATAAATGGTAGGAAAAAAATATATTTAATCCTACTATATATAACTAATTGAGGTGTGGTAAGGTGGTACGGACACCACGATCATTAACCTGGTCCTCTAATAATAGGTTACAAGATGGGAGTGTTAAAAAATGTTACATTTGTCCCTCGTCAGTTGTTAGAGATATCCAACTGGGTTTTGATTGATTATAATTATATTATATGTTATCTTAAGCTTTGAGTTAGATGTTTAGATTCTTTCACGTGTTAAAGAATGTGTTAGTGAAAATACAATAAATTACCGTTGAAAAGTAAAATAAAAATAAAGAAAATTAATAAAATATTTTTCACGCCGAAGTGCAAATATTTGTCTCTCTCTAAGTAGATTCGAGCCACTGCGGTAGAATTTTCAGGCATTCAGCATTAATAATCGTGACTTGTCCCCTCTAAGATACAATAGCCTGATAATGTCATGTGACTCGAACAACTCCAGACTAGCTGTTGAGTCCAAAGCTTCACCAAAAGAAAAAAAAAATCCTCCTTCGATAAAGTAATACCTATTTTTAAGAATAAATTGTAGACTTAGAATGTTTCTCTTTGTCTCAACCCTCTATTTCAATACACCAACCTCAAACTATAAATACAAGACAATGTTCTTTTTTCATCTACAATATAATACTTCTCATCTCCTCAACAAAAGGAAGTAAACATCCTTTATATAGGTGTAAGATTTCTTCCATATAGTAAATGTCAAGATATAGGATAATAATTTGAGGTGTAGTGGGTTAATTAGTAGGAGAACATGTCATAGTAGCTACATGGGTTACAAAGAATAGTGTAGGAGAAAATACAATTACAATTGAAAAACAAAATGAACAAAATAAAGTATCTCTGGGTTAGGGCGCGGATATTTCGCTCTCCTTAAAGAGATTCAATCCTACTGTAGCAATTTTTTATCGCTCAACAGTAATCTTTTTTACTTTTCCCCTCCAGGATACAACAACCTGACAACGTGTACAACTCAACAAACACTGGACAAGATGTTGAGCCCAAAACTTCACCAAAAGAACACCTTCCTTCAACTAAATAATACTTTCATTTTAAACTCACATTTTCATGCACTCCATATTTTTTTAAAGGTAAGGTTCATGACTTCTGTTTATACGTGAAGAAATTCATTCTTGAAATGAATTGGAAGAGAAGTAAGGTCATAATGTGGATAGATAATAGAAGAATAATGTCATGAGTTACAAGATATAATGAGGAAGGTTGAGGATGAATAATTAGTTAGAAGTTACAGGAGCTCAAAAAAAAATCAATAGTCACTATCTTCCCACTAACGAGAATGAAAATAACATATTTTTTAATATTAAAATGCTTACAGCAACCAACAAATAATGACCGCTTTCTCCACTTTATGTCTATTAATATGTCATGCACTTTAATATTTTAACATTAGCATGCTGATAACTACAACAAAATGATATAGTTGCTCCTTATCCATAGTGAAATGTTTTCTAAAAGGGTTTAAATGGCCATAACTACACATATTTCCTAAAATTTAGTTGGAATGCTCAAATTCTTTTACTTGGTATCAGAGCCAAATTTTGATGAGATCGTTTGGACAATTGTTTTTTTTCTTTTATATTCTATGTTATGGACTTCTCTCTTAAATTATCTTGTCGAGACACTAACATTGCTCTATATACACTATTAACTTATCAATCCATTAATATTTTAGTATAACTTATTAAACGACAATGGGTATAGCAATTTTATACTCATTGTAATTTTATTGTTCGATTTCTTATAAAGTAAAGTTGCACTGCAAATAATAGAGTAGTTGAAAATTACTAGTCAAGTTTGTATTATTGTTAAAGTATATCTCAACGGGATGAAACTTTCGCAATAGACTTGTTTCGTGACTAAACAACATTAGGATTTGATTTTGAAAACATAGGAAGAGCAATATTGTTTTCGAAAGCGCATTGGTGCGGTTTTATCAACTACAAATAATAGTGGGGCATGCCGCATGCGGGAAAAAATAACAGTGAGGCTTGCCCTTTCCGCTAGTAAAGTAATTCTGGATTTTTTTTAGTAACAATTAAAAATTTTAAGTCAATTCGAATTTGTTAATTTCACCCATTTAAAAAGTGATACTTACCATTTAAATTTTCTCGTCCAACCAGTGGCAACATTTGGAACGAGAACTTACCATTTTAGCACTTGCCAATGAATGACCAATCTTCGTAAACAGAAGGAAGTTTGTGACTTTGTGTCACGGGGCTAAGCGGAATTTTGAGACGATTACACGTGTTTGGTTAAAAAAAACATTAGAAAGTTCCTCCCAGGGATAATTAGAGTCGATAAATCTTTTTACCAACTTACACGTGCTGCTCCTTTCGGCCAGCTAAAGTCGACAGATTTCAATAAGATAAAAGGAGTAGTAATCAGTACTTGTCATTAAGCAATGACACTTGAATTTGTTTTTTTTATTAATCGTGCCGGATGACTCATCAATAATTACGCTTAAGTTTTAATTGAAACAACTGAAAGTAGACCCGTCAACCGGTTCGGTTAAAATCGGTAACCGGACCGGTAAAATCGGAACCGGCTCCGGTTAACCGTTTAAAAGGTTACCGGTCCGGTTTCGATATTTTTTAAACCGAAACCGGTGAAATTAAAAAATAAAAAATAAAATAGTCGTTGGGCCTGTCCGTTAATGGACCGTTGGCAACGGTCCATTTTATTTTTTGGCCCCCAACCCCCCAAACTTTTTTTTAACACTTTAACCCATCCCCCACCCCTATATAAACCCTTCTTCATTTTCATTTTAATTCACACCAATTCACTCTTCTTCATCTTTTTCTCAAATCTCAATCTCTCAATTATAGTCACTTTGCAATAATTAGCCACAAAGTCTTATTATAGTTTCAACTTTCAATTATTAATTTTGCAATTATAATATTGTTGGTGGAATTGGTGATTTTGCAACAATCCGAAGTAGCTTTGGTGGATTTGCAATTCTAGCCGCCTTCACTTTGTTGGAAATTAATCCGGCAATTTGGTACCTTCGTTCCAACTCTATCTTTATTTTTCACAATTGAATTCTAGCAATTTATTTTTCGCAATTTAATTCTAGCAATTTAATTCTAGCACTTTATTTTCTTGTGATTTATTTGATTCTATTTAATAATGTCAAAGAGATTAAGACGTGGTGCCGATAGTAGCAGTGGTATTGTTAGGGGTGGGCTTAATGAGGAAACATTTGTGGTAGAAACACCTAATTTAGATATTGATGTTGGTGGAAATAATCCACTTTTAGGTCATGAGGCAATGCAACAACATTTTACCGACACTTTTAATGAAGACTTAGATGATGATGATGAAACACAACCCTCCGAAAATCCCATAGGAGATACATGTCCTGCACAATCACATATACAAGACAAACCGCCTAGAACTCGTAAGCCAACAGCTAAAGTTTGGAATTTATGACTAAGAATAGGGAAAATCAATCAGCTACATGTACCCTATGTGGACAAGTATTTAGTTTTAAGTAAGGAACTGGTAAGGATGGTGGACGGGTACACTAAATGCTCATATGAGAACCAAACATATGGATGTTTGGGGAGAGCAAACGGGTTCAAATGTGGGGGGGATTCAAATGATGATAGACCGACGAACCGGTAGAAATTTTAAGTATGACAAGAAAAAAGAGCGTGTAGAAATAGCTAAAATGGTAGCTTATGATTGTTTACCATTTTCCTTTCCCTCAGGTTTGGTGTTTGTTACTTACATTCAACGTTGTTATAATCCGTTATTTTAGGGTATTCCTAGAAGTACTTGTAGAGCCGATGTTATAGATTTGTTTAAAAAATATAAATTTTATTTGCGCCATGTATTTAATTCTTTAAATTGTAATGCTTGTCTTACCGCTGATTTGGGTCTTAGTCTTAACAAGTTAGATTTTTTTGCTATTACATGTCATTGGGTTGATGACAACTGAGTTATGCAAAAAAGAATTATAGCTTTTTTATATGATGAAGGAAAAGATCGTCACGATGGAAAAATTTTAGCCGATTCAATGTCTACTATTATGAGATTTTTTAACATTAATAGAAAAACACTTGTATTGCTTTAGATAATGCTTCTAATAATACAAAAGCGATAGGTCTTATAAAAAGAGAACTAAACCCTGCGCTAAGAAATATTTTTCATGTAAGATGTAGTTGTCACATTTTAAACTTAATTGTTAAAGATGGTCTTGTGCATTTTGAAGATTCTGTTCAAAAAGTTAGAGATGCGGTTGCGTTTCTTTTTTGTAATGCTAATTGGGGGAAGAATTAGAGATTTTAAGAATGCTTGTGTGGAAAATAACCTTAGACCTAAGAAAATTCAAGTAGAAATTGAGATTAGGTGGAACTACACTTACATTATGCTACAACAAGCATATGAGTACAGGATTCTCATACAACAAGTTCACAGCAAACATAATACTGATAGTGATGATTGGTTAAATTATTCGCATTGGGAAGATGTTGAAGAATGTGTTGAACTCTTAGATTTTTTTTATAATGCAATTCTTGCTTTCTCTAGACAATTCTATCTCACAGTAACCGAAATTTTAGCCTACTTAGCGGAAATAGCTAGAGTTTTACAAGAGTATAAATATAAACCCGGTTATCAAGTGGCTATTTTTGAAATGATAATCAAATTTAAGAAGTATTTTTTTCCATCCCAACTTTATTTATATTGGATTCTCTTTTAAATCCTTGTTTAAAAGTGTCTTTTACTAAAAATTTGGTTAGTCAAATTTATACATTTTTATAAATTGAAGAGGGATTTCAACCATCTTTAGCTGAAGCCGAACTCGCTATTGATGATGAGTTTAGAAAAGTTTTTACTCATTATTCTAGTTTGGAAGAACGTGCTACACCCGTTGCTCCACGCCCTACTACTTCTCAGAGTAGCAAAAAGGGCTTGTCGGGTTTAAAAGTTTTACATTCACAGCCAACTTCTTCTTCTACTGCAAACTTTGATGAATATAACTTTTATTTGATGCAGCCAAATGTGGATATCAGGGAACTGGATGACTTGGACGTCTTAGCATGGTGGAAGAAGTACAAGGCAAGTTATCCGGTACTTTCAAGAATGACTCGAGATATCCTTACGGTTCAAGTATCAACCGTGGCTTCGGAGAGCGCATTTAGCCAAGGAAGACAGTAAATTGGAGACCATAGACATTCATTATCCGACTTTAGCTTGCAAGTACTAGTGTGCATTCGCGATTGGATTAGATCGGAGCGACGCAACCAAAACTTAGAAGCGGAGGAAGGCGAAGAGGATGAAATTGAAGATTTGATAGCTAGTGGACCAGACCAAATGGAAGACTTTGAAGATATTTCCATGACCAAATATGATGTGGGGGAAATTAACGAAATGGTTCAAAATTGGTGATTTTATTATTCTACTATTTTTGTACAACTCATGTATTATTTGCAAGTTAAAAAAAACTACAACTTGTAAATAAATGTTATCCAAGAATGAATAAAATATATGGCTCATTGAGCTTTCTTCTATTTACTTGTGTTCATATTTTTACTTTTATTAAGTTAGAAATATACCTAAAATATACTAAGAATATACTTAAATTAAAAACTAAAAAGTTATATATTTGAAAAATAACTAAAATATACTAAGAATATACTTGTAATGTATAGTATACTATAAGTATAACTTAAACATATATACATATAATATATATATATATATATATATATATATATATATATATATATAAAGTTATATAACCTAAGTATATTGATACATATATTGATAACCTACAGCTCTTAGCCCATTTTTATTCTCCTTGGTGATCGATGGATTGACGCGGCAAATTCAAGGTGAGGTGCCATGGTGTATGTTATTTGCAGATGACATAGTCCTGATTGACGAGTATCGCAGCGGGGTTAACGCTAAGCTAGAGGTTTGGAGACAAACTCTGGAGTCTAAAGGGTTCAAGTTGAGTAGGACCAAGGCAGAGTACTTGGAGTGCAAGTTCAGTGATATAGTACATGAGGCTGACGTGAAAGTGAAGCTTGGCACCCAGGTCATACAGAAGAAAGATAATTTCAAGTATCTTGGGTCTATTATACAAGGAAATGGGGAGATTGATGATGACGTCACACATCGTATTGGTGCAGGATGGATGAAATGGAGGCTTGCCTCCGGAGTGTTGTGTGACAAGAAGGTGCCACCGAAACTTAAAGACAAGTTCTACAAAGTGGTGGTTAGACCAGCTATGTTGTATGGGGCGGAGTGTTGGCCAGTCAAGAAATCTCATGTTCAGAAGATGAAAGTGGCGGAAATGAGAATGTTGCGATGGATGTGTGCGCACACTAGGAGTGATAGGATTAGGAATGAAGTCATCCGAGACAAGGTTGGAATAGCCTCAGTGGAAGACAAGATGCGGGAAGCGAGACTGAGATGGTTTGGGCATGTGATGCGGAGAGATGAAAATGCCCCAGTGCGGAGGTGCGAGAGGTTGGCCAGTGACGGCTTCAAAAGAGGTAGAGGTAGGCCGAAGAAGTATTGGGGGGAAGTGATTAGACAGGACATGGCGCATTTCCTGCTTACGGAGGAAATGACCTTAGATAGGAGGGTATGGAGGACTCATATTAGGGTAAAAGGATAGTAGGTAGTCGCGCTTATCCTCCCTTGAGAGTAGCTATGTTGTTGTATAGTTTCTTGTCTCTTGATTTCTGCGAGTATCTGTTGGTTTATAATGGCGTATTTACCTTCATTGTTTTCATTTTCATAGTTATTTATAGCAGTTAATTCTCCTTTTACCATGACTTTCTTGCTTTCATATTGTTTTCGATACACTTGATCATATCTAACCTTTTGTCTTGTCTTGTCTTTCTTTCTCTCCTCTCTTGAGCCGAGGGTCTTTCGGAAACAACCGCCCTACCTTTCAAGGTGGGGGTTAGGTCTGCGTACACTCTACCCTCCCCAGACCCCACATTATACTGGGTTTGTTGTTGTTGTTGTTGTTGTATATATATATACTTATATTCTGTATTGCTGACTTGTTATTAGCCTGTTAGTCAATAAATATTTAAAATTTACTTATAAACTTATATAACATATGTAATATATACCTACAATATATTAATAAATATTATAATATATATATATACATAATACAAAAAAAAAAAAAAAAAACATGTTTTGGACACTTTGAACCGGACCGGTTCCGGTTTGAGGTTTCAAACCGATAAACCGGAACCGGTTAAACGGTTCCGTTTTTTTAACCGGAAACCGGCCGGTTTCCTAACCGGTTACCGGTCCAGTTCCGGTTAAACCGGTTGCCAGGTTTAACTGAAAGTGATCAAACTTTTAACGTCAACAAGATTAAACAACCACACAATTAAAAGGAAGGAAATACTAGCTCAAATTGAATTTAACAACAGAGAAACATACATATATTTTTCTTTTGTTCCCATAGTAGCACAGCGGACAATAACAACAATCTAAAAATGAAAAATACCATGATTAAAACTTGGACTGATTAAGGAAAGAGACCAACTTTTCCAACACACTCACGACATTTTCACTTGTAGGAGCAAACAAGTGAAACACATGTTCCTCATCCTTAATCTCCATTCTCCACAAACTCCACTGTACCCCGCCACCCACTCTTCTCCAACGCCTACTTATAATAAAATCCCCTAAATCTCAACGCATCTTTTCCGGCAACATAAACAAGTACTTTGTCACACCCTAAACTAGACAGTTTGGATGGGCTTATGTCTATAAGTTGTTTGAAGCTTATAAGCTAAAAAAATAAGTTGAGGTAGTCTAACTTATTTTTTTTGGCTTATAAGTTGTTTTCAACTTATAAGCTGTTTTACATAAGCTAAGTCAAATGAGCTCAATTATTTTTTTGAACTTATTTTAAGCACAAAATGACTTTAAGCTGGCCAGTCAAACACTCAAAAAAGCTAAAAACAGCTTATAAGCAAATTATAAGCCAATCCAAACGGGCTCTAAACTAGACAAATTCGGATCCTTTTCCGGGTTTATCAACGGGTCATCTAACCCGAGGCTTTTAGGATGAATAAAATTCCATAGCTTCTCAATGTAATTTTTGGCACCCAAGTTTTCTGCCTCACCGTCAATCAAATCCTTTCCCCAGAAAAATGGACAGGCAAGGAAAATCCCATCAAGTTTGATTCCATCCAATTTTTCCGACCCGACCCGAATTGCTATGTTGTGTGCGATGTTAGCACCAGCGCTATCTCCCCCAAAATAGACCCGACTGAAATCAGCATGGTCATTTAGCCATGGCTCATTACCATCACTTTTGGCATGTGAAGCGACCTAGTTGAGAGCTACCCATGAATCTTCATAAGCTATGGGTAGTGGGTACTCCGGAGCTAACCTGTAATTAGAGTTGTCAAAATTAGCTCATAAAATAATAACTTACCCAACTCGTCTAGGTTGATTCGCCATTTACTAGCTCAGTTTATTTTAGACTACCTCATTTCAACAATTCAAAATTTGGGCCGATATTTAACCTAAATTGATCTTTGAGAAATCTCGTTAAAACATGTTTAATTTTTTTTTAAAGAAATTTGATATGTTATAAATATTCATAATAAAAAAAAATTCTATTAGTGCTAAAAAGTTACTATCTATGTATCAATTATGTGTATACCTTCCTATTTAATCTGTTCTCAAAAAAGATATATTTATATATGTAGAAGTAATTTAACACAAAACTTAGAAGTCACACAAATATGTATAATTTATTTTAGATCATAAATTTTTTTAAAAAATATTCTCTTAAATTTCGTGGCTAATAAATCCATATCACATGAATTGGGGAGGGAGCAATACTCATAAAAGAACAAATAAAGCTTTCCAAATTTATTAAAAATTGGAGGGTTGAATTTTAACCTGTTTTTTAGTCTATTTTAGCCTAAACATCTTTTGAAATGATTATTAACTCAGTCATGTCCACTCAAATTCAGCTCAATTACCTGTAATTAACAGAGACGATTACAACTTTTGCTTCAGCTGCTACCATACTAAGATGCTTGTGATATGTAGGTGAAGAAGCAGATTCAATTACAAAGCCGCCACCATGAAAGTAGACAAAAAGGGGAATTTTTTGAACCGGATCGGCATTTTTGGGCAGGTAAAGTCTTGCTGATAGGTTAATTTCTGGATCAATTACAACGTCTTTGATTTGTACTCCTGTTTCAGGATCTAATTCAGCTGGGACAACACCTTCGCCCATCAGCCTTTCGATTCGACCATCATTGTAAACTCTAATCAATGGGAAAAAGTCATGTTGTATTTCTGCCATGGTTGAAAGCTAAGTTGCAGTGGAAGGTTAGTATACAAGTTGCGGTGGTAGGTACTTTTAAAAAAGCAAGAATTGGGTATTGGTAAATTCTTGGTTGGTTGTCTTTCTTAGTAATTTTATGTTCCAGTTAGAAGACAAAAAGAAAAGGAGATGGACGTTAACATGCAAAGATTGATTAGCTTGTCAGAAAATGAATGTTAGCAAATAATTCTTTCTTTCGTTATCACTCAACAGTGATTAGATATTTTTTAAAAATAAAATTTAAACATTTAGAAGAAGTACTATAAATAATAGAAATATTTTATAAAATATAGGAGTAAGAAAATTTGTAGTGAAACAACACTGACCAATTCATCAAATAATATGACATCTTCTCCGGTTCGAATAATATCACTAAGGGCCCGTTTGGTTTAGCTTAAAAAAACAGTTTATTAGCTGAAAACAATTTATAAGCTCAAAAAATAAGTTGTTCAATTTTATTTTTTTTGGCTTATAAGCTATTTTTTATAAGCTAAGCCAATGAGCCCTTTATTTTTTTGAACTTATTTTAAGCACAAAATGACTTATAAGCTGGTCAATCAAACACTAAAAAAAGCTAAAAATAACTTATATTTTCAGTAACTTATAAGCTAAGCCAAACGGGCTCTAAACAGTTTCTAAAGGACAGAGACTTTTTGGTCCTCACTGATTCTCTTCCTCTTCAGACGTCCACGACTGTTCTCTCCCCCTTTTTTTTTTCCTAAGATCTGGACGTCTGAAATAAGTCAGTAAGATTGGTTTAAAAAAAATTGTACCACCATACATACAAACAATTCAAGTGAGCACAGCCCATACGTCACGCGACTAAGGGTGCTCATCTGCTAGATATAATATTTATTTATAGTGTATGGGGTTTAATTTGGACAAAAGCCAAGGACTATTACGAAAGAATAATTAGCAAATTTGTAGTAGTAGTACACTTGTTAATTAATATCTTAATGCTGTGGTCCTAATAAGGCCAACTGCTTGTGGCTTGTAGAGTAAATTCCCTAAAAGTTACCTGTGTTTTGAGAATTGCCTACTAATATTACTTATATTTTTTTTAGGACTATAATATCACTCACCTATCATTATATTCCTCAAATTATACGAAACACACAAAATTCTTTTTCTCTCCTAGTTGTCATGTCATGTTACATTATTTTTTTTTTTAAAAGGACAGCTCGATGCACTAAGCTTCCGCTATGCGCAGGGAAGGACCGGACCACAAGGTCCATTAATTTATTTAACTCATCAAACCCATATAACGCAACCCAATCCAAGCCCATTTAACCAATGTATCTTATACTTATCTAGATCCGTTAAAATCATCAAAGAAGTGTAACTTTATCTCACTTGTTCATTTTTATACCCATTTAGATCCAGTCAAAAGCATCAAAGAAGCACTGATTTTTTCTCACTTGATATTCCACAGAGTAGAGGAGATAATTCACCTCTTATAGACAATTCACCTCTTATTTTCTTGTTTTAATGATTTAGAGGTTGACTCTAATAGAGTTCAGTAGTTGTTAACACTTCCAGAGTTACTTAGCCTAGACATATTGGTAGTAATTAATATTCTACCAATTGTTTTGACACCTGTAGTAATTTACAATAATATTAGGTTTTAGTTTGATACTTAAGACATCGATTGATATTGAACTTAATTATATTTGTGTTTTATTTCATTCTTACGTGAGTTGCCTTTTTAGTGTTATAAATGTTTAGTTGCCTCTTACCGCGATAGGCAACTTAATCCGCTCATGATGATAAATGTTTATGTAGCTTGATTTTTCACATGTTTTCTCTCTTCTGTGGCATATGAACAAGTGAGAAAAAGTTACGTTTCTTTGATGTTTTTTAACGGATCTAGATAGGTATAAGATACATTGGTTAAATGGGTTTGGATTGAGTTGGGTTAAAAGGGTGGTATGAGCTAAATAAATTTGTTATTAAAAAAATTAATGTGACAAGACATGCCAATTAGGAGAGAAGGAGGGTTTTGTGTATGTAGTATTTTTTTTAAGGAAAATAGTGATAGTTGAATGATATTGTAGTCCTAAAAGAAACATAAGTGATATTAATAGACAATTCTCAAAACATGAGTGACTTTTTAGGAAATTTACTCTATTATTTATGGAAAAGGACTAGAAAGATCAACGATAACAAGTTTATCATGGACTTTGGAATTTTTAAATTGGTTTTGCGAACTAATTTTCCTAATAAAAGTCATAAAACAAAAGGGATGTGGATTTTCCTTTCCACTTAAGAAGTTTGATCTGTTTTCGAAATAAGTGTATCGCTAACTTTGTTTTAATCATACTTTAAACTTCTGAGAAATATTTTTTCAAAAAACTATTATCCAGACGAAAATTATATGTTATCCTCCTTGCATGGAACATTGGTCAATTGGTGGATGAACCTAATTCCCCGTGGTATACTACCAAAGGTTATACCATAAAGGTTGTGGTGGGATAGTAACTATTCTTTACCTTAATCAAATGTCTCGGATTGGAATCCTAAGAATGAAGTAATTTTCAGTAGGCAGCACATTACTCTACAAATTAAGTAAAACTTATGGTGCGAATCTAAATTAGTCCATTGGGAAACCAAAATAATTTCTCATTGACATTTCACATTTGATGATGAGTCCTGACCCTCCCGAGTCCTGGGTATGCGGCGAAAAGAGTACTAAAATATGACTCCTGGCATATTTGAGACTTGAATGCACGTTAACTTTATATCCATAAGAGAGTAGAACTAAAATATGACTCCAAACAGAAATCTAGAATGATAAGCAAGGTACATCAAAAATTTATCTTGTCTTGTGTAAAAGTCATATCAGCCTTATACTCTTCAATTACTCTTCCATAGTTCCATTACTGTAGGCTTTCTTTATAAACGTTTACCCAGTATAACGAACTCTTGGGATATTCAGCTAAACATAGAAAAGGAAAAATAAGAAGAGTACTTAACCATGTGAAGACCTGAAAAGAATAAAGAAACCCGTAGAAAGAAAGTTTTATTTATTTATCTGAAATTGGACTCTCAAGACTATAAACAGATTCTTTAATTTGAAGAATCTCTAGACTAAATTGTAGTAATTGTTACCACCTGTTGATTTGAACTCCCCCGAAGAATTCTGCCACTTTCCAGGAAACTAATGAGTATCTGAATTTTACATATATGTTCTTAAGATGAAAATGAAATGTTAAAATTTCACCAGCTATTTGGGGCACGAAGTTTCCATTAGCACTGAACTTTGGACTACTATTTTATGTGCTGCTAGCATTAGTGCTATCTACTACTCCACTACACATGCCACAAGCTTATATAATTAGTCAATTTATCTACTCAAATATATTGCTCATATATACTGAAATAGTTATGATGGCGTTAATAGAGTTAGGACGATAAGATCATGCCCAATTCATTGCCGATCATAGATTCTGCTAAGTTTTTCTTTTATTGCATTTCCACTTCTGAGGAAGTGAAGCATAATGCTTCCCTGAAGTAAACACTGATGGACAAATGAAATCCAACATCGACTTATTTGATCAAAAAAAGAAAAGAGAAACAACTGAATTAATAGTACAGAAGTTCTACTCAGCAAGAATTCAGCTTGATTGTTGAAAGAAATCGGCCAGCCATTTCATCAAGTCCTTAGCATTCTCACAAGTTGGCTTAACCAAATGGAAAACATGTTCTTCCCCTTCGGATTCCTTAATCTCCACTTGGCCTTTCCATCCACATTTCTTTAGCGCCTCATAGTACGTCCACCCTCTGTCTCTGATAAAATCCTTTCCTCCAGTGCATATCAGAATCTTAGAGCAAGCAAGCTTCGATAACAAACTCGGATGAGCTGCTGGATTGATTCTCGGGTCATCCGCGTTGGGATTTTCGGGGCAACAATACGACCAAATTCTATCAGGCTCATTGTTCCCAAAAAAGGGTTGAATTAATGCCATTCCAACAATCCTTAAGTCATCTCCAAGTTTCTCTTCATCTACACTTGCTCGCATCATCATGTTATGAGAAATATTGGCTCCGGCACTATCGCCTGGCAAAATCAACACACATATTTAGTTACAAACTCATTCAACCTGCTCAAATTTTAAACATGTTGAATTATTGGCCATTGCTAAGTTGAACCCGAAATAAACTTCAAAATTATTGGGTGAAAATAGTGTAGCCAGATGGATCAAAGGGCAACTTACATCCAAATATACATAATCAAATATGAAGATTGCAAATTATGTACACATGAAAAAACTTAAACAAGTAAGAAAAATATAGTATTAGTTTTCAAAACTTCTGTAGCTCAGCTAATATTAACTCATAAAGTCAGCTTTCAATTCCAAACTTTCTGAGATAATAACTAGTACTTAGTTGAGTGACCACCAAATTAACTCCTGTCAAAAGGCATAAAAAAGAATGAGTATTGGATCAATTTGGGTGGGTTGATTTATGTTTTGTCATTTGCCAATCCTGACCCAATCCAGTAATCGAGTTTGGGCTGTGACTCATTTACTGATTTGATCCATTTTCATTCTGTTCAATTTGACCCAACCCGAGCCTCCCATTTACCTGACAAGAAAACTCGGGAGAAATCAGCATGACTTTTCAGCCATGGTTCAGTTCCTTGTTCGCCATTGGCATGCTGAGAGACCCATTTCATGACAGCCCAAGAATCATCATAACACGCAGGAATTTTGTGTTCTGGGGCTAATCTATACTCAACTGACACGGCAAGTACATTGGTTTCTGCAGCTACTGAGTGAAGATAACTATCATAGTAAGTCGAAAACGCTGATTCAATCGCAAATCCACCTCCATGAAAGTACACAAGTAGTGGAAATTTCCGGTCGTTTTGGGTGATTTTAGGAAGGTAAAGGCGTACAATTACGTTGTTTTCCGGTACGATAACAACATCTTTGGATCGAACACCTGTGAATGGACTGTCAGAAGGAGGGACAAAGTCATGTTTTCTGAACTTTTCGATACGACCATCTTTGTAGACCCGAAAAAGCATTGGTACCTCATATTCAATTTCGGATGATGACACTGAATCCATTGTTTGATTGAAGTTTTTGCAGTGAAAATGGGGATGGAATAATGAGATGTGATATTGGGATTTTAAGGGGACAAAAAATGGACGTGTTTGGACTTATTGGGAAGGTTTCTAGAAGAGATAATTGGCGTGGTCTACCTGCACACTGTATCCTCCGCAATATCTTCGTCATAGCCGCAGAGGCCATAAGTTTTTTTCTAGAATTCGGTAATGCAAATAATCTACTACCAAATGTAGATATAACACCATAACACGTAAGTTCTAATTACTGCTTGTTTTATTTATTTTACTAATTAAAGAAATGGTCGACCATGCTACGGGCAGTGTATCAGTCTTTGGGATCTGCCCATTTTTTTTTCTTCTTTCTATATCTACTATCTAGAAGAATGAGTCCAGCTGCATGTTCTCGACATGCCTGCTTGATGTCACAATAAGGGTACTTTGGACTTTTCAGTGTGTATATTACAACATGTCTTCTAACCAAATATTAAACAGGGGCTCACATTAAAATTTTCATTTCCCACATATTCATTTACAACATATTTAATGTGACATCATCACTTGCATAATACAATTAAATAGTAGAAACATTTTCCTATTTTTCATATAAGTTTTTAAGAAAGTGACTTTAAATTTAAAGATCAATTTTTCAATTACATCTACTTTCTTTTCTTCTACCTGTTCTTCCACTAAATACATAATAAGCATTATATAATTTAGCGTTGTAGCTTACCTTATAACAATTTTCATAGTTCTTGAGTATCAATTTTACTTTTTGTAGGAAAAAAAAAGATTCTGTAATGTTTGATTACAAGTTCAATAAAAGCATTAGAATTTATTTTACACATTATTTTAAAAGGAAGAAGGAAAAAACTATAGATTCTCCAATATGTTTCTATTAGTAGAAGGATAATCCTTTTAGGTCGTGTCATAAAAAAAAAATCTCCAATATGTTTCTATGAATAGAAAGATAATTTTTTTCTGTGTCTTTCTTTTGCAGTCTACATTTGGAAGAGAGGTAATGTCATAATGTGGATAGATAATAGAAGAATAATGACATAAGTTACAAGATATAATGAGGAAGATTGAGGATGAATTAGAAGTTACAGGAGCTAAAAAAAAAAAACAATGGTCACTATCTTCCCACTAACGAGAATGAAAATAACATATTTTTAATATTAAAATGCTTACAGGAACCAACAAATAATGACCGCTTTCTCCACCTTATGTCTATTAATATGTCATGCACTTTAATATTTTAACATTGACATGCTTCTAACTACAACAAAATGATATAACTGCTCCTTATCCATAGTGAAATGTTTTCTAAAAGGGTTTAAATGGCCATAACTACACATATTTCCTAAAATTTAGTTGGAATGCTCAAATTCTTTTACTTGGTATCAGAGCGAAATTTTGATGAGATCGTTTGGACAATTGTTTCTTTTCCTTTATATTCTATGTTATGGACTTCTTCTTAAATTATCTTGTCGAGACACTAACATTGCTCTATATACACTATTAACTTATCAATCCATTAATATTTTAGTATAACTTATTAAACGACAATGGGTATAGCAGTTTTATACTCATTGTAATTTTATTGTTTGATTTCTTATAAAGTAAAGTTGCACTGCAAATAATAGAGTAGTTGAAAATTACTAGTCAAGTTTGTATTATTGTTAAAGTATATCTCAACGGGATGAAACTTTCGCAGTAGACTTGTTTCGTGACTAAACAACATTAGGATTTGATTTTGAAAATGTAGGAAGAACAATATTGTCTTCGAAAGCGTATTGGTGCGGTTTTATCAACTACAAATAACAGTGGGGCATGCGGGAAAAAATAACAGTGAGGCTTGCCCTTTCCGCTAGTAAAGTAATTCTGAATTTTTTTTAGTAACAACTAAAGATTTTAAGTCAATTCGAATTTGTTAATTTCACCCATTTAAAAAGTGATACTTACTATTTAAATTTTCTCGTCCAACCAGTGGCAACATTTGAACGAGAAGTTACCATTTTAGCACTTGCCAATGAATGACCAATCTTCATAAACAGAAGGAAGTTTGTGACTTTGTGTCACGGGGCTAAGCGGAATTTTGAGACGATTACGGTTAAAAAAGTTATTAGAAAGTTCCTACCAGGGAAAATTAGAGTCGATAATTTTTTTTACCAACTTACACGTGCTGCTCCTTTCGGTCAGCTAAAGTCGACAGATTTCAATAAGATAAAAGGAGTAGTAATCAGTAATTGTCATTAACCAATGACACTTGAATTTTTTTTTTGATCGTGCCGGATGACTCATCAATAATTACGCTTAAGTTTTAATTGAAACAACTGAAAGTGATCAAACTTTTAACGTCAACAAAATTAAACAGCCACACAATTAAAAGGAAGGAAATATTAGCTCAAATTGAATTTAACAACGGAGAAACATATAGATATTTTTCTTTATTTCTTTTGTTCCCATAGTAGCACAGCGGACAATAACAACAATCTAAAAATGAAAAATACCATGATTAAAACTTGGACTGATTAAGGAAAGAGACCAACTTTTCCAACACACTCACGGCATTTTCACTTGTAGGAGCAAACAAGTGAAACACATGTTCCTCATCCTTAATTTCCACAAACTCCACTGTACCCCGCCACCCGCTCTTCTCCAACGCCTCCTTATAATAAAATCCCCTAAATCTCAACGCATCTTTTCCGGCAACATAAACAAGTACTTTGTCACACCCTAAACTAGACAAATTCGGATCCTTTTCCGGGTTTATCAACGGGTCATCTAACCCGGGGCTTTTAGGATGAATAAAATTCCATAGCTTCTCAATGTAATTTTTGGCACCCAAGTTTTCTGCCTCACCGTCAATCAAATCCTTTCCCCAGAAAAATGGACAGGCAAGGAAAATCCCATCAAGTTTGATTCCATCCAATTTTTCCGACCCGACCCGAATTGCTATGTTGTGTGCGATGTTAGCACCAGCGCTATCTCCCCCAAAATAGACCCGATTGAAATCAGGATGATCATTTAGCCATGGCTCATTACCATCACCTTTGCCATGTGAAGCGACCCAGTTGATAGCTACCCATGAATCTTCATAAGCTATGGGTAGTGGGTACTCCGGAGCTAACCTGTAATTAGAGTTATCAAAATTAGCCCATAAAATAATAACTTACCCAACTCGTCTAGGTTGATTCGCTATTTACTAGCTCAGTTTATTTTAGACTACCTCATTTCAGCAATTCAAAATTTGGGCTGATTTTTAATCTAAATTGATCTATGAGAAATCTCATCAAAATATGTTTAATTTTTTTTAAAGAAATTTGATATGTTATAAATATTCATAATAAAAAAAAAATTCCATTAGTGCTAAAAAGTTACTAGCTATGTCCTAATTATGTGTATACCTTCCTATTTAATCTGTTCTCAAAAAATATACATTTATATATGTAGAAGTAATTTAACACAAAACTTATCCTTTTAATAAAATAATTTAGAAATCACATAAATATATATAATTTATTTTAGATCATAAATTTTAAAGTTTTTTTTTCTCTTAAATTTCGTGGCTAATAAATCCATATCCCATGAATTGGGGAGGGAGCAATACTCATAAAAGAACAAATAAAGCTTTCAAAATTTATTAAAAATTGGAGGGTTGGATTTTAACCTGTTTTTTAGTCTATTTTAACCTAAATATCTTTTGAAATGATTATTAACTCAGTCATGTCCACTCAAATTCAGCTCAATTACCTGTAATTAACAGAGACGATTACAACTTTTGCTTCAGCTGCTACCATACTAAGATGCTTGTGATATGTAGGTGAAGAAGCAGATTCAATTACAAAGCCGCCACCATGAAAGTAGACAAAAAGGGGAATTTTTTGAACCGGATCGACATTTTTGGGCAGGTAAAGTCTTGCTGATAGGTTAATTTCTGGATCAATTACAACGTCTTTGATTTGTACTCCTGTTTCAGGATCTAATTCAGCTGGGACAACACCTTCGCCCATCAGCCTTTCGATTCGACCATCATTGTAAACTCTAATCAATGGGAAAAAATCATGATGTATTTCTGCCATGGTTGAAAGCTAAGTTGCAGTGGAAGGTTGGTGTACTAGTATGTACCAAAGTGCTGTCTGTGGTCGGTGCTTTTAAAAAGCAAGAATTGGGTAATGGTAAAGTCTTGGTTGTTTGTCTTTCCTAGAAATTTTATATTCCAATTAGAAGACAAAAAGAAAAGGTTGTTAACATGCAAAGTTGATTAGTAATGAATGTTAGATTGACTTATAAGTTGTTTATAAGCTATTTTTAGTTTTTTTGAGTGATTGATTGATCCATTTAAAGTTATTTTGTGCTGAAAAAAATAATTAGGTCCATTTGACTTAACTTATCTAAAACAGCTTATAAGCTGAAAATAGCTTGTAAGTCAAAAAAAAAAAATTAGACTATCTTAACTTATTTTTTTTAACTTATACGCATAAGCCCATCCAAACATGCTTCTAGTCAACAAGTACTCCTATCTTTCGTTATCACTCAACAGTGATTAGATATTATTTTAAAATAAAATAAAATTCAATTTAAACATTTAGAAGAACTATAAATAATAGAATTATAGAAATATTTTATAAAATATAGGATAATAGGAGTAAGAAAATTTGTAGTGAAACAACACTGACCAATTCATCAAATAATGACGTCTTCTCCAGTTCGAAATTCGAATAATATTACTAAACAGTTTCTAATGGACAGAGACATTTTTGGTACTCACTGATTCTCTTCTTCTCCAGACGTCCACGACTGCTCCCCCCCCCCCCCCCCCTCCCGCCCCACCCACACACACACACCAAAGATTTGGACGTCTGGAAATAAGTCAATAAGATTGCTTTAAAAAAATTAGTGCCACCATACATACAAACAATTCAAGTGAGCATAGCCCATACGTCACGCGACTAAATAACCCAAGAAAAAACAAAAGTGACCAAAGTAACCCAAGATTTTTTTTTTTACCAAATTATCTTTAATGCGCCTTTCTTGTGCGTTACATAAAAATGAGTTAATGTCCCCCATTAATATCCATTACCCGAGATTTTTTTTTAAAAAACAAAAAATTACATAACACACTAATTTGTCGCGTTATGCAACAAACTACTTTGCAATTCCAAGAGTTGCTTTCCATCACATATAGAATTCCAAGATTTACATAACGCACTAATTTAAAAAAAGGCCAAAGTCATAGATGGATCCCGGAACTTATCATGATTTTTCATTTAGACCCCTTAACTGAAACGTTGACCATCTGGACCGTCGAACATAAGATAAAATGTGCCATTTGAACCCCTCGTGCCAGCTGGGCACACGCGTGAACTGCACTGCTTAAAACAGAGCGTGAGTTACCAATTTTTTTTCCTTTTTTAAAATTTTTAATCATTAAAAATTAATTTTAACAAAAACTCTATTTTAAAATCTATTGAAATAATTAAAAAAATTAAAAAACCCAACCCATCCTCTCCGATAGCCCACTTCACCGCCGCCACTGCCTCCCCGCCCCCACCACCGCCGCCGCCTCTTCAAAATCTATTTAAATAAATCTCCGACAAAAAATGGCACTATTTTTTTAATTACTTAAATAGATTTTGAAGCGGCGGCTGTGGTGGGGCGGCGGAGACAGTGGCAGCGGTGAAGTGGGCTATCGGAGAGGATGGGTTGGATTTTTCAGATTTTTTTAAATTATTTAAATAGATTTTAAAATTAATTTTTCTTAAATTTTTTTTTTTTGTTGACATGACTTATTTTTATTGGTAAAATATTCCATGTCACTAGTCTATTTTTCCATGTCACTGCAAGTGGACTACACGCGTGTGCCCAGCTGGCACGAGGGGTTCAAATGACACATTTTATCTTATATTCGAGGGTCCAGATAGTCAACGTTTTAGTTAAGGGGTCTAAATGAAAAATCAGGACAAGTTCAGGGGTCCATCTATGACTTTGGCCTTAAAAAAATGGGTAGACTTATTTTTTTTTAAAGCCACAGAAATATTTTTTTAAACGAACCAGACTCGACCCGCCAGTAACTTGTGGTTTGTGTAGTTTGTTGGGTAATGCAACAAATTAGTGCCTGATGTAATTTTATTTTATTTTTTTGAAAAAAAAAAACTCGGGTAACGGATGTTAATGGGCGACGTTAACTCATTTTTATATATCGTACGAAAAAAGTGCATTAAAGGTAGTTTGGTGACTCTTTAGTTTTTCCGGGGTTACTTTGGTCACTTTTATTTTTTCTTGGGTCATTTAGGTTCCGGACTCCTCATGTGTTAGTCAATACTTATAGTGCAAACGGCTTAATTTGGACAAAAGCCAAGGACAATTATGAAAGAATAATTAGCAAATTATTAGTAGTAGTGCACTTGTTAATTCCTCTCTCCGTCCCATAATAAGTGTCACCTTAGCCAAAAAAATTTGTCTCATAATAAGTGTCACCTTAGGAAATCAAGACATAAATTAGCTAGTTTTTTCCAACTCTACTGTTAGACAAAAAATGACAAGTTAAAGTAACATCTAAATGATGATTGAACAAGCCACATAGTAACTTGGTATTGTTGGATTCCTAATGTCCAAAGAATTACTACCTGTGCATGCTCTAATCAAAAGGAAAAAGTAATTTATTTTTATTATATGGGGATAATTTATTAAACTTCACATTGCATTATTAATTTCTTAATATGCGTATTTTTGGCTAAAGTGACACTTATTATGAGACGGAGGAAATAATATCCTAATGTTGTGGTCCTAATAAGGCCAACTGCTTGTGGCTTGTAGTATATGTGGAGAAAGATCAACGACGATGAGTTTATCGTGGCCTTTGGATTTTTAAAGTCTTAATTAGAGTAACAGTGCTATCAAAATTGACTCACCTTTTTAAACCTGACAAAAAATAACCCATTCCTTACCCCCTCTCTATTTGCACGCAAAAACTATTTCCTTCGCTGGACCATAATCGTCGGCCGGTGTACTTGGTTCTCGAAAAATTTCTTCAAACAACGCTGTCGCCTCAGCTGGCGGTCGGCACTACCGGAAAGGAGAGAGAGTCCGCCGGCATTCGAATAATATCACTAAACAGTTTCTAAAGGACAGAGACATTTTTGGTACTCACTGATTCTCTTCTTCTTCAGACTATAAATTATGGTAATTGTTACCACTACATATATGTTCCTAAGATGAAAATGAAATGTTAGAAATTTCACCAGCTATTTGGCGCACGAAGTTACCATTAGCACTGAACTTTGGACTACTATACTAAGTGCTGCTAGCATTAGTGCTCTCTACTACTATATATGCTACAAGCTTATACAATTAGCCAATTTATCTATTCAAGTACTAGATGGCTTATGCGCGTGCTGCGCACGGGCCCAACACTTCGTATTATAGTATATCTATGTATATGTAGTTGTGTTTAGATAGTGATAATATATATATATATATATATATATATATATATATATATATATATATATATATATATATATATATATATATATATATTCTATGTTCAAAATACGATTAATATAACATTGTAGTTTGTGTTCCGTATCTAAAACTTTATTTTATTCGTGTTTGCTACGCAAATTTATTAATACTTTTTAAAACAGAAGACTTGTTTAAAAGAAAACTATTTTCCTCTGTTTGAGATAAAATAATAGCAATATTTAAGCATCAGTTAATACTTTCAATTTTAATTCGATTAATTTAAAAGTGTAAAATACTTACTATTTTTTATCAAATTTTGATTTGCATAATTCTAATTCAAATTATTAAATTAATTTTACATGCTTGAAACAAAACAAAGTAGAAATTAACTTTCTATTTAAACGAACAAATGCTATTTTTTAATTTTTGATAAATATTCTCGGTTTAACTCATTTTACTTGTCATGTTGTCTTTTGCATGATTTTTTAAGAAAACGTGAATTAGAATTATAATTTGACTAATTTACCTTATTCATTATTTGATCTCCATTTGATATTAATCTTTTTTCACATTTATTAGAGTAAGGAAAAAATGAAAAAATAATTAAATTCTATCTTAATTTAATATATAAGAATTTTAAGTATGTTGCTGTACAATAATTTCATTTGCTCCACTAATGGGTTGATATGCACGTGGTAATGAGTCAATCATTATTGATTTAATTATTTAATTTTCTAAGCATTTTTTTTTTAACATTCTTTGTTTTTTTAATATGGGATTCTTTTTTTTTTATTAATATTGCTTGATTTTGTTAATATGGGGTCCACTTTTTTTTTCCCGTGAGTTTGGATGTGGTAGGTTTCACTTTTTTTCTTTTTATTTTTTTTATTTTTTTAATACTGGTTGGTGTTTAATATGGGCCATGAAGAACTACTATTTTTTAATTTTTAGTAAATATTTTTTGTTTAACTCATTTTACTTGTCATGTTATTTTTTACATGATTTTTTAAGGAAACATCAATTAGAATTATAATTTCACTAATTTAGCTTATTAATTATTTGATCTCCATTTAATATTATTTTTTCTTTTAAAACATTAATGTCTTTTCAAATTTATTAGAGTAAGGAAAAGTTGAAAAAGTATTTAAATTCTATCTTATTTTAATATATAAGTATTTTAAGTATGTTGCTATACAATAATTTCATTTGCTCCCACTAATGGGTTGATACGCATGTGGCAATGAGTCAATCATTATTGATTTAATTGTTTGATTTTCTAAGCATTTGTTTTTCAAAATTGTTTGTTTTATTAACATGGGATTCACTTTTTTTTTTTTTAATATTGCTTGATTCTGTTAATATGGCGTCAACTTTTTTTTTTCCGTGAGTCTGGATGTGGTGCGTCCCACTTTTTTTTTTGTTAATACTGGTTGGTGTTTAATATGGGGCCCATATTTTTTTTTTAATATTAGTTGTTGTTTAATATAAATGGCGCCCACAATTTTTTTTGCCTGATTCTGTTAATATGGGGTTCACTTTTTTTTCCCGTGAGTTTGGATGTGGTGGGTTCAACTTTTTTTTTTTTTAATACTGGTTGGTGTTTAATATGGGCCCACATTTGTTTTTTTAATATGGGATTCACTTTTTTTTTAATATTGCTTGATTTTGTTAATATGGGGTCCACTTTATTTTCCCGTGAGTTTGGATGTGGTGCGTTCCATTTTTTTTTTTTTTTTTTTTAATACTGGTTGGTGTTTAATATGGGCCCACAATTTTTTTTAAAATATTAGTTGTTGTTTAATATATATGGGGTCCACAATTTTATTTTTGGATGTGGTGGGTTTCACTTTTTTTCTTATCTTTTTTTTTTAATACTGGTTGGTGTTTAATATGGGCCCACAATTTTTTTTTTAACATTATTTATTTTTTTAATATGGGATTCACTTTTTATTTTTAATATTGCTTGATTTTGTTAATATGGGGTCCACTTTTTTTTTCCCGTAAGTTTGGATGTGGTGGGTTCCATTTTTCATTTTTTTTTAATATTGGTTGGTGTTTAATATGGGGCCCATAATTTTTTTTTTAATATTAGTTGTTGTTTAATATATATGGGGCCCACAATTTTTTTTTGCCTGATTCTGTTAATATGGGGTGCATTTGTTTTCCCACGAGTTTGGATGTGGTGGGTTTCACTTTTTTTTTTTAATACTGGTTGGTGTTTAATATGGGCCCCACATTTTTTTTTTAACATTGTTTGTTTTTTTAATATGAGATTCACTTTTTTTTAATATTGCTTGATTTTGTTAATATAAGTTCCACTTTTTTTTTTTTTTTTAATACTGGTTGGTGTTTAATATGGGGCCCATAATTTTTTTTAAATATTAGTTGTTGTTTAATATATATGGGGTCCACAATTTTTTTTTTTTTACAATTTTGTCTTTGGATGTGGTGGGTTTCACTTTTTTTTTTTAATACTGGTTGATGTTTAATATGGGCCCACAATTTTTTTTTTAACATTGGTTTTTTTTTTAAATATGGGATTCACTTTTTTTTTAATATTGCTTGATTTTGTTAATATGGGGTCCACGTTTTTTTTTCCGTGAGTTTGGATGTGATGGGTTCCACTTTTTCTTTTTATAATACTGGTTGGTGTTTAATATAGGGCCCACAATTTTTTTAAAATATTAGTTGTTGTTTAATATATATGGGATCCACAATTTTTATTTTTATTTTTAATATGGGATTCACTTTTTTTTTTTAATATTGCTTGATTTTGTTAATATGGAATCTACTTTTTTTTTCCCGTAAGTTTGGATGTGGTGCGTTCCACTTTTTTTTTTTTTTAATAATACTGGTTGGTGTTTAATATGAGCCCACAATTTATTTTTTAAATATTAATTGTTGTTTAATATATATGGGATCTATAATTTTTTTTTTAGAACCTGTTTAATATGGGGCTCAAATTTTTCTTTTCTGTATGGGGCCCATCAACGGACGACGAAAAAGGACCCCAACTCGTGCTTCTATATAGTAATAAAATAATAATAATATTTCTCATTACTGAACTTACTATGATGGCGTTAATAGAATTGGCACGATAAGATCATGCCCAATTCATTGCCAATCAGAGATTCTGCTAAGTTCTTCTTTTATTGCATTTCCAGATAAAGTGAAACATAATGCTTCCCTGAAGTGAACACCCATGCACAAACGAATCCAACATCGACTTATTTGATCAAAAAAAGAAAAGGGAAACAACTGAATTAATAGTACAGAAGTTCTACACAGCAAGAATTCAGCTTGATTGCTGAAAGAAATCGGCCAGCCATTTCATCAAGTCCTTAGCATTCTCACAAGTTGGCTTAACCAAATGGAAAACATGCTCTTCCCCTTCTGATTCCTTAATCTCCACTTGGCCTTTCCATCCACATTTCTTTAGCGCCTCATAGTATGTCCACCCTCTGTCTCTGATAAAATCCTTTCCTCCACAGTGCATATCAGAATCTTAGAGCAAGCAAGCTTCGATAACAAACTCGGATGAGCTGCTGGATTGATTCTCGGGTCATCCGCGTTGGGATTTTCGGGGCAACAATACAACCAAATTCTACCAGGCTCATTGTTCCCGAAAAAGGGTTGAATTAATGCCATTCCAACAATCCTTAAGTCATCTCCAAGTTTATCGTCATCTACACTTGCTCGCATCATCATGTTATGAGCAATATTGGCTCCAGCACTATCACCTGGCAAAATCAACACACATATTTAGTTACAAACTCATTCAACCTGCTCAAATTTTAAACATGTTGAATTATTGGCCATTGCTAACTTAACCCATCAAGTTGAACCCGAAATAAACTTCAAAATTATTGGGTGAAAACGAGTCAAAATAGTGTAGCCAGATGGATCAAAGTGCAACTTACATCCCAATATACATAATCAAATATGAAGATTGCAAATTATGTACACATGAAAGAACTTAAACAAGTAAGAAAAATATAGTATTAGTTTTCATTTTTTCTGTAGCTCAGCTAATATAGTTATTACCTCATAAAGTCAGCTTTCAATTCCAATTTCAACAAAGAAATGACTTTATGAGATAATAACCTTTCAATTCCAAACTTTCTGAGATAATAACTAGTACTTAGTTGAGTGATCACCAAATTAAATCCTGTCAAAAGGCATAAAAAAGAATGAATATTGGATCAATTTGGGTGGGTTGATTTATGTTTTGTCATTTGCCAATCCTGACCCAATCCAGTAATCGATTTTGGGTTGTGACTCATTTACTGATTTGATCCATTTTCATTCTGTTCAATTTGACCCAACCCGAGCCTCCCATTTACCTGACAAGAAAACTCGGGAGAAATCAGCATGACTTTTCAGTCACGGTTCAGTTCCTTGTTCGCCATTGGCATGCTGAGAGACCCATTTCATGACAGCCCAAGAATCATCATAACACGCAGGAATTTTGTGTTCTGGGGCTAATCTATACTCAACCGACACGGCAAGTACATTGGTTTCTGCAGCTACTGAGTGAAGATAACTATCATAGTAAGTCGAAAACGCTGATTCAATCGCAAATCCACCTCCATGAAAGTACACAAGTAGTGGAAATTTCCGGTCGTTTTGGGTGATTTTAGGAAGGTAAAGGCGTACAATTACGTTGTTTTCCGGTACGATAACGACATCTTTGGATCGAACACCTGTGACTGGATTGTCGGAAGGAGGGACAAAGTCATGTTTTCTGAACTTTTCGATACGACCATCTTTGTAGACCCGAAAAAACATTGGTACCTCATATTCAATTTCGGATGATGACACTGAATCCATTGTTTGATTGAAGTTCTAGCAGTGAAGATGGAGATGGAGTAATGAGATGTGATGTTGGGATTTGAAGGGGACAAAAAATGGACGGTGAAATTGATAATAGGCGTGTTTGGCTTTATTGGGAAGATTTCTAGAAGAGATAATTGGCGTGGTCTACCTGCACAGTGTATCCTCCGCAATATCTTCGTCATAGCCGCAAAGGCCATAACTTAATTTTCTAGAATTCGGTAATGCAAAGAATCCACGACCAAAACACCATAACACGTAAATTCTAATTACTGCTTGTTTTATTTATTTTACTAATTAAAGAAATGGTCCACCATGTTACGGGCAATGTATCAGTCTTTGGGATCTGCCAAATATTATTGAACTATATATATATATATATAGTAGAAGAGTCAGTGATCCGACAGGATCGACATGTTACTCCGGATAAAAAATAAAAAAAAAGGTCGATTTAGCTATTTGCACACCCATTAAGAAATTATTCACTCCAAGAAAAAATATACAAATTGACTAAATTATTTCTAATTAAATAAACATTGAGATTTAATCAGATAACACTTAATAGGGGCAAATTTGAAAAGAAAAGATTAATTATTTCTTGATTTAATAAGTTGATACTTTTTTGACCCAAAAAAAAAAAGCCAAGTGAACACCTTTTTTAATCCGGAGGGAGTAGCATTTTAAGATTAAAATTCATTTTGAGGGCATCTTAGTCATTTCATGATAAGTCATGCATGCAATCAATGAGCTTTTACTGAATAGCACAATCGGTCCTCTATGATGTAATAATATTCTACGTGGACCACCTACATTGCCACCAGCGTGCAAATTCACTTTTGTTCTCTTTTCTTTTATGGAATCAATTATCGTTTATAAATATTAAGGTAAGCTCTTTAATTTTGTTTTATTTGAAAGAAAATTTTCAGAGGCAACATATAATTAATATTTACTTAAACATTTGGTTATTGTAAAAAATTAATAGAATAATAAAAATTGTGTTAATAAATATTTAAAAAGCTTTTATATCCATAATAAAAGTTCAAATAACTTACATATTTAAAGTGCAGGAAAATTATTATTAATTGTCGGTATATATTATTGAGTAACTAGTGTTCATTTCTTATTAATAAGTTTTGAATGATACATGTTTCAAAATATTTTTCTCCATTTTAATCAAATGTGTGAAAAATAAATACATAAAAGCTTCTTATTTGTAATTTTAATTTACTTTTAAATAATTATATTTTAATATACTTAATTTCAGATATACCTCATGGTGAGCTGTGTGGGTATAATTTTCATTGGTATAGGGGGCATAGGTTTTTGATTTTAAAATATAAGGAATGTATCCAAATATAAGGGCACCAGTAGAGGAAGGTCCTTTCCAAACCCCACTCGTGGATTACACTATTGTTGCATTAACTTATCTAGAAATTTATGTATGTTATAAAGCCACTACGACGTGTAAGTACTGTGACTTAATCATCAAAGATAACAAAGGCAATCGCAGCCCTTTGTATAAAGCCAAAGAGATCCTAACACTAGAATGGTTTGGCAGTACCTATGGTTGTTTCCTTTATAGATGTATCAGTAATGGGCTACAAGCCTACAACTAGGTTTAGGTGCCGATGGCAGTTGTTGAAGACAGCTTAACATGAATTTTCTCTTGATTGGATACATTGTATTAAGTTGGACACTTTCAATTTTCTCTTGATTCCAAAAACTAAAACAGATAATTTATTGAAATGAAAACAAGAAGTAATTTTGATCATAACCTGATCTGTTACAATATTTTTCATCAGGGTTGATTAAAGAACTCGACCAATCGTTTCATCAAGGAGCCAGCGTTCTCACAAGTTGGTTTATTCAAATGGAAGACATGTTCCTCCCCTTCAGCCTCCATGATTTCCAACTCACCTTTCCATCCACTTTTTTCCAAAGCCTCGTAATAAGTTCTGCCTCTATCTCTTAAAAAATCTTTCTCCGCTGTAAAAACTTGAATTCTTTTGCAAACAAGACTTCGTAACAAACTCGGATGAGCTGCAGGGTTTAGCCTTGGATCATCACAACCCGAGCTTTCTGGAGAAATATATGTCCATAACAAATCAGGCTCATTGTTACCAAAAAATGGATGGATTAAAACCATTCCAACAATCTTCACACCATCGCCAAGTGGATTTTCTTTAGCACTTGCACGAACCATCATGTCATGAGCAATATTGGCACCGGCACTGTCACCGGCTAAGAACACTCTAGAGTAATCTGCGTGAAATTTGATCCATGGCTCATGGATGACACCAATACTAGTAATCCATTTCAAGACAGTCCATGTGTCATCATAACAAACAGGAAGTGGATGTTCAGGGGCTAGTCTATAATCGATAGATACGACAACCAAATTGGCTTCAGCTACCAGAGAGTGAAGGTAATTATCATAAGTGGTTGAAAATGCTGATTCTACTGCAAAGCCACCGCCATGGATGTATACAAGAAGGGGAAATTTATGATTTTTTTCAATGATTTGAGGAAGATAAAGACGGGCTGATACGTTGTTTTCGGGTGAAACCACGACGTCCTTGGACTGGACGCCAGTATTAGGATTGTTGGACGGTGGGACACAGACTTGTTTATTTGTTCTTTCGACTCTGCCATCTTTGTAGACTCGAAAGAAAGGAGGAAAATTGAAAGATACTTCATCTGCTGAGACTTGATCCATACTTGAATTTCTGAGGGTTGAAGTTTGTTGATGGTGAGGGTAAAAAGAGTTAAATTGCCAGTTCCAAAGGCCAATTACTAGTTCTAGTTCTAGGATAATTGGAGAGATCTCGCTAATAGGATAACCGACAGGCAACAAGTATTAGTGCTGGGGAAAAAGTAGGAAAGAAATGAACAATGCTTCCGTTTGGGCATGAGAATTTTTCCCTATTTTTTTTTCTTTTATTTGAGAATTAAGCCGTGAAAATTCCAAATACAACTTGAAGTTATATTTAAAATTTTAAAAATTCTTTTCACCTTTTTTTTTCCATTTTTTTCAATTTCAATATATTCAAACAATGAAATATTTTTTATGAAAAGTATAACCAAACACAACTCCATCTTCAACTCGAAATTTAAAATAAAAATAAAAATAAAAAAATACTATTTGCTTTTCATAGCAAATGCCTACTACTCCTTATATCCAATTTATATGATATCACTCGTGGGAGGTACAAAATAAAATATTTTGTTACATAATTATAGGTTTTTCATCAAAGTAAAATACCTTTGTTTTGTCACTTAAAAGTCACAACCTTATCACTTTTATAATAAATAAATTGTCACAATAGTCAAAGAATAAATCTTGGTTATCCTTTTCCATTTTTTTAAACAAATGACCATACAAAATAGATTCTTTTTTTTAAATCACTTATTTTGTATGTTCTATCAATAAAAAATTTGAAATCAAGATTTTTTTTTAATTAATTTTCACTATATAGCTGCCATTAATGCTATCATTATGTTGTTCTGTCTACATCACATTCTTTGGGATGCGGCTCCTCAAATCCTACTAACGCTGAATACTTTGTGCATCGGCTGCACTTTTATATATTGTTAGTATATATATTAAGAATAACCTCAAGATTCATATTTTCCAAGAGAATTAAGAGGCAAATATAAATTCTAAAATGAATCAAACTGAAGGTTATGGTACCAAAACGAGTAATTTGCCTACATATTCTGGCATAATTCATTTCACCCTTAAAGATATATGAAGAAACTTCAGGCACTTCATTCTTCCATTTTAGCATGGTAGAATGGTCTTGCGTCGTATCTTTTTTGGCCTTCGACCAATTCAAAGATAAATATATATTGCTTGTCTATAATAAGAGAATGAGCAAGGCCAACAAGGGTTGTTGCAGAGTAATAAGTACTCTTTCATCCTTAATAAGAGGTCGAATTCGAGTTCCCTTAGCTATGGAGTCATTTTTGTTAGGGAGTGCTTTACCCCCAATGTGAGACTTTTCGGTGCGAATCCGAATTTAATTAGGCCCCAATGAGAGTCGGACACCGCGTGAAAAATAAAAATAAAGAAGGTAAGAGAACGGGCAAGATACTGCACCTTATATACTAATCATCACTTTTCATATTTAAAAGTTGGGTATATACATAACAGGATTTGAGCTGGATCCTAAATAAATTTAATATTAATTTTTAAAAAATAGTTTCTCGTAAAAATTTACGATTATCATGTCATTAGATAGGTATCAGAATTGTATTTCTGACTAAAATGATCATTAAAGTTAACTAGGCAAAGTTAGATAGCTTTTGAAAGACGAAACAAAAATAAGCGCCGTTGATGGTCAATTACTATTCAGACTATCGACTCCAGCTGAAATGGAGTAAATTTTTTTATTTGAATGGAGTAAATATTTCACCACCTACCACTCAAAACTAATCTTTTCCACACATGAATGCCATAGGTGTTTATTTATTGCACTAGTTGCATGAGGCCCGGGCTTACTCGAGATAGAAAAATAGTACGCTCTTCGTTTCAATTTATATGAAGATGTTACTATTTCGGGTGTTCTTTGATTATAATTTTCTCAAATTTTTTCAAAATATTTTGAATCATTAGTTATGTGGACTTGTAGTTTTAGAATATATAAATTTTATTTAAAATTATTTAAAGAGTCTATACTCAAATTCATGGTCAAAATTAAGTGGATTGATCCTCGTACTCTAAACACCTTCGTGTAAATTTATCCTTTTTATTCGGTCAACTCCATGCCAATTCAATATATTTACCCAATCAGCTTATTTAGTTTTGATTTTGATTTTGTTATTGAAAATTAGTCTTTTCCAAATTAATTTTTTGAACAATAATTACACAAAAAAGTTGTCATGGAAGTTTACGTTATCCCCAATTAGCTGTGGGATGTTGAGTTGATTTCTTTTACGGCCTTGGACAATCCTTACCTCATGAACTATTTTTAAATTTGTCATTGAGTTAGACTCAAAGATTTATTTTTTATAATATGGTATCAATGCCTCCATCTCAATTCTTAATTAATTCGATGCTGGGAACACTTTAATTGACACGCTTACGTGCGGTAGTGTTAAGTTGTCTGACATCGATTATGATATCTGAAATTAATTTCTTTATATGTTGTTGGTCAATCCTCTCTCCATGAATTAAGATTCAGGATACATTTATTAACAAATACCTATTAGTTTCAAAATTTTCTCTAGAACCATTGGTATTGTAATATATTATTAGTCGGCAATACCAAAAAATAATAGAAAAGGGAATAAAATCAAGTGTTGGATAGAGTATATGTGAGGATCATGAACGATGATACAAGTTATTTATTGTGATTATTTTCGTAATATTGAGATCATGAATCTTGGAGATCTACAATAAAATTAAATATTTAATTATTGATCATCTAATATTAGGTTATTAGGTGTTTCAATCACGTTTTAAGTTTGAGATCGAAAATCAATACATTACTTGAGTATATTTTTAAGTGTTGATCATAATATAAAGACACATAATTCAATTATTTTTCTACCGCATAATTAATTTAATAATTTAACACACCTCTTAAGAAATTAACTCACCTCTAAAAAGTAAAAAGTATTTTTACTGAATTACACTTAATTAAATGGTATATATTTAGTATAATTTTTTTATTATGTAAAATTTCACTTATCAAAATAAGAGTAAATTTGAAATAAGAATATTAATATCTTCTTGATTATATAAAAAATTATTCATTTTACACTAAATGTAAAAACTAAAACGATCATATAATATGATCTGGATAAATAATCTAAAGAGGAGCAAGAGGAGATCGTTAAATAATTACACTACACATCAATTATAAAAGCCCAATGGGCTCCATAAAATGAATGAAGGAAAAGATGATGATATACAGAAAATCCCCATTGCAGCAACCACGTGTGATTAAAGGGCCCACCCTAAATCTATAAGTTGGTATAACTTTACACGTGTCACTCCTTCATTGTGAGATGTAAGGGATCAAAATGACAAAAATAGCTCCGTGAGGACCACAAAAAACTCACATTCCCTCTTGTATACGGTTATAATTATAATATAATGTAGTTATTGATATGTACCAAGTACAATATTGTTTATCAACTACTCCTCCATAAATGTCAATATATCATTTATCACTACCCAGACGCGTAGCACCAGGTCACCGTCAATCTTTATTGACATGTTCAGCGGTTTCTGGCTTTCTTCTTGCGCTCTTTACTTTTCAAATGCTGTGCAGGACAATAATCTCATGATACCATAAAATAACTCGAAGCATGCTTAAACTCTATAATTACGTAAAAATTAACCATCGTGTAAAAATATACTACATTAATACTTTTCATTGAAGAAAAATATTTTATTAATACACTCGATGAATCTCTATAATATTTTTTATTCTCTCTTATTTTCACTTATTATGAAAATCGCTAGCAGCACCCTTATTTATAATAGTATGAAACCGACTTTAACTCAAAATAGGAAAACATATTCCTATATTAATTTGATTATAAATCCTAACTAGACATGAATTAAAATACCAAATCCTAATCAATTTTGATTTCCTACAATTTTGAATTATTATTTCCAACATTCTCCCGTAATTCAAAATTACATATCTAATTCTTGATCCACTTGTCATCATCTTCCAATTGTTGAAGCACTTGTTTCCAATCCATCAATTATTGAAGCACTTTCTCTTCAACCGTCACTCACCATCTTCCAATTTATTGAAGCATTTTCTCTTCAACTTTCACAATCGTTGGAACACTTTCTCTCTAACATTCCAATTTGTTGATACACTTTCTCACCAACCTTCAATTGTTGAAGCACTTTTTCTTCAACTTTCACAATCGTTAGAGCACTTTCTCTCCAACATTCCAATTTTGTTGATGCACTTTCTCACCAATCTTCAATTGTGGAATCACTTTCTCTTCAACCTTCACAATCGTTAGAGCACTTTCTCTCCAACATTCTAATTTTGTTGATGCACTTTTTCAGCAACCTTCAATTGTTGAAGCACTTTCTCTTCAACCTTCACAATCGCTTGAGCACTTTTTCTCCAACATTCCAATTTGTTGATGTACTTTCTCACCAACCTTCAATTGTTGAAGCACTTTCTCTTCAACTTTCACAATCGTTGGAGCACTTTCTCTCCAACATTCCAATTTTATTGATTCACTTTCTCACCAACCTTCAATTGTTGAAGCACTTTCTCTTCGACCTTCACAATCGTTAAAGCACTTTTTCTCCAACATTCCAATTTATTTTTTTTAACCCACTTCTCCAGCGTTTAGAGAAGACAATTTTTTCCTCTTGTGCAAATTTGTTTGCACCTCTTGAAACCTGTAATATTTTTTTTTTTCCAATCATTCTCAGCATGATTATTACTCATGCCTATATTATTGGCCGGCGTTTGCCAACATCATCATCATTGGCCAAACAGGCGACATATGTGTGTTATAGCCGCCCGCCGGCAGCGAAAGTTTTGTAATTTTCTACTAGGATCGTAGAAGCTCTGACACCAATTTATTTGAAAGGTGATATTTTATTAATAGACTCTATGAATCTCTACAATATCTCTTATTCTCTCTTGTTTTCACTTATTATGAAAATCGCTAGCAACATCCTTATTTATAATAGTATGAAACCTACTTTAACTCAAAATAGGAAAACCTATTCCTATATTAATTTGACTATAAATACTAATTAAATATGAATTAAAATATCAAATCCTAACCAATTTTAATTTTTTACAATTTTAAATTATTATTTCCAATAACATACAAGCAGACACATATATTTAGGGCATGTTCCATGGATTCAACTGAACTCATTACCATCGGCTTGAATTATGTATACATATGCAGAAAGCCAGAAACATCAATTATAAAAGGATTACAAATATGATTAAACTGATTCTACATTTGCTAACTCTAAATCCTGAATTCTATCAGATAGCCAAGAATTAATTACTATAGCATTAGACCAAGAACTCGACCAGCGATTTCATCAAGACCTTGGCTTTCTCAGAAGTTTGGTTAAACAAATGAAAAACATGCCCCTCTCCTTCTATCTCCTTTATCCCCACTTGACCTTTCCACCCGCTTTTCTTCATCGTCTCGTAATAAGTCCAAGCCCTGTCTCTCAAAAAATCTTTGCCTGCGGTACAAACTAAAATCTTGGAGCAATTCAACTTCGACAGCATCATCGGATGAGCTGCCGGATTGAATCTTGGATCATCAATCCCATTACTTTTTGGGCATAAATATGTGAAAAGTCCATCAGGCTTACCGTTACCAAAGTAGGGATCAATCAATGCCATTCCCACTAGAGAAGGGAGAAAATGACTTTCCTCACTTGCACGAACCATCATGTTATGAGCAATATTAGCCCCAGCGCTATCACCAGCCAAGAAAACTCGCGAAAAATTGGCATGTTCTTTGAGCCATGGCTCTTTCCCTTGAGCAGCCCAATTCATGACAGCCCATGAATCATCGTAACATGATGGGATTGGATGCTCTGGGGCTAGTCTATAATCAATTGATACTGCAACTACATTAGCTGCAGCAGTTAGCCTGTGGAGGTAACTATCATATGTGGGAGAAAATGCTGACTGAGTACAGAAGCCGCCACCGTGGACGTAGAAAAGCAGAGGAAATTTTTGGTTTTTTTCACTGATTTTGGGAAGGTAAAGTCGGGCTGATACGTTTTGTTCTGGCAAAATTGTAACGTCTTTGGATTGGACTCCGGTTTTGGGATTGTTTGATGGAGGGACAAACTTGATCTCTTGAAACCTGTGGACAGTTCCATCAGCATCAACTTCAAAAAATGGATAAAAGTTATGGGCTATCCCTGCAAGGGTTGAGTTCATACATAGGCAGATAATCAGAAGTAATAAAGGAAAATGAAGATGAGTGAAGTGTAGTGTCATATTGAGGGAGTTAAGAAAGGAGACTAATAATGAATGGGTCTAGAGACTGCAGTAAAGATTATATAGAACTTGTTTGTAACCCAAAGGAGGATTAACGGTTAAGAGTGTATGTGTGTGAGGGCATGATAGCGTGGCAGATTGGTGCCGGGATAGACTAACGAGGTGTTCCCATTGACCTACACAAATTGTAAGTTAAATTAAATTTGGTGGTGTGACATGCCATGCGTAATTGGAGTAGTGAGTACTGGTACTCTTCCAGTTTCATTTTATGCACAGCAAGATATTTTATCGAGCAGAGTTTTAAGAAAAAAAAAAATCAATAACAATAACATATCCAGTGTATTAGTAGTATCATTTATTATTAAGTATTAGTAGAATTTATGATATTAAGTATGCGAAGACATTTCTGTGATCACGGGCGGAGCTAGTGCTGTGTGAGACTCTGACCAAGACACGGAAGACGCCTCCCTGTTTGGGTTGCCACTTGCCAATCTTCTTCTGCGTGACTTTCGTTACTCTGCACTGAATTTGGGGTATTTTTTATTAGAAATTGGAGTAAATTGCAAATCTTCATCTTAGAAGATTTGTTCAGGATAGTAAGGATTCCTCTTAATAGTAATTCTTACAAATTGTTGTTTGTATCTTTTTCTGTAACGCTGTTCAACTGAAAAATACGTTAAGATTTCTAGGATATTCTCATCATTAATGTTACGTCCAACTACTTCACGTGTTTCTTACACCGATGAATTAGCATGTTTTCATTAAATCAAAGGTCATGAATTCAAAGATACGAAATCTAACTGACTCTCAGAAGCGGTCCTTACGGAAAATTTTATTTCTATATAGTGTCTTAGTTTTGTTTGTTTCGTTATTTTTTCCTTCTCTTGGACTATTCTTTCTATTTGTCACGTCATATAGTGTCTTAAGCTTTTTTTTTTTTTCTCTCTCTTGGACCATTTTTCAATCTGATACATCATATGGTGTCTTAATTTTGTTTGTTTCTACTCTTTTTTCCTTCTTAGACTAATCTTTCTATCAGACACATCACCGGTCAGTCGGTCACCTGCTTATGGGCTCGAAAATGTGGAGAAGAATTGGCAAGTCTTGCAGCAATATTTATTGTATCAGCTCTCTCCAAACCGCGTGATTTACGAGAATGACTTTAAATGTGTTGAACTTTTGACATGACTTATCTTATGAGCAAAATTTTAGGCTTAACAAATTTTGATTGACTATTGATCTAGAAAATTTGCGCATGAAGTAGGGTCTAAAAATTTAAGACCACTCATTTTTAAGATCAGTTTAATTTCATGCTCTAAACACTAATTAATCAAGAGTTCATGTCATATAACTTAAACTCAATTAGTCAAGCAGTCTGCTTGAACTCAAAACGGAAAAGGAGAAAACAGGAAAAGAAAGGATAAAAGATACGGAAGGTTTATAATACAGGAGATTAAAATCTCTTCAACCGGAATACTTCCTATCACACCCTTGATGTGTTAGAACTTAGAATGAATGTTTCAATTAATTTTGAAACAGTTCATCTGATAAAAGCTCTTGATTTTTAATTCAAATTGCTATTATTTTACGAGAAAAGAAGAACTATTTATAGGATAGAAGTTCTTGTACGAAAATTCATTTAGTAATAGTTATCAATAGGTTCATAAATTTAACAAATAAAAATGTCTCTTTCAAGAACCTAAAACGTAAAAGACTAAATGAAAAATGTATCTTCAAGTTAAAAAGCAATCCACAAACACTTTTTCCTTGAAGGCATTGATCAAAAGGTGAAATTATGGATTCAAAAGAGCAACATTCTTAAATGCTACTTGTTGTGTGGCTTAGTTGAATCCCTAAGATAGAGTTGTCCTTTGTTCTTCCGTTTGCTCATGGGAGAGACTCCAACTATCTTCAAATTTAAATTCATTTGGTTTTGAAAATCAAGAGCTTTATCAGATGAACTATTTCAATATTAATTGAAACATTAATTCTAAGTTCTAACATGATGGATTTTTTTCCTAAATCCAGCAAACTCCAATCTGATGGTTGAAAAAAAAGGACAGCTCGGTGCACAAAACATCTCTTGCTAGTAAGACCTGGGGTAAGATCTTATTTCAAGGGGTGTGATGTAGTCTACCCTAACACAAATATTGGTGGCTGTTTCTCAACCCGTGACCTATGGGAAGAAAATGCTGAACCAATTATTACTCATATTAATGATATATGTAGTACACAAGAAAAATTGTGGCAAGATTTTGCCAGAGCAGCTTTGGGAAGGATTATTGCTGTTTGGTGAAAGTTCAGGTACGCTTTCCAGGGATCTAGATATGGCGGATTTTACAAAGCAGCTTCGGGAAATATAAATGGATGGGTTGAGAAGCCTAATGAAGGCACACACGATAGGGTGTTTTACATCAAACCAATTTAACTTATTATGGTTAAATAATTTAATGTAGTGAAAATATGTACTCCATTAATCATGATTGAGTGATAGAAATGTACGTACAAACATATGTCATACATCTATTTGTTTGGAGTGAATACTTAGTGGCTTACTGCATATAAGTTTTGTTTTAGATAACTCTTATTTCTCACTTAATCCCAAAATAAACTAGTAGTATTTAAACCAGCCTCAACGACAGATCATTCATTAATAATCCTCTTAAATCACTTTTACTTTCATTTATGAATTCTAGCAGAATTATAATCCCCCATAATCCAAAATTAATACATTTTCGAGTAGCGTCAATAATCATTACTGTGCTGTCAAACTCAGCATACAATCTCATCCTCCTAGAATCAATTTTAAAGATTGTATCATTATACACATTTGAAGGGAGGCAAATAAATGTTTATATTTATTTAGTTTTTGTAACGTAACAAAAACAAAAAAGAGTACTCGGATAGGTAGGAGCAGAGAGGTTGGTAAAGAGATCACCAACTTGCTGGGTCAGAATTTGAAGAATCTAGACTTGGAACAACAATACAACCAGAGTGACATTGACGAGTTGTCCCGAAATTTATGTGTATAGTTTCGTCACTTTCGTGTCATTCAATTCTCTAGCTAATCTTTTGCCTCATAGGTCATGGCATGACGCTCCCGTCCTTTTTCTGAAGAAATGAAATCTCTTGAGTCTTGTTTTCTTACAATTTGAAAAGAAGAAAATAACCTTCTCAGACCTCTTATGTGTTAAAATGAAAAACTCTTATAAAAAGACCATAAAACTAAAAACATTTACTTTCCGAAATATGTCATCTATTCTACCCTTCTAAAAAAGAACTACTATGAACTATACATAGGATTCTGGGTTTAGATTTTATTGGAGCTCAAATTTGGAACCACAAGAAAAAAAGGTAATGCGTGTTGTTACTTTAACCACAAGAGCAAGTTCAGTTACTCGTACGAACATGTCGAAAAATTCGTTTGTCTGCCCCGTCCTTTTTTAGTGGAATTGACTCCCGAAAAAAAAAATGCCACACTTACTTTGGGACAAGGGTGTAATAATTTTCCATTTTAAGGACTCTATATTTAATAGATTTTGCATAGAACATGATATCCGTTAAACTTTAAAGAACTCGTTTTTATAATCTCGCGATTAGCTCTCGAAGAAGAGAAGTATATTGTACGTTGCACTAAAATCTAATCCCCAGGACAGCATACAACTACGAAGCACACTATAAAGACTATTAGGCATATCAAATGTAACTACATCACATAAATATAAATACTTTATAACAATGATGTCTGGGCCCGCCAACTTCGATGCATCTAGATATTCCACTTGTAATCACATCACATAAACATAAGCAAAGCTTGTCCAAGTGAACTACTTTTAGGATTTTTGGTCTTAAATCTACTACTAGAGCTCAAAATTCAAATCACAAGAACCACAAAATAAAGACTGATGCTCATATAAGCATGTTATTTAAAAGGGCAAGATAACCCTAAACCAAACCTAGTACTCTTGCTTCAAGAAATCAACTAGTTTATCCATAAGCGCAACAGCTTTCTCAGCCAAAGGATTGTAAAAATGGAAACAATGTCCTTCCCCTTTCGTTTCCATTAACTCCACATCACCATTCCACTCACTCTTCTTCAATCCTTCATAATAATTCATCGTCCCTTTTTTCAGAAGATCTTTCTCAGCCACCAAAAACAAAACCTTCATACACGCCATAGATTTTAACCTCGGATCTATCAATGGATTTACCCTCGGATCCTCCAAACTTCCACCACTTGTCGGACACAAAACCTCGTACAACGAATCATTTTCTATCCCAAAATATGGATGAACCAAAAAAAGGCCCAAAATTTTAACTTTTGAATCAAGATCAGTACTAACCCCTGCTCTAATAGCAACATCATTAGCAATATTCGCTCCAGCACTTTCTCCACCAATAAACACTTTGCTAAAATCAGCATAATCATTTAGCCAAGAATCCGGGCCATGTCCATTAACATGTGAAAGCACCCATTGAAAAGCTTCCCAAGAATCTTCATATGTAGCGGGAAAAGGGTTTTCTGGACAAAGTCTATAATCAACTGAAACAGCAATAAAATTAGTCTTTTCAACTAAAGAACTGATAAAATTATGGAATACAGGGGAACGAGCTGATCCAATACAGAAAGCACCGCCATGAATGTAAATTATAACGGGGATTTTCTGTTTGGGATCGGTAATCTTGGGGAGAAATACACGTACAGAAACCCCTGTTTCTGGTTGAATTACAACATCTTTGGATTGAACAGGGGCTTGTGGATCGTCACAAAGTGGAGCATTTTCTGATGGACGGAATCTATTGATGCTGTTATCTTTGTAGATGATGAAATAAGGGGTCATATCAACTGCTATTTCTTTGGTGTTGGTAGCCATTGGAGTTTGAGAATTGCGTAACAGAGATGTGAATTGTAAAGTATGAGTAGGATGTATGTAGATAGAAAATTATTAATGGTGGGACGTAGCTATAAATAGGTTGAATTGACGAATCTTCGATTTCTACGTGGAGGGGAAAATAAGAAATTTCTACGGTGGGTGAACCGTAAACCGTTACGTTCCACTTAGGAAATGCCTCCGCAGTGGACTTAATTAGGAAAAGGTTTAATAATGTTAAGGAGAATATTAGTAATAATCACTAAATTCCATTATGGGACTCACTCGAACAACAAATTTTAAATTAAACAAAGAAACAAAATTTAACTGACTATAACATAACAATGCAAATAATTTTGGGTTCAAATTTAATTCCCGGGATTTACTGACTAAAAAAATGCAAATAATTTTGGGTTCAAATTTAACTCCCCTAATTCCCATGATTTTGATTTTTGAAATAAAGGAAGATTCAAGCCTAGAAGCTAATTATTCAATGATTAGATAGTAGAAATCAATAATTAAATCAATAAAATCCAATTGAAAAAGAGATTTATAATCAACAACCTAGGGTTCATAAACTCATTATCCCCAAATAGCTCATTAACTACCATGGATTCCATTCTTAACCATAAATTATTCCGATTGAACACTTTAACACAAATAAATTCTTTTATTAAACACATTCGAATTAAAAATTTGAAGAAAAAAATTACAAGTGTTTTTAAAGTCTCATTACGTAAACAAGTTAATTACTTAAAATATGTCATCTCCTTTAAGGATACACATTAGCCTCAGTTAGTTATAAAATTTTATGCATATTTCAATTAATGTTAATGTGTATAATCAAAAGAGGAGATATATTTATGAGTCGGAAGATATAATAGAAATATTACTTATGTGCTCAGGTGTTCAATTAAAATATGTTATAGTTTGAGTGTCCAACTGAAGTTTAATGAAAAATTTATGAAATTATCATATCCAATTCCATTATGGGACTCACTCGAACAAGAAAATTTTAAATTAAAAAGGGGGACAAAGAAACTAAATTTAACTCCCGTAATTTACTGACTATAGAAAGGCAAATAGTTGTGGGTTCAAATTTAACTCCCGTAATTTACTGGCTATAAAAAGGCAAACAATTTTGAGTTCAAATTTGATTCCCCTAATTTACCGGCTATAAAATTGTAAAGAATAGCATTGAGTACCTTTTTCTGGTTTGACATAATTCGCGTACTGTCAATTTAGTATTTGACAGAAGATTAAACTTTCAAAATAGTACAACTTTCCTTCTCTTGCTCTTCTTTCAAACCATGACATAATATCTGAAAAGGGGTTAACCTAACTTGCAAGGTATGACTTAATCTTCTAGAAACGCAGTCAAAAAGCTAAAAGCTAAAAGCAAAAAGAGACAAAAAGTAAAACCAAAAAAACAGTAACTGCTAAAATTATTGGCCAAACCCATCGTCCATCATAGACACATGTGGTCTTACGATTTTTTTTACTTGAACACCTTAAATAAATTTTGTTTCATTTAGATATTTGAAATAGAATTCAATTGTGCCATTTAAATACTTTTTGCTGATTTGACAACTTGCGTGATTTGTACACCAAACTGGCACGTGAAAAGCCCAAAACCAGATTTTTTTTTTTAATTCTTTTTATTTCCTTTTTTTTTTTTTCTATCTCTTCTCTATTTAGCAAACCTTCCATCATTGTTATCTTGTTCACTAGAAAAAAATCAAGTCCGCCACCACCCTCTCTCTCCCTAATCGTTTATACGACAAGAAAGATGATTTTTCTTTGGATAAATCTATTTAATAAATAAAAGAAAAATAAAATTCCCAAAAAGATTAAAAAAAAAAAACACTTGCCATTAATGGAGTCTTTAAAAAGCTTGAAGTTTCAAAATGGGTTAATTGATTTGATGAAAATTTTGAGAATTTAATGTTGGATTATCTTTGGGTCTTTGTGGGAAAACTTTAGCTGAAGTTATAACAAATTTGGAGGAGTTTCTCTTGAAATTAGGATTAAAATTGTGGTTGTAGCAACAACATAAAGATGGTGAGGAACACCAAGAACAACTATTCATTTCAGAATTTTCAATGTGTCATTTTTTTCTTTTTCTTTTTGTTAATAATGTGTCTTTTTCTGATTGGGTGTAAATCAAGTTTTTCTTTTTCTTTTTTAGAGTATTACTTTTAATTTGTTATTAAATGTTTTTAGAAAGTTTTTTTTTTAATTAAAAAAGACACATGCCCTCATTTTATTCGTCATTTGCCACGTCAGGAGCGAGTGTATTGCACACACTTTGTAAATTTGGCTAATTCAGCGAAAAATGTCTAAATGGCACAGTCGGACCCTACCTCAGGTGTCTAAATGAAACAAAGTTTAGTTGAGGTATTTAAGTGAAAGAACCGGACGATCACATGGCATCATTAAATGATATTATTGGATGGTTCTGCTTTAGGTTTTTTTTTTTTTTTTTTTTTTTTTTGACATTTATTCTAATCCATAAAGAAAAGTGCTCTAAACAGCGAACCACACTCTAATCCATAAACAACGAAAAACTTTAATTTATCTCGTTGGCGGAGCCAAATTTTGTACTAGTATAAGTTTTACTAGACACAAAATAAATATTTTCATAAACAATCAAAGAAAGTCTAATACCACTCATTAGGGGTGTATATGGACCGGATTGATTCAGATTTTCAAATATCAAACTAAATTAACAAAAGTCAGATTTTTCAACTTAGGGTGTTTTCCGATAAAGGCTTCATATAAAAAATCAAATATTTCTTTAGTCCTAGTAAGATATAACTATCTAATTAAGGTGTTTCTTAAGAAAATAACACAAAATGTGAGATGAATGATGACATTGTACTTCCTCCGTTCTATCATATGTGATGTTTTTAGCTTATGCACACTCCTTAAGAAAGTGTTCACTCCTAGAAAATTAGGAGTGTTTTTATTAACTTACCCCTAATTAAATGCCTAAAAAAAAACGTAATGATTCTTGATTATGTAAATAAGAGTAGTTTTGGAAGAATAAGATCAATTAGTTTTGGAAGAATAAGATCAATTTCTTCTTAAAATCATAAAGCACCATTTATTTTGAAACAAAATGAAAAGTCTAAAAAACCACTTATTATAGAACGGAAGGAGTACTAAATATTCAACAAACATAATGAAAATGATCATAATAAAAAACTACTAAGTTATGCTAAAATAAGTATTAATTACATGACTGTATTAAGTTATGTATTTTGACTATCTAAACCAATGCAAAACTAAGAATAGATGCCCAATATTATTGTTATTCATAGTGTTATAATTGAATTTCTTTTGTTAGCATTAGTATTGATTTGATTTTAATTCGGGCTTAATTTGAGTTACTAACATCTATGTGTTATAAAATATATTGGATCATTCAAAATTCTAAGACCAAGCTTGAAATAATATGTTAGAGAACAAAAACTATGAAAAAATTAAGTAATATTTTTAAATTACGTTATAAATAAATGCTTTTATGTATAAAATATTTTAAAAATTGTATACATGTAATGTTGAGTTAGTTTGATTCAGTTTGACTTTTTCTGTTAAAACCAAACTAAACTAATTATGATCAGTTTTTTTTTTCAATACCAAACCACTAATCAAGTTTTTTTTCCTCAGTCTGTCTCGAATAATCGATTTGATTCGATTTGTCGATTTTCTTTGTACACCCCTACCTCCCATCAAGGCCCATCACGAGATAGGTAGCATCTAACAATGGGCAATTTTATTCCAACATCTAAATCATAAGAGAAATTGAAGAATAAGAGAGAATTGTTAAACAAAGTTGGTTTTGTTAAGAGAGATTGAAGAATAAAAGTAGACTTCATGTTTTCATAACTATCCTTTCATAAGTAACAATGTATTCTGAAGTGATGGAAGAGAAATCGTGATTGACTTCATAACTTGGTAAGTGTAATTGATATGACAAAGGGAATTACAAGCTAATTTTATGATTAAGCCAACAATTAAGTCAATTGTTAACTAAATTTGGAGAAGCCAATTGAAGGAGCTCTTTGTTGCATTGACAGCATCGTATAACTAAATACCTCAAAAAAGTCACTCAACTACGAAGAATTATGTAGTAAAGTCATTTAACTTTATTTTGTATCAATTAAATCACTCAATTTAAAATTTTTCTCTCGTAAAATCACTTAATTAAATTTATCATAAAAAATATGTCATGACAAAATAAATTAAGTTTTTATGTCATGTAGACATGGACCCCACAAATAATACAAAATTAAAGATGCCAAGTTCCCCTTTAATTAATTAACAATATTATCCCATTAGTATTTATAATCTTATGATTTCACAAACTTCACACATCCCATTACCCCAATTTAATTTGGTATTCCAGACCAAACACAATGTTTGATTGTTGTGACTAAAGTTTTAAGGTTAAGTTTTGCGCAGTGTATTAATTTTTCGATCATCAAGTTAAGTTGACCTACAATAACATGTAGCTTCATTATAAATTTATATTGTAACCCGAAAAATAGAGTAATAAGTTGCTACTATTGATTGAATTGAACTGATGGCGTAAATGTTTTTATGCTATCAATGTACTTTGAGTATTGAAACTTCTAATGCAGCTTATGACAAAGCAAAAGATAATAAAGAAAATGACGTCCAATTGCCAGCACATTGCATTTTATGCATCATTATCAGAAGAAGCAGTAGCAAAATCTAAAAATATCATAATTACCTAGAATGGAATTCTTATTTTTTTTTGCAGGTGTTAGAGTTGGTATCATAGTTCACTCACTAGTGACAGGGATTTCATCGGCCGTAAGATATGAGTTTTCCTTAATTTATTTTATTTATGGGTCCATGTTTCCATAACATAAAAAAAAAAATTATTTTGTCATGTCAAAAAAATTTATGATAAATTTGATTAAGTGATTTTAGAAGTAAAAAATCCTAAATTGAGTGATTTTATTAATACTACAAAATAAAGTTGAATGAGTTTACTATATAATTTCTTATAATTAAATGACCTTTTGAGATATTTATTCAGTATTTCTTATCCTTTCAGTTGAAGTGCTTCTCTTCAATCTTTCGTTTTGGTTTTCCAGTGAGATGATTTTTTTTAGTTATTTGGCGAAATTGCCAAACTCCATTCTCTTTAGAGCGCGTTTGGATTAGCTGAAAAAAGAGTGGCTTTTAAGCATAAGTGCTTAAAGTACTGAAAGTTATTTTATAAATAAGCAGTTACGTATTTGGATAAAAGTGTTGAAGTTGAAAATAAATTGTTGAAAGGAAAAGATGATAGTTTAGGGTTTTTAGTAGCGAGGGTAATATTGGAATTAGAAGGATGTATAAGGGATAAAAGAGTAAAATCGTTGGTCAAACCAAAATGTCTTTTAAGCCAAAAATAAAAAAGTTGGGTTCCCCAACTTCTTATTTTTGACTTATTTTAAGCACTTTTTAACTTATTTTAAACACTTTTTAACTTATTTTAAGCACTTTTCTGTTTAGCCAAACATCCAAAAAAATTAAAAATGGCTTATAAGCTTGTTTTACCAGCTTATAAGCCAATCCAAACGGGCTTTTAGTCTCCCCCATCTAAACTCTAAAGCAGAGCTAATGAACATGTAGTATTAAATAGATCCTTCACTTTTCCCTTAAGCAACATCATCATATATATACTTTGACGACCGAGGCCTAAGTGGTCGTTTGGTACGTAGGCAAAATTATCCCAGGATTATAATTCTCCTGGGATAAGATGGGATATCCATCTTTAAGTTTGATATGCACTTTATACTTTGTTTGGTACAAGGTATAAATTTATCCCAGAATAAATTTATACCTTCTACTAAATATGGTAAAATATTAATCTCAAAGTTAGTGCTGGAATATCCCAGCTAATATTGTATACCAAACGACCCCAGAGAACAAGTTTGGCTTTATTATCCAGACTCTTGATAATATCACGATGAAATTAAGCTCAATTCGTAATGGGTCAAAATCATTTTCACCCCCGAACTATGCTTTAAAAATCAAACTACCCCCTCAACTTTGAACAATAGACATTCTCCCCCCCTTTTATCCTATGCAATGTCTATTTCACCCTTGTTATTTTCAATCCTCCATTAATGTAATATATTTTAATATTATATATAATATTTACTTTTTTAACATAGGTATTTATAGATTCTTCTCCAAAGTCATTAACATTATAAGTAGAATATACTTTTATTTGAATCTGTAAAGTCACTAACACTATAAGTAGAATAATACTTTTATTTGAATATGTAAATGTCACAAAATCTAATGCTATTTTTTAAGATTGTTACTTCAATATTATATGTATATATGTATGTACATGAATGTGTGTGTAGATTTAAGTTTCACTTCTCTCTTATTCTCTATTGTCTATATAAATAAACAAGTTTTGGTTGTCATTAACGAAATATTTCTTAAATTATAATTTAAAATTCATTTCCAATATAAATAAATAATTTCTAAAATATTGTCTCTATTTTTATTAATATTATTTTTATTACCTGCATTAAAATAAATCTTGTAAAGTTGTTATTACCTATTATTTTCAGTTGTATAAATAAAGATTAGAGTTTTGACAATTATTAATAAAAAATAATTTTTTAGTCTGCTAATTTATTGCATTATAGAACAACATTACTTATATACTCAATTATTATTAATCACTTTTTTTTCTTTGTCCAAATGATAATATTTATTTTTTTCATCAGAAATTTGTTACATAGATTTAAAAAAGAAAAATATCATGATTTTAAAGAAGTGGAAAAAGAAGACAAATATTGATAATGTAAGGGTAAACTAGGCATCTTAACAAGTCAACTAGGATAAAGGGGGGGAAGAATGTCTATTGTTCATAATTAAGGGAGAAGTTTGATTTTTAAAGCAAAGTTGGAGGGTGTAAATGATTTTCACCCATTCGTAATATATTACAACACTCTTACACAAAAGGAGTTTATAGAAAGTGTCAATAGATAATTCCAAATTCATATTACTAAATGCTTTCATACTCTCAATATGACCATATGGTCATTTCAAAAACACAAAATTATCCACCCAAATAACATAAAAAGACTAAGCTAATTGCATAGATATCCTAAAATCCATATTGATAATATCAAAGTGCATGAAATTATTCAAATATTCAAAATCACATTTTCAAAGTTTGGCAACCAACCAGAGGTGAATTAATATTTGAAATTTGTAGATGGATCTCATCATTGCATGTCTGCACCCTCTATTATTTTATTTTTTTGATAAGTGGTGTAGCCGCTAGTTATTTGGGGTGATTGGCACGCACTTAGTATAAACATGTCTTTATTTTTTTAAAATCTATATGTAGTTCAAGTAGAAAATAATGGTAAGGATTTAGTAGCTCAGTTGGTTGTCTACTTGAACTTTCATCTTGTTGGTAAGGATTTGAATTTTCACGTTAATATCTCCTTCCCCATTTTCCTCCCTATGTAATATTTTGTTTTTTCTGAAGTACAAAACAATTGGTGCAAATGTATCCACCTTTAATTTGAAGCTCTTTCATTGATGCAATTAAGAAGACATTATTATTTATTCATGGTATCATACAATAATATATAATAATATATATATATATATATATATATATATATATAAAAAAAAAAAAAATCACGAAGAAAATCTTCGTAGTGTTTGAATTTGAAATGATGTTGGTAGAATATAATGTAGGTTTTGTTCTATTGAAAATATTAATTAAGTCGTGCTCTAATTCGTTATCATAACTAAGTGTGACACCCCCACCATATCATTACGCGATAAAACATATTTTTGTCATGTATGATGTTTACATGTGAAAGCACCTAGCATTTAATAGAATATTCTAGAGCAGTTTTTTCTTGTCAGTTGTTAGGAAGACTCCTTGGAAGTTGTTCAGAAGACTCCCTTGGAAGTTGGACTATTCTAGGCATTAGAAAATTTTAGAGTGGGTTTTACTTGTAAATATTGAGGGACTTGTGCAACAATTATTATTAACACAATAACTCCTAAGTGACTAGTATATATAGAGGATTATTCATTTGAAAATCATCAAACGAGTAATCAAGGTCTTTTCTTACTTTTAATGAAGATGGATTCATATAACGAGAAAATTTTAAAATTGGCTGAAGTTCACAAGAGAGAAAGGGAAGAAGCCTGTAAAAAAATAAAGGAACTTGAAGCGGCACTTGAACGGAAGCAAACACGAGAGGTGCAGATTGAGCAAATGAAAGAGGGACTTGGAAGTTTGGGGACCCTGTAAAAATGAACCAAGAAGTGCTAGTGGAAGTAGGAATATTTACTAGTTGGCAAGCTCTAAGTAATATTATTACTAGTTAGAATTCTCAAGTATGCAAAAACTATTATTAAAGTACTAGTTTTGTTATGTTGCCCTTCGGTTTGCTCTATCTTTGGCTATCACTACTAGTATGAAGAGTGGTTAGTCTATCTTAGAGTCCGGATCCAAAATGACTTATTTTTGCAGCCATTAGACCAAAATAGGTTGACTTTTTTTTTATACCACAATGGGTATTTCGTTGGTTAACCAACGAAATACCCACACAAGGCACTGTTCATAGCCGGATTTTTTGTTGCATTTCGCTATACTTGTAGCGAAATGCAACAATTTTTTTTTTTTTTTTTTTTGCATTTCGTGAGTTAATCAACGAAATGCAACAATTTTTTTTTTCATTTCGTGAATTAATCAACGAAATATGTGGTTTTTTTTTTTTTTGCATTTCGTAAATAAAAAAACGAAATAGGAAATTATATATTTTTTTTTTGCATTTCGTGTATTAAAAAACGAAATAGGATAAAAAAAAAATTTCGTTCATATAAAAACGAAATTGGAAAATATATATATATATATATATATTTTTTTTTTTTTTTTTTGCATTTCGTTGTTATATTTACGAAATAGTAAAAAAAAATTGTATTTCGTTTATTAAAAAACGAAATATGATTTTTTTTTTTTGTATTTTTCTATTTCGTTTATTAAAAAACGAAATATGATTTTTTTTTTTTGTATTTTTGTATTTCGTTTATATAAAAAAATAGGAAAATAATTTTATTTTCATTTCGTTTATATAAAAATGAAATAGGAATACATATATATATTACCAATGAAATAGGATAAATATATATATTTTCTTTGTATTTCATTTATATAAAAACGAAATAGGAAAATAATTATTTGTTTTCGTTTATATACCAATGAAATAGGAATACATATATATATATATATATATATATATATATATATATATATATATAACGCAGTAAAATACTGCGTTATAGAAACAGTAAAAAAAAAAAAAAAATTGGCCAACTTTATTTTTTGCAACACTTAGTGTTTTTCTCCATACCTTGACCAATCATTAGTCGTGTGTCAAGACTCCGAAACGTCAATATTTTATATAGAACCTGATATTTTTTTCTGCGTACAGTAATGTAGGCCCAATACATCAAGGATACGTAGACGTTCGGATCGTCATTTTAGGTGTTGAAAAGGTGGCCGAAGTAAGTTTTGTCTGAAAAAACTTAGTGTTTGACTGTAAGGTTATTTTAGTCAACTTTATATGTCGAGAAAATTAGTCAGCTTTATTTTCAAAAATTGAAACCACAAAAGTGAAATTGACATTCACAGCTACATTACCCCGAGATTTTTACGTTGAAATCTATTGCGTATCATCATCTTATAAGTAAATAAAACTGAAAATTTCACGCCAATTCGGGGGAAAATTGAAATTGAATGGGATAAAAGCTGTTTTTAAAAAAATTGGCTTGGCCAAACCGCCTTGCGCCAGTTTGTCCGCATAGATCTCGAAAAAATACGCAAGTTCAAAAAAAAAAAAGCGTAAAACGGACGTCCGAGCTCAAAGTTATGACCATCTAAAGTTTGACGACTTTACAACTAGTTTTTCTCCCTATATTTTTTAGAATTATATGTATATTCAAAATAAAGTTATGTCTTGACTTTACAACTATTTGTTTTTTTGTTTATTAAAAAACAAAATAAGTTTTTTTTTATTTCGTTCATCTAAAAACGAAATATGAAAATAATTTTTTTCCTATTTTTTTATATAAACGAAATACAAAAATCCAAAAACAATTATTTTCATATTTCGTTTTTTAATAAACGAAATACATTTTTTTTTTTACTATTTCGTAGATATACCAACGAAATGCAAATATATATATTTTTCAATTTCGTTTTTATATGAACGAAATTAATTTTTTTTTTCTCCTATTTCGTTTTTTAATACACGAAATGCAAAAAAAAAAAAAAAAAAAAATTGTTGCATTTCGCTACAAGTGTAGCGAAATGCAACAAAAAATCCAGCTATGAACAGTGTCTTGTGTGGGTATTTCGTTGAATAACCAACGAAATACCCATTGTGGTATAAAAAAAAAACAGCCTATTTTGATCTAATGGCGGCAAAAATAAGCCATTTTGGCTCCGGACTCGTCTATCTTATATATATATATATAAAGCTCTTTATTAAGTAATAATTAGTAATCTGGTGTTCTAACTGCGCAGTTGCTTTATCGACTCTAGTGTTCTAACTACACCGTTTCCTTAATGATTCTTAAGGATCGTTTGGTTTGAAATCACAATAGTAACATTAACAATTCAAAATATTTGTAAAAATCATAATCAAAGAAAATTTCTTCAAATAGGAACTAAGACTCACAAATTAGATTGGAGGTATTTATAAACGTATATATCAAGATTTACTGTAATGGTGGTTGATTAAAAATGTTTTTAAGGGAAAAACGAAAGTGCGCTGCCGCCCGGCCCGGTGAGATCAGATTTCTAGGACGAAGTGAAGTGATAGGAAGAGAAGACTGCTGGCAGGAAATC